>NC_133560.1:8320727-8945727 GCF_048773025.1 Camelus bactrianus | reverse complement strand
TATGATACAAATGAACTTATTTAAAAACTAGAAATAGACCCACAGACATAGAAAACAAACTGATGGTTACCAAAGGGGAAGAGGGAGGAAAGATAAATTAGGAGTTTGGGATCAACATATATACACTACTATATATAAAATAGATAAATAACAAGGACCTACTGTACAGCACAGGGAACCATATTCAATATCTTATAATAACCTATAATGGAAAAGAATCCGAAAAATAATATATATGTATATGTATAACTGAATCACTTTTCTGTACAGCTGAAACTAACACAACATTGTAAATCTACTATACTTCATTAAAAAAAGGAAATTTAAAAAGTGTATTTTTACTAGTAATCCCCGTGCTTTCTGAAATCTCCCTCTCCTCCCACACCCAAGGTGATTTCACTAAGTTTTCTGCATCGTGGAATATGGTTTTCATGTTTTGTTTTGTTTCTGTCCCCGTCCCCAGAACACCTTCCTGATTTTATGATAAGGACCAATGGCAACGATAATTAGAAATGTCGCTATTCAAAGTAGAGGAGACTTTTGAGGAGTAAATCTACGCCCTCGAGGAGAGCTTTGGGGAAACAGATGCATCTGAGCCCACATCGTCAAGCTTTTGCAGTTTGGAGAGACCATAAGGAGGTCAAAGAAAGAAAGAAAACGTGGAAAGATGCTCAGAGTGAATGGATGGGAATGGCCGCAAAGGGCGCAGCCCGAGCGGAAGCCGGTGTGTGAGTTCAGAGCTCTGCCCTCGGTCTGTGCCGTGAACGCGCTGACCTCAAGGTACTGCTGGGTACCCCAGTACTTCCAGTACCAAGAAAGTAAGCAAAATCAAGTGCATCAGTGAAACCCCATACGTCACACCCGGGACTCAGAACTCTGCAAACCTGGGCTCACGTCCCGGCACAGTCAACTTGCAAAAGAGAGTCACGGAAAATTTCCTCCCCACACGGAGCCTCCCTTCCCTTTAGCGGTAAAGGCTGTAAAGGCTCGAGGCTGTTTTGCGTGGCACCGGGTATGTAACCGGTTCTCTAAGAATGTTGAGCAAATTAGAATTTGCACTTCATATTCTCCGAGAAAAGGAATTCTATTGAAAAGAAAATTGCCCTTCATAAGTCTTGCTTATAGCAGTAATGGTGTGAGGTGGCGGGTGGGAGGGAGGGTTGGACGGAAGCAAAAGACAGAAAAAAAAAACTTAGTAATTTCATCTCCGGCTTTTACATCTTCAAAGTGAACTCTAATTTGGCTCCTTTCAGCCCTTCTGAGGACTGAAAGGCTTTGCAGATAGACAGAGCCAGGGATGCCCAGCCTCTTCCATTATGGGTGCTGATTTATCATTCACTGCAGATGCAGACATCTGCTCGGAGGGTTCTCAGAGGGCATGATGGAAAGGCATCTCCTTTGAATTCGGCAGATTTTGCAGCCATTCCGATCTCTACGGGAAAGGACTACAAGGTGGCCGAGTAGGACAGCAGGGGGCTGGCAGCCCGTCCGCCGCTGGGCTGGGACCCTGGTGGGGACAGAGGCACCGAATGCTGCCCAAGAATCTCTTGCTCAGCACCACCCCCTACCCCGACCCCATCACTTCGTTCCTGCTGAGGACGGGAGCACGCCGTCTAGCCCCTGGCTAAGCAGGTTACTGTTATGGGTGATGACTGAGCCTCCCCAAGTTTGGATATTGAAGTCCTAACCCGCGAAACCTCAGAATGTGATTATATTTGGAGATGATGCCTTTTCAGAGGTAGTCAAATTGAAATGAGGTCATTAGGGTGGGCCCTGGTCCAATCTGACCGGTGTCCTTATAAAAAGGGGAGATTAGAACGCAGACAGGCAGGGAGGACCGTATGAAAAGACAGGGAGAAGAGAGCCATCTCTAAGGCCAGGTGTCCTCAGAAGGAGCCAACCCTGCTGACACCTTGATCTTGGACTTCCAGCCTCCAGAATTGTGAGAAAATATATTTCTATTGTTTAAACCACTCCATCTGTGGGACTTTGTTAAGTCAGCCCTGGTAGGTAGTACAGCCATCCAGTTGCAAACCTGAGGTGACCAGGTGTTCATGCCCCTTTTCCATGACACTTGAAGAGGTCACGTATAAAAGATGCCTGAGGGAGTCTTGCGAGATATGAACAGTTAGAGTTCTTACCACATGCTTCCTCACTTCCGCCCCCTCAAATCCCACCCCCCACCCTCCCCACCCCCTCACCTCCCCAAACCCCCGACTCCCCATCGTGCCACTGCCTTCCCTGTGCTATTTAATCCTCACCTGCAGAAGAGGGGTATGGCCGCACCGTTCCCACTGCACTGATAAAGGGACTGAGGCTCAGGAGGGAACTGGGCTTGCCCACAGTCTCACAGCAAAGAAAAACCAAGCCCAGGCGTGCTGGTCCTGCTGCTACCGCCAGGATGGGAGGTGGGGGAGGAAAGGATGCTTTGACACTTCCTCTGCTCCATTGTCACCATTGTCACTGCCAGCAGGGGTTTCCTGCCTTGGTTCTGTGACCCTCAATGGTATCTCCACTTATCTCAAAGGGGATTAGGTAAATTTTAAAGTCATTTTAACTCACTTTAATTTAGAAGATGAACATGTGTGTGTGCTTGTGTGTGTGTCAGGAGGCACATTTCAGGGGTGGAAAGGGGAAGGCACATCATGAGGAAAAATAAAACCATAAGGTGTCAAATCACAAAGTTTGGGAATTTGTGCCTTATGGGGATACACAGCTCTCCTGACCCTGCCATGCTGGGGTGCCAGCAGTTACTCGAACACAGAAATTCCTAAAACACTTACAATCTGGACCATGACTTCCTTCCACTTTCTCCAGGGAGATGGGACCGTCCCGGAGAGAAAGAATCAGGAGCCTCAATTCCACGGCCCCACAGCACCTAACACATCCTTTGGATGAAGGGTGCCTGTAACCTGGGAAGAGTAGCAGGTTCTGTTTGAGGCGGAAGCCTCTGAAGGTGGCAGGGCACGCTTCGGCTCAGCAAACAGATGTCAAGCCCAGCGCTCTGCACAAAATTCTGAGGAACAGAGGCAAAGGAGACATGCCCAGCCCTGGAGGAACCAGGCCTGGGACAGGAAGATAAACACGTTGTCTCACTCTGCTATGAGTGCGGATTGATAGGGCCGCCCCCATCCTGCTTCTTACCATGGCCCGCCTTCACCCTGCTGTTTGTCCTGGTCCTGGTTGTGATAGTACCTCTCACGCTCTACACACAGACTTCAGGGCGGGTACACCTGTAACCAGTGAGGGCAGAACAGCAGGGGAGCTGTCTCCTGAAAGAAACACAAACACCCAGGGTGATGCCAAGTGGGATGTGTTTTGCTCTGCTCGCAAGAACCTGAGAACATTGGGCAGGGAGGGCTTTTTGAACTGGGTCTTGGGAGGTAGGTAGGAGTTTGCCAGGGGGCCAGGGTAGGGCAGAGCCTCACAAGTAGAGAGCATGTTGAGCAACCAGGGGTGGCTGTGCACAAGGCAGGTAGAGGACAGGGGGGTAGAGACAGAGGCAGAGGCAAAAGCAAGAAACCAGCCTAGTGAGCTTTATTAATGGGGTTGGATGTTTTCCTGAAGGCAGTAAAAAAAAAAAAAAAAAAAAAAAAAAAAGCCTGATTACGTTTATGCTTTACAAAAATGCTGCTTGGCTTCTAAAGATCAGACAGACAAACCTAGGGAGAGTGACAGGGGGCAGGAGAACAGTGGATTTCAGTATGAAACTGAACTTCAGTCTGGGTTTTCTTTGCAGCCTTGTCTAAGAACCAAAGGCAGGGTTTTTCATTTGTTTCCCATTTTGAATGTGATAGAATTTTACCTTTAGAGTTTTCCTGGGAGTGGGGGCATGTCATTGCACAACTAATCGCCCAGATGGCCCCAGATAATCCAGTGCTGGGCACAAATGCAATCCGTGGGAAACTCCCCACCCACCCCGACTGATAAAGGGAAAAATGGTGTGAGAGGATGGCCGTGTCCCAGGCCTCGGCTGAGTCCCTGGGATGTGCCCCGCCAAGTGAGGGTCCTTGGCTTCTTGCAGGAAAGAATTCAACAGCAAGGCACAGTTGAGTAAAAGTGGATTTATTCAGAGGGATGGGCACTCCATAGACTGAGTGCAGGCCGTCTCAGAAGGTGCGGGAACTAGAGGCCGTCAGGAGCATTGTGGCTAGATTTTAGGGGCTCAATTATTTCATGTGCTAACAAGTGGCAGGATTATTCCAACTACTTTGGGGAGGGGGTGGGGATTTTCAGGAACTGGACCACTGCCCACTTTTTGGCCTTTTATGGTCAGCCTTGGACCGGTCATGGTGCTGGCGGGAGTGCCATTTCCCAGGCTAATACATTATAGTGAGCGTATAATGAAGCTCAAGGTCTACTGGGAGTAGAAATGTCTGCCATCTTGGTGTCCATTGCTGTGACTCTCCTTGAATGGCTGTGCCCTGCCCTCTTCCTTCCTGTCTCACCACCACACCTGATGTGACCCCAAGGTCAGTCTCTGGATAGACCTGCCTGTTTCTTCTTGCCGACTCCCCACCCTGATCCCACCCCACCAGTCCTATGGTCCTACCTAAGATCGCACCATCCCTCACTAGGGATGAATGCACTCAGCAAAACAGCCTCTTTCCTGGCCTCCCTGCCGGCCTCGCCCCTTCAACCTGTCTCCACTCTGCCCGGGGAAAATAGGAAAGCTGTGGGAAGCTAAGCTTGATGAGACGTGGGACTCCGCCCATGTGATTCGCTGCTGGGAACAGTGCCTGATACTTAGGAGATGATCAATCAATATTCCCTGTATGATTTAATAAATCATCAAATTAAAGCAACCAACCAAAGCCACTTCCATCTTACGCTAAGTGCGCTGTTTATTAAGGTGCCTGACATCCCAGCAGAGTGAAGCGTGAGACCGTTCCTCGATTTACAACTACAGCGGAAATATCCAATTGGAAACATCCAATTGGCCCAATAAAATGCATGATTTTAATTGACCTCCCAGACCGTACATAGGAATGACTGCATTCACAACAGTGAGCAGCGAACAATGAAACTAGTTTAAGATTTCAACTGCTGGGCCACGTATGGACTAGCTTACATGCCAATTGATCTCAAATGTCGTGTCCCAGAAAGAGGGGTGTCTGCTGTGTTTCTAAATCACAGGATGCTTCAAGTGATAAATGAAAATTTCAACAATAACCAGCATGTAGTGAATATTTAATATGCACCAGACAATGCACAAAAGTATCTGTTTTAGAAAAAAAGAAAAAGAATCTGTACATCTTAACCACATTTAGTCCTGATGTGGTAAAGGCAGGTGTTATTGTCTCCATTTTAGGTGAGAAAAGGGAGTCTCAGGGAGGAGACATGTTTTGCTCAAGGTCACAGAGCCGGTCAGTGGCCCCGCTGGGATTCCACCCCATGTTGATCTGACGCCGGGTCCTGCCCTTGCCTCTCTCCCGCTCACATCATGAGATGCTCATCTTGCATCTGCCCTGGTGCCCTCGGCATCCCGGACTGGCTGATGCCCCAGTTCCCCAGTCGTGTCAAGAGGAGGTTGCTGGCATCACCCTGGGGATAAGTGCAAAACCTCCCAGTGGGCAAGGGGTTTTCCTCTCTTGATGGAGACACAAGAAATTATGAGCAATGTAGCCTTTTTTTTATTAAAAAAAGAAGTCTAAATAAAGAGCTGGAGAGGGGACTTCAGAAGCCATGGTCACCAGGGTTTCTCCAGATGGCTGAAAGGCTGCCTGTCTAGGGTGATTTGGATTCAGTTTGCTGGGAGGACGGAGCTGTCAGATAGATTTGCAGGACTGTGTGCAACCCGCCATTACCTCACTTGGCATCACATACCTCGCATTGCTTTGTGATTATCTGCTTTCTCCGCCTCTCCTGCTGAAACCTGAGTTCTTCGATTTCTGTCCACTGCAGAGGTGACATGGTACGGTGGTTAAGGGTCGGTGCTCTGGTGCCAGACCAGCAAGGTTCCAAGTCTAGCTTTTCTGCTTACAAGCTGTGTGATCTTAGGCGGGTTACTTATCCTCTCTGTGCACCCTGTTCCCACTTCTGTAAAAACAGGATGTGATAACACCTACTTCATCATGTTTTCCGGAGAATTAACATGAAGCGTTTTAGGAGAACGTACGGCAAAGAGGAAAACACTCAGTAAATGTTAGCTCTGATCACCCCTCTTGCCGATTCCTCCCTGAGGCTCTAGGTCAAGCCTCATTTGAGGCCAGGCCATTTTCTGGACTTTTTCAGTCAAGTGGGCCAACATGGTACCTTTTTTTTTTTAATTGAAGTATAGTTGGTTAATGTGTTCATTTCTGGCGTACAGCATAGTGATTCAGTTATACATATATATATATATTCCTTTTCATATTCTTTTTCATTATAGGCTACTAGAAGATATTGAATATAGTTCCCTTGTGCTATACAGTGGGATCTTGTTGTTTATCTATTTTATATACAGTATCTACAAATTTGTCACATTGGGTCTTTTGCCATTGACTCAGCCAGGCATCTGAAACAGATGCTGGCTGGCAGTGGATGGCAATCATTAGAGTGTCCCGGGTTCTTGAGCTCGGGCTGGAGCGCTGAGCCCATCTATGGCTTCTGCTTGTGGAGCCAGAGAAGGAGGGCCATGTCTAGGGTGGACAGCAGGGTGGTGGCTGCATCACTGCCAGACGCTGGCCTTTCACGTCACCACCCGCTGACCTCACCAGAAGCTTGTCTCATTCCCACAACCCCACAAGGAGGAACCAGCCAACACACAGCCCTGAAAGCCTCAGACATCCTATTTTCCTTTCCTTGACCCTCAGAGGGGTGGCTGATCGAAGGACCCTCCACAAAGTGCACCATAAACCTATTTCTACCAAGTGTGCTGGGTTATACCCTCTAGGCTGACTTCTCCAAAGTAGAAACTCTCTTGAATTCAGGTCTTCTCACTGGAATTTTTGACTCAGCTGAATCCAAACACTCTCCCCAAATGTTCTGGAATTTTGGTGGCCACCAGAGGGGAGGGAGGCTGGCCATGATGTTTCTTGAAATATTTGGATTCATCAGTGTCTCTGGTAACTTACAAGCCCCCAGGAAGAATTCCCCATAGCGACCTTGATCAGAAATGAATCCAAAGGCTTGTTTTCAGGCAGCAGTGGGAGGAGCCGCTGCGGAGCTGGGTTCCACCTGCAGCTGCTGCACTGAGAAAGAAACCACTGTAAACAACATGGGCTTTTATAGAAGAGCCACCCCGAAGAAAGCTCCCGCCGATAACTGCCCCAGCCTTTCAGGCCAGAGCCATGACTGAACAAGTGGATGTGCCCCAGCCAGCTCTGGCCCCCTTAGGAGTGGACTTGTTAAGTTTCCCCAGAGAGGCCCGGCAGCCCCCCCCCCAACATCTCCAAAGCAGCCAGGAAGGTTTGAGCTCTTGACAGATTTTTCCCCCTCACAAGATAATAAGGTAGGTCACATTTCAGATTTAACCTACTTGACATTTTAATGTTCTTCTAATGTGCTTTTTGATGTGTGCAGATGAGGCACAGGGTAGGTACAAGTTGCTATTTATATAGTCCTGGCAAGCAGATCCCATCACTTTCAGCTCCTCCGTTCACTCCGGTGCCTTTAACATTGTCAGAACTTCAAGTTTTCAGCTCCCCAGTCATTTCTTCTTCCCAAAGTTTTAAAGGAGAACAAGAGAATGATGATCCCCTGACTTCTTCCCTGGTGGCAAGAGGACAGTGTAGCTAATATGATTAAAAATCCTGACTGTGGAGTGGAAAGGCCTGGTACTTAACACCTACTTCTTAGAGCTGTGTGCAGAGTCAGTGAAATAATGGGTGCAATGTTCCCAACATGGATACCGACCCAGGACCAAGCTCCAGAAATGATATTATTACCTTTGCTTGCTATTATCATTTCACCATCATCATCATCATTGTCATGAGCATGTCTTCACTGCTGTCAACTCCATCACCACCACCATCACCATCAACCATCACCTCCACCATCACCACCATCATCACCATCACCACCACCATCACCACTATCACCATCATCATCACCATCATCACCATCACCACTATCATCACCATCATCATCACCATCACCATCAACCATCACCACCACCATCATTATCACCATCAACACCACCATCACCATCATCACCACCATCACCACTATCACCACCATCATCATCACCATCAACACCATCATCACCGCCATCATCACCATCATCACTACATTATCACCATCACCACCGCCATCATCACCATCATCACTATATTATCACCACCATCACCGTCATCACCACCACAATCACCACCATCACCACCTTCACCCCCATCACCATCTTCACCACCATCATCACTACCATCACCACCATCATCACCATCATCACTATATTATCACCACCACAATCACCACCATCACCACCATCACCCCATCATCACCATCAGTGTAACCACCATCATTTCACATCATTATCGTCATCATCACTTTCCTGACCCTTTCACTTACTACTTTAACTACGCTCTTGGGCAAGTCACTTTCTCTCTGTGGATCTTATTTTCGTTTTTGTAAAACTGGATGATAGTTGCTATCTCTCAGGGCCATGGGGGACAGTAAGTGGGACAGTAAGGTGTGGGCCCCCTCAGTGCTCCCAGTGATATCTCTGCTGGTGCTTCTTACACAACATGTGTTTGCTTCTGTGCTTCTTCTTATCTCTCAGTCTTTACTTTTATCAATTCGCCCAAGCCCCAGAGCCTGGAACATTCTGTCTGCCAGAGTCCTGAGCTAGCCTGATGAGAACCCTGGTTGGCACTCAAGGAACTTGCCAACTGGGATTCCAATTCCTATCAAGCTAATTATATGGCCTTGAGAAATTTTCCTCTTGTACAAAATAAGACAATTGTACGAGATGGGTAGTTCTCCAAATGGTCCAAAGACCATCAGTATGAGAAACATCCGATGCCCTTGTTAGGAATGTGTGTTTCTGAGGCCCTGTCTTATACTCCCTAAATCACTCCAGTGAGGCTCCGGGACCTGCATTTTCACAAGTTTCCAGGGGTGCCTCATGTGCACTAGGGCCTGATGAAGTAACCTCTTGAGGCCTCCTTTCAGCTCTGATGGTCTGTGGGAGGAGAGTCACTGGCTGGCCAGAGAATACATTTCTCGATGTCATTGCTTTACCCCAAAAGCATGTCCTTGGAGGTTGATCAGGTTGAAAAAGGGGAGTCTACAGGTCTCACGTGTTCCTTGGAGACCCCGGTCACCTTCCAGACAGCAGCACTTAAAGGATGTTCTAGATTTCTGCTCTCAGCTCTCACAGCCAAAACTCTGAGTGCTAGTTTGGGATGTTAACCTCTAGCTATGGCCCATGGAGACCACCCAGAAGCACGGAGAATGTTAGAAATGTTTAACACCCAGAGCATCCAGTCAGAATGGTCATCAGCTCTAAACAGGAAACACGCTTATACCATGCAAGTTGGCGGGATGTCATCCCTGCCTAGAAGCTTCATACGTGTTTGCAGCCATCTCAGGGGAGATGCTGGGGCAGATGCAAAGTCACACCCTAGTGCTGGTTGTTCTTCCTCCTTTTATCCCACTCCCTCTGCAACCTAAATATCTCCCATGGGACCAACCTGCAAAACTCTCCCAGGAACAGTAGTGAGGGGCTGAAACGGGGCATCCATGTCTCAGAAGGTAAATGTGTGATTTGAAACGACTTGTACTTTAGCCAATGAATACAGCGAGGGTTTAAAGAGAGATGCAAAGTTTATTTCTGTTCCCTGTAATATTTCCCTGGTAAATCTGGCAGAGATACATAGTCAGATTAGATGAAGAGAGAGAGAAATAGATATTTTTAAAGCTATTTTTTTATTCGGTAAGTGTCTACCGGGCACTACGCTTTTTTCTTCCCTTTTTATATCCATTGTTCCATTTAGTTGTCCAACCAGCATACAAGACAGGTAGTAATATTATTATCATTATTTTAGAGGAGGAGAAACTGCAGCACAACAAGATTAACTAGTTGGCCCAAAGGCACACAGCAGTACAGTCAAGGTCAGTACTCCCTGTCCTGACCTCTGGGCAGTGCCACCTGCTGGCTTTTAGGTGGCCCCATGGAGATAGAGGCCGGCAGGTTGAACTAAAGGGGCAGGAGGCAACAGGAGGGAAGGAAGATGTTGGTGGGGAACTTGTTTCCTAATGAGCAGGGACCTGTGGACTAGTGACTTTCTAGATAAGACTTTGCACCATTAAGTGAACCGAACACTCCTATTTTCCCTCCTCTTAGCTCAACATGGCCCCTCAGCCTGAGGGCAGCCTCAGAGTCAGGCAGACCGCGATTTGACTCCTGGTGGGTACCACTGACTCGGGGTGCAACGTTTGTCACCTGCCTTAAACTCTCTAAGCCTCAAATTCCCATCTTTAAACGGGGACCATAGTTTTTACTGACCTGCCAGAGTCGTTAGCTTTAATGAGATCATGATTATGAAGTGCTTAGCAGAGAGACCAGTACAGAGTCAGTGCTCGGTAAGTGAGAACCATTATAGTCCTAAAAGGGCGAAACGAAGTCACATGAATCGCATTTCAAATTTTAAATGTGTCAGCAACCAAAGCACCTGAGAACAGAACACTTTAACATACACATATATAAAATCAGATAAAAATTTCCTTCACGGGACTCACAAACTTGGAAGACTTTTCAAGAGAAAGTTCTTTAAAATGTGCATTGAATCTATCAGTATTTTGCCCTCCATTACAATATTTTGAGACTCTCAATTAGCCTGCTAAATCCCTGTGTTGGTCCACCTAGAGGGACAATATTCATTTCATCAGCCAAGGATGATGGCTAAGGCTTACGCGGTTTTTCTCCCCAGCTCCAAAGACTTTTGAAGAAACCCAGAGGCATAATTAAGGAGCATATGAAGACCAGCTTCCGTAGAAATTAAAATAACTCAGCATTTTTTTTTTTGAAGGGGGATGGTTTTGGAAGTTCAAATTAAGAAGAACTCCTCTGGAGGCAAGGGGTTCAAGCAACAGCGTTAAGCCAAGAAGTACGGAAGCGAGATGAGGAATAGATTTAGTCTCCCTCGCCACCTCCTCCCCCAAATCTGCTTCTGAGTTCTTTCTATTCAGGTCGCTTAACCAGCTGTGTGGCCTTGGTCAAGTCGCCTCCCGGCTGTAAAACAGGACCTATCGTTGACCTCACAGAGGGTGGTGAGGATGAGACGTACGGGGAAGGGCAAGGAGCAGAGCAGCGACCCAGGGACTTTGTGTCTGCAACATCACCCTTTTCCTAGTTTCCCTAGATGACCCCCGACGGAATAAGAGAGGACACGTACTCATCATGGCACACGGCTGTCTGCAGCATTCACAAACCCAGGGGAAGCCTCCAATTTCAGGATGAAGTGGCTCCTCTACTGACAGAAAACAAGTCCCATCTCCCCAATGTGAAGGACTCACATTGTGAGTGGGGGGAAGGTGGGGGAGGGATAAATTGGGAGTTCAGGATTTGCAGATACTAACTGCTGTGTATAAAACAGATCAACAACAAGGTCCTACTGTACAGACACAGGGAACTATGTTCAGTACCTTGTAATAGCCTATGATGAAAAAGAATGTATATATCCAATGTGAAGCAAGACTGTGTAAGAAAACAATGCAAAGACTAAAATAAATAGAAAACACAAAGAAAGGGGGGAAAATGGGAAAACAGTGTAAAACAGGTCACAGAAAGTGTGGTCTCTACCTGAGGAAATTTGGGTAGAAACACAGAGACAGTATTGTTACCGAAATAGTTCAATTCTTCCACTCGATTAGAGTTCTTCCACTTGGGGGTTGTAGAGTTAACACAGTGGTGTGACAGGCGGCCTCTTAGCTGACCCCAGAGGATCCCTGACCCCTGGTGTTCAGGCTTTGGTGTCATCCCCTCTCCCTGAATCTTAGCTGGACCCATTGACTCACTTCTAATTAACAGAATACAGCAGAAGCAATAGGATATCCCATCCAAAGATAGGTTATTCAACATTGCAGACTTTCGGGAAGTATTGCTTTGTTCTAGGAGGCATGGATAAGCTTGTTCAAGTTACTCAAGGCAGAAGAGAGGCCGCTGCGAACGTCATGTGCATCCATCCTGACCTTCAAGTATCAAGGCTGTAGGCAAACTGTCCGCAGCGTGCCTGGACTCGGGGTCCTGCCCCCAGGAACACTTACTAAGGAACCAGCTCCAGAAACCGAAGGGATGGGGGAACCATAGCTGCAGGGCTGGTGACGACCATCGAATAGGTATTCACCAGTTTTAAAAGAAGTATATATGCGCACACAGATATTACCAATTTATAAATGTGTACACGTACATGCACGTGTCTACGTCTACCCACATGTATTATTAGTGGAAAATCCTAGTTCTGTAGGTCTGTGTATCCCTTTGGACTAAGACTAAATTAAGGTTGGAAGGGAGAAAGTTATGAAGAAATGGAGGGAGAATGGGGAAGATATGGGAACAGCAGTGTAAGCTCATTTATTGCCTTATAGGTTTTTATCGAAAATAAAAGGACATGTAGGGGAGATGGAATAGAGGGGAAGGAGAAGCCACTAGCAAATGTCAGTGTTGTTTACAGTAGGGATCCAACAGATAGTGACCAAAAGGTCAGGGAGAGAGGAGGAGACGGGAAGGAAGGAAGGAAGGAAGGAAGAAGGGAGGGAAGAAGGAAGGAAAGAAGGGAGGAAGGAAGGAAGGAAGGGAGGGAAGAAGGAAGGAAAGAAGGAAGGAAGGAAGGAAGGGAAGAAGGAAGGAAAGAAGGGAGGAAGGAAGGAAGGGAGGGAGGAAAGAGACGGAAAAGAGAGAGAAAAAGCAGAAGGGAATACAGGGAATTACATAAATGTATAAAAGTAACTATTACGACAAAAATTCAAAGTTTCCTAAATACCAAAATGTACAAAGACAGAGAGAGAGAGACAAATAAAATAGGCCAAAAGAAATATATTTATTAATTATACACCTATGAGTAAAACACACGCACACATCTGCAGATGACTTGATGGAAACGTAACATACTATGACAAAACTGAAGTCAGACACGTCAATCACGTCAGAAGGAAAAAAAAAATGGTCTTAACTCACCTGCCAAAAGACAAAGATTTTCCAGAGACTGGTTAGTAAAGTCAGATCTAAAACTACACCAGAGATGAATCGAACAGAATGATAAGTTTAACAGGTAAAGAAAAACAAAAAGATATACGTGCATATAAAAATAAATGAAGGGGCTATGAAATAGAGCAAAGGGCTGGAAACCCCTCAAATGCCCTTCAGCTGGTGGCTGGCGGGAGGACTGGGGCACAGCCACCAGCGGGGTCCAGTGCAGTTGTGAAAAGGAATTCGAGAGACCCCTATTTCCACCCACGTGGCCCTCCAGCATGCACTGTTAGGTGAGAAGCGTAAGGCAGATAAAGTGCGAGTAATATGCTACCAGTCAACTAAGAAAGGATGCGAACACACGCACACGCATATATACATATTGGAAGGTAAAGAAAAAAGATACACAACAAATGCAAATCAGAATAAAGTGATGGGTGCATATATTTACATATATTTGCATGTGTTTTACGTATAATTATATTTGTGTATGTGTATATATACACATATATTTATATTCATAAAAAAATGGAAAAATCAACCATAATTTTAAAATACTCCCCTACAGAGGAAGAGAATGACCCAGGTGGAGGGCCAGGGGTAGACACTAGGCTTCTCTGCCTAGACTGGTTTTCATAGGTTTGATTTAGGAAACACATACATATTTTACATAATATGACAAAATTAAATATAGAATAAATTCCTAAAACCCAGAGTTAAGTGAAACAAATGAGCTTGAACAGTGTGTCCAGTTGGTGGCATAACCACACAGAGAAACCATTGTAGGTGACTTCAAAAGATTAATATCACTTCTGGGGTATTTCCCCCCCAACCACCATTCTATCATGAGATCGTGGGTATAATTCACGAGAGAGCATCGGACACACAGGGCAGCTGGCGACTCCCTCCCAGGGCCTCCTCTTAAAGATCTGGGAGATTGGGCCGCGTGCTTGGTCACTGGTCCAGCCTGCAGCCAGGAGCCCCGTGCACAGCCACAGTGTCAGCACAGATACATGTCAAATAAATAAATCAGTAATAAAATTAAGTAATAAATGGACGTTTTTAACCTTTTTGAAATGTGGGACTTTTCAAATTCAAATCCCAGAGCAAATTTATGCTGAAAAGTCTATGAACCTTAAAGTAATTATAAGGAAAGAGTTGAGTGTTTTCAAAGTCTGGGGAAGGTTTGATATCTGAAAAAAAAAAAAAAAAAAAAGGACAAACTTTCAAGTGCTTCCTTTGTGCAGTCTTGCTCCCTGACACCTCATAAGCTTCCATTGATCCTGAAAAACTCAGACATATTCCGGCAGGGCGATTAATTAGAGAAATCTCTGAGAGAGCACGGGGGAAGCAGGCCCAGTCATTGGCAGGCTTTGTCTCAATCAGCCCCCTTCCTCACAGTCAGAGAAAACAACTAATTCTGACTCGTGGGATCAGAGAGGACTTCCCAGCAGAGGACAGAGTTGAACTGGTTCTGGAGAATGAGTAGGAGCTTAACAGGTAATGATAGAAAGGAGGTCAGGGTTGAGTGTTCCTGGCAGAGGGCACAGCCTGTGCAAAGGCACTGGGGCTCAACGTATACATCCTGGCAGTTATTTCCTCCCACATCACCCCCAGCTTCTTGGGGCTCCCCCCAGACAAAGAAACCTCATGAATTGGAGGCAGACCACTGCCCTTGATCAGCCCACCCTTCATCGCCACAGTGATCCCCCCCGCCCCCAGGCTCCTAGGCTGAGTGGATGAATCAGTCACACATGCACTGAAATTTATGGTTGAATCCTCCATGTAGGGGGCCCTTGTGGACCCATCTCAGCTTCTGGATCACTCGTCCTCTGTTAAAAAAAAAAAAAAGGCACCTCCTACTTCTTCAAACCTCCATGGTTCAGATCTCTCTTCTTCCTTCCTCTTCTGGAAAATGCTGCCCCACCCACTGGTACTTGCCTCTCCCTCTGGTCCCCCCACCTTCCGCTCCAGAAATCCCTAGTGTTTCTTTGTTCAAGTCTACTTTTTCAGTCTAGATCCCGAAGACAAACCAAGGACCACAGGGCTAACTCAGCTGGAGCACCTATTTAGTGCATGTCATGTGTTTTTGTTTCTAGTTGAACTTGAATGTCCTTAGGTCTGGCTTGCACTCTCCTGCTTGACACAGTCCCCACCACTCCCTATTGTCCTACACCTGCCTCATGATTGTTTCCAGCCAGGTCCCTGAAGGACCAGAGTTGCAACCCTGATCTAGAACAGCCCCATGTCGTGGGGGGAGGCATGAGAACAACTCAGCGTGAACCTGAGCTCTCCAATCCCCTTAAAATCTTCCCAAGAGCGTGAGGTGCAGAAAGAGATGGGGACCTTTCCTGGTGATCCTGAGTGTCACAAATCACCATGCATGCCTCAGAGCAGAGGTATTAAGAAAGGAGACGGTCTTGCTCTGTGCCCGCCCAGGCCATGAACATTGTATTGGAACTTGGTGCTAGGAAGGGAGTTGAGGGGAGTGACTGGGCATTAAAGTCCATGCACTTAATCTGAAGAAAGTTGTCAGATCCTTTCCTTGAGAGGAAAGTGCCCACCGTACCCCTAAAAGAGAGGGAGTGTTGGAAGAAGATTGCCATTTGTGGAACGTCTGTGACTTGCACAGTGCAGGCACTTCCTACAGTTTCTCATTGAACCCTCATAGCCCCATGAGAAAAGCATCATCCCCATGCTATAAATGATCCAGCCAAGGCTTGGAGGTCACCTGAAAAGTGACAAAGCTGGAATTTTCTTTCCAAAGCACGCAGTCTCCCAGTCTCCCCAGCAGCTGACTGATGGACAGAAAGAGGGGACATGGAGGGGACATGGAGGGGGCAGGGGCTCCCTCCACTGCTCAGAGCCTTTGGGCACAACACCCATGGCTTCCGATCCTCGCACGGTCTCGATCCAAGATGTGACTTTGAGCAAGCCGCTTTGGAGCCTCAGTTTCCTCATCTGTAAAATGGGGAGTGCTATTAAATGAGACCTGGCATCTGTCACCTGGCAGGTATCCAGGAACAGGTCACCATCACATCGCTGCCATACTGAGAAGCCCCAAGACCGCTCAGCATCCAAGGCCCCCCGAACAAAGCAACCACCGCTGTCTCCAAACCCTCACCTTCAGGCTCGCCTTCTTCAAGCTTCGCTCATGGTAGACAAGGGGTTAAGGAAAAAGCAGTGACAGTCGGCAGCTCCCTCCCACGAGCCTGGTGATTAATCACAGACTTATCAGGGAGCATTAGGGCAAGATGATTAATGAATCAAACAGGCACCCAAGTTTTAATGAGGCAATGTTTGCTTTCCCACCTCTGAATTCCTAAATCCAGCTCTGAGGAGGCTGGCCAAACCAGGAAAGATGCGCCCAGCAAAGCAGCCCCTCTGGTCACCGTCCTTCCTCCTGGCGAACTGAGCTGAATCAGGAAGGCTTTAGGGAAAATGAATTTTAAAACAAACAAACAAACAAACAGATTGCCATTTCTCTAAAAAGCCAGACGTAAAGAGGCAGGGGCCCCAGGATTCCTGACAGATCTGTCGTGGCGTCTGATGCCTGGCGGACGGGCGGCGTGGGAACGCGGCTGGGACTTGGGTCTCTGCGCTCTGCTTTTCTGGAGGAGGCTTGGGAGGAGGGCTGAGGACAGCGTGGCAGAGCAGCGTCAGCAAAGGGCAGGAAAGGGCATCAGAGCTCGAGCCTCAGTTCCACCCCCCACCCCCACCCCCCGCAGGTCTGGATGCTGCCTGGACCACGCACCGTCTAAATGCCACTTCCACTCTGAGGCACTCTGTGGGCCGGAGGCAGGTCGCTTCATCTCTGTGAGCCTCAGCAGCCTCCTTTGTACAAAGAAGACAAACGCCAACCTCCCAGGTGGCTAGGGTTAAATGAGATACGGTGTATGATGTGCCGAGTGCATCGTAGGTGTTCCGCTAACATTCCCTTCCCTTGGGCAGGAGAATAGTTATTTAAAGAGCAGGAACTGTAGGGCCAGACGGTCTGAATTCAAATTCTCTCTTGACCACTACCTGACGGTGACACCCTAGGCGTTTTACTTACCTGCTCCGAACCTCAGTCTCTCCCATAAAATGGGGGCTGACAATCACACTTCCTTTTTCATGGGCTTGCCATGAGAACTAGCGAACACAGCACAGGTCGGTAGAACACGCCAATTATTATGAGCTTAGTAACGAAGAAGTTTTGGTCCTGTGAAAATGCTCCCAATCAAAACTTGAAGGTAACAGAAAACAAACCCGCACAACACGGGGAGAGCCAGGTTGGGGAGGCCTTTTTCCAACTTGGGGGCTGTGGTAGGGGGACATCTATTAAAATCTAGAGAGTTATAAATACCAAAATTACATATGAACGTGAAGATTTACTTAGAACGAATACAGAGGTCACAAGAAGTCGCATTTCCTCGGCGCCCCTCAGGGTGAGTGTGAGCACACGCTCGTGCAGGTGCGGAAGCCAGCCCTTCACTCCTGTATGTCCCCTGTTTCAGACAAACAATATTTGAATTGCCTGGTCCTTGCTCCATCAGACTGTTGCCCGGAGGCTAAAAGTGTGTTCCTTAGTCTAAAGAGATGGAACTTGGGAGTTCAGGTTGGGGCAGTGTCTTCTGTTCTGGTTCCTTTCTTGCAACCTGAGCATCTGCAGCCACCGCAGGCTGAGCAGAGCCCAGTCCAGAGTACCTGTCTGGTCCTGTCCGGACCCGTTGGTCCCCCGATCCCGGGTTTACCGGCATCAGCCTGACTTGCCGGCTTCGTGGGAGGACTTCCTGGGCAGTCTGTCCACAGCCTCTGTCTCTCTTGCTGGCAGACGGCATAGTTCTCGTTGGTATTTTGTGCCTCAGAGGGTGCAAGACGATGACATTCTAGACTCAGCCCATCTCTGCTGCAGCCCCGGTGGCCACCCACTTCCTGCACTCAGGTGGCCACCTCCAAGGAGCCCACCAGGACACCAACTCATTAATTCAAATCATCTTCCAAACCTGGAAGGGGTTCTTCTGATGGGCATCGCGTGTCCTACTTTCACGCAACCCTCAGACTTGCCTTGTGGTTCCACAGGGCAGTGCCCCACGCGGGCATCCTGTTAATAGGCCAGTTTTCCATTGCCCTCTGCCTGACCGTATGGCTAGGCCACTGGTCCCTGCCTATATTTTTCGGTAAAAATCCAAATACAGGTGCAAACAGCATGCAAACCAGTCCACTAAGCTGATGTGTTTTGACCTTCTTCTATCAGAGTGTGGCCTTCCAAACAGGAAGCTGTCTGCTCACTGTGGAACTGCAGACCGCAAACCAGTCGTGGACGGCTGTTCACAGGGTGCTACCCAAGGAGCCCCACGTGGGGCCGTGGGGCCAGCAGCATCTCAGGTGGTTCCAGAGTCAGCCCGGGGGAAAAGAGTGAGCGCTGCCTCGCCTTCTCTGATGGCATGCTCGGGTATAAACCATCCTCATCTTAAGACAGAACACTTCCAGGCACTGCCCTCCCTGTTGGAACATTTCTCCAACCTCGCCCAAGGCATTGTGGGCATTTCTGGATTTCAAGATTATTTTATGTCCTTTGATCCTGGGAAATTTTAATTAACATCCAGTAGCAAGCCAGTAATCGCCCTCAAATGGATGCTCTGTTGTCCAAGAGTCCCAGCAGTTGTCACCGGGAGGTAGACAATCACCGTCTTTTGCCACAAGCCTCAGTCTCCACTCCACACGAGACCGCTGTACAGAGAATTCATCTGTACCAGCATTCCAGCTTCTGTCCCATACTGCATGGGCTCGGGCAACCTCACTGGTTTCCATTTAGCATGCCTAGTTAATATTGCTTGAAGAGTAGATCCGCATGCTTTCTGTCTCACAATACGAAGTCGGGAAACTGGGTTCCCCTGGTAGACTTAAAACCACTTCACATAAAGCCTATTCAGCAACCAATTTTTGTCCGAACTTTTATCTTAATACCATCAACCCTTGCCTGCCTAACCGCAGCCCTGGTTAGGACTTCACCAAGAGGTATGGGTTTTACAATACTAGGGGGGAAGGATTCCTCAGTCAGACATAATATCCATTTCCATAAAACACTCCCATAAACACAAGGGGACACAACCACTTCACATAAAGTCTGTCTAACATTCCAATTTTCACCTCAATCCTATCAATTCCTGCATTTCTCTGTCCTCTCAATTTAATTGCAGCCTCCATTAGGTTTCCATCAATGGGTTTTGGTACCACACTGCATGGGTGCCCGTGTTGAGGATTTCTAGAAACTTCTCTCCCCCACCCTTTGTCCATTTTACGCATTCATATGCATAGGGGTGTTGGGTCTCCGGTGGAAGCTTGAGCCAAGAGATTAGAGGCTGCAGCTTGAATGGACCAGAATCTAAATTTGGCCCAACTTTTGTTTTCATTTTAGCTACCCAGAGAACAATAACCAAGGGATTATATGTTTTGCTTTTTTCTTACTATTTTGCATTTCCTATGACTCATGAGCCACCACCCCAAGAATTGGATCCATCACCTCTAAATTCTACGGATAACTTTTGCATAGTTGCAGCTCCATACTAAGTGTGACCCTGCCCCCCCCCCCAGTCCCCCAGGAATCAAACGTATTTCATCCCTGGCCTTTCATCCTTTCTTTTCTCAAACCACGTGCTTCAGGAAGTCAGGATCATTCTAGCAAACCCTCTTGCCTGGCACCACACGACTGCAGAATCCCCCGTGGGTCTAGCACCAGTTGAATGCGCTACACTGCAACTCGGACGCTAGCCACCCAGAGCTAGCATCAGATCCCGCAGGTTAGGAGCTAAGTCTGCCACAAGACTACCTCCACTTCAGGTGAGAGCTGCAAGGAGGGTCCCTAGACCACCCACACTTCTGATCCACTGGCTACAGACTCAGAGGTTCTCACACCCTCTCGTGTTCAGTCATTTGCTAGAACAACTCACAGGAGAGCATTATATTTATCATTATAGTTTCAGTATAAAGGGTACACTTAGGGAGAGGTCGCAGAGTGAACACAGAGCTCCGGTGCCCTCTCCCCGTGGAGTCAGGACATGTCACCCTCCTGGCGCACTGATGTGTTCACCAACCAGGGAGCTCCACCGAGCCTTAGTGCCCACAGTTTTTACTGAGGTTTCATTGTAAGTGTGACTGACTAAATCATTGGCTACATGACTGACTCCATATCGAGCGACCCATTCTCCTCCCTGGAGGTTGGGCTCCTGAGAATCCCAGTCCTCTAACCACAAGTTTGGTCTTTTTGGTGAAGTTATCTGGGGGCTCACCACCAGTCACCTCATTAACACAACAAAGACACTCCTATTACTCAGTGTTTTTGAAGTTCTGTGACAGGAACTGGAGACAAAAAGCAGAATATATTTCTATTATACTACATTGACAAATACCAGAAACATCAGAAATCGAGAAAATAATTTAATATTTGTGCTGATTGCCTGACTCATCCTTATAATCTCTATAATCTTTTTATTATTACATTTTAAAATCACAACACTTGTAATTTTTTTTATGGAAAAAGCAGAAGATAATCCAGTATTTCTATGATCAGGGTTGAAAACATTTTATTTTTATTACTGATAGTTAAAGAATCCTTTCTTAGCTTCATAACTCTGTTAGTAATAGCATGGAAAGGTTGTTAGCAAATTTGGGAAAATCCCTTTCAGCTGTGGGTTTTTTGTTTCTGTTTTCATAAGGGAGCTAAAAGATTTGGGGAAAAAAAATTTCCAGAAACCAGCATCTGTACATTTGAAACCTAATTAATTATATACTTCCTGTGCTGGGTGCCTTTGGACATTTCTATTACCATAAACCTACCGTAATGTAGATGAGTCACAGGAGGTGAGTCAGTATTCTGGAAGCCCTTCGAATTCCCAGGTATCTACTAGAAACAACATGGGGAAAAAGACAACCTACGAAAGGGGAGAAAATTTTTGCAAATGATGAAACCAACAAAGGCTTGGTCTCCAGAATATATAAGCAGCTCATATGACTTACTAATAAAAAACAAACAACCCAATCCAAAAATGGGCAAAAGACCTAAACAAGCAATTCTCCAAGGAAGACATACAAATGATCAATAGGCACATGAAAAAATGCTCAATATCACTAATTATCAGAGAAATGTAAATCAAAACTACAATGAGGTATCACCTCATACCAGTCAAAATGGCCATCATTCAAAAATCCACAAATGACAAATGCTGGAGAGGCTGTGGAGCATTTGCAGCAACATGGATGTTCCTGGAGAATGTCATTTTAAGTGAAGTAAGCCATAAAGAGAAAGAAAAATACCATATGAGATAGCTCATATGTAAAATAAAAAAAAAAGGAACATAAATACAAAACAGAAACAGACTCATAGACATAGAGTACAAACTTGTGGTTGCCAAGGGGGAGGAGGGTGGGAAGGGACAAAATGGGAGTTCAAAATTTGTAGATACTGACAGGCATATGTAGAATAGATAAACAAGATTATACTGTGTAGCACAGGGAAATGTGTGCAAGATCTTGTGGTAGCTCACGGTGAAAAAAAATGTGACAGTGAAAATGTGTATGTTCATCTATAACTGAAAAATTGTGCTCTACACTGGAAATTGACACAACATTGTAAAAAGACTATAACTCAATTAAAAATGTTTTTTTAAAAAAAGTTTAAAAAATACATTAATTAATTAAAAAAAAAATATGGGGAAGTGACTCCAGGAGACAACTCTATGCCACTAAGACCATCTAAGTATGTTCCCATCTCAACTTTATCATAGCTGCATCCCTGGACCAGTCCAACTTTGCTACACCCGGGGAAAGGAGACAGATGTGAAACTGGAGTGGAAAGAGTTGGAGGTCTTACCTGACAGTGGGTTAAGTATATTACTTTCTCAAAGTGCATAAAAAACGATCTTGTGAACAGATTGCTAGGGCCTGTCTCAAGCCTTAGAAGGAGACTGTGCAAGGAATTGGTGGGGGGCAGGCTTAACTTTATACTTAGTGGTCTACAAAGGTGAGGGGGGCAATGAGATTCGTCCACCCCAACAGGGAGGACTATTTTATCACTAAACTCATATAGGTTTGCCAGAGCATGGTGGTAAGAAAAAGAAGAGCCCTTTTTAGTTGGTTTTATTGTTTTTAAATTCTCTGCAAACAATGCACCCCTTCATTGCCTGCACCCAAGGCAAAGAACGTCCACTACCCCATCTTCAATAAGTCACTGCTAGAGTTTTATTAGCTTCACAGTACAGTGACTTTTGCCACCCAGCATTTCCCACCCTCCAGTCCCAACCCCTATTATGGCAGCCTTGAGTCCAGGAGAAAGAGAGGAAACAACCAAATTAGCCAAGGAGATGGGAACTCATCTCTGGGGGCATATGGGGTTGAGGACAGTGGAACGGTTAAGTGTGCATGTTCCGGACCAGAGTGCCTGGGTTGAGTTCTAGAGCATCCACTGATCAACCCTTGGACCTTGGGCAAGTTATTTGACCTCTCTGTGCCTCAGCTTTCTCAACACTCGAATGAAGATAATTCTAGTTTTTACTTCATAAGCTGTGTGTGTGTGCATGTGCGTGTGTAAAGATCAAATGCAATATTACCTATTTTCAGGCAAAGAGGTCTGCAAAAACTCAAGGAAACATGGTACATTCAAGGAACTAAAAGAAGGTCAGTGTAGCTCTGAGAGCAGGAGCCATGCAGAACAGCCTGGGCATTATAGCATGCTGCAGACTCTGGCACTTTCCTATAAAGGCAATAAGAAATTGGAAGTATTTCTTTTTGGAAGAAAAAGGGGTAGAGGCTTGATAACACCAAGAATTATGACCCCTTGTATCAAACACAACATAGCTACTGGGACTAAGAATGGAGACCACTTATGTCAACATGACTTGGTTGTTTGTTCCAAGAAAATGTTGTCTGGGAAAGATCAGTCTATAAATCAATAAATAAGTCCGCTGTCTGCTTCAGGAAATTCCTGCAGATCACCTGATCTGATCCAACAGTCTTCTATCTTGGGCCAACAGCTTGCTTGTCCAATGACAGTTGACTCACTAAGACCCACTTCATGACCCTGTCTCATTACATTTACCAAACCTACCCTGCCACGCCACTAACTTTGCCTACCCAATGAGTTCCCCGCCTTGAAAAGCCTGCCTCTTACCACTTAAACCCAGAGTCTCAAACCCTATAAATGTATTCCTACATCCCCCTTCTGAGAAACTGTGAAGACTTTTTCAAGATGGTGTTCTTCATTACTGCAGTAAGTCCGAATAAATGTAGCCTTTCTTTGTTAACAGGTTGTCTGGTGATACCTTGGGGCGTTAATCACATGATCAAATTTTGAAAAATTCTCTCCTCAAGCTGCAGTATGGAGAATGGGTTGGAGGGGAGTAAAAGGGAGAAATAGCAAATCTTAAAGCACATTTGCATCACTGGGGGCTAGAGGCATATGAGTCAGTTTCCATCTCAGCTGGATTCCTGACAGGGTCCCATGAAGGGTCTGCGTTTCTATGGCACTTACCATGGCTGAGCATTTGATTCCCACCACAAATCCTTCAGAAGGGAAAGTGGGAGTGATGGTGCCCTGTACATGGAAAAGAAGACTGAGATGGCAAGATGTAAAGTCCGCCCCCACCCCCCGGGACTTGAGAGTGAGTCTCACTTACCAAAGCCAGGTCTCAAGTTCAAGTCTCCTGGGACCCAGGTAAGGACTGCAGGCTCCTCCACGCTACACGCACAGTCCACCCACTAGGTCTCTGTTCCTATCTTGGCGTGAATAACAGTGGGATATTGGGCTCCCAGTACACTCAAGCAGGCTTCTCCTAAGCAAGAGGCTGTGTGCGGTGGAAAACCAAAAGTTTCAAGTCCCTAACCTCCCACTTCTGAGACACACACCCACTGGCAAATCACTTCATCTCCCTTGAATCTCAACTAAGGTTCTCCCAAGTATTTTAACTGGGGGAAAGTCATGTTTCCAACCTTTCCAGTTTCCCTAAGAGTAAAATTAGTCAGTGGATATGAGGCTGTTTGCCAATAATAATGCCAGAGAACCTTTATTAAAAGCTCACAATATGGCGGGCACTGGGTTGACCCCTTCACGTGTATTTTCTCGTCTAATTCTCTCGACAATTTGACAAGGCAGGGGTTGTTATTATCCTAATTTCACAGACGAATAAGTTAAATCTGGAGCTGTCAGTAACACGTTGGGTAACTTATCCCCAAATCACCCATATGGCCAGAAACAGAGCTGGGATTCCAAATACTTAGTTGAGACTCAGTTGAGCTACAAAGCCCTGTTCACATGGAAACTGATGATTTGGGTTAGGGGGATGGGTCTGAATTAGAGCGTCAGTCTATAGCTCTTTTATCTCTTTTTTGAGGTGGGGGGTGGGGAGTTACGTTCTTGATTTACAGACTAAAGCCTGCCCTTTATAGGTGCACAGTTCTATGAGTCTTGACAAAATGTATAGTCATGTCACTATCACAATCGAGCCCATTTGCATCATCCCGGAAACTTTCTTTGTGCTCCTCGGACATCTTGTCTCCTCACATGCATCCCTTTATAACCACTGATCTGAATTTTTTCCCCTATGAGGTTGCATTTTCCAGACTATCATATAAATTGAGTCTCACTATGGGCTCTTTGATCCTAGATTCTTTCACTTAACGGAGGGCATCTGAGAGGCCCCCATGCTATTCCACATACCAAGACTGTTTTTATTGCTGAGTAGTGTTCCATGGTATGGATGAACCACTAGCTTCCCCTATGAGTGGTGAAAACCTCCACTTTCCAGGAGCTACATGCCCCCTGGTTTCAGGGGTTGGGTCCCTTAGATCTGAGCATAAGCCTGGTTGGAGAGGAGAATCTATATTAGGGTCAAAAAGTCACTTTCTCAAGACACTAGTGAACTCATCTCCAAAGCAGAAACAGACTCACAGACATAGTAAATGATCTTATGGTTACTGGCTAAGGGAAAGGGGGTAGGAAGGGATAAATTGGGAATTTGAGATTTGCAACTATTAACTACTATATATAAAAATAGATTTAAAAAAACAGATTTCTTCTGTATAGCACAGGGAACTGTATTCAATATCTTTCAGTAACCTATAATGAAAAAGAATATGAAAGCAAATATATGTATGTATATGTATGACTGAATCACTATGCTGTACACCAGAACCTGACACATTGTAACTGACTATGTCAATAATAACAACAACAACAACAAAAGAAACCACTTTCTCCCTCTCTTCTTTCATACCCTGGCTCCTCCTAAGAGAAGAGGGGGCACTGGAGCCCCGAGCATTCATTGGAAATTAGAGGATGAGGACACGAGGTGCGTAAGAGGAAGAAACAGCACAGTTATGGGCTCAGAGGTGGGACGCAGTGAGCTGCGTATGCAGAGTAAAAATGCTGTGTCTTCCTTCTCTCCCTTTCTCCTTCCTTGCCCATTTGCGTACCTGTCCCTGACTATTTCTTATCCTTGCCAGGGAGGGCTGGAAGGGCAGGCTTCCAACACACCACAGGATACGACTTTAACACTAGGTTAACTCCTCTGTTAGCTGACGAAGTAACGATGGACTGCAGAGTTTAAAGATCCTCAGGCACTGGGCTCTGGAGTTGAGCTCCTGGTCTCTGGGAGCTGCTGTGACAGTAGATGCCACAGCCTACAAACTGCAGCCACTAAAAATAGACCCAAGTCACCCGGTCTCATTTCTTTAAGTGCATGGCTTGTGCGCTGGATCCAAAAACCTAAGTAATTAGCTTTAAAAGCCTCATTTGCAGGAGGAGGGTAGGTGGGAGGGCTGCCCGTAGGCGGAAGGCACACAGAGAAGAGGAGATGGTTGAAATGACTACTTGGTAAAGGAAATGGAGCAATGAAAGGAGGAGAGAGGGAAAGAAAAACAAAGGGACGAGCTTGGGGAGGGGTGGGGAAGAGACATTAAAAGTAGCGATGCTCTAGGAGGAAGTAAGAGACAAGTCAGGAGGGATGCAGTCCCTCCATAGGGTGGACTGTTTGGAATGTGTGCAGGAGGGAAAATGGCTCATTCTGGAAGTGGTGTTCCCATCACCTTATTACCCAAGCTGCAAGGTCAAAGTCAACCTCACTACCTCCCTCTCGCTCTCTCTGTTGCTCACAGAGTCCTCTCCATGCTGCCTCCTAAATTTCTCTCTTACCCATGCTGTCCTTCCCATCACTCTCCTTCATCATCTCTCGCTTTGATACTTCAACAGCCTCCAGGTCTCCCATCCTCTGATTTCTCCCCCTCCTCCACCTGTTTTCTCTCTTCTAGTGACAGATCCGCTTTGTTACTTCCCTGTTGAAAGATTCTGAGCAGCTCCCAACCACCCAGAGAACCCAAACCCCATAGGGAGACATTCCAGGCCTTTTTGAAGGTAGCCCCAAATTACTAGTCCCATCTTATCTCCCTCCAATACCAACTATTCACTCTGCTCCCAGGTTGCACACTGGTGGGCCATCTGATCCTTGGAAATGTTCTATTTGATCCATGGACATTTCAAAAACCTGAAAATTTCACATACAAATCTTGATTTTTTTTTTTTTTTTTTTTTTACTTCCCTTGAAAAGTTGGGAGACCCAGCAACACTGAGCCTACATTCCAACATGGTGGCACCCTTTGGCTGGCCCCAGTCCCCACCATTCTCTAATGTCTTATACAAGGTGGGCTTCACTCATTTGTATTACCTTTTTGGCCCTGTAGACAATGAATTCTGAGACCTCAGCTCTATACTAATGGTGGTAAGGCATGATGGAGCAGCAATCTGGCACCAAACCCTGACCGAGCCTGGGGATACCTGGATGAACAAGGCATTTTCTCTGTCCTGCTGAACTCCTGCTCTGTGCTAGCTACGATGCAAGGTGCTGAGGCACTAAGATGAGAAAAACAGTGCCTGGCCCTGCAGAGCTCAAGCTGGCACCGGTGAGACTCTGCTCAGGCTGTTCTCTCTGTCTGGGATGCCTGTCTTTGCATTTCCATCAGATAAAGTAACTTTCCTGAATGAAGCTTTCCTGACACCCTCTGTTAGGATTAATCCCAGGAAACATAGCCTTCTCTACGGCCTCAGGAGGTCATGCTCAGTCCTACTTAAAGCCTCATCCCTGCCCTGTATTCTATTCTATCTATTCTATTCTATTCTAAATTTGCCAGGATTAGAGTGTATGCCGTATTATTTGCTTCCTGTACCCAATGTTCACTCTCTCCAAGATCCACTCTTTGCACATAAATAGGGGCTCGATAAAGTTTTTAGTGAGACCAATTCAGAAACCTTAAATTAATTTTTCACTAGGAGTCAGGAAAGAGAATTTAGATCCTCAATTTCTGTGTCTTTTTGGAAAGAACATGCATTAGGGAGCTATCATAGACTTAAAAGTACAGTAAAATCTTTTTGATTTGAAATAGTTGAAGAATGTGAAGGAGTGGGTATTAATGGTTTATGTGTGTGTGTGTGTGTGTGTGTGTGTGTGTGTGTGTGTGTGTGTGTAGAAGACTAAGTTTGAGACTATTTTAAGAGATCAAATTACCTTGTAGTTTTAGATGTTGAAAGTATGTTGTGAGGAGGGTATAGCTCAGTGGTAGAGTGTGTGTTTAGCATGCATGAGGTCCTGCGTTCAATCCCCAGTACCTCCATTAAAAATAAATAAACAAACCTAATTACCACCCACCAAACAAAGAAACAAATAAAAACCCAAACAAGCAAACAAACAAAAAGAATTTTTCAAAAAGTATGTTGATGTATGTCTGTTTCTGTGAACTAACCTTGGATTGCAGGTAAAATTAAGTGGGTTTTTTCTCTTAAGCCCCACCCCCAACTTGTCCTTCATGTGCCACTCACCATTGGAAGGAACCAAGTCAGCTGCCCTCCATGGTCCAGGTGAACCCCCACTTCAATACCCCTTTAGAACTGGATCTCTGCTTTCCTAAGAGACGACCTGTTATCCAGGAATCCTTGCAAGACCCAGGAACGGGGGAGAGGACCATTTCTTATTCATTCCCTGCTTGGAAGTGCTTTGTTAACTGAAAGTGAATCGATAAAAATACACGAGAATATTCTTGTGTAAATATGGTACCCACCTTGATTTAACCATCAGAGGTATGATGCCTTCACCCAACAGAAGGGCTCTGAAATCTTGGGGATTTCCGAAACTGGGACAGACCAGGAGGGGAGGTGTTTTCAGGTATGGATGTGTGTGTTGGGGGTGAGGGTGGATGCTTCAACCCTAGGTGCAGGCAGGGAGCAGTCCAGCTCGTTTCTTGTGTGTGCTTTTTCAATATGAACAGCCTGGGGGCTATGGATCTTTGAGTAAAATTTTGCCTTATACAATCTCTTTATTTTATTTTAATTTGTAGATCAGTGACATACAACCCTTTGCAGGATTCTGGACATATTGTATTTTATTATACGATTGTCCTATAATTATTTCATACTCCTAAGAAAAGATTCAAGGAATTCTAATTTAAATGACTATAAAAACATCTTTATAACAATTTTAGAAAAAATTTTAAATTACAGACAACACTGTTTCACCCCCAAAGTATAAATATTGGAAAGGAAAACACCATCACAAGTTGCAGACAATTGGTGATCTACGAAAAATTCAAGAGAATCACCTGCAAAAAACCCACCAAGAATCAGTGAGAGAATTCAGGAAGCTTGCCATATCCATCCATTCAAGAAATATTTAATGAATGCCTGCTATATGCCAGGCACTTTTCTAAGAATTTAGGACAGAGAAGTGAGCATAATAAAGTTTCTCCCTTCAGGAAGCTAATAGTCATTCCCATGTGCACAAAATTAACATAAAAAAATGAGTAGCAATCATCAATTAAAAACATCACAGGAAAAATGGATCCAGTTCATAATCCCAAAAAGAAACCTAAAACCTCCAGAGATAAGTCTAGTGGGAAATGTTCGAACCCTATGAAAAGTACACTTGAAATGCCACTGTGCTGGTGACATGAAATAAATATCGCAAATTCGTCCTCGTAGCATCCTCATCCTGGCGATGAGGGTACCGTTTCTGTTCTTCCCTCCTTTACACATGAGGGACCTGAGGCTGCAGGAAGTTGAACGACCAGCCTGAGGTCACAGTCACGGGCCGAGCAAGCTTTCAAGGTCTCATCTGGTTGATGTCAGGGCTGATGTTAGCAGCCCCTCTGCAACGCTGCCTGCTCACACATTTGAACATCAGTCTCCCCACCTGGAAAACGGCAGTGCCCGCACCTGTCTCCCCTCCTTGTTATGAATGAAATACTGTATCGAAAATGCTTAGGGCATAAAGCTGGCACTTGATAGATGCTGGTTCCTTCATTCTAATCAGGAGAGGAATCAGGTGCCCTGAGTCTTTATCAACACGCTCTATAAGCCTAATGATAGGGGGAGAGAAGTATTTCCATCACGATCAATCAACACCACGAAAAGTCGCTTCAGAAGGCACGTAGGAGAGAGGTGGGTTTTTAAACAGAGAGCATTTCTATTATCCTGACTTGCTTAAATGATTCACGGAGCTGTTTGATTTGCGAGACAGCGAATCCGAGGGTTGTAACATGTCGATCTTTCTGAGCAGCAATTATTCGTGATTAAATCGCAGTGGCTTTGGAAGGAGAAGCCACTTTGCCTCTGGAATGGAGTGACTCACGGAAAAGATCTTCTCAAGAGCCGGTAAAAGGCTGCGTATGCGGTCTCAGAGGCAAAGGGACCTACGTGGACATGCGGAGAAGCTCCCTACTCCCAAAATGCTTCTGGGAGATGCTGTGGTCTCATTTTCCTCCCAGTGGACATTAAATGCGATTAGGAAAATGCAGAAAAGGAATAATTCCCAGTCCCAGCATGCTAATGTTAGAATGGCTAACATTTTAATCTAGTCCATTCTGTTTTGTTTTTTTTTCCCTCCCATCTGCATGTGTTTGTTTTCCTATTTGCATCATTGTAATCCTCCAGTTTTGTACCTGGTCTAACTGTGAGCAGAAAAAGCATAGGGTTAGAGATTAGAGTTTAAATTCCATGACTTACCCACTGAGGCTACTTTGGAGTAGGTGTCATCTCTAAACATCAGTTTTCTCATCTATTAAATGGAATGATGACACCCATTCCAGAGAGTTTTGTATTAGGTAACATTAGGTAACATAGGTAAATTGCTGACACATACTAGACATTCAATACATGGCCCATTCCGTGCTGCTGGGAATCAGAAAAGTCTCTTTGGTTATAAAAAGAAAAAAAAAAAAAAAAAAAAAAAAAGGCTGGTCTACCAAGCTCCAGGAAGAACCAGACATGAGGCCATTCCAAAGATCCTCACCACCCCTAGCCAGAATCAGGGGAACTCTACTTAGGGGTCTAAACCAGATGGCGCCTCATTCCCCCTTCCATCGCTAAAGACCTCACCCTAGCATTCAGATTTCAGCACGATCAGATCTGACTGGAAAGCTCCATATGAGACTAGGTCACGGGGTCATTCAGCCATGGCTGGATACAGAGATTTGCAGGATTGGAGCCAAGCAAGTCATCGTCCGTGGATACCAGCCACCTTAGTTTTGGTATTTCCACTCTGATGTTTTAATTTTATATTATATCATAAGCATGAGTGTTCTTAGCAACTTTATTTGCCTTCTTCAAAGACTGAAAACAACCCAGATGGCCTTTGATGAGTAAACATTTAAGTCAAATGGTGAGAATTCATACCGTGGAATGCTGTTCAGCAATAGGAAGAAATGAACCACCGCTTCATTGTTTTAGGCTGATTATTTTTAAGAAGCAACAGGGTAGAAATTACCCTTTGGTAAGAGACATTTACGTTTATAAGGGTGAGCTCCCTCTCTGTACCAAGAACAGAAGAATGACTCTGAATCTCTAGAAGCTCTTACCAATGGAGAAGGCAAAGACTTCAGTCTGCGTGACAGCCCTACCCTGGTTTGCATGAGCATAAGTTTTTATTTCTCTGAGATAAATGTTCATGAGTGTCAGCAGGCATTTTTCTTTGTTTGTTTGTTTTTAAGAAAGTGACAGGCTAATTCTTTTTTTTTTTTTTAATGGAAATCAAAGAAACTAAACTAGCCGGACAATCTTAAAGAACACAGTTAGAGGATTTTTTTTTCATCTCAAGACCTACTATAAAGCTATAGTAACGAAGACAGTTTATACTGCCATAAGGATAGATAGATACACAGATTATCATCACCTTCATCAAAATTGAGAACTGCTGTTCATGAACCAATGAGAAAATGACGAACAACCCACAGGAAAAAGAGGCAAAGGATCTGAAAAGCGTTTCACAGAACAGTAAAAACACATGAAAAGACACTTAACCAGCAAGAATAAAGAGCCAGTTATAAGCACAGCCGCTACCCTGGCAAATTTTTTGAAAAAGAAAGAAGTCTGGAAATAACAAGGGGAAGTCAGAAGCTATTGACAGTGTAAATTAGGAAAACCATTCTGGAGAATGATTAAGTGTTGCCTAGTCATCTTGAAGACTCATATACCTTATAACCCTTTTAATTTCAATCCTAGACATATGCTCTCAATAAATTTTTACATGTTTACTAGTTCATAATAGCATTTCATGTAACAGTAAATAAATTGTAAAAAAAAAAAAGATATTTATACACACACATGCATGTACACACAATGGAATACTACTTGGCCACAAAAAAGAATGAAATGATGCCATTTGCAGCAACATAGATGGACCTAAAGATGATCATACTAAATGAAGTAAGTCAGACAGAGAAAGACAAATATCATATGACTATCAGTTATATATGGAATCTTTAAAAAAAGGACACAAATGAACTCATTTACAGAACAGAAATAGACTCACAGACATGAGAAGCAAACTTATGGTTACTAAAGGGAAAAAGAGAGGAGGGATAAATTGGGAGTTTGGGAGTAGCAGATGCAAACTACTATATATAGAATAGATGAACAGCAAGGACTTACTGTACAGCACAGGGAACTATATCCAATGCCTTATAATAACATATAATAAAAAAGAATATGAAAAAGAATATATATGTAAATGAATTATTATGTTGTACACCAGCAACAAACACAACATTGTAAATCAACTATACTTCAATAAAACAAAATAATAAATGGAGGCAAAACACCCACAAAAATGAAATTGATAAATTATTGTTTAGACACGGGCTGGAATAGTAAACAGCTGTGAAAAAAAAGAATGAATTACAACTACTTGCATCAGCATGGAGGAATCACTAAAGCAAGCCGTATGCTAGAATTCCATTCCTATAAACACGTAATTTGTTTCATGATGTTTAAAATATAAAAGATATGTGATCATATAAAAAAAAGAATTAATATCCCCAAGATAAAAAAATACCCCTTCCTCTCTGAGCCAGGCCCTCAGTTTCTCTGGAAATATTTGAACCTCTCCAAGATATGCTTAATTACCTCTGCTCACTCCCTAAGGCCCTGCCGCAGATGAGATGGGACAGTGTGACAAGCAGGTCTTCCAGGGGATGGGGGGAGAGGGGCAGGGTTGGATATAGACCTCTCGCGTCCAGGTCCTCTGAGAGCTGGTTAACCTGAAAACCGCATCTTGCCTTCATTGTAATTTTCCCCGCAGTGTCAGGCAGGTGGGCTGGCAGCCAAGTAGGTGTCAGGTCCGACCTCCTACCAGCTGAACATGGGCTAAACCCAGACCCCCTGCATCTCTCAGGACACTTGTTCCTAAAACGAGGCTAACTGAATGTGTATTCCTTATTATGTCACAGTGACTGCAGTTCCCAGTGGCCCTGTGCGGTGGGACCACATGCTGTAGCTGGGGGTGATGTGGCTCCCAGCCCCTGCTCAGGTCGTGGGCCCCTAGGCAGAGGGGGTGTCCATCCATTCTACCAAACCGCGTCTCTCGCTGTGTCTCTCCCACCATTTTATTCCATAACTGGATGTTTACGTAGGCTGGACTTGGCCAACGGCCACCAGGAAATATCTTTTTTTCTCCTACCCAAACCTCAGGTAGCCGTCTCAGCCTTTTTTGTTTTTTTTTTTTCTTAAGTCATTTCAGGTATTTATCTAATTTTCTGGTATTCTAACATTCCATTGCATTGGAATTAAGCTTCACTCTTCCATCCAGCTCACATGCACTCTCTCCACCTCTCAGGACAGACCCGAAACTCCCTCTCCCCATTTTGGGAGTAGTCCAGGAGGACCACTGGGGGAAAAAAGAGCAGCAGGAATGGGGTGAAGTTCTATTTGGTCAACTGGTGCTCCCCGAAGTTCTCATGGTGGACCTACGCTCTCTGTTATGGTCTATGTCTCTGTCCTCTCTCTTTTTCACACACACACACACACACACACACACACACACACACACACACACAGACATATGCACACACACAGGGTGACCCCTAGGCTCTTCGAAGATGTCCGTAGTCTTTTGTCCTAGAGAGCCACAGGCACTCTTCCGGCTAGGAATCCCGCCACTGGGATTCAGCCCTAATGGCAGGGGTCTTTTCAAGTCGGCTCTAAGCTGCCTAGCTGACGTTTCCACCTGGTCCCTGGGAACTTACAACCCTTTGCTCCAACAGAGAATAGACGTGCCACTTCCTTCACTGCCACCTTCTCTCCTAGTCCCCTGTGAGAGAAAAATCCTGCAGCCTTCCTCCTTGAGACTCATCCAGGTGAGGGTCCAGCGCTGGACCGGGGAACTGCCTGCTTCAGAGGACACAGGTCAACTTCCCTTTAGCACTCTGTTATGCAATCATCTTGTCCAGGGATATTCTGCAGCTGAGCAAGCTCCCAGCTGGAGATGAGGTGCTAGGCTCCCTTCGGACAGTGATGTCCCCAACCTTACTTTGCTGTCCTCCTCACTTAAATTCAAAAACTCCCCTCCATTGAATCTCTAACCCTTTTTATTTATGGTCACTGAAAAGATGAGTTATGGCCACTGTGGGACTCTGTCTAGTACCTCTCGTTAGAAGACAGGGCATTTCCCAGGCATTTCTCTAAGCTCTGAGGTTCAGCTGAAATTCTGAGTCAAGAATTTTTTTTAAAATCCATTTAACATTCTGTTACACTTCTCTCTCTCTTTCTTTGAAATCAACAACTTTCCTTTACCTCCGAACATTCTTTCTAGCTCTCAACTGGAGGCCTGTCTGGCTTCTTCAAAGCCAGGAAAGGCTGTAGGTCCCTTATGTAGCTTATGTTGAGAATTGTCATCTCATCAGTCTTCCAGACCCAATGGGCTTGCAGACAAGATGCCTGACTGAGTGAGAGCAGGAGACATGGCCTCTCATGCACACCTGAATGAAGTGTCCATTGGTGTAAGACTTTAGAGGCTTATTGCAACATTTAATGTCCAACCTTGGACTTCACAGTCCCTCTCCCATGTTTCTACTCTGGGATGGTAACCACATTGACAGGTCACAGAAGTCTGTTTTACACCAGGAATTTAGTGTCACAATCACTGAGCATTAACCAAAAGGGTTGGCATCATACCTGAACGTATAAACAGAAAAGGGAAAAAAAAAAAAAAAAAGCATGTTCCCTGGCAGGACCAATCAATCCAGTGCATTACTGAGACTGAGATGAGAAAATGCCTCTGTGCCCCTCAAGGACCCCCTACCACATGACTCTGGCTGGGTACCATTTTGAAATGTGAATCTACATTATTTCCTGCCTGCATTTACCCCATTTCCTTCCCTTATTCAGGCAACTGGTCAGTTGTGTGCAGACTTATTGCCTCAGGGATGGCAAGGTTCTGGGCAGAAAGCGGAAGTAGTCTGCAAGACTGCCTTTTATTGTGCTCAAAGGGTAGAACCTTTGAAAGAACTAAGGGAGTTTTGCAGAAGACCTGAAAGGGAGGGTGCTTGCGGCATGGACAGAGCTTCTAGATCAAACAAGGGGTGACATCAAGGCTTCCTTTACCTCAAAATAGTAAGAGATGTCCCTGGGCTTGGGAGAGGATAGAGAAGTCAGTGCATCACGGTCAAGGGATCTGAGCATCACCTGAGCGACTTAGACCATCCCTGCAGGGAGGCAGCAAGACCCTGGAGAAGTGGCCATAAGGGACAACAGAGGTCCTTGCCGAAGACCCCCAATAAAAGCATAAAACAAAGAGCAAGAAGCCACAGACCTCATGTAACCTAAGGGCAGGAACTAAGTACGTCCCTAGCAGTAAGGGCAAATGGCTTGTCTCCCACCCCACCCCCAACTTTTCCACCGGAAGACTTCTTGGCCCTGCATACAATCCCAGAACTGTGGTCCAGCCCCACCCTCCCCACCCCCCCAATACATGCTGGGAACCACAACAAAGTCCAAAGTTAGGTTTCCTCCCTGTCAATCAGATTGGAGCCTTAGAGTCAGAAATTCAGTTGCATTGTGGAAAAGAAAGCACTTTGTCTTACACATCTGGGCTTTAAAGGACTGAGGTGCTACCTACTACTCATCCTTTCTCTGGGCATCAAGTCCTAGAGGAAAAAAAAAAAAAAAAAAAGATGCTCACTATTTAGCAGAAGACCAAATCCATTAGCGATGACCACAACTTGAACAGGGGTCGGGGAGTAATCGGCTGACACCTTCATCTTCCGCACTGCTGTGCTGGCGAAGTCCGCATGAGGCTGGAACTGCCATCTCAAATTAGTTGTGTAGTTGCTCTGAACAGCACTTAAACTTCTACAGAGGGAACTAAATTTAGTTCCTCAGCACAAATGCAGTTGTCTTGGTTGATGGGAGCAAAAACAAGCACAAGAACATGTTTTCAAAAATCTTTGAATAATACATGTCAGGGCAGCAAAGCAGAAGCTCAGAAGGACCAAGCTTTGCAGGAGGCAGGATTTCACACTGAATTTCAGAGGGGAAAAAAAATAGCCATAGGATGACCTGATAATAGGAATGAAGAGAGGGACCATTTTAGTTCAATATTTTTACCTCCAAGAAGTGAGCAGCAGAAGAAAGAAGCCAGGAAAAATGGTAACAAGACCCTTGAAGTCTGAATTCAACTTTCATCTGACTGAGAAGCCCTAGGGATGCAGCAGGGAGTCAGTCAGTTCCTGTCTCACAGGGCTCGTGATCCTGGTGGGGGAAAGGTGAGGGAGAATCCCAGTTTTGTGTTGTGAGAGGTGCAGGGCTGCACAAGGGCTGCGGGAGCACAGAGCAGGGGGTGACTGGTGTTCCCTAGAGGCTGAGGGAAGCTCTGCACTGTCAACATGCAGAAGACATCAAGGGAGACCAAAAGGGGGAAAAAAAAGGACATTAGAGAAATTCAAAGTGTCTGGTACCTGCAGCTATCGTAAATGTTAAACACAATACCACTCCTTACCGGATTAATGTAAATTCCCCCATTGAAGTTCTGTGTCTGTCCCATCTTATATTTTGGAAACATATAACTTGTTGTCTGCTTTCACAAATACACAGATGGAGAGGAATTTTGACCCAGGTGACTCTACTCCAACTCTTAACCTGTAACTGATTTGCATGATTTAGAAGATACGATTTGGGGCTTTGAGAAGATGAGGTTTAGATGAAATTTGGGACTTAGAATTGATGCAGAAATGGTTAACACTTTGGGGAATATTGGGATGGGGAATGCATTTTGCAAATGAGGATTTTGGTGGTGGACGGAGCAGAGGGAAGACTGAAAGAAATGTTGGAATATTAATCCCTAGTGTCTCAGAATGTGACCTTATTTAGAGATAGGGTCTTTACAGAGGTAAGCATGTTAAAATGAGGTCATTAGGGTAGACCCTAATCCAGTATGAATGGTGTCCTTACAGAAAGAGGAAATGTGGAAACAGATAAACACAAAAAGAAGACACACACACACACACACACACACACACACACACACACACACACAGAGAAAGTCATCTGAACACAAAGGCAGAGATTGGGGTCATGTATCTACAGGCTAAGAAATGTCAAAGGTGATTGGCAAGCTACTAGAAGCCGGGATTCTCCCCCCTCAAGCCCAAGAAGGAACCAACCCTGTTGACCTTGATCATGAACTTCTAGCCTTCAGAACTGTAAGAATAAATTTCTGTTGTTGAAATCACACTTGTTTAGTTTCTTTTACCATCAAAGACTTTGAAAATTGTGTTTCATCTACTGATGACACTTTCCACCCCAGATTTACTTAGCTAACTCTTACTTTCCCTTCAGTTCTCTGTTCGGGCTTTAGTTTTTCTAAGAAGCCTTCCTTAGTTTCCCCAGGCTGGATAGGTGCTCCCTAAGTTCTTTTGCCCCTGCTAGGTCAGCATTCAACATCCTTCATATTAACTGTCTCTTTATCCATCTGTCTCCACCCCAGACTGTGAGAGCTGTTTCTTATTCTTCACTTTGAAGCCAGGCATGCCTGACTCTTAAGCCAAAGGTACTCTCTACTAAGCCCTCAGAAGAACACAAAATACCGTGCCTTGGAGGATAGGTTATTCTGTGTTCATATCAAACTTTGTAGTTCTTCAAATGTTCCAGCTAGAAGTCTTGTATGTTTCCTAGGACTCATTCTTCTTGGGAGACCCAGATATCCAGGATGTGCACACCCAGATCAGCAAATGAGCCAAAAGCTCCCCCCAGCTTCTTGTCTCTCAGCCTGCTGCCACTTCACCCCAGCCAATGCCTGGAGGGCTAAAAAGGATCCCCTGGAGAGGTACATTCTGGGAGTAAGTTCAAAGCAGAAAGCGTGCAGCCCTCACAAGGACTGCCCCCAGCTTCTAATCAGCTCATTCCCCCGCTGGAGGGAGGAAAGCTTTCCCAACTTAACTGCATGGCTAAGCAAAAGGATGTCCCTTTCAGGAGGAAGAGAATATTATCCAAAGCCTCAAATTATCTCTGACACTTTTTTCCTATAAAATGTCTGACATTTTTATCAAACCTTTTCAAATATTCCAGAAGGAAAAAGAACACGTGACCAGAAACCAAGTGAAAAAAGAAACACAAACATAATAGAGACCCATAGCAGAACCATATATTGAAATGATTGAACGTGGATATTAAAATGACAGTGATTAATATTTTCAAGAAAAGATAGAACCAGTTTCTGTTCTGCACCAGAGATCTGAAATCTATTTATACAAAATGGAAAGTCTAGAAATTAAAAAATGTTATACTGGAATTAATAACTCAGTAAACTTATTACCAGCAGATTAGATGCAGCTGAAGAGAGGATTAGTGATCAAGAAGAAAAGTCAATAGAAAATACCCAGTTTGAAGCAAGGAGAGAAAAAAAGCATGGAAAAAAAACAGAAAAGAGTTAGGAGCTTTACAAGACATGGTGAAACAACTAAATGCATGTACATGGAAAAGCAGAAGGAAAGGTGAGAGAAGGGTGCAAAGGCAGTACTGAAAAGATAATAGCCAAGGAGTTTCCAAAAGTAACGAAAGCTGCAGATTTAAGAAGTGCTCTGAACCCTAAGCAGAATAAATATGAAGAAACAAACAGTGTAAAATGAATACTGTGTTGCCTATTTATAGAATTTAAGCCTGATGCATTTCTGTAGATATTCTGCAGTTTTCCTTTTTACCTAATAGTGTTCATCATAATTGTATTTAATTTTTCACTGTATAAAAATTGTCCTATTGTATAAATGGTATATTAACTCACTCCACTATTGAAGAACATTCGGTTGCTTCTAATATTTCACTGCTCCATATATGATGCTACCTGCCTCCTTGTGCACATATATAGAATCGATCTGATGCAGCACTCTTCAAAGCAGGGCATATACATTGCAAGGAGAGTGGCAAAGACAATCCGTGTGGGAACAGGAAGAAAACAGGAGAAATTCTATTTGCATTTCTTAAAGACACCATTTACAATTTTCTACTTTTACGTATGTTTAATAATACTCATCTCAGAATAGGGATTGTGTACATGATTCACCAATAAAAACAACCCTTATATTAAAAGCACAGGCTTTTAAAAAATCTTAACTGATAAGGAACATGATCAAAAAATCTGGAAACCTCTACTCTAAAGAATACGGCTAGAGGTGGAATTTCTGAGTATATCCACCTTGAACCTTATTAGCTATCACCGCATTGCTCTCCCAGGTGGTTGTCTGATCCATCTTCTCACCAGCAATGCATATGAAGGCTGTATTTGCTGGGAATCACCTGAACTACAGGGACTGTTAAGTATGTGAGGGCTTAACTCCCAAATCAATCCCTACTGCTCAGAAATGACATAGTATGAAGTTGTACCATCAACATACCACCAACAAAAAATTCTTCATGTGTACCTTCTAGCACATCAAACGTAAAGTGCCAGGTCCCAGTGGCACAAATTCTAAGAAGAATTAGCTTTATTATTTTTTTAAAGTGTATTTAAATTCTCAAAGAGCACCTTTTCGTTCATGATCCCCAAGCCTATTGACAATATCTCTAAGTGCGTTCATCTACTTTTTTTTTTTCTGAAAACTCTGAAATATGGTGCACAAAGCAGCAGCTGTCATATCAGGGTATTTTAGTGATGTGATAATTTGTATTTAAAATTCCCTAGAACCCAGTGAAAAAGTCACAAAATTCTAAAGTCAGATGAAGAAAAGGAAGCAAGCAATTTCAGAGCCCCGTGAGTCATGACTGCCAAAGTTCCACTAGGACACCTGCAAGGGGTTCATCCAGGAGGGCGTGTGCAGTATGCAAAGCCCACGGGGTTTGATAGACAGAAAATCCGGTGTGTGGATGACTGTGACTTAGTTAACTCAGCACTTGGGCACTAGTCAAAGTATGCAAGACACTTGGATATTTCAGAGACTTATCTGAATTCTGACCATATCATGCAATAAATAGTTATGTAACTAATGTTAATTGACCACCTGCTATGTACCAGGAAACATACTAGGTACTGTCAACATAGCTGACATTTACCAAACTTTTACTCTGTTCCAGTCTCTTTTAAAAATGCATTTCTAGTATCCTTACAGTCTCTTTATGACATTGATAGGGCAATAATTTTCATTTTGTGGATGTGAAATCTGAAACTAAAGCCAGTTAAGTGACTGTTCAAGGTCATGCCGCTATGTGTGCTGGAGATGGGACATGATACCAAAGCCTGTTGGATTCCAGAGCTCTGAACTCTGCATCTCTGTGAGGTTCTAGGGTAACACAGGTACATGCAACACAGCTCCTATCATCACAGAAGGTGCAATATAGTTGGAGAGACAGACACACAGAAAGACAAGAAAGATGATAATTTGCAGATAAGTGAGGTGGCTGGGGATGGGTGCAAAAAATTTGCTGGGAGATGGGGCATTGGACCTGGGTTTTGAAAGATGAGTAAGGATGGAAGGATGGAAGGGTGGAGAGAGGGAGGAGAGAGGGAAGGACATCCCGGGTGGAGGATGCTGAGACAATGTGGGAAGGGATGTATGCGTTGGGGAAAAGGGTGTCGTTCTATGTGAATAGAAAATAAACAGTATGCAGAAAAAAATGAAGAAAAAGGGTGGTTCTAGGAAAAGTCCTCAGAGCCAGTTCACTTTAAGTCCAAGAGTTCTGACTTTTCACTATTGGCCAGGGAGAGCCATTAATAAGTTTCCAAACAGAGATGTGACATGGTTAGTGCAGGAGTTTACAAAAACTGCTTTACTTTACACTCTGATTTCTCAGAATTCCTGCCCTGCACCCTGGAGAGACATCAAAGAATAACTAAAGAAAGTCCTTACATTCGAGATGATGCTCAGATCAGAAGAACCAGAGGTTTTGAACAGACTTTTTTTTAAGCCTTTGAGGAATAGAAGGAAGTCCCTGAGAAGTCTCTTCTAACCCCCAGTCCTGTAAGCCCAGAGCACGTCTGTACATGGCTGCCTGCGACAAACGTGCAGTCAGAAGTGCATGGATGATGTGGGGTCCGAATCCTTCAGTCGCTGGGGCAGAAGGAAAGGAAGCTGAGAGGAGCCAGCTTGGTGCTCGCAGGGCCAATTTGAGGGACGTCAACCTTGGGACAAGCCCTTTGATCAACCTCACATGTATTACCCCATGAGTTTGCTGCCACGTGAGACTATTTTTGGTCTGAAAGATAACTCTTCTGGGGAAAGGGAAATTTTTAGATTTCTCATAAACAGCTAACTTTTCTAAGAAGAAATGAGGAGCTAAAATTAACCCGCTTCAATTATTTGGCTTCTAAGCTGATTTATGAAACTCACAGAGGACTGTGGAAATTTATTAACAGCCATCAGTAAGAGTCATCGTGAATCTCCACCAGCTGCAGCATCCTGGGCAGATCGTGGCGGCCTCCAGCCCCAAGGCTGGGCAGCTATGTCCAGGTGCGTAAGCCTTGAGCCAAGGTGTCTAAAGAAATCAACTGGAAATTGATTCGTGACGAAGGGGCCATCTCTGTGCTCTTCCGGTGGGCAATAAAATCTCCCCCTGTCAAGCTCCAGCCTTGCCCTGCATTTCCTTTCTACTCAAGCATAATCAGACACAGAGGAATTATTAAGAGGGAGCTCATCTTGCACCAGCGAATATAGGTGAGGGTTCACCGCAGCCCTGGCTGCAATATTCCAAAACTGGAAACAATCTAAACGTCCAACAACAGGAGAAAACACACAACTCTGGAAAGCGACACACGTGTTCAAATGAAGGGTGTCCAGGTACGTGGGTAAGCATCAAAAAACATCATGTTGGATTAGAGTAAATTACAAAATGATTCCCATTTATCTGCTACCATGTATCCAATACTCTGTATTATTTATTGGCTCCTACCAGTGGACTAACAATGCAAAAGCATACAGGGGAATTTTATAAGCACTTATGTTTGTATGTTTTATACTTCAGTTGAGAAGTTATCCCTGGGGAGGTAAGCAAATGGGGCCAGGGAGGGGCACTATGGAACTTCAACTCTATCTGTGATGTTTTATTTGTAAAACATTCTTGAGAGATTTGAAAGGAATAGGGCAATGTTCAGATTTACCAAGCCAAGTGGGGAGTGCACAAGTGTTCATTATTTTGGTCTGCGGACTTCTATGTATGCTGTAAATATTTCATAAAATGATTTTCATAAAGAGGCCATTGGGCCTGTTTTTCCCACTAAGGGTCAGAGGTTCGGCCACGCGTGGGAATTAGGCTCAGAAGGGCTTACCAGCCTGGCTGAGCAGGAAGTCTGGAGTGGCCCTGTGGGTTCAGTAGGTCAGGGTGTCAGAACTCTGGGCTGACCTCTCAGCCATTCTCTTGGTGGCAGCAGTGGCTGTGGCAGCTGGGAACCCCTCATCCTCACAGCCCAAGGGCCCCAGCCACACACGGGAAGGGCGGCATCCCCACCATGTGCTCTTTCCATCTGGCTGCAAAATCTTTCCCAGAATCCTTCAGCTGACCTGCCATTGGGTACAGGTGGATCTCATGATCACCTCTCCTTCCAGGGAGGCTGGGGAATCCAGTATCTGACAGCTGGGCCATGGGGTGGGCAACAGGTTCTCTGAGAAGGGAGGAGGGGGAAGTAGCAGATGTGGGTAGGTGACCACGAGGGTATGCCCCACGTGGAAGAGGACGCGCACGCACGTGAGTGATGAGCTGAGATCCTCAAGGAGCAGTTTCTGGTGATGTCTGTATAAACGGACACCACAGCTAGTGGCTTCCGGAAGGAAAACTGGGCTAAGTCATCTGCAGTAGAAGAGAAAATCAGTGGTCACAGGCTTTGCAGTTTCACAGACCAGTGCCTTGAAGGAATTCTAAGGGTCAGCATCCATTGTGCCAGGTGCAATAGTTAACAGAAAAAAAACAACAAACAAAAAGAACTACCATCTATTCTATTCTTACATCATTCCTTAAAAAAAGAAAGAGTAATTTTTACATGAACAAATTGCGGAGAGCACAGTGGGAAATGAAGGCATGTTCTTCCCGCCGGACACATGTAAGCTTATGGAAGAGTGGCTCCCAGACCTTCTTTCACTCGTTGCCCCATGGGGGTGAAAGTTTTGCCACCCCCTGCACTTGGCCATGGGCCAGCTGCTGAGCAGCAGTATGAGGGGGCTGGTAACGTGGGAGCGAAGCTTTAGGTGGAAGGAGAAGCTGGGTGGGGTGCTGGCAAGGCACACTGGGTCAAGGCTGTGCAGAGTCTTGAATGCCAAGTCCAGGGAGTGAGAGACACACCCAGCTCAAAAGTGATATTTTCTGGGAAGCTTGTCCTGGTAGCTTTCCTTTGCCAGCCTCTAGGACCAACCACTCCCTGGCTTGGGTCCCTCCTGACCCTACTCAGATTTCCACTGGGTGGTACTGCACTGTTTGCTGATCCATCCGCCTCGCTCTTTACCTTTGGAGTTCCTGGGGCACCAGAGTGATGTCCTGCCCATTCCTGCATCACCAGCATCCAGACCAGCAGCGTAGCAGGTGGGAATAACTGATGCGTGAATCCATCAATAGATGAAAATGAACACGTGAAGAGGGGTGGGTTGGACAACTTCTGAAGTATAGCTTAGGGATATGCTGTAGAGATAAATTGGGAGTTAGGGATTTATAGATACTAACTATATATAAAATAGCTAAACAACAAGGTCCTACTGTCTAGCACAGGGAACTACATTCAATACCTTGTGATGGCCTATAATGAAAAAGAATTTGAGAAGAAATATATATATATATTCCTTTTATATATACGTGTGTGTGTATAACTGAATCACTTTGCTGCACACCAGAAGTTAACACAACATTGTAAATCAACTATACTTCAATTTAAAAAGTATAGCTTAGTGTTTAAAAGGATGTGCTATATACGGTGGGAACTTGTTGTTTATTTTATATATAGTAATTAGTATCTGTAAATCCCAAACTCCCAACTTATCCCTCTCTCCATTCCTCCTGGTAACCATAAGTTTGTTTTCTATGTCTGTGAGTCTGTTTCTGCTTTGTAAATAAGTTCATTTGTGTTATTTTTCTAGAGTCTACGTGTAAGTGACATCATTGGTATTTGATAGCACAGGGAACTATATTCAATACCTTGTAATAACATATAATGAAAAAGAATATGGGGAAAAAGAATATTGAAGAAGAATATACTTCAATAAAAAGAAAGAAAGAAAGAAAAAAGCAATAGAACCTCAATTCTACCTGGATGCATGGCTGCTGGGATAAAGACTGCATTATTTAGAATCCCTTATTTCCAAGTGGGGCCATGTGACAAATTCTGCCTGAAAAGCTGTTAAGTCCAAGTGTTACATATGACTTCCAGGAAGTATGCTTTAAAGAGAGGCAGAGAATCCCACTATATTCCTTATTCCTTCCTGTTAGTTGGAAATAGGTCACAGTGGCTGGTGCTTAGCACCCATTGTGGACCATGAGGTGAAAACTTCCTGCTGACAGAGCAGCAAGAGGAGAGGGCCTGGATCCCTGAAGACTGTGAAACTATCCTACCAGTCCTGAATTGCTTACCTGTTGACATTTATAGGAGTGAGAAATAAACATTTATCTTGTTTAAGCCACTGTTACTTTGGCTTTTCTTGTACTCATAGCCAAACCAAATGTTAGCTCATAATAATGCAGAAACTGAGGCTCAGAGAGGTCAGTGACTTACTCAAGGTCACACAGCTACTAAGTGGCAGAACCAGTATTTATACATAGGACTGCCTGGCTTCAAAGCCTGTTCTTTGAATAATGATGACAACTTGATGACAGCTACTATTCGTTGAGCACCTACTGTGTGCCAGGCACTGGCATCTTCACCAAAACTGACTGGGTTTGAACCTAAGCTCTACACAAGCTCTGTGTATAAGCTAGGGCAAGCTATTTAACCTCTGAGCTTCAGATTACTCATTTATGAGTGGGCTCAAATGTATGGTTTGGGGGAAAATTAAATGTGATCGTGGATGCAAGGTGCAGAGATTGTGGTCTGGCACAAAATGGGTTCCTTACAGACGACTTCCAGTTTATGTCTGGATCCTCAGTGCCCTACCGTAGATGGGTACGTAAATAGGCATCCACGCAATCCCACTGCTCCCATGCCAGTGGCTGCTAGCTGCTCTTAAGAGAAAAAGTGAATTAATTCAGTCAGTGAACGCTGACTGGGCCCCTAGTATGTGCCGTAGCACACAGGCTGGCTTGGGGAGACATGATTCTTGGTAGATAAGAAGCTCGTGGTGAGAGTGGTGGAGGCCAGCACTGTTACAGGGGAGTAAGCAGTAAGTACTCAAGAAGTCAGGATCAGTCGTATCTCCCTGCCAGAAACAGAACAGGGCTCCAAGGAGCTCACATGCAACTTACGGACCCCGCAGAACTGAAATCCAGTGAGGTTAGAGACTCAGCGCTCAGGCCTCCAATGCCACGAGAACCCCAGAGGACTTTGTGGGGGTTGATTTTGATGATCGGATGTCCTAGGAGATGTGGGATTTTGGCAAGCCCCAGAGCAAGGGAAAGGTTTTGATAGACATCACGGCGGAGGGTGTGGTTCCAGGGAAGATGCTAAATTACTCTGACCTCCTGGGTGCCAGCTAGTGGAAGAGAGTGGAAATCACACGCCCTTAGCCGATAAAAATCACCAATCTGGATCTTCTAAATATTTTCAAAGCACATTAGTGCTGGCATTGAGAGATGGTAGGAAAAACTCCGAATTTGGAGCCCAAAGACACATATTCTAAGCTTAACTTTTCTGTTTACTTGCTGGGAGATGTTACTCAAGTCAGGAGATTGCATGTCTCAATTTCTACATCTGTTAAATGGGGCTTAATGAAATAGTCACCTTGCGGTTGTGAGGATTTTGTGGCATCACATATGGGAAAGCCCCAGACAGGTGACGGTTAGCCGCAAAGGCTTGCCATCAGACTGAGCTCTCCAAGCTTGTTTCCTCCTTTGGAACATTTGGAGGATGACATCAAAGCATGGAAAACATTAAAAACAGCCCCTTCAAAAATGGCAGCCCCCGCTTTCATCATCACCATCGTCATTAATAATGGTGCCTTCCGACACCTGGGCCCAAAACTGTTCAGCTTTGAGGATTCAGTTCTTTCAAAGAGACCGAAGATGCAGCATATGGTCGAGAAGAAGACTGAGTACACTTCTTGTAAAAGCAATGCTTTAAAAACAATTTTTTTTAATTGAAGTATAGTGGGTTTACAATGGTTGTGTTAATTTCTGGTGTGCAGCATAGTGATTCAGTCATACATATATAAGAATATGTATATATTCCTTTTCAAATTCTTTTTCATTATAGGCTATCCCTGTGCTATACAGTAGGACCTTGTTTTTTATCTATTTTATATAATAATGTGTGTCTGTTAATTCCCAGCCCTTTAATTTATCCCTCCCTACCCATTCCTCTTTGGTAACCATAGTTTGTTTTCTGTCCGTTGAGTCTGTTTTTGGTTCGTAAATAGAGTTTGTACCATCAGGATCCTATTTAAATGTAAAATATTCATGGAAATCTGACAGTCACAGGACTGCCAACAAATATTTTCAGAAGATTATCTGATCTACATTTCAAAGCTCTGTAAGACCCATTTGTAAAAATTTCAAAACTGCAAAAAAAAAAAATGAAAGAGATAAAGCTTTTTTTTTTAATAAATGGATTCAAAATGATCAGGAAAAGCATTTGAAAGTTTATTCGTTTCTAAAACTCTGTCAATGGATTAGACAGCAGCTAATTGCTAAGATACAGAATTTAAGAGAGCTCTGTGTTCAGTGAGGTGTCATCATTTAATACGGTGCTTTGCTAATTGAATGTATAATTTGAACAAATTCAAAAAGAGTATGTCACACTTGAGCAGGTGAAGAAAGAACCCAGACTAAACTATAGAAAGACTCAGGCAATCAAAACAATTTTCTAAAAGAAACTTGAAACAATCGAGGCATTAAGCTGCAAAGTATTGGAGGGAAAAAAAAAAAAAGTATCTGGTGGCTTACAAAGGTCAAAGAGTTGGAGGCCAGGTATCAAGGGACTTTGGAGGCATTGAGTCTGAAATGGAAATTGGTTCTCCACACCAAGTAAGTGGGAAAGCCGTCAGATACACCCGGGGGCCTGTGTTAGTGGCTGGCGGTTGACTTTGTCGACTGAAATAAATGCACAACCTAAAAGTTGAGAATTATATTTTATTCGGTGGACAATTCTGAGGACTCAGTCCAGGATGACAGCCTCTCAGATGGCTCTGAGGGACTGCTCCGAAGAGGTAGGGGAGGAGCTAGGATATATAGGAGCTTTACAACAAAGACCAGGTAGTTGGAACAATAAAAGATTCCTTGTTACCTAAAGAAAACCAGGCATCTCAAGTTAAAGAATTTAGCGCTTTTCTGTGTACAGAAGGAAGCAAGCATTTGGGCTCATTGAATTCATTCCTTTGACAAGCACTTAGCTATCTAGGGCCAGCATCCTGTCCTTTCTTATTCTGAGTCCCCTCAGGCTGCAGAGGCCAGGCTGCAGGCTTGTCTTCAATGGTGCAGGGGGCGTACGGCAGCCGCTGGTGACTTGATGGCCTCAGCATTCTTTGTTTACTGATACAGTTTGCAGTATTTTTCGTTCACACCTTGGTCTGCCAGGTGGGTGGCTCTCCAATCAGCAAACTAACAAGACTCAAAACAAAATAAAAGAGTGAAAAGAGATCCATTTACCTACCTTGATGGCTACTCAATTTTTTTCACTTTCTTTTTTGTTTATTATCGTATAGTCAGTTTACAATGTTGTGTCAATTTCTGGTGTAGAGCAAAATGTTTCAGTCATGCATATACATACACATAAACTGAGCTGGAAGCCAACAAGTTTCTGAAGAGATTATGGAACACCCATCTCCCCTGGGGCTGAGTTTTGTTAGTGAATCCTGGGGGAGGGCGGGGGCGGGAACAGTTTCTGCTCTCAGTATATCTCTGGTTCTCCTTCTTCGTGATAGTAATAATGGCTAACATTTATTGGGTGCTTGTCACAGGCCTTGCGTTACGCCAAACGCTGGGCATACCTCATCTTACTTAACTAAGTCAGATTATTCCAGTTTTGCAGATGGGGAAACTGTGACCCAGAGAGGTCAAGCACTTCTCCCAAATCCACAGTCAGTAAGAGTCAGGATGTGAACCCAGCTCTTTCTGCTCCCAATTCTGAGATTTTAATCATTTTACTAAACCAGGTGTCACGGGTGATATTCTTTTAAAAGAATGAAAAGACTGGGCTGAATACGAAAATGAATCAAACTTTTCCAGTCCACTGGGGCCACAAGAACCCCAAGAGATCCGTACCTCCTCATGGAATGGGTGGTTTGTGTGCCAGCCTCAGGAGTGCTAGCCCTATGGGATGTAATTCCAGTTCCCGACCCCCTTTTCAGTGACCCTTTTGGGGGTCACAGGATAACAAAATAAAGGTAACAATAAGCCCAACTAATGGGTTAGGAGATTCTGTGGACTTGCAGTTACCCAGCACAAACCACAGGTATCTTGCTGTTGCCTCCAGGATGGGTCTTCTCAGCACGACTACATGCTACCTCTAGAAATTTGGAAGCCCTAAATCCTCTTTTCATTTTCACCCTTCTCTGCCTCCAGCTACTGGAACTCATTTAAAATCTTTCTGTGTTTCTTATGAAACTGTTCATGCTCAACGCCATACCTAAAACCACATGCCTAATTCTCATTGACAGGTTGCTCTCTGCTTTGGATTATCAGGTTGCTATGAGGCAACTCTCAAGATTCTTAGCTCTTTTGTCTAGCTGAGAGGGTCTAGGAGACAGTACCTTAAATTTCTCTAAAGTCTTAACTAATTCCAGGAGACGTATCCAGTCTCAGCTTGGGAAAGGCAGTCTTGTCTTCAGCACACTCTCAATTCTCCAGAACACTCTTACCATGTCATCAAATTGATTCTTGCAGCATCCCAGACAGAGAGATTTTATTTTCCCATTTGTCAGATGAGGAACCCAAACCTTCAGAAAGGAGGTGTCAATGGCCTGAGGTCACAGGGTGAGGGGTCCAGGCTGAGTGTGTCCACCTATCTCCTGGCACCCACAGAACCAGGGGCACAGATTGGATAGGAAGCTTGCCTGAGGTTACCCTGTTCCCTGCTGAGACAGTTGCACCGTGGAAATTACTGCTTCAGACTACACACACTCTCCTCGGAAGAAGATAGCATAGCAGGGACACTGTTTAGGAGAATAAAGTTTCCAAACATCAACTTTGCTCTCTGATACCTCCTCTGTGATCTCTCCACTTCACATTTGCAGGGGCTGCCTTGGGGTTTTTAATCAAACACTCACATCCTCAGCACGGCGCTATACCATTTTAAAGTATTTTCACAACCGTGATCTCATTTGACGCTCGGAGGACCCATGCAAAACAGAACAGGCAGAATCATGAACAACATGAAGGATGGGGAAACTCAGACTCAGCACAAACTCCCATCAAGCCAGCCTCGGACAGAACACTCTCTGGGCTTGTGGTCCTGAAAATGTTGATGCTGGAAGTAAACATGGTAACCATCACCACCTTATTTTCCAGACGTGGAAACTGACACTCACAGAGGGGCACAAGCAAGTCAAAGCTTACCAGCTAATTAGCTGTAGGGTTAGGACTTGAACTCAAGCCCCTCCGCCTGAGACTAAGCTTTTGAATCACAGCCTGTGGGGTTGCTTGATCTGCTGTTGTTTCCTTCACCCTGCAGGGCAAGGCTAATTCATCATTCATGGAGACTGACAGTTTTTATTTTTTCTTCTTGTAGTTCTAACGAATGAGCAGCTAAGTCTGTCCTAAAAGCCTCTGCCTTCTCACCCAACTGTATCGCTCGGGAATGGAGTGGCAGCACCTTCCCCCAACTGGGGAGATGCTAGCAGCACCTCACCTCCAGGGGCTCAAAGACTTACCTTCTTAGGGTGAGTCCAGGCTGAATGAGAAAGTCACTCCACGTGCAACTGGACTCAGGCCCAGACTTGGGAAAGAATCACGTTACTGGGATTTGCAACCTGGTCATCTCATCAAAGCCAATTGTTCTTCATCATAAGAATGAAAGAAACATGGGGACAAGCTCATGATTGGAACAGAAAACAGTCTATCTCTATGTGATTGTTGGTCCATCTGTGCTTTACCTAATCATAATAATAAATTAGGTCAGACCTGATCACTCATCCGCACAGTCATCTATCCACCCCTCCATCGACCATCCGTGCATCTATTCACTCACTCAACCACCATCTATTCATCCATCTACCAATCCAGCCATCCAAACAACCAAACATCCACCCAACCAATCATCCATTCACTCGTTTATCCATCTATCCATCCACCATCCATCCATCCATTCACCCACCAACCATCCATCTATTCACCCATCCAAACATCCAATCATCAAACCATTCACTCATTTAAATCCACCATCCATCTACCTATTTATCAATCCATCCATCCATCCATCCATCCATCCATCCATCAATCCTCCTCTGTAGTTTTCTCTTTCCTTCCTCCCAGGCTCTCTGTTCATTCATTCATTCATTCATTTATTCAGTTTATTTATAAATTATGTTATTTATTCATTCATCTATTCATCCAACAAGTTGTTATTAAGCACATTATTTTCTCAATTATCCTAACAGCAGCCTGGCTTCCTCCTCCCTACCCACATACTTTTTGTAGATGAGAAAATGGAAGGCCCAAAGAAATTGCATAATACCTTGTTGAGTAATTACTTGTTGAACTGAATAAAATTAAATCTCTTTCCTTGTAATATTTCAATGCAGAGCAGGGAAGGTGTCAGGTGTGAAATTGTTATAATGGTCGGCACTCCAAAGCCTTTCTCCAAGTTCAGGTCTTAAACACTCGGCAAGCATTTATGGAATGTGCACTATTCATTTATTGGTGAGTATATAGAGCTGTAAACAGACAATCAATTATATGCTTAAAATGTGGCAAATGCAACAATAACGTTCAACAAAGGAGGAAGTGTTTTCTTGCTTAGGGTGGCCTGTGCTTTTTGCCTTAAGGAGGGAACCCTTGAGTGAGGTCCTAAAGGAAAAGTAAGAATTTGCAAAACAGGAGCTTCAACTAGATTTTTAAGCTAGTTTTTTTTTTTCCATTGTAAAAGCACTAAGTTTGAGAGGAACATTTTAAAGAAGATAGATGGGCAAAAATATAAAGTAAACCCTCTCACTCCCTCGGCACTCCCCCTCATGCTTGCACCCCACTCCCGGAGAGCTACCTCGGAGGTGTACCTAGAGCACCACTCTAGAATTCTCTATCCGCATATGAGCAAAATAGCTCACGAAGGGCTGTGAGTGTGGGATTTTCTAGTTCTCTCATTTGTCCTGCAGTCACTAGCTGGCATTGTTTGATAAAGAAAAACTTTCCTTTATTGGTGGACTGCAGCTTATTCTAAAAAGACAAACTAAATAATTATTCCCTCTAGGTACCATTTTCAAGATAAAGAGTTTCCCTATCTATTATCTATCTATCTATCTATCTATCTATCTATCTATCTATCTATCTATCTATCTACCTATCTATTTATCTATCTATCTATATTACTGTTTTATTTTTCCTGATTCACTGTGGACTAGTGATTTTTTATTCATTCTGTATTTTGCAATCAGTGGAAGTTAATTTTTCTGTCCGATGCTCAACATGCCCCAAATTTGGCCAACCAGATCACCCATCAGCTGGCTTCTTTGTCCTTTTGACATGCCTTCAACATCCTTGCATCCGTGTAAGACTCGGTTTATACTTTTGCTGCTGCAGACTCAGCATCATCCGTTTCTCCAAGGATCTCTGTTTTCCCTTAGGAAAGAATGGTACTTAGAAAACAAGATCTAGGTACTAGGTGAGCTCACAGCTATGAGAATGTTATTTTTTCTAGACGTTTTCAATGGACAAAACTAGAAAATATATTTGTCTACTAAAATCATGGGTCCATACTGATATTTACAGTTCAAATTAATATTGCAAAGTTTTTTTAGAACACCTTAATTCACATTTTTATCTCCTTTTATCTCAAACCAAAAATCTTCGCTCCTGGTCACATACATATATTTTATATTTTGCTTTATCCTATAATGAACACTAAATGATTACAAAGTTACAATAACATTACAATGACTATTAGCAATGAAATCGCTGAATGAAATCGAATGTTTCTTCACAGTTCTTCATTTTCTTAAGGACAATCTGAATACCAAAAGTTGAAAGTCATTTGAAATCTTTCCTCTGGGTAGTAATGTGAAAATTTAACGTATTACCAAGGTTGGTTGTTTTCGTTTACACCTTTTCACTTTTTTTTGTTTAATTTTTTGAGTATGCAAACATTTACAATAGTTCAAAAGTTAAGTCCGTGCACAAAGATGCACTCAGAGAAGCATCTGCCCCTCCACCCTATTTGCCCTACAGATAAACACCATTTTTATCAAGTTTCCAGTTTACCCTTCCTGTGCTACTTTTTATAAAAAACAGTAGATACTTCTCTCGGTTTTTACACAAAAGGCAGCAAACCCTAAATAGTTTTCAACAACTTGCTTTTATACTTAATAAAATACTGCAGAAAGTCATTCACAATCTGTACATAGAGATTTCTATTGAATTTTAAGATTGCGTGTAGTCTGCCGTGTGAAAGGACCCTAGTTTTTTCCACCATTCTCTGAATGATATGTATTTGTCCTGCTTCCGGTCTTTGCGTTCTTGGCAATAATGCCACAGTGGCATTTTTGCCACAATGCCACAGATATTTAAGGAAGTATATCTTTAGAGTAGATTCCTAGAAATAGGATTACTAGTTCAAAGGGTAAATACATATGTAATACCTCTAAATATAAAATTCCCCTTCGTAGGCATGGGGCATTTTGCACTTTTACCAGCAAAGCATGAGAGTGATGGTTTCTTTGCAAACAATGTGTTACCAAACTCTTGGATTTTTGCAAATCTGAGAGATAAGAAATGACATTTTGGTGTAGTTCGTATTTGCATTTCCTTTATTATGAGTGATGTTTAGCATCTTTTCACATGTTTAAAGAACTTTGCTTTCCTTTTTGCTATGAACTATGTCTTTTGTCCATTTTATCTCCATTTTGAAGAGTTTTTAAAAAATATATTAATAAGATTAGCCCTTTATGATGTAAGTTGTGAATATTTTCTCCTGGCTTTTCATTTCACTTTGACTGCTTATGATGTCTTTTGTCATGCAAAACCTTAAAAATTTAGGTAGCTGAATTTATCAATCTTTTCTTTAAACGCTTTTGAATTGTGAATTACTCCCAGGATTAAAGGAATTTGCCTGTATTTTCTTTTAATATTTACATGGTTTAATCTTTAATCTTTATAGATTTCTGATGTGTTTGGAGTTTAACCTGATAAATGGTATGAGGTGCAGAAATCATCTTATTATATTTCAAAAGTCTTTCCAGTTCTCCCGACAGCTCTGTTTACAAGGTCATTCCCCAGGGCTCATGACAGAGTGCACAAGCAAGGGGAGAGGGCTGGGAGGGGCAAGTAGGAGACATATGACTTGATCTATAATTCAAACAGTGTTATTGGCACCTGAATACATAGAATAAATGTAAATAGAATGGCAAGTCCAGAAATATGACCAAGTGCATGTGGAAATTTGGTATAGGGAGGAGAGACAGCTCAGATTCTCAATATGGTATGAGGTAGGCATCCAACTTCATTCTTTTGCATGTGGATATCCAGTTGTCCCAACATAATTTGTTAAAAAGATAATTCTTTCCCTAACATTTGTCTCGGCACCCTTGTCCAAAATCAATTGATCTTAATATTGTGTTGATTTCTGGACTCAGGTAAGTTTTTATATCAATAAAAATAAAGGTAATTTTGTCTCTTTCTTCTCAATTCTTATGTCTGACTTTGTTGGCTAATATTTCCAACAAAAGTCAAACATTAGTGGGACTAGTGAAGATCTTTGCTTCAATCTTGATTTCAGTAAAAATATGTCTCTAGTCTCCATTAAACATTGGGATAAGTTTGATTTATTTTTTAATGTTAAGAAAGTGTTCATTAATTCCCAGGTATTGTGCTTTTTAAGGAAATAGTATGGAATTTTTCCAAATGCTTTTGCAGTGTCTGGGAAGATAAAATGATTATTCTCCTTAGATTTATTAATATGACCTGTTATATTAATCAATTATATATTAAAGGATATTGAATTATCCTTGCATTTCTGGGATAAACCCCATTTGGTCTGGATGTATTATTTTTAATGTACTGTTGCATTCATTTGCTATTATTTTATTTAGGATTTTTGCATTGGTATTCATAAGTGAGGCAATTCTTTTCTATTTGTATACAGTATTTTTCAGATTTAGCTATTAGTGTTATTTTATGCCAATAATCTGAAAGTTTTCCTGTTTTCTTATGCTCTACAACTGTGTTGCCAAATAGGGCAGCCACTGGTCACATGTGGTTATTTAAATTTGCTTTAGTTAAAATTAAATAAATTTTAAAATATTATTTCTTCATCACATTAGCCACATTTCAAGGGTTTAAACACCCCACGTGGCTAGTGGCTACTGGATTGGACAGCACAGACATTACATGTTTCCTCCATCCCCGAATGTCCTATGGATAGTGCTTCCCTAGGATACCCGCGGTGTTGGGTCTCTGCATATTACTGATAATAGTTGATAACTAAGCAGTAGGCAATTAATAACTATTCCTACTTTTCTTATGGAAATCGGTGCATTTGAACTTTCTATCTCTGTTTGCATCAATTTTGAAATATTATGATTTTTCAGAAGACTGTCCATTTTTCTGCACTTTAAAATACATTTCCTTAGAACTGAAGTGGAATCTGATAATTTTTTAAGTTTCTTTTTTTTTTTCAGTCATTATTCCTTTTGTCATGTCTGTTTATTTGTTTTATGGTTTTGTGCTTATTTTTTTTTTTTCCAGGTCACTTTGTTGCTTACCTACTTTGTAGATGTTTTTTTCAAAGAGCTAGCTAGCTTTTTAAACTCATTTATTGGTTCTATTATTTATCTTCTATTTTTAGCTCTATTCTCTTATCATCATCTGTCTCCTGCTTTAGTTTGGTTTTCTGTTTTGTTCTTTTTATAATTTGGGGGGTTGGTTAATTGAGTAATTTTCATCCTTTCATTTTTATTAGTATATAATATATAATGTGATAATATATAACACAAAAGCTATGCATTTTTCTGATTGTTGATTAAATCACGTCTCAGATTTTGCCGTTTATTTTAACTATTACAATTTTTGTGATTTCTGCATTTTTTTTTAAATTAGAGAGATATTTCATTTAAAAATAAAATAGACTTCATGGTTTTGAATTTGTTACTTATTTTTAGATCTATTGTTTTGTGATCAGATAATTTTATAGCATTTCTACTAATGGAATTTAATAAGGTTTTCATTGCTATTTTATGTGTGATAATTTTTCAGTTGAAGTTATTAAGCTCTTCTGTCACTTCTTGTATCTCCCAGGGTTTCTGCTTTATGGAATTAGTAGCTGTGCTATTTAGGGCATAAGTATTTATAACTAGAAAACTATTAAACATTGTTGTTAAGTATGGCTGTATTGAGTATTCATCTTTGTCTTTTTTATGCTTTTTAGTCTGAATTCTAACTTACAAGGTGTCATGTTTAAGTGTTACGTCCTATTTTTTCCTTACATCATGGATTTTTATAAATTCTGAAGTGTTTTTATCTTTGGAGAAAATTTAATTATCACTTTGTTTTCTTCTTAGAGTATCTTTGAATCAATTTTGGATTTTTCTTTCCTATTTATGATTATTTATTGGATTTTTCCAGGCCAATAAAACCTGATAATCTTATAGGGGGTTAGATTACACAGGCAAGGTCATATACTCTCTAGGTTTCTTAGTGCAAGAACATTATTGATAACGTTAAATGCAATTTATTTAGTAATGTTTCCTTCCTTCCTTCCTCCCTCTGTCCCTCCCTCCCTTCCATCCTTCCTTCCTCCCTCTGTCCCTCCCTCCCTTCCATCCTTCCTTCCTCCCTCTGTCCCTCCCTCCCTTCCATCCTTCCTTCCTCCCTCTGTCCCTCCCTCCCTTCCATCCTTCCTTCCTCCCTCTGTCCCTCCCTCCCTTCCATCCTTCCTGCCTCCCTCTGTCCCTCCCTCCCTTCCTTCCTCCCTCCCTCCCTCCTTTCCTTCCTTCCTTTCATCACCTGACCTCTGTTTCATCTGTTGTTTCAGTAAGCTTTTATCATTAGTCACCTCCTTTTTTCCTTCCCTATAGGACTCTGGAACTGATGGGAGCCTCTTAACTTCTGGCTGGCTATTTTTTAAACAAGGAAAGTACCACCTTGTGGAAATAGTGTTTCTGCCCTATTTGTCTAATTCAACCAGCCACTCTGTCACATTGGTACAGTTTGCAGCCACAGATTTTTGTGGAGATGGGAGAACTCACTAATTTTATTTGAATACAAAAAACCTCCTTGGGGTATTCCTGAGAGAAGTAGATCCCTTCCTTCGGCCTTCAAATTCTTCTCAATTCAATATGAATTTGAATCCTTTCCAGGAAAGGCAGTATCTGACTGCAGAATAATAATAATCACCATTATCCCTGCCCTGAATCAGTGTTCCCCTCAGAAATGCTAATGCCCTTGCATGTTATGCTTTGTGGACTCAAAAGCTTCGTAATCAGTTGCTTAAGAGTTTCGCCTAGTTCCTGAAATGAGCATTAAATAGAGACTTTGGATTATTATTCTGGAAATGAAAGGAGCTATTTCCTGACCCGCTGGGAGCTCACTGGTGTCTTCTCAGAACACAGAAACCGCCGTGTTTTTCATCCGTGTATATCTCCCTCCCATCTCACTCCCAGTTCCCCAGGGTAGCTATGAAAAGATGTATCTGGACAGATCCAAGCCTACGCCCTTTGATGGTTCCCCTCTGAGTGCAAAATAAAGTCCCAGCTTCTTAGCACAGGTCTTCATGATCTGGGTTGTACCTACCAATTGGCCACTTATCCCCATACTCATCTCACAAAACTACTGCCCTGCTTTTTCAGATATCTGGCCCTTCACTGACGTGTTTCCCTTGCCTGTGTACCGTCCTCTGTATCCAAGCACTAGCGAACAGCTTGCCTTTCTATAACCAATTTGACCGAATCCATCCCTCACCTCCCAGTCTGGGTTAGGGACCTCCCCATGCTGTAGGCTCTGTGCTACATGCTCAGTCCCTGTGCTCTCCCTATCGTAGTTCGGAGTACACTGCATCACTGTTTTCTCTGTGTGTGTTGTCCTGTCTTCTGATTTATATTGTGAGCCTCCTGAGAGTAAGAGCAATGCCTCATTAATTTCTACACACTCCGGGGCTCAGTACAGGAGGTTGCTTCTCAACAAAAACTGGCTGCTGTTACCAGACGAAAGGATCCAGAGCAGACAAAACACCCAAAGCATCATCGAGTAAGAAGAGGAGAGATGTGGACTACTTAGCACTACGCTAAGCATTTCCAGTGCCTTGTATACAAGTAATTTCCCCAGTTGACAGATGGGGAAATTGGAGTCTGGTGACACGAATGATTTGCCCGGAGTCACACACAGTTTTGTGATGGAGCTGAAGCTGAACCTGAGGCCATTTGATCCTGAAATCTGAACTCAACCACTGGGCTGGGCTGCTTAACCCCCACCCCCTCAGTATCAGCTCCTTACTTCCCTGTCTGCTCTCTTTTCCAGAACATTTTAAGTTTATTTTCTTTTTAAAATTTCCTTAATAATCACCCTTCAGAGTAGCAGAATGAGGTGCGAGTCATTCAAATTTGCTGCACTTTCTAATGCCTCTCCTCCTCCTCCCAAACTATTCCCACTGAAACCACACAGCATCTCGTTTCTAATGAGTGACACAGAGCAGGTGGGCTCTTACTTTGCTTGAGCAGATCTGCAACGCTTTTGGTGGATAAATGGTGCGAGGGGGCTGCTCAGGCAGTCTGCATCCCAGGGGTCTCTCCTTTCTCTCCCATCTCTTCATAGACTGCTTTCCTTTTTATTTGCACATTTCAGAGAACCTGGGACCAACTTGCGGACCCAGAAGTGTGATAAATTGGAGGAGGCCAAGTGACTTCTCCCTGACAGCCCCTCCTCCTGCTTACCTGAGGTTCCTGGTGGTTTCACACTCTTGAACCTCTCCAGCCCCATATACACAACCCTCTAGGCTCTGGTGTTCAGAGAGCTTATTGACTTATTTTGCACCACACTAACATGGGAAGACTGATTTCCTGAGCAGGAGGAAGAGTTTGAGGGAATTTGGAGAAAGTTATAGGGGAAAGAAGTAACAGCTATATATAAACTATCTGATGCTGTGTAACAAATCATCCCAAAACTTAGCGATTTAAATCAACAAGGATTTCCTCTTTCTCACAATTCCACCAGTTGGATGGGTGGTTCCTCTGCTGGTTTAGCCTGTGCTCACACAAGTGGCTGCAGATTCAGCTGGATGGTCGGGTGGCCTCACTCATGAATCTGGTATTTGCTGCTCTCTGATTGGACAGCCTCAGTTCTCCACGTGATCTCTCATCCTTCAGGATCAGGTGAAATTCCCCCACATGGCAGCCTCAGAACAGCATTCCAGCAGGGCAGAGGAGGAAGCTACAAGCCCAAGGAGGCTCAAACTTCAGAACTTGCACAGTGCCAATTCTAGCACATTCTATGGAACAAAGCAGTCACAAGGCCAGCCCAGATTCAAGGGAGCGGAGAAGTAGACTCCACCTCCGGATGGGAGGGGCAACAAAGTCACATTGCAAAGGGATGTGTGCATTGGGACGGGAGGAATTGGTGACCACTAAATCATCTTCCACAGCCTGCATGATCTCTCCTGGGTGTTTGCTCAGTAAGATAGCACATGTTTTGGGGGAGAACAGGTTCTTGCCTCGCGCAGGAAAGACTTCAAGAGCAAGGCATGGTAAAGTGAAAGCAAGTTCATTTAGAGAGAGACACATTTCACAGAGACTGGGGTCTGTCTCGCTTAGAAGGGAAAACGGCTTAAGAGACACACTCCATAGGCAGAATGTGGACCATCTCAGAAAGGTGAGAGGGAGACGAGCCTGAGAGGTGTGGGAGTGTTTAGTTTAAAGTAAAAGTAGATACACAGTCCATAGACAGAGTGCGGGCCGTCTCAGAAAGCAAGGGAGAGAGAGACAGAGAGCATGATCATGAGGTATGAAGTTATTAAATTTTATGGGCTTGGTAATTTCCTATGCTAATGAGAAAGAGGATGATTCCAACTACTTTGGGGAAAGGGAGAGGATTTCCAGAAAACGCCTGCACTCCTGCTACTTTTTGACTTTTATGGTCATTCTAGGAACTGTCACGGAGCCTGTGGGTGTGCCCTGAGGCTCAAGGTCCACTGGAAGTGGAATATTCCATCACTTTGGTTCTAACCAGTTTGTCCTGTCCTCAGTTGCTGCGTCATTCTTTCAACGGTTGTGCCCTGCCCCCTTCCCTCCCACTCCACGTGGAGCCAGACTGAGGAAGGCAGATGGGCAGACACACAGCACATCCTCAGTTACAAGTAAGTGCTGCTTCTTCCTAAACACACCGATTTCAGAGCTGCTACTTTGTGAGGTCTTATCAGATAACAATTAGAGACAACAGCTAGATGGTGGGTGGCGAGCTCCCTGTCACCAGCAGAGCTCATCCCGAAGGACATGAAGCTTACATTCTCGCTGGAAAAAAGACCACTAGACAAGCAGTTACCCTGGTGTAAAAGTAAGAAGGGTAAGGATGGCAGGCCAAGCAGGATACAAGGAACTCTGTAATATTATTATTGCTGTAATAGAAAAGAAAAAACCTGACTGCATATGAGACCTGTTGCTTTGGCTTTAACCCTGTGCCCTGTTTTCTAGGCTTAGTCTTGTTGGTTCTGCACCTTTTGGAAAAGAGTGTTGCCTTTAGCCTGAAATATTTAGGGGAGCCTATTCTCAAGGCTCTGACCTTTAAGGATATTAACACTTTTGCACTTATATAAAGATAACGAGTTACAGAATAGAAAATAATGTTTATTTTGTTAGAGGTTTTACAGGGGCACCATGACCCGACCCACGTGGACAGCTGCAAGAATAAAGGATTCCAACAACAAAGAATTCTGAGGCCAAGAAGTTTGCAACAACCAACCACACCCCCTCCCCCTTTTAGTATAAAAGGAGCCTAAATTCTGACTTGAGGGAGGTGGTTCTCCAGGACATTAGTCTGCCGTCTTTTTGATCTGCTTGCTTTCTGAATAAAGTTGCTATTCCTTGCCCCAACACCTCGTCTCCTGATTTACTGGTCTGTCATGGGGCGAGCAGAATGAGTTTGGATTCAGTAACAATCCCACCACATTTGAAAGACAGAGAAATCGAAGCCCAGAGAGGGCAGTAGCATTCCCAACCCAGGGCCCTCTGCCTGTGACCTTGGCCTGCCTGGGTGTTTTCACCACCACTGTTGAAGATGCTTCCATTCTGGGGCTGCCCTTTTAGGGTCCGAGGCCCTCATGAGCCTCTCACTCATGTATGTTTCCTTGTGCAAAATACTAACCTACAGGTTCCAATCCCTAATCCCTTTGTTTTATATGTGTTAAGTACTCTTAGAGAGGTACAGAAAGAGACTTTGTACACAGAGAGCAGGCCACTGGGGAGAAGAGGGACCCAGGGTGCCCGGTAAACTAACCTGAAAGAAGATAAATGAAACTAACACACACTGAGTCCCTTCCACAAGCCAGATGTCACTTCACAAAAGCACTTGCGTACAGTATCTCACCCAAGCTTTACCACCTCCCAGCGATACTGACCCCATTTCACAGATAGCAAAACGGGATGGGAAAGGTTTCAGAGCTGGCCGCAGGCCCCACAGTTCGTGGGCGGCTGGGCAGCATTAGAATCTTGGTCTGCGCTTCCCCAGCCACACGCGTGCCACTCTCCCAGTGCCTCTGTGAAGCCGCTTCCCCTCCCACCGCTGGGCCCACCGGGCAACCAGAGAGGAAATAAAATAACGGCCGTCAGTTTGTGCTGGACTCTGCTGTGCAATGAGGCGTTTGGGGAACGCACTTGCCGTGCCACGAGCTGGATGGCGACAGCGGGATGACTGCATTAGAGCTGGGGCTTCCTCCTGAGACGGCGATCATGCCTTGCAGCAGTGTCTCTGCCGGAATTCTAGAGATTGAGCATCCGAAAAAGGCTTAGCCAGAAAAAGTGGGCACAGCCAGGAAGAAGGGGTCTGTGGGCCCACGCATGCCAAAACCACCCACAAAAACATGGAATTATGAAGACTGAGAACCGTAAATAGAACAAGTTCCCCCTTGGCACATATATAGAAGCCTCTTTCCCAGCCAGTTCCCAGGATTACAGCAGGGTCGCTGAAATACACAGGGTCACTGAGTTCCTGGCATCCAAATGTTGCTGTTATGAATTCTTCCCAAAATTCATCCATCAAAACAATTAATGGAAGTCTGGGCAGAGCACAGCATGCAAAGGTACAATGAAAATGGAAACCCGTGGGCATGGATGGGTTTTCCGGTCCTGCCAACTCTTACAAGATGGTTTCCAGCACACCTTCTCCCCTTACCTGTACATCCAGCTGAGAGATAAGTGTTATGTCTCCCACTTTGCAGGTGTGATTACTGAGTCTTAGGGGAAAGAATTCCTTACAATCATGCAGCTGGTAAGTGGCTGAGCTGGACTGGAATCCACATTTTTGAGTAGAACACCACCATTGCCCTTCCCTGACATTACAAAAAGGCGGGAAGGGACCCCTACACCCTAACCCAGTCTTCCTGATGAGCTCAGATGCCCCAGCGGCACAGTTTGTTTGCGGTGTTTTCCCACTGTGATTATACCAGTCCTCTGGGTAGATATTTGGCCCAACAGGGTCTTCTATGAGCTTCAGGCCCTAAACCCACCAAGCCCCTCTTTCTTCAGGGTCAAGTTTGTCGGCCTGGATTCTCTCACGAGCTGCCTGCTTGTTTTCAAGGCCACCACATTCAATGACCACCTCTTCTGGAGGCGTTCCTTCACTTCTCTCATGCCTGACCAAGGACACGGTACAAACCTCTACTCGGTGCTTAACGCTATAGAAGCCACTTCTCTGGGGACTGCCTGGCTCATAAGTCACCTCCCCAAGAAATGGCCCCCAAACCCTGACATGGGTGTGCCTTCTGACTGGTCCAGAAGCAAACACATGACTCAACCAAATAGGAGCATTTCTCCTAGGAAGTGGGAGGGAGGCTGGGGGTGCTTGGTAACATGGCGATATTGATAGCAACACTCCAGACGAAGTGTCTTGAGTCACTTTAATTGTGACTCCCTCCCTCCTTCCCAAAGCCTTGCTTTTCCATACTCAACATCCATCCAACGTCTCCCTTTTGTTCAAGATGGCTGGGGTAGACTTCTGTTATCTGCAACCAAAAGAGAAAGGCTATATTTCTTTTCTGAGGGGAGGGAGGCAATTAGGTTTATTTACTCATCCATTCATTTATTATTATTGTTGTTGTTGTTGTTATTTTAATGGCAGTACTGGGGATAGAACCCAGGACCTCGTGCGTGCTAAGTATGCGCTCTTCCCCTGAGTTGTACCCTCCCCTCAGAGAAATGCTGTATTTTCACTTGCTTATTTTCTTCCTGCTCTCCCCCATTTGACTGAGCGCCTCAAACACTGTAACTTTGCTCTAAATATTTGGTCCCGAGAAAGAGCTCAGACAGGGATGACTGAATAAATGGCTGATTGCCTCATTTCTCCACCTTCTTTCCTTCAGGTCGTCTACACACTTGCCCATCCTTTTCTTCATCTGTTCTCCCTCAAGTCATGTTATTAAGGAACCATTACTTGCTGAGATCTTACTAGAACAATAAGGGATGCAAGGAAGCATCATACATGTGCTGGCCTTTGTCTACCTGCCGTCTATTTGAGTTGCACAGACATCAAACACAATCAATTGCACAAAATGCAAGAAAGAACAAAAGGAATGAAAATGATCAGACCTACCATTTACGGAATGCCAGCTACACACTATGCAAAGCACTTTTACATATCATCTCATTAAAATCTCACAACAACCTTGGAGAAAGATGTAATTATACCTGCTTTATAGAAAGAAACCTGAGATTCAGAGATTTAAGAGACCTGCTCTGTGTCATGCAGTTAGTAAGTGATGGGGCCAGGATTCAGCCCAAGGCTCTGTCTGTTTCCAGAGCCCATGGTGTCTCAGGGCTGCTCTGTGTAATCCCAATGCTAAGAGGCTTAGCCGGGAGCAATAGATAACGAGGCTGGGCCAATTGAGAATTTTCAGAAAGACTGCAGCCTGGGCAGAAGGTCTCTGGGTCAGGTGGTAGGAGCACTTGACAGAGTTGGAGAGAGGAAGACAGCCGTCATCACTCGCTAAAACAGGTGGGGTCATCATATCAGGAGAGGAGGCTCTGTCTGGGTCCCTGGGGCTGTTCACTGGGAAGCCAGCTCCTGAGGATGAACCAGGGTGTGGGATCCAAACATCCCCATTTCCATTTCTTATCCCCCTTTCTATGTCAAACAATGATTCCAAGTGACAGATGGGGGTGGGGCGCTCCCTTCCAGGCATAAAGGGTGGGTCCAGATAGCAACATCTCAGAACTAGCACAAAGGGCAAAAGCTCTCTTCAGCCTGGTTTAGCCCTACCCGAGAGCCCAGTGGGAGGCCTTGAGATATATTTTGTATTTGTTCTGGAGCAAACCTATTTCTGTATGAGTCAGCTTTCTTTGGACAGAAAGCCAACTCGAAGTGCCTTCAACAAAAAAGGAATGAATTAACTCATGTAACAGAAAGGCCAGAAATAGGGTTATTTGAGGGGATGGCTGGTTCCAGATGCTCAGTTAACATCCTCAGAAAATTGGCTCTCTGCATTGCTTCATTCTGCCTTCCTCAGTGTTGACTTTATTCAATCCCCATAGGGCAGCAAGACAACTGCCTAGCATCTCCAAGTTTGCCTACAACTTGAAGTTGTCAAGGTAAAAAAAAGAAAAGTGCCTCTTTCTAAATAGTTCCAGAAACAGTCCTGGACTGGCTTTAATTGGCCAGGCTTGTGATGTGTACTCTTTCCAGACCCAATTACTAAGGCATCTAGGGCTCTCATAACCCAGACCTGGGTTGGAAATCCGTTTTCAGAGCTGTAGTTATAGATAAAGATTCTGTACTGTCCCCGGAAGTGATAGTGAGAAAGAGGTGACTTCCTGTTTCTCAAAGGAGTATCAGATATTGCTACTAGGGAGAGAAGAATAAATTACGGGGAGGCAAAACAATGGCTGGCCGGAGTCATGTTGTTGAAGCACTTAGGGAAACATCCGTTCACTCACTCCTTTACGGTGTATGCACGGCTCGGAAGACATTGTGCTGGGGTTGAAAAAGACATGAGCCCTAGGATCCATCATAAGACCAGAGACAAGTCCTTCTGCTATTGGTTATCATTTAAATGGTCCTTTCCTCTTCATGACCATATTTAATCTCTATATTCACTCTGCATGCTGTCAACAGTCCCATTTTAAAAATGAGAAAACTGAGGCTCAAGGAGGTAAAGTCACTAAGCTAAGTTTCTTTGGTGTAGTAGGTTGGAATATCGAGCCCGACTCCCCTACTCTTCCCTGTAGCGTGGTTATGGATGCATGTCTTTGTCACGTGACTTTGCAGCCCTCTGGGTAGGCAGAGTGACCTACTGATTCTGGGCCGATAGAGTGAGAATGAGTATGATGTGTGATATCCCAGGTGAGATTTCAAATATGCTTGCAAGTTTCACCTGGACTCTTGTGCTCTGCCATGATGCCTTAAGGAGACCTTGCTCCTCCAGCCTGGGTCCCAGGTGGTGGAGACACATGAAAAAAACCTGAACCCAGCTCACTACTGGGAACCAAGTCTACTGAGGTCACCAGAACCACAGCCAACTCGTAGATCTGGGGGCACAAGATAGCATATGTTGTCGTGAATCACTGAGGTGTGAGGGATGCTTGTTACACAGCCAACACTGATTAACAGACCCAACTAATATGTTATGAGTCAGGAATTTAGACGCTATTCTAATAGAACAGCAGAAAGCACCAAAAAAAAAAAAAGATCCTTGAGTACCAGCAACTGATTTAGACTTCATCTTGAAAACTGCTGAAGCTTCTGAAAGGAATGACCTAATTAGGTATGTGCCTGTTAGTATGCTAGCTCTAAGACTTTAATGAACGCGACTGTGAAGAGGATACCCAGGGAAGAGGTGGGATCTGAGCTCCAGGGAAGAGGTAATAAGGAATGCAACCACAACTCGATGTGCATACAGCTTTCTGTCCAACTGTTGAAGCTCCATAATTGTTCAACTCAGTTAAAAATCATGAAATCAAGACCAAGTTAATACATTACAATATCTGCTACAAAATAAGCCACTCAAGTAACATAGATAATAGGCAATAGCAGATATTTTCCATTTGTTATCTCCTTTTTGATTAGAATTCACTTGATTGTAATTACTGAATATAATTCAGCATCATGTTTTATCCAGGTGGCAAATATTGGTTCCAATTTCTGACAAAGCGCTCACAGCACCCAGACACTTGATTTGTGTTCATCTGTGTGCAATGAAACTTCCCTTCACCCTGGAGATTTGACATTGGTATCTATATTGTATACATTTTAAAGGTAAATATTCATGCTTTTTTAAAAAGTGATGAATTTTAGAAGCAATGTTAACTTGTGAAGATAAATGTTTAGGGAGGACCCTTAAAGAGGGAGTTTAGATTAAGATCCTACATATTTTGAGCCCTTGCTCTGTGTCAGTCCTCTGTTTTGACCTAGTTATTTCTCTTAATCCTTGTGACAGTTACTCCCATTGTCAGATGAGGACCCTGAAACATGGAGAGGTAAAGGGACCCGGGACTAAGAAAAGAAAACATTAAGAAGACATGTTATGTGCTAAGCTTCTTGGCAATGCTGCTTGGATGTCTTCTTTCAAAGGATTATTATTTTTTTAAAAGCTCAGCTTCTCTGAGCCTCAGTTTCCTCACTTACTGACGGTTGTGAAAACACAAATGTCATGGGGCTGCCTTAAAGATGAAATGCATAGTGAGCATTTGTCTATCTTAGTGTCCTTCTGGCACCTTTGAAATCTCTTTTAAGTTAGAACACTTCCTTGCCATCTTAATCTTGAACCCCTAACCCACCTGACTTTTAAACAGCTTCATTGAGATGTAGTTTACACAGCATAAAACTCACACATTTTTAGTTACAACTCAGAGATTTTTTTAAAAATTTGCAGCAGTGTGCTGCCCTCACCACAATCCAGTTTTTAGAACATTTTCATCATTCCAGAAAGATCACTCGTGCGCATCTGTGGTCAAGTGCCCCTCTTGCCCCAGCCCTGGGAAACCCCTGACCTGCTTTCTAGCTCTAAGTTGCCCTCTTCTAGACATTTCATATAAATGAAATCATACAGTCTGTCATCTTTTTTGTCTAGTTCTTTCATTTGGCATAATGTTTTTGAGGTTTATCCATGTGCCCTTTTATTGCTGAAGAGTATTCCATTTAGGAACATACCACACTTTACTTACCCATCATCAGCTGATGAACATTTGGATTAAATTCCAGTTTGGACTAAATGCTGCTATTAACCCTTGCATACATGCCTTTCTGTGTACGTATTCTTTCATTTCTCCAACTAGCTTTCCCAACTTCCCTTGCAGCTAGGGCACAAGCATATAGCGAATGCTCCACCCACCAAAACCCAGCCGTAAGACTGCTGTTAATTCCTATGGCAACTTTATCAGATTGGTACAATTACTATCTCTGCGGCTAAGCTGGACCATCTTCCAGCAGTCACGTTACTTTAACAGTTCACATTTATTGAGCACCTGCCATGTGCCCAGCCCTGTACCAAGCACTCCAAATGCATTTTCTCACTTAATCCCCAAGACAATCCTCCAGGGTAGGCATTATAACTATACCCATTTTACAGATGAGCAAACTGAGGCACAAAGAGGTTAGCTGACTAACAAACACACTGGGATACATCGGAGTCAAAATTTGAATCCAGGAGGCCTGGCATCAGAGACTAAGCACTCAACTGTCTCTCCATGTTCTGATAAAGTGGCTGAATTTGTTTCCTGAGCTCAGTTCTAATAGCGCATTTCCAGTTTTAAGAGCCACAGCGGTCTCTCCCTCTGATGCTAATTAGCAGTGCCTTGTTTCACTAATATGTGAAGCGGAGCAATAGCAGAGAGAGCATTTGCTGGGTCTCAGAATGCGAACACCCGCCAGCGTCAGAGCGGTACTCCGCAGGCCCCAGAGTTCGCTGGCAGCCACGGTCCTGTGTAACCATCTAGTCCACAGGCAAAGCGTGAGGGGTCATCAGCATCCCACTGACGGATAGGGAAACAGAGACAGAGGTGCCGTCACTTATCCAAGTTTGCACAGAGAGGAGTGCCAGAAACCAGAACCCCACCCTTAGTGGTCCAATAGCTAGTCTGAGCCCTCCCCACTCCAACTTCCACCAGCTCAGGACGCCATGGTCTTTCCAGGTGATGGCTGAGTAGAGGAAGAGCCCGGAGGTACCCTGGGTAGCCGTGGCGGGATGCAAGTGGGCCGCAGAACCCAACAAAACCTGTTCCAGGCTGTCTCATCCGTCACCTATGCTATTTGGGTAAATTCTTTATTCTGAGTTTGCTTCCTTCCCCCTTTTGTAAAATGGTACAAGAGTAATACACATTCCGTGGGGCTGCTGTAAAAGTTGAGGGAAATACGCATCGTAAACGCATGTGGCGGCCTAGAGCCAGACCTCCATCGGTCTTGCTGTCCAAACAGCACCACCAAACCCAAAAGATGAAGAGAACAGAGTCCTGGTGGCTTTGTTTCAACACTAGAGCCACTTTGGTTTAAAGCCAGCATGGCGTGACTAGTGTTCAACCCAAACTACGATGTTACCCTTGATGGCCCACCTTCTTCTCTCCAGCTTCTATTTTTCTGTTGTTTGTTTGTTTTGTTTTGTTTTGTTTTTTTATTGAAGTATAGTCGATTTACAATGTTGCATTTATTTCTGGTGTACAGCATAGTGATTCAGTTATAAATACATATTCATATATTTCTTTTCATATTATTTTCCATTGTAGGCTCTTACAAGGTATTGAATATAGTTCCCTGTGCTCTACAGCAGGACCTTGTTGTTTATCTATTTTATATATAGTAGTCAGTAATCTGCAAATCCTGAACGCCCAATTTATCCCTTCCCACCCCTTTTCTCCCTGGTAACGATAAGTTTGTTTTCTGTGTCTGTGAGCCTGATTCTATTTTGTAAATACGTACATTTGTGTCCCTTTTTTAGATTCTACATATAAGTGATATCATAATGGTATTTTTCTTTCTCTTTCTGGCTTACTTAGCATGACAATCTCCAAGTCCATCCATGTTGCTGCAAATGGCATTATTTCATCCTTTTTTATGCTGAGCTGTATTCCATTGTATAAATACACCACAGCTTCTTTATCCAGTCATCTCTTGATGGACATTTAGGCTGCTTCCATGTCTCAGCTATTGTATATAGTGCTTCTATGAACATTGGGGTGCATGTATCTTTTCGAATTAGAGTTTCCTCCAGACACATGCCCAGGAGTCCCTGTCCCATTTGTAATCCAGCAAGATCACAATGTATGCTGAATCTCTTCACTGCCCTCCATCTCTATGACCCCCACTTTGGCCCAGGGCAGGTGAACAACTGCACCAGCCTCCTAACTGGTGGGGCCTTGACCCTTTTCTGGCCTCATCTCATCCTACTTGGCTCCAATGTCACTGGCTTCCTTGCCATTGTCCCCAGTGATAGACACATTCCTACCTCAGGGCCTTTGCACTGCCAATTCTGTCTGCCTAGAATCCTTTTCCCCTAGTAATCCACAGGGCTTAATCTCTCACTCACTGCAGGTGACTTGAAAGTCATCCTCTCTGCCTCCATGTCCACTCTATCTTTTTTGTGTGAGATAAAATGTCCTTTATTTTTGCAGTTTTCAAAGAGAAAATATTTTTTTCCTAATTGTTAAAGTGATGCTCCTTTATAAAAGAGCAGACACTCTAGAAAGATATTATTAACAATCACTCAAAATTCCATATCTCAAAGGCAGCTGGTGGGTGTGATGCTGGACAACTGGACTCCAGAGATACTCTGCCAATTATATTCCACCTGTTTGTGAGCTGTGGGACCTAGGACAACGTCCTTCACTTTTTGGAACCTCAGTCTCATCTGTGTGTGAGGATGACTAGTCCACGTCTTGGACTGTTGAAAGAGAATGGGGAAAAGTGCTAATCTAGCAGACGGTCCATGGCAGTGACAGATATTTTTGTTATTTTTCATGCCACCATCGTCATCATCATTACCATTTTGGTGTACATCCTCCCAGATGTGTGTCTATAGCTACGCAAATGTACTGATTCTATTCTCGTAGAAAAGGGATCAAACTACACATTACTGTGTAATCCACTTTTCTCACAGATTACAGTGTGACCATTCCCACAGTTTGCCTTACATAGCATTTTGATGGACTCGTGTTTGTCCACTGAGTTGCTGTAACACAATTTATTTAGACCCTTCCTGTTAATAGATTCTATGTTTGCTCTATTATTAAAAAAATTGCTTTGAAAACACTTATATTGTCCTTTCATTTCTTGTCTCATTACTTCCTTAGGCTATAATCTTAGAGTAGAGAAGAATTTCTGGGCGAAAGATGTTTACAAGTAACACTTTGCTACAAATCACTGAATTGCTTTCTAGAAAAATAACTCCAAATTACACACCCGTCAGCAGTATATGAAAAGTACCCAGTTTCCAGCACCTTATTCTAAGGTATCTTGTTTTGAAGATGCTGGTATAAGTCCTGGAATTTGAAGATATTTTCCCAACTGATTGTAGAAGCCAGGGGGAATAAATCGGAGATTAATTTATTTCCCCCAAGTTATCATATATCAATGGCTGCTTTGCTACAAATTAGAATGTGTTTACCTTAAACATGTAGCATGGGGACTTTACGCTTTATTCTGACAAGTGCATTTAAGAGAACCCTGTAGCTTCCAGCAGTTAGTCTCACCCTTTCAGCTTGTCTGTTTTTCATCTTGTTTTATATAGATACCACATTTAGCTCCGTGCTACAGATAAAATTGCCACACAATTCTCACGACATGTATGTCCACTCTACTGTCCCCCCCCCCAACACACACACACACACAGCTGCAGAGAATCAGAAAACAACTGCTAGGAAGATGGGACCTTAGAAAGAGCTGCCACATGGGCTGTCCTCCTGGGGACTGGCTTTTTCCACAAAGCTTCATCCCAAGGCCTCTCTGGGCCGGGTCCCAGTGCTGAGTCAGGCTCTGATTCTTCAGATTACTAAGGCAGAGCCTCGTGAATTAATTGGGAATCACATCTAGTCGGGGAAGAGGCTAGGAAACAGGTGGACGACAGAATGACTTACAGGCTGACGGAGGTCTGGAGGAGCACAGAAGATGGAAATGCTCATCTCTGTAGAAAGCAAAGAGGTTCAAAGGCACCTTGAGTTGCCGCCAGGAAGTAAGAGTAAAGAGTTCCAGGCAAAGGGTACGGTACATGCAAAGTCAGGAAATCTTGGTAGTTTGTGGGAAGTTTGTGAAAACAGAGTCCACCTTGGCCAGAATCCCGCGTGTGCATGTGTGTTTGTAGAACACAGGTTGTAGAAGAGAGAAGGCAGGCAGGTCAGGGCTGGGGGGATGGACCGACCCAGCAGGATAAAGAGAGAGGCTGGACCCAAGTTACACAGACCCACACGTGGAGGCTCCAGGGACAGGGGGAGCCACTGAAGTTTCTGGCAGAAGATGGATGTGATGCGTTTAGCATTTAGAAGGATCCCGTAGGTTGCCATCAGTGGAGTTTGGTGACAGGAAGACCGGAACTAGGCCTTGGTGGTGGAGGTGGAGAGTTGGAAAGTTACTGGGGAGACATGAATGAAACAGATTGGACAGTCCTTCTTGAGTGACTGGACGTAGAAGACTGAGGAGAAGAACGAAAGATAGGCCCGAGTTCCTGGTTCTGCTGACCAGATGGAGGCTGGGGTCACTCACAGAGCTGGGGAGCCCAGGAGGAGGGAGATGATGGAGTCTGAGGGACCTGGGGCCCTCGAGGGGCCTGTGTCCAGACCACAGAGGAGAGAGCTGGGCTGAACTGGCAGCTGGTTGACAGCATCATCAAAGAGATGGTGACGGAAGCCTTGGAGAAGGCGCCACCACCCAGGCAGAGCGTGTCGGGGGAAGAACACAGGGAGGCTTCAAGTACTGATTAAGGAAAGCTCCTGTCCACCATGGGTGTGAGAAGCACTTCAAGGCAAGGACGCAGAGGCTGACCATGGCATCACAACAGTGTCCATCTTTGAAGAAAATGTACATGAGCCAAAAACAAATGTCCCCCGCTGCTTCTGCACGAGCCCGCCCTGGTCCCACTGTCCTGCCTCTCTGCCTTGACTCCTCTTGGTCCACAGTGGGCCGGCCCCCCCAAAGATGGCACATCTAGCACAGGACCCTTTTCTCCTCCAACACGTAGCTGGACGTTCCTGGCCTCAGGTCTTCCCTGTGGGGCAGAGGGTCACCACTCCGGGGCAGAGTGTGGGGAAATGCAGATGTCACCCGGATCCTGGTTCCATCACGCTGCAAGAATCTGATTGGCAGTCAGAAGCTTAATCCCATCACCATGAGTTCCTCTGGCGTGAGAAGGGAATGGATTTTGAAATGCATCCTATCTGGTTCCGCACTGGCTGGGAGGAAGGAATGCCAGAGGGAAGGCCCTTTCCTTCTTCCACGGTGTGAGTTCTGAGTTCACCAGGGACGTGTATATAGGAGCAGTTAACCCCTTTGGGTTGACTCCATAGGAGATCTGAGTATGCTGGGTATTCACAGTGACACAAATGTGAAACATAGTCCATCACTTACACAGTAAAAGTCCCATTGCCCCTGAGAGGGAGACGACAGAGAAATCAGGCTTCTCAGTCAGCAGAGAGCGGTGGTCAACAGTTGAAGCTCGGTGGTCAATTGCCAGGATTCAGGACCCAACCCTCCCTCTTATCAGCTGTGTGTCCCTGGGAAAGTCTCCGTGCCTCAGTTTACTTATCTGTAAAATGGGAAATAATCGTTCCTACAACGTCGGGTTGCTGAGAGACTTTGAGTATGTATATTTCTTCCAGGATGATGGAAATGTGGTAAGTATTTTAGGGCAGGCAAAAAAAAAAAAAAAAAAGAAAACCTGCCTGGAATCAGTTGAGTCATTTGTACGATAACAATGCTCAGAATATGAATTTCCAAAGCCACTTATATCTGAGTAATTGGTTTAATATTAGATCCCAGGCCTTTCCTAACTCAAAAGTTTTATCTCCTTAAATATCAATTTTTCTACCTCAGTGATCTAGGATGGTGTTCTTTTATTCTCCTACCCAGAGTCCAGCATCCAGTTTTTATTTTAAATTCATAGGCAGTGAGAAAAGTGGAAGGAAAAGACCAAGGGGGAAATTGCCTACGGAGAAGCTCACGATGGTGCGAAAAGGAGGAGGGAGAGCTCAGGACTGGGGAACAAGAGACTGTTTCTAGGCCCATCCCTACTTCCATTCAGCCCCGAGTCTCTGGACAAGGTTCTGGATCCAGGAAAATTGAAACTGGAAGAAGTTTCAGAGACCACCAGATCCAACCAGCTCCACTGGGAGAGGGGAAACTGAGGCCCAGCGAGGGGAAGTGAATTTCCCTACATTGACCAGTTAACAAATGTCTGAGCTAATACTGCACCCCAGGCATCCCAACGCTTTGAGCTCTGAATGGCACGAATGGAGCTAATAATATTGAGTCTGTCTAGCCCTCAGGGTTGCCACAAATGTCAAATAATACATTAAACATTCAAGGCTTAAGTGCCCATAATATCCTCAGAAGACCCACAAACTTGGATCTGAACTTCGGCTGTCGCAAGTACCAGCTGTATGACCTTGGCCTTAACCTTTCTGAGCCTCTGTATTCTCATCTGTAAAATGGGACAATAATAGGATCTGCCTCACCACACAGTGAAAATGACAGAATGAAATCACACTTGGAAAAGCACTTAGCCCAGTGCCTGACCCATTGAGAGGGCTCAAGGAGCAGCTGGTGTTTTTAATATTGTTTTCATACAGCACGATTTAATGAATATTTGCTGAGTGCTTACTTGGGTAAAAAAAAGAAAACAAAAAACCCTGAAGCCCAAAGAGGTCAAGTAACTTGCCCAATAGCTCATACCTAGTGAGTAGAGAAGCTGAGCTCTGACGTCAGGCACCTCGGCCACAGGAACTGTGTTCTCACCCCACGATGTCCTGGTCACTCCCAGCACTGGCACAATGTGCTTTCCCTTCACAAACACAAGAACTGGTGGTCATGGACCCCTGATGCTCTGATTCTGCTCAGCTCATGATGGGTCTCATCTTATCTGTAGTACGTTTGTCAGAGTTCAAGGTTGTCCTCGGTTACCACTCTTTATTTCATAACCTTACCTCCAATAGGAAACTGAATAGACCAGAGCTCAGGGCTTAAAGTCCTTTGCATTTCTCCCCTCGGGAGGTCTAGCAGGACTTCTGGGGGCAGAGGACTCCTAGTGACCTTTCACGTGCAAGTCTCCAGATGTGAGTTTGCACCACAGGGTCTCCAGCTGCCCATTGTTGTCTCACCCAAGCGTTTCCTGCTGTAACCATGCATCTCTTCCCCAAGCCTGAAAACATCAAGAACACCGGCTCGAACCGATCAGGAAACTTTAGACCATGGGAAGAATGTGGTGGTTTGTCTGTGATGCGCTGGGCACTTCCCATGTGCATAACACTGCCCGAAGCACTATTCAGACTCTGTCTCTGCATTTGAACTTGGGCCTGTTTGCCTCCAAACCCAGTGCTCCAACTTTGTACCGCATTCCCCCTTACAAAAGTGGCCACGAAAGGCAAACTCCACGATAATGAGGCATGCCGTCTTCTTTTAAAAGCTCAAGGGAGGTACGTTTGTGTTCCGGACAAAGAAAAGGAATTTGAGAGACTGCACTGTGGCTGGTAAACGTACAACAGTTATTCCTTTGTATCTCTAGGGACTGGCCCAATCAGGCACTCAAGTTTTGCTAATCTTTGCCTATGAATTGAAGTGAATGGGACTGAACTGAGGCTAACCAAGTCAAATTGAAATTAATAAAGACAGAAAACGCATCTGGTTTGCAGACAACTCTACTGGTGGCAGCAGCTGAGAGGAGTAAAATCTTGAAGAAAAGAGAAAAGATAATTTTATCTCCTGACTTATGCCTTAGTTGAAATCTAGCAGTGTTTTTCCAAAAAAAAAAAAAAAATTATTATCCACATAGAAAGAAACGCATTTTATATCCCAATATAGCACACACAGTCGTGTGTATGTATATACTGTAAAATATTATATACATATATATGAGAAGTTTTTTGTATATATATATAATAGAGAAGTTTCTTGAAACAGTGTTGATCCATACTACCCAGGATGCATTCTATTTTTTCCATTCTACTTTAGTCTAATCTGTTCCATTTTTTTATTTTTAATCATTTTAGTTCCAAAACCTCTAAACTTATCTTACTCCTCTTGAAGAGGTTGAACCTGCATTCTGGAAAGCTCTGTCCTGCTGGAAAGGGTTCTGGGTCAACGTGGAGTTGAACCCCAGTTGTTCATTCACTTTCTTTTTTTTGCTTTAATTGAAGTATAGCTGATTTACAGTTTTGTGTTAGTTTCTGGTCCACAGCATAGTGATTCAGTCACACATACACATATGTATACACGTGTCGTATTCTTTCCATTATAGTTTATGACAAGATATTGAATATAGTTCCCTGGGCTATACCATAGGACCTTGCTGTTTATGTATTTTCTGTGTAGTAGTTTGTATCTGCTACATGCCTATGGTCAATTAATCTTTGACAAAGGAGGGAAGAACATAACAGAGGAGAAGAGACATCCTCTCCAGCAAGTGATGCTGGAAAATCTGGACAGTTGTATGTAAATCAATAAAGTTAGAACACCCCTGACACTATACACAAAACTAAACTGAAAATAGCTTAAAGACTTAAATATAAGACAGGACACCATAAATCTCCTAGAAGAGAACACAGGCAAAACATTCTCTAACATAAACTATGTTTTCTTAGGTCGGTCTCCTGAGACAATAGAAATAAAAGCAAAAATTTTAAAATGGGAACTAATCAAACTTATAAGTGTCATTCACGTCTTCATTCACTTTATTCATTCTCTCAAAGAGTGAGTAATCTTTGACTTCATGATCTTTGAGTCTCAGTTGGCCCATCTGTAAGATGGGGGGCAGAAGGTAATAACCTCTCTGTCAGGGTCTTTGAGGAGAGTCAATGACGTGGCACCTATAAAGCTCCCAGCATAGTGTCAGACACACAGCAAGTGGCCCTTGACATCACGAGGCCACAGAAGCTGCATTGGACCCAGTATAACAATCCCCAATTCTTTCCAAATCAAGAGAACTGAAAGATGGCGGAGGCATCCTCACTGTCATGCCTCTCTGCCTTGACTCCTCTTGGTCCACAGTGGGCCGGCCCCGCCCAAAGATGGCATGTCTAGCACAGGAGACTTTTCTCTTCCAACATATAGCTGGGCACTCCTGGCCCCCACCACTGGCATTCCTCAGACCACCCTTCTGCTCTGGGATCATTTCAGAGAGAAGCCATGTCTCAGGCAATGCATCACCACCGTGAGCCCGGGCCCGCCTGACTCACGTCAGAGAGCAGGCAGCCGTCGGCGAGGGCTTGCGATTGGCCCCTGAGACCCTGCACTGAATTTTTCAGGATTAAAAAGTTCTGACCTGCCGGGGAGCAGAAAGATAAACCAACTGCACAAGTTGGAAAATGGTCTGATAAAAAGTTGAACTAAAAATGAGCCGTGTGGGTCCAGAGGGAGAGAGACGAGGCTGCAGGCTCTGAAATAATCTTCTAAGTTGTGTGTTCTTGTACCATTTGTTAACCCTTCCTCATTCGTTCAATGCACTTGGACACCCACCCTGTTTTCCAGCCCTGCTCAGGCACTAAGGGACCCGATGTATAAGACCAACCCCTGTCTTTGAGGAATTCAGCACACGGGGCCATCAGGAGGAGTGAACGACATGAGAGATGCCATTTACTGAGCCCATGGACCCCAAGGATGGAGTGATTGACTCTGCCTGGGAGAACAGTGGAAGACAAGAGTCCCAGGAGAGAAGAAAGCAAAGGGCGTTCCAAGCAGAAGGAACAGCAGCGGCAAAGGCTCAGAGGAAGGACAGTGACCTAAAATCAGACTAATAGGGCTGGGGTTTGAAAGGGAAGAGGCAGAGGTGACTCAGGGAAGAGGGGATGGGCAGATTGAGAAAGAACGTGCAGGCTGTCAGACCCTCTCCTGCGGGCAATAGGGAGCCATCGAAGGATTTGGAGTTGAGGGGGGTGACTTCAGCTCTGTGATTTGCAGAGAACTCTCTGGAGCAGTGTGGTAGGTGCACTGGATAAAGAACCTGGAGGCAGGGAGAGCATTCTGGATGCTGCTCCAACAACCCAGGTAAGAGATGGTGAGGAACTGGGGAAATTTAAACACTGGCTGGGCAGCCGGTCCTATTTATAGATGAGTTTTAACTGTTGAGGTTTGATATTACTGCACCTCTGCACTTTTAAAAGTGAATCTTTGTCTTCTATAGATACATACCAGAATATTTATTAAGAACATGATATGACGTCTGGGATTTTCTTCAAAATAATCTGGGTATAGGGGCTGCAGGAATTCAGCCGGGGGAGAAATAGATGAAACACAATTGGCTGTAAATTGGCCATTGTTGAAGCTGATTGGTGGATACACTGAAGTTCAATCTTATTTTCTCTACTTCTGTTTTTGTTTGAAACCTCAATAAAACAGGTTTATGAAGATTTAATAGAAAGAAAGAAATTATAAAAGTAAGAGCTAACAGCAAAAGAGAGCTTACCATGTTCCAGGAAAGCATATTCATATTAATGACCCTCACGTGCACAGCCACCCTTGACCGGAATATTAGTAACATCCCTCTTTAACAGAGGAAGAGACTGAGGTCAGAGTGATATGGGTCGTACTTAAGACAACACAGGCACTAAGAGGTAGAGTGAAAACTCTAACCCATCTGGCGCTACAGCCCTGCCCTTTCTTACACTCCAGGTTAGGGGAGAGACCTTACATTACGTTGCTTCATCAAGCCCTTCTTCCAGGAACAGGAGATGCATCGGTGACCAAAACAGATACAGGTCCCCATCATCCTGACGCTTACAGTCTTGCTGAGCATCCTGACCATGAACTAAACAAATTATCCAGCGTGCTGGGAGACAATGATAAGGGGAGAAACAAAGGAGGAAAGGGGTGGAGACAGCGTCATAGCTGGGGATGGACTCTGGGAGGGGGCCGTGTGTGCCGTCCAAGGGGATGTGGGGGCAAGAAGAGAAAGTCATTGGCAGTGCCTTTGAGGACCCAGCGTGCTAACCAGAGGACTGTCTTCACTCAGGAACTTTGTACCGTTGGACTGATCCCTTCGTATAGACGGAAGGCTTGTGATAAATGCTCGTGACAACTTCCGGCAGGATCTCTGCCCTATAGCGCAAGCACCGTGGGCAAAGAGCTCCTCTGACCTCACACCTTTCTGCAGAAATCAGCCCAGGGAGACTCTCTTCCCTTGAAAAGCCAAGTGTAATTTCTAAGATGTAAGTGCCCTTAGCAAAGGATGGTGGTGAATCCAAAATCAAGAAAAGGTGTGCCAACAGCGCATCCCTGTTTCCTGACCTCAGCTTTTCCAAGAGTTCCAAACAGGCAAAGATTGGGGGAAAAAAAAAAAGTTTTCAAGGACAAAAAAAAAAAAAACACGCCTTTTTGATGAAGAACACAGGTACCGTGGGCTGCTTCTGCCATGGAAGAAAAAGATATCTCTTTTTATGACTTAGATTACACAAACTTTCTTGAACTCTAAATTTGAAATAGCATATTTCAAGGCAGGTGGGTGGATGGGTGTGGAGGAGGTAAGAAGCAGAAAGACAATAGGAAACGGGTGGGGGCAGCTCCTGGGAGCCCGCTTCGCTGAGCTCTGGGAGATTTTCAAGTTGAGGAGTGATGTTATGTTAATCTATGTTCTAATTGCTCAGCAATAAACAACACCCACTTGCTGCTTAAATGTCAGGACCAAGACTATTTCTAAATCTGCTTTGAAACAGTGTCAGTCACCACGAAGAGTGCAAAGAGATTGAACACTTGGTTTAGCAAACAAAATTTTCATATATTTGATGGAGGGGCATTCGATCCCAAAAGAAACAGACCTCAGATGCGGCAGGAGTGGGAAGACAGGGCTGGGTTGAGGTGGGGCTGTTTGCCAGCTGACAGCTGAACTGAGAGGGGTGGCTGTGATATGTCGTGTCCACGAGTGTCACCTCTTGCTGAAAGTGTCACAGAGCAGGTCACTGCCGAGCTTAGATGGCATCGGGTGGTGGGGGACGGCAGCCTTTTAGACAAAAGTGAAGGCCAGGGAAACAGCTTTGAATATTCCAGTCCACCAAGTCTATAAAGATATCAAGAACCAAAGTTAAAAAAAAAGAATAATTAATTAACCAGATGCCCTGTCTGCTTTAATCACAGGCTGGGGAAGACTCAAAGTCTGCTTGTGGGGAATGTGGAAATAGTTTGGGAGCCCAATAGTCTGAAACTCTTTTTTCTTTTTACTGTGTGTCCTCAGGTAGGTGCACAACCTCTCTGAGCCTTTATTTCTTTGTCTTCCACAAATGAAGATGACTATCTCTACCTCTTCGAGGAGACGTGAAGATTCATGAATTAACGTGTCTGTGTAGGTACATGGGAGTCTCTTGCATGTAACCTAGAGCAGGTTCCCTTAAGCAGCCTGCACCATCTGAACACTGCAAGGACTCCCGTATTTCTACTGAAGTGCAGTGAGTCACCTTGGCTCCCCCAAAGCTACACGCATACCTCCACTAATTCCCCAAGGACCAGCCCTGGCCTGTCCTTGCTGACTGGGCAGAGAGCCCAGGGAATGGCTGACGACTGATGGGTCTCTAATGTGCTCCCATCAAATATCTAAACGGAGGAAGTGTTTCTGCAAAGCAATGGCTGCTTTGCGTTTCATTGTGTAAACGGTGAAGCTGAGTGGTTAAAAGCATGGATTTTTGGCATCTCCCATTGCATCTGAGTTCTCTTTCTTTCTGTAACAAATAGAGCATAGATGTTGGCATCAGATCTGATTATAGCTCCAGGTCTTGTCGCTTCTAGCTGGGTGGCCTTAGATAAGTCACAATCCCTCTGAGCCTAGGTCATCAAAAATGGCAGAAGGAGACCGAGCTACGTGACTCTTTGTGTTAGCACACGGAACTAAATTCAAATATCTTGTAATAACCTATAATGAAAAAGAATATATATATTTGCATAACTGAATCACACTGCTGTATACCAGAAACTAGCACAACCGTGTAAATCAACTATACTTCAATAAAAATAAAGAAATTAAATAAATAAATAGATCCACCACTGCTCCCAATTTTGAAACCAGTGCCATGGAGATCTAATTGGTTAAAAGAACTTTGTCTTTCAATTTTCTCCAAGACAGAAGGCATTTGTAAAATCTGGCCACATCAGAGACCAAGCTTAGATTTTAGTTTGTTCTCCTCCCACTTTTATACCATGGTTTTCTTGTTACTGCTGCATTCAATCAGAGATTTTACTTTACTACGGATGCCAGTAAAACATTACACTCTTCAATAATTGAATCTCTGAGGAGGGAGGTTTAAAGATAAAATATAAATAGAATACATTTCTCCAACTAGGAGGACTTTCCCAAAATATTCCTAAGCTCAGTTCTTCCCAGAATCACTTGTGTGTTGTGTGTATGAAGGCATTATTTTTATGTGGGTACACACTTACGTGACACCATGAAAATAAAGATCTTCCCCAGGGACTTCTTTTTTGTGTGCAATTCAAGGTGTTGCTTGGAAGCAGTTGAACTTAACTTGCATATCACTCAAGTCTAGTGGGTGGGACCTGAGGAGCCATCGCCAGTGTGATCTGACACCTCCTGATCACAATGGCTTCATCCACAACTGCCGGATAAAGATGCTCCTGCATGACCAAGGGATGGTGTGACAGCCCTAGACTGAGACACAAGCTGTCCCTACTCTACGCAAGATGGTGACAAATCCCTCTGTCTCTGCTCACACAGGATAGTGTAGAGCACTTTGGAGAGAAAAAAGAAACACTCTGAGCTATCAAAATGGCCTCAGGAGCCTTTCAAAGCTCTTATAGCAAACAAGAATGCTTTCATTTGTAGCCAACAAAATTACTGACCAACTGATGCTTTGAAAAAAAGTCACTTAATTATCTGACCTTACAAAAAGCCTGAAAGTAGATAGCCCCAGATTTGGTGCAAAGACTTAATGACTGAGACTCATTTTATTCATTCTATTTCACCATCCTGTTGATTTATTGCCTCATGGTCACAAGATGGCTGCTGCTACTCCAGGCATCATGTCCTTACACCAGCGACCGAAGTAGGAAAGAAGATGGGGCAAAGGCTTTCACCTGGGAGACTTTTCTTATTTACACCTTATTTCAAACCAAAATGGTTTGACTTAAGAGATCATTTTCCTAACCACTACAATAGAGGATTGTTGTGAGACAATTATATGATGCACAGGAAAGTGATCGGCACTTGTGAGACATTCAGTGTTAGTTCCTTTCTTCGGCAGGGAGTATAGCAAGAACCCAGGCTCTAGCGTCCATTTACCTGAGTGAGACCATGAGCAAACTACTCCTCTCTCTGTGTGTCTCAGTTCTGTCAACCATGAAAAGAGGAGGATGGTAGTCAAGAGCTTTATAAGCATTTACTGTTCTCATTATGATTTTTCTCCCCTAGCCTGTGCAGTCACAGGCGCAGCCTGAGTTTGAGAATTCACTTTTCAGGCTCAAGTACTAGTCAATTAGCACCTTCAGTTTGATTTCTAGCAATCCTGCTTTTAGAAATAGTGTTTAGTGAGGATTTCTGCCATGTGTCAGCAGTTCTTCAGTCTTGGAGATGCTGGGGAATGCCAGCAATAATTATCACCTAGCTGGGCTCCTGTTAGAACAAAAAGATACTTTAATTAAGTAGATGAGTAATCTGATGCCTCCTTAGAAAGTGGACAGTTCATATGTAAACAGATGATTACTCATCACCAGGAAAAATGTTGCTTTATTTGCTCATGCTGGGTAAGTCTGCCGCTCAAGAAAGAGTTCCTTTGCACTGAGTTAGTACACATTATTTATCTTTTTTAATTGAACAAATAGAATTAAATGGGGACAGAAAGAGGCAGAAAACTGGAGTTGATACTCCCAGATTTAATTCTTTGTATCACTAATTTAATCTAAATTTTCAGTATTGTATCATCAGAGCAAGGGGCCAGTGTTGGGCAGTGTTCATTACTAAGTAACTATTCATGTATCTAACTATTATTTACCCCGTGACCAGCCCAGTGTTCATTACTAAGTAACTATTCATGTATCTAACTATTATTTACCCCGTGACCAGCCCTGTGCCAGGCACTCAGAAGACAGAAAAGGTGAAACCAGCTCCTTGACTCGGCAGAGCTCACAGCCTGGAGGAGACTTCTACGCAACTAATTTACAAGTTCCTAAGGGTGGTCATCGAGTGTGTGCTCAGAGCAGCTCTGAGGAGGGAGTGAATGCCCCGACAGAGCTCAGGAGTGGGGTGGGGTCAGAAGGGCTTCCCAGAGGAGCTGACCTGTGGCGTAGGGAAGGGATTTCCAGGGAGAGGAAATGGCACAAGCAAAGATGTGAAGGCTGGACCCAGCATCGTGAATACAGAAAACTGTATTCAGGTGGGGGAAACAAAGTGTGCAGAAGATGCGGCAAGGACCAGGGCTGATGTAGCAGGACCAGATGGAGAAGAGATTTGTTCCACCTGGGAAGGGGTTGAAGTCCTCTCCTGAGGCCAGTGGGGGCCTGGGAACATTTTTCCTTTCCTTCCTTCCATCCTTCTGTCCTTCTGTCCTCTCTTTTTTGTTTGGATTTTAGGTTTTAGAAGACTACTTTGGCTGCACCATAGGGCTTTTAACATTAACAGGTTAGCTCCAAGCTCTACAAAAAGAGGTCGATGGTAGGGAATAGGTCAAGGTTTGGATCTTGGCTCTGTTGCTCACTAACTGGGGATCCAAGTGCAGACCACTTCACCCTGCTGGTCTCCATTTCCTCACCTGAAAAATGGAGCATGCGGGCTAAGCATGTGATTGCTAAGTTCCCTCAAGATGCAAAAACACTGAGCTATATGACTCTGAATCCTCCAGCTGCAGTGACAACAAACATAGGAAACATTTCCATCCGGAAGCAGTGTTTACTCCTATGACCCCAAGGTGACTGGGTCCCCATGGCTACCATCAGCTCTCACCCATGCTACCTGGAAGGAAGACTCAGCTCGGTGCAGGCTCCCCAAACGCAGAGCCAATTCCATAACCCAGTGACAAGTGGGGGAAGGGGAGATTTTCCAAGGAGACAAGGGAGGGGCTTTGCACACGCACCTAACAGCAACACTGGAGAAGGTGGAGGGAAGTGCAGGTTGGTACGGATGATTTTGGAGTAGAAAGGGCACTCCTCAGGGTTAAAGCAAAACCGTGCCTGGCTAGCTTTCAGAGGGAAAAAGTCAGTCTGCACGGAAAGCAACACACCTGACTTAGCTCCGGCTTGGGGAACTGCTAGTCTCAAGTCTTGGATTTAATTATTGAATTTTTCAGAGCCTCATTTCTTCATCTGCAAAACAGTGGTTAATAAATAGTGCTTATATTTTCTCAAGAGGCAACCTGGGAGTCATTGTGTGAAGGGCATGGGTTTTCTAGTGCTGCAGACCTGTGCCCACTTTACAGATGATAAAACTGAGGCTGTATATGAGATCAAGACCCCAAAGGACAACCACTCCCCTGGTGACCTGCTGTCACCCTCATTTCCCTTGCCCCCTTTCCACTTTCCCTCTCTCCTTCCTTCTACCTCCAGGAGTCAGGCTCTCAGCCCTCCTCCTTACGTGGCTTCAGGTGACCAGAAGACAGGGGGGCCTTTCCCCATCTGACTCCCAAGGCAGAGGGTCCCAGATGTTTTGTTCTGTTTTTTTGCTTTTATGATTGTTTTATCTATGCATTCTCTTTCTTTTCACATTCCTGTGGCTTCTATGAGTGTGACTGTTTCAAGTCAAAAGCAATTGAAAGTGTGAAATAAATCAGACAGAAAAAGACGAATACTGTGTGCTATCACTTACACATGGAATCTAGACGAATCAACAAACCAGTGAGTATAATAAAATTTAAAAAGAAGAAGAAGAAGCAGACTCTCAGATATAGAGAACAAACTAGTGGTTACCAGTGGGGAGAGGGAGGAAGGGGCAAAACAGAGCTCGGGGAGTGGGTGGTATAAACTATTGGGTATAAGACACGCTCAGAGATGTACTGTGCAGCATGGGGAATATAGCCAATATTTTGTAATAACTGTAAATGGAGAGTAACCTTTTAAAATTGTATAAAATAAGCAAATGTTAAAAATTAAATTAAAAATAAAAATAAATAAAAAGTATATATTTTAATTTTAAAATGGCAGTTGGACATACCAGTCTAATAACACAGGAAGTTTCCTGGGGTTTGAAATCTCACTACTGCAAATGTGTGTGTGTGTGTGTGTGTGTGTTCATGTGTGCTGTGTTTTCAACCTGACCTGCATAATGACAGGCTGGCAATGACATACTGATAATGGGGACCCGGAAAACCTTGACTTCAGAGCCCAATCAACACAGCAAGAGGCAATACTGTCTAATGGTTAAGAGTATGATTTTTTTTTTTTTAAGGACCTGGGTTCAAATCTCTGTTCTACCATGCACTAGCAGGCAAGTGGTACCAGCCCTCTGTGTGTCAGGTCCCACACTTGTACAGGGATAAGGACCCTGTCTCCATCATCGGCTTGTTATAAAAGTTAATCCAGACTGTAGGCATGCAGTTTTGAGTCCATAGTAATGTGACTAGAATCTTCATCATGTCCCAAACCCGCCCCGCTCCTTCCAGCCCGGTGAGATGTGTGGTCTTTGGCGGGGGTGGGGGGTGGGGGTGGGGTAGGTTCACGAATCATTGAAGATAAAGGTCCTGCTGGTGAGGTTGGGAAATACTGAGTGGCTTTGGGTCTGACACTGTGTGACTGAGTGACTGAGCCCCAGGATAATGAGATGCTGAAATTAGAGCCAAAACAACCACCCACGCCTGTGGCGAAAAAGAAAACCATGGAAGTGGCTGGTGAGTCAGACCTGAGAAGGCAGTGCGACTGTCTGAGGACAGAGGGAAGCTGGGGGGCTGTGCCAGGAAGCTTCCAGAGCCATGACTCAGGGACAGCTCTGCTCAGCTTTCCCAACGAGCAGCATCCCACAGGAGCTGGCCAGTCCTCCGTGGTTAGGCAGTGGGCTTTTCAGCAATTCTTGAAAAGCCTCAGAACTGAGGTGGCTCTGGTGAGCAGGGGCAGAAGGATGCTAACGTTATTGGGTCATCCTTTATTCTAATATAGGGGTAGGTATCGGTGTCCCTGTTTACAGATGAGAAAACCAAGGTTTAGAGCATGGAAACCGCTTGTCCAAGGTCACAGAGCTTGGGATGTGAACTTGGGTCTATTTGTCTGCAAAGCCCTTCTTTTCCTGCTTGGCTAAACTGCATTCCACCAATGCTGAGTCAGGTTAGCCGCATTCGAATGTGCTCATGTTTTGCTGGAAGGGAAGGGTGGGGCGTGGACAAATATCGTTGGAAAAAAGTCGTTTAGGACCAGGCAAAGGGCATAAGCACAAATTCTTCAGCTTGACCATAGTCCTTCACAATCCCCAGCAGACTATAAGCACTCGCTAAATTTTGACTAGTTAAGGACTTACGGTAATTGCTAATACTCGTTGAGAGTTTACCTTGTGCCCATTTTATGTCACAACTCATTGGAGCCTCACAAGAACACCTAAATGTTAGGTACTATTATTAGCACCATTTTACAGATGAAGACACAGAGGCACAGAGAGGTGGAATAACTTGCCCAAGGCGACACAGCTAAGAAGTGGCAGAGCTGGGATTTGAACCCAGGTAGCTGTTCCGGTTGTGGAGGGTATGTTCTCAATTTCGTTGTTATGGAATTCTCTCCTGACTAGAGAGATGATGGACAGATGGACGGACGTCGGGCAGAGGTGAGAAGGGAACCATTGAGTGTCTAGTTCTCCCCCGGGTCCTCGGGCGGGCTCTTTGCCTGTTACACCACATATGACAAAAGTCTATGGGGTCAGTGACATCCTCGACTTGCACACACAAGGAAACTTGGCTTAGAAAGTTAAGATGACTTGGGAGAGTCACACAGCCACAGAACTGAAATTTGAAGCAAAATGGTCCCCCACCAAAGCCCAAGATCTTTCGAATCTTGCAGGGCCCCCCTTGGGGTCAAGAGGAAGAAACACACACGGAGCGCGAGAGGGCTGTGGCACCCGGCAGTTTGCTGGTTTCCAGAAGCTCGTCTTGGGACCCAGCGCTCCCACGACACGCTGTCGACTGGCAGCCTTCTTTTGTGTGAACCGCGCTCATTGCAGGTTTTCATTTTCCGTGATGCTCCTGACAGCTTCTGTGGGATGATTGCAGGGTAGAAGACGGTAACCTTTAAAGATTTGGTAAAAACTCTGCAAGTGGGAGGTCTGTCGTCTTCCCCGGGTGTGTTGTCAGCTGCTATTGAGAAATGTTTCTTTGCAAACCTGGGTGCCTGAGCGCTCCAGGTGAGAAAGCCTGAACTCAGACAAAAGTTAGGCTGCAGAAGGAACAAGGGAAGCCAGGAGAGCTTACAATGTGGGGTGGCAGGACTCGGGCTCCACGGGATGTCAGGGTGGAGGAGAGGGTACATCTAGGTTTGGGGCTTTGGAGGGGGCAGCCCCCCAGGTGGGAGACCCTTGAGGGAACCTAGAAGCAAAGAGGGACCACTTAGAGATGGGAGAAGCAAGAAGACAGTTCCCCATCAATACTGAAGCTTCTCACCGAGACCTCCAATGGAAGCCTGGACCCAGGCATCTCAGAGCCTCAGGGGGCATAATTGGGGCCCCAGTGGCTGCGGCCAGGCCTGGGGAGAAGTCAGCACCCCGGCCACAGGAGTTTCCTTTTGGTCCCATGGAATCTAATTCCAGGTCTGGACTTGTCTTCTGGTTCTTTGCCTCTTTCTTTCTCTTTATTCTCAGGGACTCAGTCACACTGAAGCTGAAGTTTGCCAGCTCGGCTCCTTCCCCGACCATCTCTTCTCCACTCTTACTTCTGAGTCTGCTGCGCAACTTCAAGGAGGCAAATCTTGGGGATGCGGAGACAACGCACCGGTTGCCATGCCAGCCTTAGCATCCTCACCGCCTACAGTGGGGATGGGGTGGGGTAGGGGGCGGGTGTCTGCACCGGCAGGTGGCTCCTCGAACAGGAGAAGGACTGAAGGGATCGGAGGGAAGCCGGTGAGGGAGTGTTTGCCCTGCCACAGAGGGAGGCTGCCTGAGGGCCGGGCCTCGGAAGGTGCCCGTGCGCATTCGCGTTCTAGGTGAAGCGCGAAGGGAAGGGCATCTCTTCAGGCAGAGCCACCACGTGCACAGGCAGGGAGGTGAGGAAGCAAGCCTGGTGTCTGAGGTCAGGCAAGGGATTCCTAGCGACTGAACAGGGATGAGTGGAAAGATGAGTGGTTTCGAGATTATCTAGGGTCTGCAATGCCCTTCAGAAAAGGGCTGTCATTTCCTATGAGTCGACATTTCCCGATTTGCGAACACTCATATCAGAATCGACTTACAACACTTGTAAAAATGCAGATTCTGGTTCCAGTTCTCAGGACCAAAGAATGAAAACAGGCAGAGAATTAAGCATTCAGAGGATGTCCAGGGATTAGCATTTTAAAAGCGCTCACACAAGCGTTATGCATTCCTGTAGGCACTGGGGAGCCATGGTAGGTTTTAAGCTGCAGAGTGATGAGACTAGCTGTGGATTTGAGCCACATCCCTCTCCGAGGGGCAGAGGGGGATGGGAGGCTATCACTAAAAAGTCCCCTGTGCACTGAAAGGAAGAGACAGAGGTCAACTGCTCAGGCAGAAGGAGTTTCTCTACCCAGTCTCCCTGACCAGACACCACTGAGAATGTTCCGGAAGCCCAGGGCAACCAGCACCTAGGTTGCTTCAGCATGATAGAACCTTGTGGGTCGAAAACCCAGACCGTAGAGCCAGGGCTGCTGCCTCGCACAATTCCAGCCCCTCAATACATGTGCTTTTCCCTCAGCCTGGAATGTGCATGGCGCCCCCTGCAGTTGTGCAAAGCCTTGCTCCTGCACACAGATAATCCAGAAATGAATGTTGGAGGGAAAACCCAGGGGAGCAGGGCAGGAAGGCAGGTGTCATTGCAGGTGGGGAGTGTGACCTTGTCCCTGTTCCCATGGAGGAGAAGCTGCCGTAGCCCCTGGGACTCTGGGACACAGAAGTTGTCTGTAGAGATTTCCAGCCCTCCTTCTTTTGTAGTTGTTTCTACAAGTTGCCAGTGGGTTTTTTTTTTTTTTTTAATGTACCATTCAGAATAGCAGGAACGAAAAAGTCTCTCTTGCCCTTCTAAGCACCATTTATTGTATATTCTCCCAGAAATGTGCTTTATATTCATAAGCATAAAAGAATTCTTCTGAACACAAATCAACTCATACTTGACCCTGGGTGTGTCTGTGTTGATATAAAATATATCCTGGGCACTGTTTCATCTGAGCTCACAGAGGTGGGTCTCATTCATTTCCATGGCGTGGAGGTACCATCATTTTGTTTTTAACCAGCTCCTTGTGGACAGATCGTTAGATACTTTCCAGTTTTTACCTTTAAAGACACGACTTTCCTCCTTTGCGTCTCTTGCTAGGTGTTTTGTTTTTGTTTTTTATTTTTTCTTATTTGTTCCTACACCAGTTTGTGCCAAGATAATCACATCTTTGTATTGGAGTTGCAATTACTCACAGCAGAATTAATTACAAATTGTAGAACCTTTTCTGTCTCTACATCTGTAATTGCTCCAAGTTCCCTTTAAAGATGGAGTCTTTTAACAGTAAGGTTACCAAAGAAATTTGCACCCATCACTCTGGTCCAAAGATATCTTCTGACTGCTACAAATTACCCAGGAATTGGGGCCCCTGGGGGCCCAACGTGTATATCTCTGTCTCTAAGCTGCCCCTGGGTTCTTCCAATCTGTCCCCTTTTGCAGAAGATTTTGGAATGAAGTAGAAAATGTTCTGACTTTGATGTCAGACAGAAGTGGGAGCAAATCTCCAGCTTTGCCTTTGGTGACTGCCCATGAGTGAATCATTCATCTCCTTTAGCCTCAGTTTCCTAATCTATAACATTCCTAAATCCAAGACTGAAGGACAGAATAGCGTTCATATATTTATATATATAAAGGGCTTAACAAATGTCAGGTGCCCAGCAAGCAGGCTGCACACACTGACCATGCATTTGTTGGTGTAGCCCCTGAGATTCTGGTAGGAAAAGTAAGTTGAAGAGCTGAAAACGAATCCCCTCCCTTCCCCTGCACCTTCTTCCCATTCAACAGGTGTCATCTCTGCTGAAGCCAAATCCTTTTTTTCTGACCTTTAGGAATTCACTCTACTGCAAATGCTTATTGCCTTCCTACCTGGAGAGGCAGCAGAGCAGATTACTACCCTCTCAGCACCCAAACCAGACCTCTCACACACTGCTGGTGGGGAGAGAAAGTAAGCAATCTCTTTGAAAAGTGGTCTGGCAGTTTCATACAAAACTAAATGTAAGTCTATCCTTTGACCCATCAATTTCATTCCTAATTTTTAACTCAAAAAGCCTATGTCCACAGAAAGGCTAGTACATGAATGTTCATAGGATCCTTACTCAATGTCACCTCCCAGGGCGGGATGGGGAATAGCCCAGGTGTTCACATACAAGCAGTGAGTAAACCACGCGTGGCATATTCACACAGTGGGATACCACTCAGCAATTTACGAACAAGCTACTGTTACCACTACAACATGGATAAATCTGAGAAACATTATTCCAAGCAAAAGAAGCCAGCCATAACAGTCTGCATGCTGTATAATTCCATGTATATAAAGTTCTAAGAAAGGAAAGATGTAGCTGTGATGAAAAAAGTCAAAACAGTGGTTTCCTGGGAGCAAGCAGGGAGGATATTGATTAGGAAGGGATGTGAGGAAATTTCTGGAGTGATGGAAATATTCTATAATCTTGATAAGGTTTGGGTAACAGCAGTGTAGACATTTGTTGAATTTCACTGGATGGTACAATTAGGATTTGTGCATTTCTCGCTATGTGAATTTTATCTTTAAAAAAAAACCCATAAATATATGTTGAACTCTAAGGAATGATATTCAAGCTGGTGTTTAGGGGTATTAGGGGTGAAATGTACCGATGTCGGCAGTTTACTTTGAAATGCATCAAAAATCAGATGGGTTGATGCATGGGCAGATGGACAGATATGTGGTCAAGTAAACGTAGCAAATGCTAACAATGGGAGAATCTAAGGTGAGCCCACAGGTGTTCACAGTAACATTCTTTCAAATTGTCTGTGTGTTTGAAATTTTTCCTAACAAAGTTGTGGGGAGAAAGCATCCAGAACTGTACCATCTGGGTTTGAATCCTAGCTCCACCCTTTCTTCGCCCTGACCTTAGACAAGTCCCTTAGACTCCCTGTGCTGTGCCTGAGTTCCCTCGTCTGTAAAATTGGGATAAAAACATTGGGCTGTGCTGAAGATTAAATGAATTCAGGAACAGTCCCTAGTACACAGTAAGTACTCAATAAATGGTCTCTTTGGCTAGCCAGTACACCGAGATGTTGATCGTATGCCTCTGTCTTCAAGGAAGTGCATCTATATAATACCCATCCTCCAGTGTTTACCCCAGGAAGCAGTATTGCAGAGAAATGCGTACTGAACATTGGAGTCCAAAGGCCCAGGGGTCTCGAACAATTCTTGAACCCTAATTTCCTCGACTCAATAATGGGAATAATAGTCCATCAACAGATGAATGGATAAAGAAGATGTGGTATATTTATACAATGGAATACTATTCAGCCATAAAAACCGACAACATAACGCCATTTGCAGCAACATGGATGCTCCTGGAGAATGTCATTCTAAGTGAAGTAAGCCAGAAAGAGAAAGAAAAATACCATATAGGATCGCTTATATGTAGAATCTAAAAAACAAAAACAAACAAAGCATAAATACAAAACAGAAATAGATTCATAGACATAGAATACAAACTTGTGGTTGCCAAGGGGGTGGAGGGTGGGAAGGGATAGACGGGATTTTAAAATTGTAGAACAGATAAACAAGATTATACTGTATAGAACAGGGAAATATATACAAGATCTTATGGTAGCTCACAGAGGAAAAAAATGTGACAATGAATATATACACGTTCACGTATAGCTGAAAAATTGTGCTCTACACTGGAATTTGACACAACATTGTAAAATGATTATAAATCAATAAAAAATGTTTAAAAAAATAATGAGAATAATAATAAAATTGGTCTGGTCTTTTAAGAGGATTAAATAAAACAGCATAAATAAAGATAACAGAAGTCGGGTTCCATGGATGATCTTTGAATGCCTCTTTCCTAAACGGAACCACTCCTCTCTGCTGACAGAATTGGAAGAGATTGACTGAGTTGTGGTCCAATGCATGGTCCCTCTTGCATATGTGCTTGGCAGCAGGATTCCCACCTTACACCACTGGACCCTGTAGCCAGTTGGGCTGATTGTGGGAGAAATGTCAAGAGGAGGAAGTGTGTTCACCCCAAAGCCCTTGGGGCCAGTCCTTTTCAGGCCCTCGCAAGGAGCCCTGCTGGCAGTCTGCTTAGCCACGAGGTTGGAGTAAACAAGACTGATCTTGGAATAGCCATCGCTGTGTTATTCAGACCTATGTAGGTCACCAGTTATGTAGCATCTCCACCTCGAGACTGGCAGGTCTCTGAGTGAGCACCTGCCCTGGTAAGTAAATAGACCAGAAGAGGCTATTTCCCCGTGTCAGCACCATTTGTTCACGCCGTTTTATTACAAAGTGATCAGAGAGCGTGGATCTTGACTTACAAAGCCTGGTGAAACTTTGGAGTTACCTATAAGGCCGTCTAATAGGGTTTCATAAAAACAGAGTAATTTGAACAAAAAGGTCCAGCTGATTTGCAGAACTTTCTAGAGCCTTTATTTCATGATTTCCTGATTTAAAACAATTTTTTTTTTCTCCAGTGGACACTTAGACTTCCTAGAGGCAAGATCCCTTCCCCCCAGACTCCACCCCCTACCCCTGCCATCTGAATTCACTGGCTTCTGGGGAAGCAATTTCTCATCCTCAGTGTTAAAATCCATCTGGATTTCAAGAGGATTTTAATGCAGGCCTTGCCGATTCGCTTATTTCTGACAAAACTGCTATTTTGTAAAAGAAATTTGCAAAACCCCCCAGAGTCTCTTTAGAGATCTTTTTAAAGTGCTTTGATGCTGCAGGAGTTGAAGGACCGCTCCGTGCTCTGCGTGTGTGTGTATTTTTTTTTTCACCTTCCTCTTGGCAATACTTAAATGGAATTCAAATCCCAAATGTCATGAGCTTTCTACTGAGCTGCAAGTAGTTAGGAAAAGCTTCTGTAAGGGAACAAACCATGCGCAAGCCCCTCGTTAATGAAGAGACTTAATGGCGGGTTAGACGGTGCAGTGGGATTGAATGGTGCCCTTGTCACCCCTGTTTGGCGCTGTTCCTGGAACCCAGGTGGCTGCTGACTCCTACATCTTCACAGGCTGGCTCTCCCCCCAACCAATTCCAGCGCAAACTCAGCCGCATCACCAGATCCCCCCCACCAGAACCCCATCGCACCAAACACATTCATACTTTAATTGTGATTCTTAACTCAGGATTTCTGGCATCCTGGGGCCAGATCACACTGCATTTCATGTAAAATTTGCATGTTCACAAGTCCCCATTGGACATGACCTTCTCAAGTCTCCCTTGACCCTAAGCCACCAAGACACTCCCTTCCTTAACCATCTTTCCTCATCAGGCTGCTGTCAAAGGCAGTTTGTAAAGTGGTTGAACCTCAGATTTAAGAATCAAGAGTGTGGGTTCAAAATCCAGCTCTACGGCCTTGAACTAGTGACTTCACCTTTCTGCACCTGCTTCCTTTCCTATAATATAGAGATAATGATGCTTACCGTAGAGTTGAGGTGAAGATTAAAGGGGCTAGTTCATGTAAACCCTTTTCAAGGTGCTTTTCCTGTAGGGTGCATTCAGTAAGTGAATAAATTAACAGATCACTCAGCTTAGACGACAACTTGGCAGACACTGGGTCTAGAGAACGCTCTTTAAAGTGTTTCTCTCCTGAATGGAGCCCTGGTAAATATAGCTTTCTCCTGCGCATTTCGTATGGAGAGCCTGAGATGTAAATGTGTATGTTTGGGGCACCTTGAAAATGGACTTAGTTTGGTTCATTCCTGAACTCTCCCCATCCCACTGCAATACTGGGGTGCAAGGAGCAGCACTGCCCATCTTAGCTTTCTCTGGGGTCCCAAACACAGGGTATTCAGTCAAGCTGCCAGACAGAGATCAGGCCCTGAAGGCGGCCCCCTATACAGGCAAATCTGAGAAGTGGCTTTGGGACCCTTTGGGAGGTGAAGTGGTATTCAAATGCCATTTGGAATGTCTACCCTCCAGGGCTAAATCAGAGACCTGGAAAATCCATCACTTAGCAACAGCTGACCTTGATCGAAAAGAGACATGAGACCGCTATTGTGACCTTGGGGACACGGAACTGGAAAACCACCAACAGCTACTGATTGAAAAGGACCCTGAAGGCAGAGGTGTCTGTAAATAACCATGGGCTTTCAGTGATGTGAGGGCACAGGGTGAAAGCAAGAGCCAGGCTCTGGAATTCAAATCCCAACTCAGCCTCAGACAGGCTGCGTGGCCTGGGACCAGGGCTGACCTCTCTAAATAGCATTCTCCTCACCTGCGATGCAAAGACTCCAAATCTGACTCTTTAATGTTATCGCAAAGGTTAAATGATTGACGTATCTAGAGCACTCAGCACGGTGCCAGCACAGAGTAAACCCGGAGTAACCAGTACTTGTTGTTAATATTGATTACATCCATGGGTAAGAGGCAGCAGAACATACCAGCCCAGAAAGTGAAAAAAAAAAAGGCTTCTAGGCTGGAGGGTTGCAATTTTACTATTTACTTCACCTCCCTGAGCCTCAGTTTTCCCTTCTGTAAAAAAGTGAGAGTAATCATACCTTCCTTGAAGGAACTTTCAGAATGTTACATTCCACTCCAGACCGAGGTTTCTGGCTGTCTCCCGATTGACAGAGTTCATTGATGAGACAAACAGCTTACAAAAACAAGTATAAAGGTGCTGTCTCCGTGGTTCATGCAATGCCCTGCTTTTGAGCATGATCAAAGCCATAGCATGGAGCAGATAAGCCATGGGAAGGGAGACGGAGCGAAGATGATGAGGGTCCCGACAGGCAAGAGTTTAGTTGGTCCATGTGGACAAGCCCCACGACCCTCAGAAGGCAGGAATGTCTGGATTTCCCTCGGATACAGATGGTTAGACTCTTTTGGCATCAACCTGGCCTAAATTTAAGTTCAAAACTGGTTTGGAACTTGAGTTTCTCCTGAGCTCTAAGGGCATCTCCAGGCAGGATCATAGTGGCTTCATATTGCATCACAACATTTTGATTTTGTTCGAGTGACTGAAAGGTAGCTGAGTTGGAGCTTAATCACACAGAAGAAAAAAAAATGGAGTAGGAACAAAATATGTCATCAGATGTCTGGGGACGTGAGGTTGTCCTGGGAGGCAAAAAGCTGAGCGCTCATCTTGAGAAAGTCAATAGAAAGGGAAAACATTCTTGTTTGATGATAGAAAAGCCCACAGATAGAAAAGGCCCCTGAAGGCAGGTTGTACTGCTTTGTGAAAGAGAGAGACCCAATTTGGCATCTGAAGAACACAAGTTATTTCTAGTCCTAATTCCTAGCTCTGGCACTGAGAGGCTCTGTGGTCTTGAGCAAGTAGCCAAGACCTTCGGCTTTCTCGTCTGTGAAATGGAGTCAGGACCTTCAGGGTTGCAAGTGACAGAAACCCAGCTTGATGTGGTTTAGGCAAAAGAGGGCATTTATTGAGCCCTTTAAATTCCTATAAGAGCAGAGGCGATGGATCCAAGGACACAGACGTGGTCACAGCTCTCTTTCTTCCTCTGATCTGTATTTCTCTGCATGGACTTCTCTTGGCTTTCTTGCTCTTCCAATTGACATTCTCCAAGAGGCTGGAATGGTGACTGCCAAAACTCCTGGGATGACTTCTCTCCATCTTCACTGACAGAGAAAGGGACCCTGCCTTTGGTTCCCAGGAGAGCACTCTGATCAGCCTAGTTTGGGTCACATGCCTCTCTCTCGACCATCACCCTGACTCATGCCCTGAGGAGGCAAGGTCTTACAGGAAGGTGAGAGCTCACCTTCGGACCACGTGTTAGAGGCTGATAGGAGGGGATGAGACATGATTCACTGAAGGTGGGCATACTGGCACCAGAAGAACTGAGAGGTGTGGCACAGATAAAATGACACCCATCACAGATTCTTTCAATCACAGGGCTAGTGTGAGTCAAATTAGATACTGAACGTGAAAGTGCCCTGTAAATGTCACTATTATGTTCATGTTTTATTTAGCTTGTTATTTAAAATATTAGTGAAACAGTAGAAAATTACCAAAATTAGAGGCAGGTACATTTCTCACAAAGAATCTAGAGAAATTCATATTGCCAAGTAGAGGACACACTCAGCATTTGTTGGTACTTCCAGAAGTTGCTGTCTCCCCCACCATGAGACATGGAGATGTGTCCCAGAGCCCACAGAGCTGAAGTTCACCTTTGAGCAAGAGAATCTAAACCATGGACCATTCATCCAACCAGTACTGACTGAACATCAGGACTGTTCCAAGCTCACCAAGAGGCAGAGATAAATGAACAGTCATCTCTCCCCCAAGAAGCCCAAAGCCTACAGGGGAGAAAGATATGGGGGGGGAAAATCGCTCTTGTTCTGTGTGATACACCCCTTGATAAAGGGATCCAGGGTGCCGTGGCAGCATGCATAGAAACAGCAATGTTTTGTACACTCGGGCTAGCAATGTTTGATGGAACCAACAAAGAAGTCTTGGGGACCTTGTGTGACTGATGCCTATGTAGGGTGACTATGCATTTGCGTTTACCAGGGACAGTCTTAGTTGTCACTGTTGACTTGGCTTAATCATTAATAGTTCCTGCCACATCTTCCCTCTCAAAAGAGACCCATAAAGAGAGCTTTACGGGTAGCTGTGTTTCAGACATTCCAAACACAGAGAAGAGAGCGCACTCTTGGAAGTCAGGTAGGCCACCAGAGTTCAAGAGTTCCAGCTCTGCCATTTGTACACCATGTGACCTTAGAAAGCTAACCTCAACTCCTCAGCCTAAAACTCCTTGTCTGGGAAACACGGATCCTTGTGATGCATGGAGAAGCGTCCTGTGCAGGAGGTGGGCATCACAGATCGTAAATCCCTACCCAAACAATAGTTGTGCATCTCAGTAAAGGGCAATATCATTGACCCTATGGCTCACCTGGGTCAACGCCCTAAGACGTATCTGGGCTCTCTCTTTTGCTTACCTGCCAGCATTCAATCCATAGAAGCTATGTAAGCTGTAACTTTTAAAAACATTATAGTAACTCTCTCCAACATTTATCCTGACAATGTCAGCACCTTGGGCTCAAAGAGGAAAGGCTGTCACAAAGTGTTTTATATCCACATTTGAAAGCTACAAGTAACCTTTGGTCTCACTGTCTGAGCAGTTCAGGCAAACACCACGGACTGGCCGTGACCAGAAAGGTAACCATCTTTCCCCTGAAGAGAGGAAAAAACTCAGGGTTCCCTCCTCAAGTGTCCTTCCCAGACTTGAAATTAAGACACTGCTTCTTAGGGCAGATCGTGCCTTTGGTAAAGGGGTAGAGCTTGAGATCTTCCAGAAGGATCTCCAAATGCTTCAAGACCATTTCGTTTTCTACCATAATTGCAGGTGAACTTTTCAGTCAGATTCCATGTTCCTATTAAGGTCATTTTTACCTCAGGGTCCATTTTTCCCTTCAAATCAAGAGAAGTTTCTCAACATCTTCTCACTCTCCAGAACTACCAAAGGAAGAAGGGGTAACATGTTGTTCCCACGGCAAGGTGGAATAGCCCAAGACCAGTCGTCAGGAACCCCGAGATTCAGGCTTGTGTAAGCTTGGACAAATCCTTTCCCACTGGACTTCAGGTTTCCTATCTGTAAATGGGGCAGGAATAAACCATCTCTAATGATCTTCTGGCTCTGACTCTTTTTTTCCCATGTCATTCTCTTAACCACACCAAAATGGGTTTTTTTGTTTGTTTGTTTGTTTGTTTCATTCTTTTTGAATTTTATTTTAATTTTAGATTATATTTTGAAATATGGTACAATCTCAATTTTACTTACTAAGCAAAAACTCAAAAAAAAAACAACAACAGTATTTTGAAGAGATATCGTTACATTGCTTCAAACATCATATACATTGCAAAATAAAATGGAAGTGTGTAATTCTTCAGCTAACCTGCCTTCCTAGGACTTCAGATTCCTTTCACCAGAGGCTCTGACTTTTTTTAGTCCGTGACCTTGATGAATTGAGCAATAGCTAGAACTACAGATTTCCTCCCTAAAAAGTGTGTCTGGCCGCCTCTCCAGCTTTTGCCTAAATTCTAGTGTTCACTATGCTGATACGATCAGTATCTTTCTACTTATGTAATAAGTATGAATTTCAGCCTCAAACTCAGGCAGGCACAAATGAGCCATTTTTCTCTAAGCTCTAACTTAACCTGGACCCCTGAGCACTCATCTTCCTCCAGGGAGCAGGAAACTTAATCATGTGAATTCCAGGTAAACTCGGTGCCTTAAGAATTTTCACCCTCTTTCTCCTTCTTCTCCTTTCCTTCTCCCAGGAAGACCTCAACTTGGGAACCACATGCCACCCTAGCGTCCAAGGAGAGGCACTGGTGTTCCGCACTGTTGCACACAGGCTTCTGCTGACAAGCAGAGTGCTCACCTGTCCTTGGTTAGTTCACTTTATTTATTCCTGATGCTTCTGTGATCAATGTCCTTGTCCCCATGAGCTCTCCCAGTGGCAGGGCCACACCAGTGCCTCTGCACCTCCCTTGCCCTGACCACAGGCACGGCGATGGTGCCTCCTACCTGCCCATACCTGCCCGGCTGCAACCACTGCTCTTCTGTCTCCAAGCAAGCTCTAAGTCTTGGTGCAAGGCTGTTGCTTCCCAAGGTTTCAGATGCAAAGTGAAGCATGGGGGCCCTCTGATTTTGGTCCCTGCACTCATCTGCGATGTCTATTATTCCCATGCTGGGACTCAGGCTGAGAGACTTACCTAAAGGATCTCTTGGAAACATCTCCCTATGACTCACTCTTTTCTCTGCTCTCCTTGCTTCTCCACCCCCCATAACCCACCATGTCTACCAGGTCGAAGGTGGAAACCGTGTTCTTCCTCAGTCTGTGTGCAGGAAAGCAATCATTTACACTGAGTCCTCCAGCACAGTAGCTTTTGGTTTATAAAGCCAAATGTTTAAACTTAAAAAAAAAAAAAAAGATAAAGCATTTTCTGTCTCAAAATTCCAGACTCTTACAATTCCAAGACTTCATTTTAAAGACATTTATGTGTTTCAGGAGGCTGTTTTGGAATTTTCTACCACCAATAACTTTTCTTGGCTGTAAAGTTCTCTTCCTGAGCACAGGATATGTGGTCCCTGAATAGTGGAGACGTGAAATGGGCACAAAGAAGTGGAGGAGGGTGAGTTGGGAGGCAGCTTTGGCTAATGTCTTAGAATATTGTCCCACTGTAATCAGCTGTCTTGCCAGTGGTCCCTGAGCCCCTGAGAAAAACAAAAGTGTAATCACACTCATTCTACTCTGAGTTTCCAGGTTCAATCCAAATGCTCAGAGTGTGGGTAATAAATTTCTTAGATCCTCACAGTCGTAGACCTCTGTGCCTCCTCTTCCAACTATCTTCAACCTGAAAACTTCCAGTTACACTGTAGTTTCTTTAAGATACAGAAGACAGAACAGGGAAGTAATTCTCTTTTCTTTTCTTTTTTCTTTTCTTTTCTCTTTTCTTTTCTTTTCTTTTCTTTTCTCTTCTCTTCTCTTCTCTTCCCTTCCCTTCTCTTCTCTTCTCTTCCCTTCTCTTCTCTTCTCTTCTCTTCCCTTCTCTTCTTCTGCTCCCCTCTCCTCTCCTCTTCTCTTCCAGAATAATATGACAAAAAAATAATGCATCTGCCTTTATCCAGTGGTGGAATATACTGTTCAATATATCTACCTACCCTCTTGTGAATATCCCCTCTGAACCACTAGCAGAGAAACATCATTTGTGAAGACTGTTGTACATTCGGAATTAGACACTTTGAATCAGTCAGCACAGAGGATAAGTGTTAGGGGAGATTCAGATTGCTGAGCACTTACGCAAAATAATGTCATCTGCAGGAATAATAGAAATACTACGGTACCCATAGAGGTGTAGCCAAGGAGATGTAGCAAAAGGCGGGAGGGAAGGAGATGTGAATGAGGAGAATTTGACGGCACTAAATCTGACCCCAGCCCCAAAACGATTGTGTCATCTTAGCTCTATGGGTGAACAGGGATTCTGGTAATAAAAGCCAAGGTCCATCCCCCTGGGATCCCGAGCCTGGTCTGGTTAACATCACAATTGACATGTTCTCACCCCAGGTAAGGACCAAGAAAGTAGTGGTCTTTTTGTATCAGCACTTCCCCCATGAGGGCAAAAAGAGGGACCCCCCCTCTTTCCCCAGCCACAGCCCCCCACCCACCTCCTTGCTCCCCATCCTGAATTCCACTCCACCCCTTCCTCCTCAGTTTCTCCAGCCACTGTTCTGCCTCTGAATTCTTTCCTTCCACCTCTGAACATGCGAAAGTCTCCCCTAGCCTGAAGCCACTCTCCCATGGGCCTGTCTTGCCTCCTAGCTGCCTACCACACTCTCTTTTCCTTCCCAGCCCAGTTCAGAAAGGAATCTACAATTACACTCTGACCACTGCCCCTCCTCCCAGCCCCTCTTCCGCCCACCACAGTTCTGCTTCCAGTCCCAGAAACCCAGGGCCACAGACCATGAACCCTGGAGGAAAATGTCATGCTTCTCTTGGCCTGTCTGACCTCCAGACCTTCAGGGTCTGTCACAGAGCAGGCACACAGGAAACTGAGAGATGACAGATGCCTGGGGAAGGCAACTGCTGGCTGGTTGAGCTACTGAGAGATTCATTCAAGGTAAATCTTTCAGGAAGACCCATGGACAGGTTTTTTTTTTTTTTTAACTTATAACACTTATAACAGAAGAGGAATAAAGGCAAGTGAAATCAAATTGTGTTTAAAAACATCTGGACAACTAAGTGACACCTGTCATGCACTGTAAGCAGGACAAAGATATTGTGACAAGGTGGGACTGTTCCCTTGCCTCAGGCAGGCATGTTGCTCCAGGCAGTAATTCAGGCTCTGGTAGAAGAAGGGCTGGGATGAGGCAGGTCTCTGTGACTCAGAGCAGCAGCAGCAGCAGCGGTAGGGGGGGAGGAGTAGAGGACTCGAGGAATTGCATGCCTCCTCCTCCACTAGTGTCCCTTTGCAGCAGCCCATCCAAGGGGATAGGGGGCTCCGTGCTTTTTGCTGATACGCAGTGCTGGGGAGAGCTGGGGAGAAGGAGGCTCAGCAAAGAGGTCCCTCACTGTCCACCTGCAGTAGCTGCGGTGGTGGAAGGTCATGGACCCCCCGGCCTGACAATCCTGGGTTACATCCTGGCTCTCCCCTGCCGTGGGCCATCTTGTCCAGAGAGGAACATAGAAAACCAGCCCCACTGAATAGGGCTGTGGTGACAGTAAAACAGGACCAGCATCTGGAAGCCTGGCCCAGCTCCTGGTGGACGTCTGTTCCCTCCCCACCTCCAGGAAACCAGCAGCCTGGGAACGTGCCGCATGGATCATGTCTGGGAGCTTGGTTCCCTGTGCCAACCAGAGGTGTGAATCCAGCTGGCTTTTCCTTGACAGCACTTGGGAAATGAGAATTCCAACTTTCTTCCCAGCTTTGCATTGTGATGGAATACTTGATTCTGCCTCCTCCCCCGGGATAGTAATCTCCACGGGGCCTGGGGCCGAGTCTGCCCAGCCCCACTGGGAGTAAAACTAAGCCTCCATCAATACGTTTTCAGTACTCAAGGGATGACAGCCATGATACCCATCGTTTGCTGTTGTTTGAGAGCTCACAGAATGTTTTTGCTACATGAGCTCATTCTTTCATTGCTAGTGAAAGAAAAGGGCTTTAAATGTAGTGGCTTGGGACACAAGTCCTAGAATTTACAAGATATATGACTTTAGGTCAATGACTGTTCCTTTTTCAGCCTCAGTTTCCCACTTATGGGGTTCATGTAAGAATCTACTCTGTAGGGTGGGTGGCAAAGCTTGAAAAGGTGACAGATGTAGAAGAGGACTCTGTGTGGTGCCGGCACATAGTAAGTGTCCCAAATGGATTATCTGGGCTCATCATTGATGAGAAACCTTATTCCCAGAGAGCTGAGGCCAATTGCCCATGGTCGCACAACGAGTCAGTGTCAGAACCAGGACTAGAATCCAAGGTGTTTCACTCCAAACGAGTTGCTCTTTCTAGTCTATGATTATGACACCTGACATTTCTTGAGTGTTTCCCAAGTGCCAGACACCAACAGCACTCTTCATGTATTATCTCTGACAATCCTGAGATGGGTTCTATAATCATCTCCATTTTACAGATGAGAAAACTGAGACCGAGAGACATTAACGTAATATGGCCAAATATGAAAAGATGCCCACCCTTGCCCATCATCAGGGAAATGCAGATCAAAACCAGTGAGATGTCACCTCATGCCTGTCAAAACGGCCATCATCGAAAAGAACACAAATAACAAATGTTGGCGAGAATGTGAAGAAAAAGGAACCCTCCTGCACTCTTGGTGGGAATGTAAATTGGCACAGCCATTGTGGAAAACGGTATGGTGGTTTCAAGACAACAAAAGTAGACTTACCATATGATCCAGCAGTCCCACTCCCAGGTACATATCTGAAATAAACAAAAACACTAATTTGAAAATATGCATACATCCCAATGTTTATAACAGCATTATTTGTAATTGCCAGGATATGGACGCAACCTAAGTGTCCATCAATGGATAAAGAAGAGATTTCATGTGTATTTTCATGTGTATATACACACACAATGGAATACTGCTCAGCCATAAAAAAGAATGAAACGTTGCCATTTGCAGCCATGTGGATGCACTTGGAGGGCATTACGCTAAGTGGAATAAGCCGGACAGAGAAAGACAAATGCTGTGTGATATCACTTACACGTGGAATCTAAAAAATACAACGAAGCAGTGAATATAACAAAACAGAAGCAGACACAGATATAGAGAACAAACTAGTGTTTATGAATGGAGGGAATAGGAATACAGGGCTAGGGGATTAGGAAGTGCAAAATGATTATGTATAAAATAAGCTACAAGGATGCATTGTACAATATTGGGAATATGGCCAATATTTTATAATAACTATAAATAGAGTATAACCTAATAGAATTGTGACTCACTACATTGTACATCTGTAACTTATATAACATTGTACATCAACCATAGGGATACATGCTACTATATGTAAATTGATAAACAACAAGTTTTTTTTAAACATTTTTTATTGATTTATAATCATTTTACAATGTTGTGTCAAATTCCAGTGTAGAGCACAGTTTTTCAGTTATACATGAACATACATATATTCATTGTCACATTTTTTTCGCTGTGAGCTACCATAAGATCGTGTATATATTTCCCTGTGCTACACAGTATAATCTTGTTTATCTATTCTACAATTTTGAAATCCTGTCTATCTCTTCCCATCCCCCGCCCCCTTGGCAACCACAAGTTTGTATTGTATATCTGTGAGTCTATTTTTGTTTTGTTTTGTATTTATGCTTTGTCTGTTTGTTTGTTTGTTTAGATTCCGCATATAAGCAACCTCATATGGTATTTTTCTTTCTCTTTCTGGCTTACTTAAGTTAGAATGACATTCTCCAGGAGTATCCATGTTGCTGCAAATGGCGTTATGTTGTTGGTTTTTATGTCTGTGTAGCATTCCATTGTATAAATATACCACATCTTCTTTATCCAGTCCTCTGTTGATGGACATTTAGGCTGTTTGCATGTCTTGGCTATTGTAAATAGTGCTGCTATGAACATTGGGGTACAGGTGTCATCCTGAAGTAGGGTTCCTTCTGGATAGATGCCCAGGAGCGGGATTCCTGGGTCATGATAAACAACAAGTTTTTAGTGTGTAGCACAGGGAACTATATTCAATATCTTGTAATAACCGATAATGAAAAAGAGTATGAGAAGGAATATATATATATATGTGTAAGTGAATCACTGTGCTGTACATCAGAAACTAACACAACATTGTAAGTCAACTCTACTTCAATTTAAAAAAATTTAACAAAAAGAAAAAAGAAAAGCCGGGACGCACACCCAGGCAGCAGGTGCAGAGCCTACGCTGCTAACCCCCGTGGGCTGTGCCCCCTTCACTGCGGCGCCAGAGCCAGCTGGCCTGAGGCTCCCCGGAGATAAACCTTAAGGAGCTTCACTGCCTGCCTGTTAAAGCTGCAACTGGTCGTGGAGGGTGGGATTTTTTACACCACAGAAATCAGCAAGCGCTACAAATCAGAGCCTTTTTTTTTTTCTCAAGCTGATAGCGGGTTTACCAGCCTTCCATCTCTCAAAACTCCACTGCCCAACTTGCACTTGGAAGATGTTTCTTCTCCATTCCTAGTTGTTGTCAGTTGGGAAAACCTAGGGAAAAAATCGCAGATGGTGAAGAGGGTTTGTCTTATGCTAACACCGTTGTCTTCTCTCATCAGGACTAAAGGGTGTGGCCTGATAATGCCAGGTAAGACTTCACTGGGCCCCTTGCCTCTGGATGGCTGCTGTGCTCCTGGTCGGGGAGCACTTCTGCCTGCACTAATGAGAAGTGTGTCCACACTTGACAGGTGCCCTCCTGCTTTGCAGCTTGAGAAGGTAAAACCTGGCTGTTACAGCGCATAGTCAACACACATCCAGCCGGATTCCACGTAAAAGTGAAATTATACAGTTTTTGTCTTTCTCTGACTTATTTTGCTTAACCTCTAGATCCACCCATGTTGTCACAAAGGGCAAGATTTCTTTCTTCTTTTGGCTAAGTAATATTCCGATGTCTGTGTGTGTGTGTGTGTGTGTGTGTGTGCGCGCCTGTGTATACACCACGTCTTTTTAATCCATTTATCTATTGATGAGCAGTTATTTATATCTTGGTTATTGTAAATCTTTCCCCCTTTTTTGTGTGTTTTGATGCTGCAGAAATAATAGCACAAACACAAGAATATCTGTGGCAGCAGTGTTACAACAACCAGAGAGACAGGGAGAGAGAGAAGAAACAAAGTTAATGTCCAAAAAAAGTAAACATTTAAAACCTTTATTTAGACATTGGGAACTGACTCTGCATTAAAAAGAATTCACCCAAGAGGAGGGAGATACACATCCACACAAAGACTTGCCCAGGAATGTTCATAGCATTATTCATAATAGCCAAAAGGTGGAAACAATCCAAATGCCCATCAACTGGTGAATGGAAATCAATACGATCATTCCATGCAGTGGAAGGCTGATCAGTCACAGAAGGACCAAAATACATGTTACAATGTAAACGAGCCTCAGAAACACCGTGCTAAGTGAAAGTAGCTTCATGCAAAAGACCACATGTTGCACGATTCCATTTATGTGAAGTGTCCCGAATAAGCAGACTCACAGGCAGAATGTGGTTGCCTAGGGGTGGAGGTGGGAACAGGGAGTGACTGCAGAGGAGCACAGGCTTTCTTTTGAGGGTGGCGGAAATGTTCCAAAATTGGATTGTGGCGACGGCTGTGCAACCCTGTGAATTTGCTGCAGGTCACTGAGCTGTACACTTAACATGAATGAGTTTTATGGCATGCAAATTAGACTTCAGTAAAGCTGATTTGAAAAGGGGGTACTGTAGATCTTTGCCTGTTGACCTAGACACGTATCTAGGTTAAGTGGTGAGGCTAAAAATAGCAAATTGCAAGTTAGTATCGAGAGCAGCATAGCTTTCTTTACAAATGAAAGAAAAAAAAATGTTTCTATGTGCACCCATATTTATCTTTGCAATAGCACTGGGCAATTTCAGAAAGGGCATGCACCAAACAGCTCACGGTGCTTACCTCCTCAGGAAGCAGAGAATCAGGTACAGGGATAGACCTTTACTTTTTATTTTATACATTGTTTTCAGTAATGTTATTGATGGTCCATTTTTCTTTATTTTTTATGTGCACACACATATAATAGACACTTCTGTAATACACTTACATAGACATACATAGACACAAATACACACACACGTATATAATGTACTTCATTTACATTTTCTCCCGTTGCAAATTGGCCGTCCTCTCTCCCTTGCTCTATGTTTCTTTTCTGAGTGATGTCTTTCCTTCCCGTAACTTCGGTTCCTGCCGACACCTGGACATACGACCTCTGCCTCCACTCACCCATCTTCATGCCTTCCCTGCCTTCCTACAGTACCTCTTACGTCCTCTGTTACAGGGCTTACCGCGTTAGACTCTAACTAAATATTTGGGTGGCTATCTCCCTCAGTGGACAGTGAGGGCAGAGACTACTCCAGAGATCAGCACAAATTTTGGAGGAAAAAGAAACTTGCCAATAAGTGGCTATTGACTGGGTGGTTGAATGATCACCCTGAACTACATCCTGAAATCTGCTTTTGCCCAGGGCCTTTTTAAAATTGTCCCCTTTGCCTAGAATGTCCTTCCTGCCTTCTTTGCCTGAGAAAGTGCATGAACTCAACTGAAATGCTCTAAGAAACACCCAAAACATGAGAAGCTTAGCACGTTTCTTTCTTCTTTCTTTTTTTTTCAGGTTTTACTCTTTTTTTTTTTTTTTTTGAAGTATAGTTGATTTATAATGTTGTGTTAGTTTCAAGCATCCAGGAAAGGGATTCAAATATACATACATGTATTCTTTTCCAGTTTCTTTTGGCATTATTTCATTCTTTTTAATGACTGAGTAATATTCCATTGTATATATATACACCATACCTTCTTAATTCAGTCATCTGTTGATGGGCATTTGGGTTCCTTCCTTCCTTGGCTATTGTAAACATTGCTTCTATGAACTTTAGGTGCATGTAACAAGTTTCTTCCTTACATTTTTTTTTCCAGTGTAGCTTGGTAGAGGGCTTCCAGGGGTCTGGCTGTAGGCAATCGTTTAGGAATCTTGTCTCCTTCTAGCTTGAGTCTGCTTTCCTCCAAGAGGAGGAACAAGGGGAAAGACCACCTCCCCATCACTTCCACCCACATTCCACTGGCCAGAACTCAGTCTGCTGCCCCACTGAGTTGCAGGTTGGTTGGAAATTGTGTCTAGCTGAATACCCAGAAAGAAGAGGAGATGCTTGGTGAACAGAAGCAATTTTATCACACGAACTCCTGCTCACTCTTCATAAGCCAGCCATGCCACCTCCTGCAGGAAGCCCTCCTTAAATATCTCTCTAGTAAAGAAGAACACTTGTCTGTTCTCACCTCTCCAATCCTTGGCCCCATGTTTTCCCTATTTCCTGATCTTGTCTTATAATCCTATCTGTCACTCATATTGGACTGTTAGTGGAGTTACAAGTGCTAGACAAGTAGTGAGTGCTAAATGTACTTTTGTTAAATGACTGGCCAAGAGTCAGCTCACAGCCTGCAAAGAGTTCATAGAGTCCAAAAGTCTCAGATCTAAGAAACTACAGGTGTAATTACTGCTCTCCTTCACTGTTCTTGACACAAACATGACCTGAGAGATGGTTTTGAGTTAGGTAAAGCCAGCTGATTATGGCTGTGGAGGGGGAGACGGTAGCATGGAAATTGGATCTGACCTACACGTTTATTCTACTCCCTTGGTGAGTGTTTTATTAATTATATATGACAGCAAAGGGAAAAAATGATCCTTACCCCCAAAGGAATTTGTACTTTCAATTACAGAAGAGCAAGATGTCGGTACATCTTTTGAGTTATTACAATTGCACGCAGAAGACCATCTTTGACTGGAAGTTTATATGTGATCTTGATCAGAGGATTCTCCACCCTGAGCCTGCATAAGACTCACCAGGAAAACCTGTTAAAATGCAGATTGCTTGGCCTCACCCCAGAGTCTCTGATTCAGTAGGTCTGGGGTGGGGTCCAGTGATTTGAATTTCCAGAAAGTCCCTAGGTGAGGCATTGCCGCTGTTCTGGGTACCATACTTTATGAACTACTTCTCTAGACAAACTAGAAGAGAGTTGTTAAGTGTCAGAGAGACCTGAGTTCAAGCCCCAGCTGCACCACCAAGTCACTTGACCTTGGGCAACTCACTTGGCTCTCTGAGCCCCAGTTTCTTCGTCTGTAAGACAGAGATGATGCAATGAACATTAACTGAGACAGAGCTCGACACTTTACCATGAATGCTTTTTTCCCTTCAGCTCTTTCCTGTGAAGCACAATGCTTAGGTACTTAATTAGTGGTTACGGTAATAAAAGCAGCGGTCAGAACACAGCTGTGGAGTCAAGCAGACCTGGGAATAAATCCCGGTTTACCTATGACTTCCTATGAAGACTCAGGCAAGTTGGTTAACCTCTACACACTTCCCCTTCCTCTTTTATGAAATGGGGATGAACATAATATCAGTATCTACCTTATAGAGTTTGGGGACTACTTTTATGTGTCTGGCATGAAATAAGCATGGGGTAAAGTAAACTTTTCCTACTGGTAATTTCTTGTGGTCCACAGACCCCTCTGCTTTCATGGTAAATGTTAAGCCCAAAGGATGGAATGTGTGTGCAAAGAACCAGACTTTGAAGGACCTAAATCAACATTCAAAAAGCTTAAATTCTGAATTTCCAAGCCAAAATTTCAGGAGGAATGGTAAAGGGGGTGATGCGTTTCTTTTGCAACTAATTAATGCCCAATGGATTAAGATGGTATAAAGTTTATGCTGAGGACCCATATTCTTTAAAGTCAGAAAAGCCATGGGTGAAATTAGTCCAAGGGCTAGAATCGATTCCTGATTTTTCCTGTGGTCATTTGCAAAGATGGACAGCTTGTCAATTAACCCGTGATTTCTCTCCGCAGCCCTGGAGACGAGGAAATTAGGAGCCAGAAGGATGCAGTGAGCTGACACAAGGTAGCCAACCTATTGGGTCAGATGTTCCTCAACCTTTGCCAACCTGGGACCAAAATACACACTCATTTGAATGCTTTGGATTTTGCTTGATCCACTTAATCAGAACAGTGGTGATGAAAAAATCTAAACTGTTCGATGCCATTCATCTGATGCCGACTCGGGGAGGAGAAGGAAAAGGACAACGAGGAGAAGAGGAGTTGGGTGACAGAGGTGTGACCTTCTGTTGTCTGGTCTTTGAGTAGCAGCCTCAGTGTTGCCTGAAAGATAGATGGACTCATGCGGGAGGAAGCTTTTTTTTTTTTTTTTTTTTTTTTTTTTGGTGGAGTTGTAAACATACCTTCCACCAAAACAATACAACAGAATCATGCAGATGGTTTATAAAAAAGACTTTAAATAAATCTAGCACTGTTCTGGAGTATTATATTCTGAAGGGCTTAGCTCTGACATAGTTAGTTAATTTCAGGCTCAACATGTTTATTCCCAGTTGTTTTTTAAAGTGATTAGATCAATTTTTAGTCCTTTCTACCTACCCAAGGTCAAGTGGCATGGAGAAACTCAGACCCAGAAACTCATCCTTGAGCAAGCAAAAAGTTTCACTCTGAGCCTCAGATTCAAGGAGGATGCTTGAAAAAACACAGTCGTTAAGAAACAAGTCAGGATTTCACTGTCCAGATGGTCAGTATTAGACTCTCTAAAATGCAACTTAAGAAAAAATGTTTTCCAACTGCATTTGGATTACAGCCCAAGGTCCTGAGCACGGTCTGGGAGTGACTTCATGACTTCAGCCTCTCACCATGCCAACTTTGTGCCCTCAACCTCGCACGCACCCTGCTCCAGCCATAATGGCATTCTTTCAGTTCTCGGCAGACACCAAGCTCACTTGCTCTTATGGGGTTTGTACCTCCTGTTCCTTCCGGAATGCTCTGCAGCTAGCTCTCCTAAGACAAAGTCCTTCCTGCCACCAGGGCGTCAGCTCCAACACCCCACCCCGGGACCTCCCCTAAACACTATTGCAAGTTGCTGTCTTCCTTCCTTCACTTTCTACCACATGCCTTGTTTTCTTTCTGGCATGTGTATTTATTTGAAATAGTCCTTTCTAATCGTGGGTTTGGGGATTTGTTGATGGTCTCCCATTCCAGAGTGGAAACTCTTTGATATTGGGACCTTACCTGTCTTTTTCACCACTGACACTGACTGGGATGGAATTGTGCATTTTGTAAACATGTTTGAATTTAAAAAGTAATGTCTATCAGGGGGATGGGGAAAGACCTATGAAGTTCCATACCTCTGTTTTGTTCTCTCTGCCTGGAATGTCCCCTACCCAAGTCCTAGTCATGTTCAAAGTCCAACACGGGAGTCAATTTCTCCATAAAGTCTTCCGTGCACCCATTAGAGGTAACCACTGGCTTTTGTGCAGAGTCTTTCTATCATGCACCTACCTCAGTCTTCACCCATCTCACCTCTGTTGTATTTATTTTTTGTGTATGTCTGGCTGCCTCACTTGCATGAGTTCCCTGAGCACAGAAAAGCCCTGTTGATCTTGTGTTTCACACCTGGGATGATGTCTGGCTTAGAAGAGGTGCTCGGTGAGTACTTGGGAAATAGACTGACTTGAAATTCATTAAATCACATTCGTGTTGTGGGCACAGTGCGGCAGGCCAGTGACACGCGGGTTGGTAGGAGAATACCAGAGACCCAGAAGAGTTCAGGAAAGTTTAATATGTACACTGTTATAGGCAACAGAGGGCCACACAGGCAAGAAGTGCCTGCGTGAGCACCGAGGGTGGCTGTGCAGTGTCTTTTATTGGCGGGAGGGGGCTATTCACACAGGAGTAGGTGCTGCATGATCAGTTCGTGTACAGGTACCTGATTGGTTGTAAGATCTGCCAGGGACTTCTCTGAACAATAGGTTTTAGGACTTTTATAAGGGCGTGATGTGAGAGGCCAGTCCACCTAAGGTACTGTGAGATGGGCTATCTCTTTGGGGTGATTTAGCTTTGTTAGGCTAAACACACATCAAGAGAAGGTGTTTTATATCCTGCAGAAATGCAGGTACGCGAAGGGCCCTGCAGTGGGGGATGGGGGTTAAGGGTGCCAGTTGGCTACAGGCACACAGAGAGCCCAGGGGTGGGGATTTTCATGAACTTCAGAGTGGCTTCAGAGAGTGCCAGCCGGCTCCACAATTCATTAAAGCAATTTTTAAATATCCACAATCTGTGAAGTATACCGACCTAGTTTAATTCAATTTAACATCTATTTATTCAACATAGTTCAGCAAATAATGAGACTGCCCTGGAACTGCAGCTCTGTCAGAGCGAATAAAATTAAGTTTCCATCTTGAATTACAGTACTTCATGAATTTGGGCGTGGGGAGAGCTGGCAAACAGTTGTAATGCTTAATTAAAAGTGTAGAAGTGTCCAGACTTGCATGGGACACGTCCTCTTGATTAAATCTTACGTTCTATTCTGGGGACTCAAGGAAGTAGCCGATATCAGTGTGGTACATAACAAATGTTGAGGGAGCGGAGGAAGGAGGGGAAATTATTGATCACCACGGAATCTGGAAAGGTCTTCTGGAGAAGAAGGGGTTTAATAGGGTCTTTGAACATGAGCACACTTCAGAGAGGAGGAAAGAAGAGGATTCCTGAGCATCCCACGGGAGAGCTATGGGAGAGGAAGGACACATGTGAAGATGCCTAGAGTAAAGGGTGTCAGGGAGGAGAGGCAGAGCCGAGAGATGGGGGAGACCTCAATGGCCTGCACCACTCAGAGATCTACTGAAAAATGCCAATCCCTCCTTGCCCCCACCATTTCTAGCAGGTGGGAGATACTGGTGCTGGGACAAGGGTGGCCTGTTAGGAGGTTTTAGGAATGCAATGTTCTCATCTTTGTGTGACGCTCAGGCCTATTCTAACAGGTTGACTGGCCGGAAGAGGGCTTCCTCAGTTTAAGTCCTGTCTGTGAAGCGCCCACCCCACCTTCTCCTACAAGAAGGCTCTGTCCACCCCAAGGAAAAGGAAGTCTTTGATGCTCAGAGCTGCCTTGGGGATGGAGTAGGAAGTGGACAGAAGAGCCCAGGAGAAGAGGGCCAGGGGAAATTCCAGGAAGATGAGTGGTTAGGACCACTTCTGAAATGATTCACTAAGAGTTACCATTTTTCTACGTCAATGGGAAATCTCCAGAGGATGTTAAGCAAGAGAGAGATGAGATCAGACTCGAAAAGGAGGAGAGTAGGATCTTTCTAGCCCTTCAGACATTTCTCTGGGAAAACCCCGCCCAGACTTGCAATAGACATAACTCTCCACAGGGCCTGTCTCTCTTCTGAACGCTCCCAGTGGCTGCAGTAAGACCTCAGCAAGTGACCAGGGAGTTAGCTCTTCCCTGGAGACAAAGATCCTGTGAATATCATCAGCAAACCCCATGGTTTCAGAGAAGATAATTTGGGGAATCGCCCCACCCAAGGGAATGTTATTGTGAGTGTGCATGCGTGTGTGTGTGTGTGTGTGTTCCCTCTTGCAAATTTTTCTCATATTTTTTCTAGAATGTAATTCATATTTACAGGAAACTAATGGTTAAAACATCAAATAAACCCAACAGCCAATGAAGAAAGACCTTAATACCTTAGTAAGGCATTTCAAATGTGATGTGTCTGAAACTAAACTCTTGATTTTTCTCCCCAGAAATGCTAGACTCTTGGTCTGTCCCACCTCAATAGCAAATCTAAAAAACTTGGAGTCATCCTTTACTACTCTTTTTCCCTTAGACCTGACATGTGATCCATCAGAAAGTACAGTCAGCTAGCTGTATCTCCCAAATATGTACAGAACCTGGCCTGTTTCCATCACCTCCTCTGCTACCTCAATGGTCCAAGCCACTCTCGTCTCTTCCTTTGTAAAGGATCTACCCCTGCCCAGCTGGTCTCCTTGAATCCTCTCTAGTTCTTCTACAGTCCATTCTGCACCCAACGGCCAAAGAGACAATTAAAACATTTAGAGCAGATTGAGTTACTATGCCAGTTTCTTCTACTCACAGGAAATAAAATCCAGACACCATAAAGCATGCAGGCCCTACAGGATATGGCCCATAGCTAGCTCTCCAAATCAATCCCTTGCATGCTCATGCTTCCCTATTCTTACAGTCAGCTGTGTTAGCCTCCTTGCTCTTCCTCAAATACGCTGCATTCATCACCATCTCAGGTCTGTGCTTCTCTATATGAAAGGTTTTCTTCCAGGTCCCTCTTGTGCTCATTCCCTTATTCCTCCAGATTCATGGGTCACCTTCTCAAAGAGAGGTCTTCCCTGACCACCATATTTAAAACGACATACCCTGTCTTCCACCACTGTTTCCTTACTCTGATTCTCCGTTGTGCCCATCATTACCTGAAATTATCCACCTGTCTGTTTTCTTCACTAGAAGGTCAAGTCTGTAAGGGCAGAGATCCTGACGATCTTGGCCACTGATGTACCTCCACCGTCTAGAAAATTACTGTGAAACATAGACAAGTAAATAACATATTTTTGAATGAATACTAAATGTTTCATGTCTCGCCCTAGAGGCGACAACTTTTAATTATTTTCGTTATTTTAGCTACTTCTTTTGGTAGTTGCCTCCATATTCCAGTGATACTTGTATGTCTTCAGTTGTCTGTTACAGACATTAATTACTTACCACCTATTAACCTGGATGAGGATTAATTTCTTGACACTTTCACCTTTTCTTCCCTCAACATCCGGCATACCTGTGTCACTATCTTTCGATGAATAAATAACATTATGATGGTATTAAATTTGCTTTCTTTATAGCCAAGTAGTATATTACGTTTATATTTTTATACAGCTTTATATTGTTCCTATGGTCTCTAATTATCATTATTTTCTGCTTGCAATTTGTTATAAGCAGCATCTAAAAATTGTTAAGTTTTATCACATTCAGTATTCTAATAAGCCCCCCCTTTTCCAAGGAATCTAAATTTCTAAGGTCCCCTCCTTCCTGCTTCTCTCCAGACTGTCCCTTTTCTAGCCCTGGGACTCCCCAAAATTTCATGCTTTCTTTCCTGGGTTGGACCCATTGTTTTCTAAGTACCATGTCTTCCTCATTTGGGGGTTGTTCCCTTTGGTTCTAAGCCCCATAGGAAGGGTGGCATTTCTCATGTCTCTCCTGAATCTTACGGCAAATGTAGATGTGTAAGGGACATAATATATATGAAGTATAACAATACCTTTCACTTAGCGCTAATTCAAAACAACTCTATAAAATATATTTTTATCCCTACTTTATAGAAAAGTAAACTGAGATTAGAGCAATTAAATAACCTGCCCCAAGTCTCACATCTAAGAAGTAGCAGAGCTGGGATTTGACCCCAGGACTTTATAGTCCCGAAGTCTGATGAGCAACACTCTACTGAGGTCTTACCAAACATCAGACATTGTGCTGACCTCTTTGCATTATCATTATTAGACATCACCTACCACATCCATCCAGGCAGTGTTGAAATGAAAGCTGTTGTCAAATATTGAATAATTGTCACAATGAATAAAGAACTAAGCTTACTAAAAGAACTACAGAGAGCATAACTTGGATCAGTGAGAAAAAGTTACAAGGAGACAGATGTTAGCTCAAAATAAGGAGTGTTTCTAACTATCTGAGCTGTCCCAGATTGAGTCACTTTGTCAGATAGTGAGTTCTCCATCTCTGGAGACACACAAGAAGAATCTACATGCTAAAAATGATTGCAAAATCAACTGCTTTGTTTTGAAAGCTGATGACCTATGAAGGAGAAAGGATCAGGCTGAACTCCTAGTATGGTCAGACACAGTGCTTTGCATACAAGACCCCACCCCCAAAATTATATATATATATATATATACACACACATACACACACACACACACACATATATTTATTATATATATTACTATTATTAATTTGACCAGTAAGGTAACTAAGCTCAGAAAAATCAGGTTGTTAACCCAAGGTCACACAGCTAATGTGTAATTTTGAATCCAAATCTATCTGACTCAAAATCCTATAAGGCACTAGATATGTGATTCATAATCCTTTAATCTTTTCAGCACAAGGTTTCCTTTGAGACTCCTCTCACCCCCACAGACTTCTTTAAATCTACTCAATTAGCTGCCTCTTGGAGCAGCAGTTGTTAATCAAAGGCTTAAGACCCTGTCAATCAGAAAGAAAGGGCTGATAGAACTCCATGCCAAAGCAAAGGTACACGCCACTTCTGATAACCCGTTCAGACTTATAATTGATGTACGTTCATTTTAAAAACAGCTCACAAAACTTTGTCACTACCTTCCAAGATCATTTCTGAATTAACGACCCCAAAGTAAAGTTAATTTACATAGTTTTACTGATATTATCTTTTAGGGAGAAACATTATTTTTGACTGAACATCTTTTGTTGTGGTTTAGTGAGCTCTTTTTTTCTCTGCCTCCTCTCTTCTTAATGCACCCCAAACCCTGGACTTCATTCAGAAGGTTAAATATTCACATCAAGCTTGATGTCTTGCTCTACCAGGGTGACCAATAGTCCTAGTTTGCCTGGGAATGAGGAGCTTCTAATTATGGGAAACTTTCAGTGCTAAAGTCCCAGGCGAACCAGGACAAGTTGGCACCTCAAGATGTACGGTATCTTTACAACTAACCATTCCAGTGGGAAAAGAATTTCTCTCTCACAATGGTTTCATCAAAATCTCAGAACTGTGTCTCACTAGTCTGGATCATAAGGCAATTCCTGAGCCAGTTCCTATGGCCAAGTGAAATGTGAGATACTGGTTGACCAGCCATGCGACACACAACCACCTCTAGAGCTGAGGTTTCAAATCAGTTGCACCAAAATCAACAAACCTGTGTGTGAGGAGATGGATCCACAGAGGGAAATCAAGTTGCTGTTATTACAAGAAAAGAGGATGGACTGTGGGCAGGCAAAAACAACGTCCACAACAGAGAGTGACATGCAGAATGAGCACTGGGCTTGGTGTCACAAAACCCTGAGTTCAGATCTCAAATTTAACAGTTCTAGAGCGACTGTACTGAGCTGCCAGGGGTAATGGACAGCTCTTAAGGCTGTTGTGAGAATTAAAGGCATAAGATGTCAAAGGCAGCTGGCAAGGAGCAGTTGCTTGGTCAATGTTCTACTCACCATATTTGCCTAGAAATGAATGGCTTTAACCAGGTGTCCTGAGTGGCAGAGCTCAAGGGCATCCTTTATAATATGTAATTGAATAGGAAATAGCTTTCCTGTCTTAAAGTAAGTGTGATTCTGGAGTTACTTTGAAAACATTAGCATTCAACACTTCTGCTTATCCTGAGATCCTAGAACCAAAATGTATAATCTCATTTTTTTTAAGTCTAAATACATGAGATAGGATACGAAAACACTGACTTTGATGGAAAGCATCTTACTTCCCCTAGAATGCGTAGTTAGTCTTCTAAAGATTCTAAACTGACTAGCCTTTTATACAAGGTTTTCAAGCCCCAAGTCTGAGAAAGGTGTCTAGAAAAATGAAAACTTTGCAAGAATATTTTTAAAGGATGGAGATTAAATATCCAACTCTTCCTACAGTCAACTTTGTACTTGAGATTTAAGTTCTTTATGGGAAGAGGGGTATAAGGAATGTTCTATTCCTCAAAACACAAGGGTTTTAAAGGATCTTTTTGGACATTATCTGATCCGTCCCTTACTTTACTGTCAGGGAAACCAAGACTATATTTAACCACAAGTACTTCAAGTGAATCAGGACGATTTACTCCCCACGGTTTCCTCAAATGCTGTTCTTTCTGTTCCAAATGTTCATGGACCCCTCTTCCCAGACCTCTATAACATATTTTGCTTTTTCACAATTCAACTGAGAATCTTTCCCTGATATCACCCACCCCAAATTGGATGAGGTGGATCATCATAACGCACTCAAAGTCACAGTGCACGGTAACCACTGGTTTTATCTCCACCTGCCACCCTCCCACCTTTGTGGGGAGAGTCAATGTATTATTCACTGCTGAATTTCCAGTATCTGACACAAGGCTTGGGAACACACCAAGTGTCAGTCATTATTTGTGGTCAAAAAGACCAATCTGATTGGATCTATTTTATAATCAAGTGGCAGCTGTAGGTGTTTCCAATTTACAGGACAAATTTGGACCACATAGCAAGGAGGTAACCAGGTTTAGTCACAAAGATAGAATGAGAGTTTGGCAAAGGATATTGAACACATTCATTATCTTCAAGGAATAGATAATCAGGTGGACAATTTAAGAAGTATGCAAAGCCAATAGTAACAAGAGAAAAATGATTCAAGAAAGGAACAGAGAAAGGTTCAGAGAAGGGCAGGTTGCTTTGCCCAATAGCATTTCCAGATAGATAGTGAAGAAAAGAGGCTATTTTAAGTGCAGGGAGCAGCATGAGCAAAGGGCTGCTGGCAGGAAAGTGGATGTAGAGGTGGAGGGAGGGGAACATAGGGACCAAAAAAGGAGAAGGGGGATGAAAGGGGCACCTAATAAAAAGAATGATGTATAAAGTGTATATAGAGAGGAAGATGGCTTATATTATCAAGGTGGGGCAGACAGGGTTCCACACTTTACAGACTAGGCTAAGGATGGCATTGGGTGCGATGCCAGTTACCATGGAGCTAAATAATGCTGCATCCCCTAGACCTTGCACGCTCCCACTTATGCCTCAAGATCTTGCTTCATGAAATGTACTGGTTATGAGTCTACCTCCCTGGCTCTGCTCAGAGGCCACATGGAGCTTTGAAAAGAACCCAGGCATTGGATTAGACATGTTTGTATCCAAATTTCAGCTCCATCACTGGCCAGCTGTGTAACTGTGGGCACATGACTCCACCTGTGGAAGCCTCTTTCCTGACCTGTGAATGTGGTGCCTATGTCACTGGGTTATTCCGGAATGTAAATGAAGTTGCACGTGGGAGAGTTCCTGACACAGCAGCTTGCCCGGGGCTTGTGGGCTCAATTTTCCTCTTGCTGTCTTCCCACTGCTGGTGAGTGAAGTACCCAAGAGAAACACACGTTTCTGCTTCCCCAGGTCCTAATGTAGCACCCACATCTCTTTATTGAATGAAGAGTTGAAGGAGTGAGTGAACAAATAAATACATGAAGTAAGTTAACTGATAGATGGGTGAAGAAACAGATAATTAATGAATTAATTATTCTTTCACAGAAACAAATGGTAAGTGGGAGATCACGACACCAAGAATAGTAGGAGTAGGTGCTGTTATTACTGTCGATATTTTACAGATGAGGAGGCAGAGACAGAAGAGGTCCAGAAGTTTGCATAATTCCCCAGAGTTAGCATGGGATTGAGCTGGGGTCCTAAATAAGGCATTTTGGTTTTGTTCACTGTGTGTCAGGGAGACAGGGATAGGCAACAGAGGCTGAATGTCACATATGTGATGCCACGACATCAAAAAACTCCAAAAAATCAACTCAAGTTGATTCCAATGACCTTTATTCAAATGACCATACAAAGGGGCTGTGAAAATACTGTGTTGACACAAGAATTATCCTTGATCTCAATCATCACAACAGCTGCCCATTGACCACTGTGGCCTTGCTGGGGGGACCGCTGGACATTTCACATGCAATATCCTTTGCAACAACTTCCAAGGTAAATACCACCCTCACTTTACAGAAGAGGAAACTGAAGCCCCAAAAGTTGAATCACTTGCCCAAGGAGGCAAGCCAGTGATGGACCCAAGATTTTAACACATATTTGATTGTTTCTAAGACAATATACCCATCCATTGTTATTTAGGATTTAATTCTCAGTACTTTAAGCTCGCAGCTAGTTATATAAAAGAAAGATAACACTAAGTGAAACTTTTAAGGAAGGTGTATTTTTCTGGGTCACAGAACCCAGAGTCATGAGCTATGGCAACTCAGCAGGGATGCTTTAAACTGCATTTCTCTTTTCTGCCCTTTTGGGAGGTGGTGTTATCCATCATGTCCTTCTGATTCCTGCATCACTGCAGAGACTGGTGAGCAGGAGTTACTTTCCATGCACATCCACCAGCATGAACTCCTTGGTCTGCTCATCTGGCTAAGGCTACATCTGGGGGCAATCTGAAACTTTCTCCCTCTTTACCTGTCTCTGTACTTCCTCCAGAGGGAAATCAGGTAAGCACCATGGATGGAAATAGGACCCTTTGCCTTCCTCCACTGAATAAAACTAGAAATACTGCTTATCTCCTAGAGAGGAAGAAAGTTAAGTCTTGCTTTTACCTAGCTTCTTCACGATATCCTTATCTCTTACAGGCAGTATGCACATATCTCAGAATTCTTCATGGTTTCTAAGGATTTTTATAAACACACATTTTGAGGTCAGCTGGCCAGGATTTAAATCCCAGCTTTGCCATTTACAAACTGATCATCTTATAAAATTCAGGTCATGGTACATACTTCACGGGACTATCCACAAGCATCAGCCAATAAGCCACGTGGGTGGAAGTTCCGGCACATAGTGGAGATGTGGAGCAAATGGCCAGCTGAGGAGTTCACCTTGGCCTTGGTGTTGGACACTGTGAGAGAGGTCAGTGAGCAGATTAGTGTACAACAGAGCAGTGTTGTAAGGCTGCTTATGGGAAGTGGCGTGCAAGGGAACTTGAAGACTGGGAAACATGTGAAGGGGCCATTTTTAGACTTCTTGGTGTAAGTGATGGGCATAGAGGCAGAATTAGGCTCACAGGAGAAATTAGAGACATCCCAATTCCTTCTCTAGCCTGCTCTGAGAATTTAGACTGTTTTCTCATCTGACCCCTGCACGATCATACCACAGTCTCTGCGGACAGGTTCAGATAGGCTCAAACAACGGTTCTATCAGGACTTGAGAAAAGCTATCCAGCGTGTCTGAGCTCAATTTAATCACCTGTAAAGTGAGGTTGAAAACACCCACCTTGGAACATAGTTAAAAGATAAGAAGCAGTTCACAAAGCCCAGATTTACATGGGCCTGGCAAGCAGCGAACACCCCACCTATAAAGTGATTATCCACCAGCCAGGAGCATGCTAGCAGCTAGTGTGAAAACCATATGGACAAGTCAAAGTAAACGAATTAAATTGAGTATAAGTTGAATCCTTTCCAATTTGTCTTCATTTAGGCAGTAGTAATAAATAGTAATAAGTATTCATGCTTTTGTAGAATCTTGCATTTTTCAAAGTACCAGTCTCAATCTATCTGAACAACAACAGCTCTTCAAAGAACTAAACTACACCACGGTTTTTAAGACCTTCTTATCTTTGCACATGCTGTTCCTTCTGCTCGTTGTTCCCTTTCTCCTTTTCTTCTTTTCCCAACTACTACCCACTACCTCTCTCCCGACACAGTAAGTAGAATTGAACAGTCTCACTTAGGACCCTAACTCCACCCTCTGCTAGCTGTAGGACCTTGCACAGATGTCTGGACCTTTTCTATCTCTGTCTCCTCATCTGTAAAATGGCAGCAGTAATAATAATAATGCTGCCTGCCTCCCACTATCCTTGGTATTGCTGTTATCCCATCCCTTCAGAGTTCACCAGAGGACTTCACTCACTATGCTCTTCCATCTGCTTGAGTCACATGCTGTTTACTCTTTCCTGTTCTCTCACAACCTCCAGGCTTGCCTCTGGTGTGGTGTGAATACCATGCTTTCACTCACCAGTTCCACTTTCAGGGATCTAGATCTACGATCTATAATCTGAGATGAGCTCAGAGCTTACCCTCAGAGATGTCCATTGAAGTACTTTTCAATGTTAATAATATTTGCAGATAACCCAAGTGCCCATGCTGCAGGCCGCAGGCGATGAAGAGGCCAATTATTGGTGTGTTGTGTCTTCTTCATCCACCAAGTCCCAGATCATGTGTGAGTCCTCTTAGCCCCAATGCCACAAAAAGAGACTTGAACGAAGTAACTACTCAATAAGCATTTCCATTCATGTATTCAACAAAGATTCATTGATTGAGAACCTGTGTTGAGGCAGGAACTGTCCCACAAGCCTTATGTGCATTATCTTATTTAATCTTCCCAATACCCTTTGTGGTAGGTGTTATTTTGTTTTGTTTTTGTTTGGTTTTCTTTTGGAGGAGGGTAACTAGGTTTACTGATTGATTGATTTAATGGAGGGACAGGGGATTGAACCCAGGACCTTGTGCATACTAAGCATGCACTCTACCACTGAGCTATACCCTCCCCCAAATAGGTATTATTTTTGATCCCAATTCAAGATTGAGGAAACTGGGGCTTAAAAGATGAAGTCAAACCCAGGTTTGCCAGACTTGACTGTGCAAATACGAATCCCTGTTCCATTGTCCTTGAATGAATGAATGAATGGTCTCTGATAAGATAATTGTTTGTCTACCAACAAGATCAATACAAGTATGACATTCTTGGATGGAAATCTCTTAATATTCAGTTCAGCTGCTACTTTGAAAGGTCGAAGTCTAGAACTATTATTAGTTCAGTTTTGTAAATATGACTCACTTATCTGAGTCATGCAGCTGATGATGGCTAATTTCTAACACGGATCAGATTACCTGGTCCCTTGCCCATGGCCTTGTCCATACTCCTTGCCCCAACTGGAGATCGATGGCTGCAATTCAGCTATAAGACACTGATTAAGAGCCAGTCTTAGAAGAAAACATTGCCCAAGAAGAATGGCATGCAGCTGCTTGAAAAAAGATCTTTGTGTAAGGTCTTTGTCAATGAGAAGTCCATTGCCAGATTTTTCTCCCATGGTATTGTCACAGAGAATGAGCAATGCAGCACCACCCAAGACTCTGAGATCAGTTATCATGTTTAACTCATTCCAAATCATTCCTGTGGTCTGTGAAATATGAAACATGACTACATTCACAAAGAAAATTTTCTAGATATGCCATCCTGATTGCCTAAATATTGCAATACTTTCCACTTTGTATTTACTCAATGACTCTGACCTGGTTTTTCTGGACATAACTTCCAGAAACATCTCCTTCATGACAGTGAGGATCTAAAAATGTCTTCAGCAAATTCTACCAAAGGAAAAACAAGTTGAGAGTTAAAGTCAGTACAGTATCATTCCAGTAATAATAGTTATAATAGGACAAGGTGGATAAGTAGTTCAAATCAGCTGTCAGGTCTATGTTCTTCCAACTCCTTAAAAAAAATTGTTCAATTCTCCTTTCTATTTGGAGATGTGTAAATGCAGCTTACAATCTTTTAGATTGAAAATCTCAAATAGGTGTTGCTTTGAAGTCACCATTTAGCAGTGCTATTCAGGAGGGAAAATAAAGATGAAGTTGCCATGGAAACCTCTGTTAACACCTGGCGTAGCACCTCTGACTCACACAGCTGTATCTTAAAGAAAAATAGACATAAACCGATGCTTTTATTCAATTCCTGGGGTCAACCATGCCTTTCTGACATACAGTGAAGGGATGTTTACGGATATGCATCAGTCTTTTTTGCAAGGGAGAATTAAGAGAAGTGCAGTCTCTCATGGCCCAAATGCATTTTTATTCTACTCTAAATATTCCCCGTATTCCCAACGTGGGAAAACCTATTTCTTGCTCCACAACTGTTTCTGTTTCTGGTGTTATAGTATAGGAGAAATTTGTTCCCTAAGTTCAGTCTTTGCAGCTCACAAAGAGAACCAATATGAGAAACAGGTGACAAGTTTAAATATATGGAAGATCAAGTCTGTTAAGTGTGAACTGCACAGGCACGACACATCAGGAAGGACCGCGTATTGGAAGTCAGAAATCTGAGTGTGACTCTTGGTTTCACCGGTACCTGGTTAGCTATTTCTCCTCTCTAACTGTCAGCATCCCCGTCAACTACATCTACTACCTCTGAAACTACCTACGTCAGCAGGAGAGGGTGAGAATTTCATCAGATCCCTGGAGGAGAAAAGTCTTTTTGTAAACTGTAGAGGAAGGAGAGAGAATGGCCATTTATTAAGTGCCTACTGTGTGCTAGGCACACACAGGCAATCTAATATTTTTGTAAGTGAAAAGTACAAAGCAAACACGAATCTGAGATGAGGCTGTTAGGCTGGCAGGATTAGGGAACACAGGATCTTGAATATCAGACTAAGGGTATGAATTTCATAATGTAAGTATCTGAAAACCCCTGATGGATTATGAGCAGCAGAGCTACACAATCAAAACTGGGCCTTCGAAGGGTCCCTTGAGGGTAATGAGGCAAGTAGACTGAGGCAGAGGGCTGGAGGGAGATCAGTAGAGAGGCTGTTACAATAGTCCAGGAAAGAGATGATGAGACCTGAAAAAGAACCATGGAAGCGGAGACACCATCTTTAACTGTGCGTCTGTGAGCAAGATGGGGCAACGTGACCTGGATAATGGTCCAGCAGGTGAATTCATATATACGCTCAAATGGTGGCTGTTATGGGTTGAATTGTGTCCCCCACCAAATGTATATTGAAGTCCTAACCTACAGAATATGACCCTATTTGGAAGCAGAGTCTTTGCAAACGTAATCAAGTTAAGGATAAGGTCATACTGGATTAGGGTACAACTTAATCCAGTGACCGGCATCCTTATAAGAAGAGGAAAGTTTGGACACAAAAACATACAGAGAAACGCCATGTGGAAACGCAGGCGGAGGTGCAGCGATACAGCTACAAGACAAGGGAAACAAGGGTTGCCAGCAACCACCAGGAGCCAGGAGAGGGGCAAGGAAGGAGCCTCCCGTGGAGCCTTCAATGAGAGCACGGCCCCGCCAACACTTTGATTTTGGGCTTAGAGCCTCCAGAACCGTGAGACAACAGACTTCTGTTGCTGTAAGCTGCCGAGTTTGCTGTGCTTTGTTACAGAGCCCCAGGAAACTAACACAGTTGCACAGAGAGAAAAAGAATTCAGCCCAAATGTTTCTAGCATTTCAAACGATGTTATAATCATTAATATATGCCCCTAAATTGTGGGTACTGGGGTACACTACCCACATCCCCCCATAGGACTAAGGCACGCATTGTCCCCACCTGGGAATGGTGGCTACTCCAAGCTCGTCCCTCCGCAGGAATCACTCTCAGCTGAAAAGAGCTGCCTCCCATTATATCTCATCCTGTTTCCTAACTCGAACCAAATCTAACTGCTGTTTGATATGGGGGTACAGAGACCTCCTGTCTCATTTCCAGACACCTAAAGGGGCATCTCAGCTTCCAAGCACCCCACGGGATCACCTAAAACCTCTGCTGTAACTACATCACATTCCAACTTCCCTCTCAGCCCAACTCAGTTCCCCTCACTTCCTGGCATATTTGCTCCTGAGAGCACCACCCAGTACACCTCCTGCATACAAACTTCTCCTTCAAGATTTTCCTCCAGGCACCTCAACCCAAGATACCCTACAAAATTACATCCAGCGCCACAAATGGAGTGTTGACTGTTAGCCATAGGTCTCAGATTTGCAGCTATAAAAACCTGGAGGGCATTTTTGAACAATAAAATATAACAAAGGTATATGAATTAAAGAAAAAAATTCCCACCACAAAGGTAAATTTCCATGCAATTTTTAAAATGAGGACTCTCACGTAAAAATAAATCTGGTTCCACCCACATAAGAGAATATTGGGAAATGCTTGCTAGGCTCCATTCTAGAAGATGGAGCACATGTACTTTATCCCCCAATCCACCATCATTAGCAAATATCATAATAATCAATTGAAAACCCATGGAGACTTATGACCTAGGGCAACCTGCAGCAGTTGAAGGAATTGGAATCTATAATGATAATGAAAACCACCTTAGTGACACCGAAAATAACAAAAGCATTATTAAAGTTCCCAAAACGAATAGAATCTGAAGCACACAAGGGACAAGAGGCAGAAATACACGAAGAACTGTATTAGCTCTACTCATCTGGACTGAGTCACTAAATCTCCTCATCGACAAGAATTTGATTTTAGGGGCAAGAGGCAAAAGATGAGACAAACTGAAGTCACGACGTGGCCCTTTACTTTTACGGAGTTCTAGTACCTTTGTGCACAGTCAACTCAAATAAGCTGTAACTTCTACAGTCCTCCTTCTGCAGGTATCCGTGGGAGGCTCCTTCTGGGTGGACATCTGCGGACGCTCAGCTTCATTATAAAAAAACGGTGTAGTACCACCAGCTCTCCATGTCCGCAGATTCTGCATCTGCATATTCAACCAACCGTGGATGGAAAAATTGGTCGAATTCGGGGATGCAGCACACAGATACGAAGGACCAACTGTACATGCAAAACAATGGTTGTCTCGACTGTTTATCGTGTATTTAATACGTCAGAGACTATACTGAACACCTGCCCTGGATTAATTCATTTATTCCACTCATTTGTTTCTCACAAAATGCTATAATTTGGATTCTAATAATATTGCCTCAATTTTGCAGAGTTGGCCAATGAAACAGAGGAAGGTAAAGTAACTCACCCAAGATCTTACTTCTCACCTTTCAGGCATTAGAGTGTAGGGCAGCCTGGCTCCTGGGCTCCTCTTCAATCCCACATTCTCCTCAGTCAGAAATCTCTCTCTTGAATTCTTCCTTTTCTCCATACCATTTTTTATGGGTTTTTTTTTTCCTGTCTGAACTCTGTGCACACCACTTTATTGATACCTTCCTCCTCCTCTCTCTCCTTCTAATTCATTTTGGGATTTGAGGCTGGTCTGTACAGAAAGCCCCTTTCTTCTCCACTAAGTTAGGGGCCAGTTAATTGAGAAACAGCCTAAATATCCATCAACAGATGATTGGATAAAGAAGATGTGGTATATTTATACAATGGAATACTACTCAGCCATAAAAACCGACAACATAACGCCATTTGAGAAATAGATTCAGAAGTCAGATGGAGATGAAGACATCAGCTTTGTTCCTGATAAAACTAAACTGAAGTACAGGGCTTTGACCTGGGAATGAGTAGGTTGACAATAATTCCCCTGAATTTCAGTGACTCTCAAAATTGCAGGTTAAATGGTGGGAGGGCAGTCTTTCTTCGTAAGTTCACCAAGAAACAGAAAGTAGATAAATATTGTGCCTTTTCTGCAGGCAAACACATCTGAATAACAGAAAGAGAGAAAAAGACTTCAGGGCAAAGGAGTAAGTGTTCTGCAGCCCACTTCCACATAACCTCCGTTCTAACTGTGCCTCTCCCACTGACAAATCTTAGCTGGTTTACCTGTGCTTTCAAGATTGAGTCCAAGCTCCCTAGTGGCTATGCAAGACCCTTCCTCCCTGTGCTAACTGTTAAAGCCATTCACCAAAGTTTCCAATTTTCCTCCCTGGAGGCCTATGGGACGGTTGTACTTTCCCTTTGTCTTCAAGTTGCTTGTAGGTTTGGCCAATAAAATGTGAATGGAAGTGACGTGTGTCACTTCTAGTTGGGAATCTGTAAAATCCAGTTCATCATTTTCTTGTCCCCTTGCCACAGGGAAGGATCCAGGTGGTAGAGGGCCCATCACGCTGAGTCAGGACAAGGCAGAGAAGACCCCAGTTGACCCGTGTTGGATGATTAGTCTAGGTGAGAAATAGTTAAGTGTGCTGTGTTAAGCCACTGAGATTTGGAAGCTGTTTGTTACTGCAGTATGACCTAACCCATCCTGACCCATACACTACTGGCCTCCAAAACCCCTTCCACATGATATGATTTCTAAACACACAGTGTGACTAGCTCCATGCTCTTCCTCATGCTGACCACCTTTGGTCTTTATTCACATGTCCTCCAATGTCCAACCAACCTCCAATATCTGCTCCAAACCAAGATCAAAAATCACCTCCTCCATGAAGGCTTCACTGTCTCCTGGAGGCAGAAGCAAATACACCCTCCTCTGAAACCAGCTCAGAAAACATTTCATGAATGACTGAGTAGGGAACGGCGTGAGAGGAGCCTCTATGGCCAGACACGACTCCTCTGCCATCTTTTGCTTTGTTAAGGACTCTCAGACTGTGTAAAACCCATAGCTCTCTCTCTTTCATTCTGAATTATGCGATTTCTCCCTGCAGAATAAGCAGAAGCCTTGTTGTCTCTGCACTGTAGGATGCCAGGTTTAGCTTTAACCTAAAGGATGCAGTTGGTATTTTCCTCAAGACATTCAGTGAATGTGCCAAGCATCTTGCTTCAGGATCTCAAGGAGGAGCTGGAGAGGCAGCAGCAGAGCAGAGAAGAAGAGGCACATGGTGTGGCATATGGTGGTGGTGGCACCCTGCCAGAGACGGCACACTTACACAGGCCATGGGAATAACTTGGAGAATAAATTACACTCATGCAGGGGACAGTAGAGGAGACAAAATGAGACTGGAGTGTTGTGCCAAAACCATAGTATAATGCCACAGATGGATGGCCCTTCTGTCTAGAGCAGTGGTTCTCAACCCTGACTGCACATCAAAATTTCCTGGAGAATTTTTTTTTAAATGCCAATGCCTAGGCAGAATCCCAGACTAGTTAGACCAGAATCTCTGGGGATGAGGCCCAGGTATCAGCATATTTCAAACCTCCCTATGTGAGTCATGTGCAACTCTGGGCTGACAGCCACCACACTTGAGCCCAATTTTTGCTTGTTCTTTCCAGCAGACCCCAGGAGGCTGATAGCAAATGTGGCATGGGTTTCTCATGCTTCAGCTCTCATCTCCTGAGCAACACTCACATTCTGTGAAATTGGGAGAGATGAGTTAGTATTTGAGGGGCGCTCTCTACATGGAAGACCTTGGTGGTACACACCTTGCACACACTGTTTTATTCAACCATCACCTCAACCCCATGGGATGGCCACCTCTTTTGAGAAATGAGAGACCTGAACTTAAAATAAGGGAAATCTTGTTTATATAGCTCACAAGCAGCAGTCAGGATTCTCCAGTTCAAGAGAGCCTTTTCCTCTAGGCCAGTGGCTTTCAGACTATGGTGCTGTTTGAGGTGCCGTTGAAGTCTGTTCAAATACCCTTTTTCAATGTACATTTACAGGTTTCAAAGCCATGACACAGAAGAGCACACACCAGTTGTTCCATGTGCCAACCTGCAGCATGTGGAAACCTTCCAGTGCTTTGCTGTGCACTTCTGTATTAATTCATGTTGGTGCAGATCTCCAATGAAGGATTCTTCTGGCACCTTAGTATTTACAGGTGAACATCTGGAAAATGGGTTTACTGATTATGATTATAATGATTAAAATGCTCTTTTTAAAAAAGAAATCAGGTTTCAGCATGTTTACAATTACATGAAATTGTTCAAGTGAGTAGATTAGGAAAAAATATGTGCTTAGCATCCTTGGATAATGCTGAATATATTTTCTCAGTGCAAATGATCATAAAGGTGTCAAGTCAGGTGTGTGACTTGAAGGCTCACATGGCACAACACATCTGTGTCCTTCTAGGAAGACTGCAGGATTTGCAACAAGTTTGGGGGCTCCCCTCTAATTCTTTTGAACAGGTTGCCATGCTCCCAACTGCACACAAAGTGTCCATAATGAACTTGAAATGTAAACCTGAGGTCCAATATGCAAAACACAAGACGTTGGGCAGCTCTGAAACCCACGAGGATGCTCATTACTCTAACAATTAAATCCTGCTATAAAATACTAAACAATGGGGATTCTGCACTGATCCAAGAATCAACACATTGCCTTCCTACAAGCTGTACAGTTGCGATTCAGAAATGCCAATATGTTAACAATGATTCAGTGTTGAGACAGAAATTCTGTGCTCTGCTTCCAAGCTGTTTGATCAGTTTAATTGGACAAATATCCTGAGATTAGTCAGTGAGTGGTCGAACATCTACAGGTAGCCGTGGTGGTAGACTCGGCTTGGTGGAGGCAGCAGCTTGGGGAGCCTGAGGCTGGAGCCTCATGAAGGGGCTCGGAGCCAGCTGAGCCCTGAGTAAGCCATCGTCTGGGCTATGAGGCCTCCTCCAGGCTCACCGACGTGCCCACAAGGCCGGCTGGGGCTGAGCAGTTTAGAGTGGAGGCTGGGCTCAGACTTCGGGTGCAGCAAGAGGCCCATGGGTTCATGCTCTCCATCTCTTTCACGTCTGAAGCAGAACTGGAAGCCGTGGTCTGCCGTTTAGAGGACATGATCGTGAATGGTGAGTTCCAGTTGTTACGGAGAAATAGCATGGACAAGCACTACCAGGAGTCCGAAAACGGAAAGAGAATTAACTCACCTACATGTCTACTTTTAATGAGTATAATTCTCTGGTAGAAAAGCATATTGAAGCAAGGCGGCCGGAGCTGATCCCTGTATTCAACACGGCGGCCTTCACAGCCGCATCCAGGAGCACAGTGATGACGTGGCTGAGCATGTGCTCCACGTGCTGCTCACCTTTATAAGCTGACCCTTAAACAAATTTGAACTGACAGCTCTACTTGCATGCGGATATTTTTTTCAGAAATACATACTACACTACTACGTGATCTGCAGTTGGTTGGATCCTCAGAGACAGAATGGCGAATACAGAAGGCTAACTGTAAAGTTATAAGTGGATTTTCGACCGTGCAGAGGTCGGCCGCCCTAATAGCCATGTTGCTCAAGAGTCAACTGTTCTGATTTTCAGGCTTTTGAAGACATGCTTCTGGACGACAGGGCAGAGGAAGAAGGCTAGAGGCAGCCAGGGACTAGACTTCAGCAGCAGTTCGGTGGAGACTCCATTGTGCAAATCATCTTCCATGCCAGCTTCCCAGAAAAAATTGGTAACACCAACTCCTCCCTCCATTGGAGAGACAGAGTCTGTGCGGCAGCTCTTCATCAATGTTCATGATGGATGAGTCAAAAACAAAATTACCTGACCCTGAAACAGCTTGTGTTCAGTATTTCCCCCAGAGCAGACACCTCTCTCAGCTGCTTCTGAGTCAGACTTTGGGTCAAACTGATAGTGAGCATTCCACCTGGCAGTTCTCTTCCCCTAGCACACAGGTTAGTGTGTCAAAAATGTGGGATTGCCCACCACCATGAACCACCCCGCCCCTTTTCCCTAAATACCACAGCAAACTTAGCCCAAATTTTCTGTGTAATCTCAGCTCTCTCACTTGGGTCAGAGTTTCATCCCTTCGGCCCTAATGGCCCAGTTGTGTGAGGACAGATTGGGAGTGTTTGTCTGGGATGTTACTCAAGCCAGCTGTCCCTATCTTGAGATTTCTGAAGTTCCCATTATCACTGCTAGCCTTGGCTATGGGAATAAACTGACGGAGGTGTCCTTTCCCTAAAAGCTACACGCGAATATCACTTCGTGTTGCACTGGTGCATAAGCCCTCTTATCGCTTTGTCTTCTGCTGGTCCTGATGGAGTCTCAGGGTTTCTGGAAGCCTCTTTTAAGCATGATTTTTGAAAAACAAATTTTATAGATGAACGTTCAGGTTAACCTAGTGGAACTATTCTTGGAATTTCCTTGACTATCCTCATAAAGATCAAAGTATTGTATCCTTTGTGCTTTTTAGTTGTTAGTGCTATAAAGGCAAAAATGCTCTCCACGTCAGCTTTCCTATTTTACTGGGCACCGATAAATATACGCTGTGCACTGGAAGTAGACGGAAAGGTACCCTTTCCTCAACCCATGTTAAGTGTGTATGTTCAGACTTGTTGAATGACCTTTCTGTATACCTCAGTTTGCTAGGTTTTTCTGTGGGGGTGGTGGATGCGAGTTTGTTTGTTTGTTTGTTTAAAAAAAAAAAAAAGATGACTGCAATTTCTTCTTCCTTTCAAAATCTCTTACCAAATTGGTGTTCCACTGGTCCCGCTCAGCATGAGTAGTGGGTAGTACACCTTTACCGGTCACCTGTCTGCTTTGGTTTTGGTGGAACATTACTGACGAGAAAACATGTGTGTTACATCTCTAGAAAGAAGGAAAAAATAGTTGGTTTAAATTTTTTTTTAAGTCTGCCATTTGTAGCTACTTCTCTGTGTAAATCAAAACTTTCTTGGGCACTCTCGCTCTCTCTTGCCTTCTGAGACAGCCCGCACTCTGTCAATGGAGTGTGTATCAATCTTTACTTTAAACCCCTCCCCAGGTATACATCTCTCTAAATAAACCTACTTTTACTCAAAAAAAGAAAACTTTCTCATCACAGATTGTTTGGTGTTCAGGTTGGCTAAACTCTCTATAAAACAAAATTCAGGACAACACAGGATGCTGAAGCTAATATGTGGTAGCCATTCATAAGTCCCAGCTTCAAACTGTGAATCCACTGAAACCACCTTGCTGTCCTCATTGCCTGACTTTAGCACAAGTCATTGTTATAATTTGAAATTGTGAAGTAAATGTGAACTAACAAAGGACTACTTACGTGTTTTATGTATGACCGTTTTTTCCATCTAAGCTTCCACTTTCTTTCAAGAGTGTGGAAAATTTTTAAATTACTAGCCTATGTTAGGCTACTCCCTTAAAAAAATTAATGAGAATTGAAACCACCTTATGGAAAGAAAAATAAGTAATTTATTAAGTAGTTGAATTATGAATGTCTGTCCATGTGTATGCGTGTGTGTGTGAGTACACTTAGGCTCACATTTATCCACTTACAAGCACGTGTTTATTGTTTACACTCATCAAATTACAAATACTGCTTTGATTTAACCGAAACCTTCACAATGGTGTGCTGGTGAAGTGACGCGTGTCACGCAGAGGAAGCTGGGGTGCTGCCAGAGCCCCAGTCCTGATCTCTTTCCTTTGCCAGATTCTGACATCCTCTGGGCCACTTCCACATCCCCTCTGGTCCAGGTCCCCTGCTCGTCCCCCCAGACCAATCACACTCTTCTGTGGAGCCAATATTCCAATTGTACAGGAATCTCAGTGTCAGCGAGATCTTTAATTCCTCAGAGTTCTTTGTAAATTCCACCCGCCTTGAAACACAGTGTGTTTCTCCCAAGCTATTTGAATTGTTCTGCCTACATCTGTCCTTGCATGTTATTGCCCAGCTCCACCGGAACAGGGGCTCCCTGGGTGCAGCGCTCTTCCACGCCATCTCACCCTGATAATGCAGTTGCCAAAGCCATGCTACAAACCCAGAGCTGAAGTTCTGGGTCTACCCGACGTGGCCCATGACGTTTTTGACCCCAAATAACAGCCTGGTGAAGGGGTATTTTAAATTCTGGCCCTGCCACTTATTAACTGTGCATCCTTAAACAAATCACGTCACATCTCCAAGTTCAACCCTAAAATGGAGAGAAGCATCCCTACTTTGCAAGGTTGTCGTGAGCACTGAATGGGTTATACAGAGACAATGTGCTGGAGTATAGAAAAGCCTGCTAAATTTGCTGTATTCAAAAATGTGTTGATTTTTTCTTTTAATCTCAGCTCTTTTTCTTTCAAGCATTGTCAAATCAGTTGGGATAGTTTGCATCCTCTTCAAAGTTTTTACTTTCTATCTAAAAAAGTCAGGAAAACACATTCCATGATTATTTGCTGAAAGTTTTCTGATCTCTTTCCTGACAGACGATGTCACCTGATGCCTGCTGTTCCTGATGCACTACATGGGCACCTGGTATTTCTCTCCACCTAAAAGAGTAATTTGAAGTAGTTTTCAATCTTTTATCATCCATTCTCCCCATTACACTTTTTAATAAGGCCTTTAAAAGAACAATTTTGTAGAAACAACAAGGTCCTACTGTATAGCACAGGGAACCACATTTTTTTTATTGAGTTGTAGTCAATTTACAATGTTGTGTCAAATTCCAGTGTAGAGCACAATTTTTCAGTTATACATGAACATACATATATTCATTGTCACATTTATTTTTCGCTGTGAGCTACCACAAGATATTGCATATATTTTTCTGTGCTATACAGTATAATCTTGTTTATCTAGTCTACATATGCCTGTCAGTATCTACAAATTTTGAACTCCCAGTGTGTCCCTTCCACCCTCCTCCCCCTTGGCAACCGCAAGTTTATATTCTATGTCTATGAGTCTGTTTCTGTTTTGTATTTATGTTCTTTTTTTTTTTTTTTTTTAGATTCCACATATGAGCAATCTCATATGGTATTTTCTCTCTTTCTGGCTTACTTCACTTAGAATGACATTCTCCAGGAGCATCCATGTTGCTGTAAATGGCGCTATATTGTCAGTTTTTATGGCTGAGTAGTATTCCATTGTATAAATATACCATTTCTTCTTTATCCAGTCCTCTGTTGATGGACATTTAGGCTGTTTCCATGTCTTGGCTATTGTAAATAGTGCTGCTATAAACATTGGGGTGCAGGTGTCTTTTTGAAGTTGGGTTCCTTCTGGATATATGCCCAGGAGCGGGATTCCTGGGTCATATGGCAAGTCTATTCCTAGTATTTTGAGGAATCTCCACACTACTTTCCACAGTGGCTGCACCAAACTGCATTCCCACCAGCAGTGTAGGAGGGTTCCCCTTTCTCCACAGCCTCTCCAGCATTTTTCATTTGTGGACTTTTGAATGATGGCCATTCTGGCTTGTGTGAAGTGATACCTCATTGTAGTTTTGATTTGCATTTCTCTGATGATTAGTGATATTGAGCATTTTTTCATATGCCTATTGATCATTTGTATTTCTTCCTTGGAGAATTGCTTGATTAGGTCTTCTTCCCATTTCTGGATTGAGATGTTTGTTTTTTTCTTATTAAGTCGTATGAGCTGCTTATATATTCTGGAGATCAAGCCTTTGTCGGTTTCATCATTTGTAAAAATTTTCTCCCTTTCCGTAGGTTGTTGTTTTGTTTTGCTTATGGTTTCCTTTGCTGTGCAGAAGCTTGTAAGTTTCATTAGGTCCCATTTGTTTATTCTTGCTTTTATTTCTATTGCTTGGGTAGACTGCCCTAGGAGAACATTTTTGAGATGTATGTCAGATAATGTTTTGCCTATATTTTCTTCTAGGAGGTTTATTGCATCTTGTCTTATGTTTAAGTCTTTGATCCATTTTGAGTTTATTTTTGTGTGTGGTGTAAGGGAGTGTCCTAGCTTCATTGATTTCCATGCTACTGTCCAGTTTTCCCAACACTATTTGCTGAAGAGACTGTCTTTATTCCATTGTATATTCTTGCCTCCTTTGTCGAAGATGAGTTGACCAAAAGTTTGTGGGTTCATTTCTGGGCTCTCTATTCTGTTCTATTGGTCTATATGTCTGTTTTTGTACCAATACCATGCTGTCTTGATGACTGTAGCTCTGTAGTATTGTCTGAAGTCTGGGAGAGTTATTCCTCCAGCCTCTTTCTTTTTCTTCAGTAATGCTTTGGCAATTCTAGGTCTTTTGTGGTTCCATATACATTTTATTATGATTTGCTCTAGTTCTGTGAAATATATCCTGGGTAATTTAATAGGGATTGTATTAAATCTTTAGATTGCCTTCGGCAGTGTGACGATTTTAACAATATTGATTCTTCCAATCCAGGAGCATGGGATATATTTCCAATTTTTTAAGGCTTCTTTAATTTCCTTCATCAATGGTTTATAGCTCTTCATGTATATGTCTTTCACCTCCTTGGTTAGATTTATTCCTAGGTATTTTATTACTTTGGGTGCTATTTTAAAGGGAATTGTTTCATTACTTTCTTTTCCTGTTGATTCATCATTAGTGTAAAGAAATGCAACTGATTTTTGTATGTTCATCTTGTAACCTGCTACCTTGCTGAATTCTTCGATTATTTCTAGTAGTTTTTGTGTGGACCTTCTAGGGTTTTCTATATATAGTATCATGTCATATGCATATAGTGACACTTTTACCTCTTCTTTTCCAATTTAGATCCCTTTTATTTCTCTCTCTTGCCTGATTGCTGTGGCTAGGACTTCCAAGACTATGTTGAATAGGAGTGGTGATAGTGGGCAGCCTTGTCTTGATTTTAGTAGGAATCTTTTGAGTTTTTCACCGTTGAGTACTATGCTGGCTATAGGTTTGTCATATATAGCTTTTATTATGTTGAGATATGTTCCCTCTATACTCACTTTAGTGAGAGTTTTTATCATAAATGGGTGTTGAATTTTATCAAAAGCTTTTTCTGCATCTATTGAGATAATCATGTGGTTTTTGTCCTTTCTCTTGTTGATGAGATGTATTACATTGATTGATTTGCATGTGTTGAACCATCCTTGTGTCCCTGGGATGAACCCCACTTGGTCATGATGTATAATCTTTTTTATGTGCTGTTGGATTTTATTTGCTAATATTTTGGTAAGGATTTTTGCATCTATGTTCATCAATGATATTGGTCTGTAATTCTCTTTTTTTGGTGGTGTCTTTGCCTGGTTTTTGTATGGGAACCACATTTAATATCCTGTAATAACCTATAATGAAAAAGAATACATATATAACTGAATCACTGTGCTGTACACCTAATACAACACTGTAAATCAACTATACATCAGCAAAATGAATAAAAAGGTAAAATAAAATAAAAATAAATAATTTTTCCTTTCTTTTTCGTATTCTTACCTTCCAACTTGACAAAATACTTCAGCAAATTTCTAGTCCCATCTCATGCCAAAAAAAGGAAATTAAAGTGGGAAAGCATGGGATTTAGAGTCAGAAGTCAGTGTCCCCATCTATTTGCTTTGTCACATCAGCAAATCTCTTAACCCTTTGCTCTGCCAAATGAATCAAAACATCCCCTAACTTCCCAGAGCTGGTGTGAGGATTCAATGACATTCTGGAAGAGAAACGAAGCTTGGAAGTTGTCATGTTCTGTACACGTGCTCTTCTGTACTGACCAGCCTCCCTGGGGGACCAGAGTAGTAGGCAGAGGAGAACAGGGTTTACTCAGAAGCATTATGCAGGAAATGCATGGCTTGCATCTCCATGGGCATTTATAGGCACATGTTTAAGGATGGGGTGTTGGCTTTGCTCCAGAGGCACCACCCATGCTAAAGTCACACCCAACACCTCTCCACGCTGCCAATCTTTTTTACACTGAAACCATTTAGGAGAATAACCCAGTAGCTGCCACACAAGAATTTCATTCCACACACTCTCTGGACTCCCTACTCTGCTCCAAGCCCTGTGCCTGGTACAAAGCTACAAGCAGGGAAAAGACACAAGCATTCAATCATCTCACCATCCTCATATTTGTCCAGGTGCCGGGGACACAACAGAGAATAAAAGAAACAGGTTCCTGCTCGCAGGAAGCTTATGTTTCAGAGAGGGGAAACACACAATTAAAGGGGAAATATTTTAAACATAAGTTAAAAAGTGGACAGTGTTACAAAGAAAATCAAATGGGGTAAGAAGACATACAGGGACAGGGAGCTGTGTAGACAGGATGGTTAGGGATGGGCTTCCTCTGGAGGTGACACTGGAGAGATGAGAATGAGTGTGAACATGAGCTGGGGACACTATCAAGAGTTTGGCTGGAGGATTGGCTAGCAGAAAGGAACCTATCCTTTTTAAGCACCTACTGTGTGCCAGGGACTGCTGTGTTATTTCCACTTATTTAATCTTCACAAGCTACCATGGTGTTCACTACGCTAACTTTGGTCACTCGTACCAAGGGAAGTATATGGCAAATAGGTACCCTAATAAAGACGGAATGAATGCAAACGTGGATGAACGCGTTACCATTTATCAATTCCATTTTGCTTTTAATCAGAAAACTGAGACTCTGTGAATGTGTTTCCCGAGGCCACTCAGCTATAAGGGGTAGAACTACAGTGGTTGACAATTAACAACAAAGACAATACTTGTCTTTAAAATGTTGTCTGATTTTTAAATTTTATTTTATAAAGTTAGAATTCACTTACAAATATTTTGCTTGGGATTATTTATATTTATGTTTATAAAGGGAGACCAGCCAGCCTGGAGTTTTCTTGTCTCAGACTACTTTTTTCAGTTGGACATAAAGGTCATTTCAGGTCCACAAAATACGCCAGTTTGCTTTTCCTATATTACCTCACTCTAGAAGTTATTATACAAAATAGGGATTGTCTGTTAGTTGAATATTTGGTGCATCCTACCTATAGAATTCTTCCAAACAGTTGCTTATTAAGGAGAAAGGGTATTAACTATTACTATGGTTAGTGTATGAGTGTGTGGCCCCTCTGGGTCAAGTTCTGTGCTTTGAGTTGGGGACACACATATGGAAAGTCAAGTTTTGAAACAGGATGTATTTATTCAGCTAATATTTACTAAACATCTGTTGCAAGTCAGGCATTCTTCTAGACATCATGGGTACGGCAATGAATTAAACAGATTAAAAAAATAAAAATCCCTGACCTCGTGGAACTTCTATTCTAATGAAGGAAGACAGAAAAGTAAATAATCTAGAATATTACAAGATGATAATACTCCACAGAAATAAGGCAGAGAAGGGAGATAAGAAGTGTGGGGCAGGGAGGAGAGATACACTTTTGTATAGGTAAGTAAGAGAGGGCCTCTCTAAAAAGTTGACTTGTAGACAAAGACTTGAAGGAAGTAAGTGTTGCAGAGAGGGAGGACAGTCATATGCAAAACCTAGAGGGGTGTGTCACACAGGAGGAAGAGCAAGGAGGTCAGCATGGATCAAAAAAGCTCCAGAGAGAGAGAGAGACCCAGATGAGGTCAGAGAGGCAAATGGAGCTTAGGTTGTGTACCGCTTTTGGAAGAACTTGGAAGAAATTTGACTTTTTGACTGAGATGGAAAGCAGTGGGAGGTTTTTGAGCAGAGGCATGATGATATTGGATACCTTTTAATAGGAGTGCCCTGGCTTCCATGCTGAATAGAGAAAGAGAAAAGTAGCCAGGAGACTAGGGAAGAGGATATTGCAGCCAACCAGGTAATGATAATGATGGCTTGGACCATGAAGACAGGAGTGGAAATGGACAGAAGTGGCCAGAACAGCATACTAAGTAAAGAGGGTCAGATAGGGAAAGACAAATGTTATATGATGTCACTTATATGTAGAATCTAAAAAATAATGCAACTGAATCTATTTACAAAACAGAAACAGATGTCATTGGTGTCCTGTCATATCCCCACAGCATTTGCTTTTTCTGTGCACATGGTTGGACTTCTCATTATGCGGACTGAAACTGTAATTGCATTCCTCTTCTTGTCTTACATATAGGCTGCAGAATCATGGAAAATAGCACCGTTGGAGGCTTCCCTCAAGCATTCATGGACAAGAACTTGTGATAAGTACCCCGACTTTCTTGCCTTTTGATTGAGATATGTTTTACAGTTCCCTGTGGCCACCAGTAGGATCATGCCTCAGTAACACAGTGGTAACCAGCACATAAGTGCACCTTGTATGAGCTTCTTCCCTTTCCCTGTCTCACTTGCCCACTCCCCTACTGGGACTCCCTGGGGTCACCTCCCCAAAACTATATGTATTCAAATCCTTGTCTCTGACTCTGCTTCCAAGACATCCTTCCTTGCCGACTCCTTTCTTTCTGCTATGGTACAAGCTAAGAACAGTGCAGGAAAGTCTCCCCCAATTTTTAATGAAGTTGTTTGGCTTGAAGCCAGAAGGACAGATGGCACCTCAGATTATAGCTGATTTTTCCAGGAAAGGCTTGAAAAAATTAATTTGGGCAGAGAGAGGAAAATTCAGCAACAGAAGGAACTGGGTCATCCTTAGCATTTGGGCTTTCGTATCTCGATAGGCAGAGCTGATGTGGTAATTGTAGAAATCCAGTCCAATCATCATCTTCATTATAATAATGGTGATGACTTCACACAGCAGGCACAGTGACATTAGGAGAATTTCCCCTGGCACTTACCTGGGTGAGACAATATCATTCAGTTCGCAAGGCAATCTACACGACATATCCACACCCCAGGCCTGGCTGCCCATCTCTGAACGTGACCATCCTATATCCTGGGAGAAATGCAGGATAAGAGTTTGGATCCAAGAATATGGCTCCATTCTATTATCTGTCTTTTAAACAAATTCGCAAGCCCATGTAAACGAAAGCTGCAAAGGTCTGGAAACAAAAGTCCTGTCTGGGATTTTCCCAAACCTACTTCCACCTGGTTAATTTTTTTCTCATTCACTTCTTCAACAAATATTTATTGTGTATCTACTGTCCCATCTCTGACACAGAGTGTGATGAGGACTCTGTCCATCTTCACGAAGTGACAGCCTTGTATAATCCCCTTCTCTCAAGTACAGAAGAACCTTGGCTTGCTGCTAACCCCCCTTGGCAAAGGTGATGGCTTGTCACTCTGTGATTATATCAGACCTCACCTTAGCAAACTAGAGTAGGAGAGACTCTCCCTTAATGGCTTTGAAGAAGTAAGCTGCCATGCTGTAAAAGTGATCCACGTGCAGCCTCAAGGAATGGTAGTGGCCTCTAGAAGCCGACCACAGCCCCTGGCCAATAAGAACATAGGGGGCTCAGTCCTTAGCCATAAGGACACTGATGCTGCCAACAACCTGAGGGAATTTGGGAATGGATTTTTCCCCAGCTGAGCCTCCAGATAAGAATGCATCCCCATCAACCCCTTGATTACCGCCTTGCAAGATCCTGAGCAGAGGACCCAATTAAGACATACTTGGATTTTTGTCGATTCTAAACTCTAAGATCATAAATGTTTGTGGTTCAAAGCTGCTAAGTTGTTATACAACATGCAAAACTAATACACAGAGCTAGGGATGTTGACTGCATGTTGAAAACAGCAGGCAACAAGATATATATTAAAATATGTGTTGCAAGAAATGGGCTTATGTGATTGTGGGGCCTGGCTGTACAAGTCTGGAATCCTGAGAGCAGGGAATCAGAAAAGGCAGGATGGAACGATTTGCACAAGCTAAAGCCTTCAGTTCAGAGGCAGAATTTCTTCTTCTACATGGAAGTCTTGGCTCTGCTCTTAAGGCCTCTCAGTTGATCAAATCAGGCTCACCCAGAATATCTAGGGTAATCTCCCTTGCTTAAAGTTAACCGATTGTGAATGTTAATTACGTCTACAAGATACCTTCACAGCAATGCTTGATTCGGCAACCAGGCACTGTAGCCTAGCCCAGCTGACACACAAAACTGATCATCACAATGATAATAATTAGTGAGCACAAGTGTGGTAAGCCACTGATGCTTGGAGTGTGTCTATTACGACAGTCAGAGTCCACCTTGACTAATCTGAGTGAGGAGTCATTCTTCCAAGCCTCAGTGTTTACTTCTGAAGAATGGGGATAAGAATATCTAATTCCTGAGGCCATCTATACCCCTAATCAGTAGAGACTGCGGGGCCTCAAACGCCTCTGGGCCCCTTAGCAGGATAGAGATGGGTGTTCTTCTAACCAGTCTTTGATTCTACCACAAATTACTCTGAATCTCTAGTGTGTCAGCATCCCTTTGGCTACGACCCTGCCCCAGATCAAGCCACTTCATCCCTCACCTGGGCCTTGATACTTGTCCTAACCGGTTCCCCCCCACCTTCCAGTTTACCATTCGTACTGCTGCACGGTGACCTTTTTATGCCCAACTCTGACAATGCTATACCTCTTACTAGTTATTTCCATCGTTCTTTTTTTGCTGGTATGTAAAACCCAGAACCTTTTTCTCAAAAGACACTTGAGACTTTACAGCTTACACATTTAGCCTCATCGTCTATCACTGCCTCCCCAGATATCATGTCTCACATTTATTCTGCCCACACACAAGTCTACTCCTTTATCCTAGTGATACCCTACCCTAGCATATTTGTATGCTTTTATTTAAAGTGATTATGGTTATTCACTTTGATGTCCCTAATAGAAATAATATGCATTATTTCCTCTAATTTTCACAACGCCACTTTAAGGTTGAACCTTTATTGCCACCAGCTACTAAGTATCAGATCTGACGTTCAGACACAAGCCAGTCTAACTCCAAAGCCTAAACTCTTAACCCCCATAGCAAACTGCTCTTAAACCTTCATATCTATAGTTCTCTGCTTGGGATTCCAGTCTCACCTCCCTAGCTCTTACCTCTTTCATCACCGAAACCCCTTCTCATCCTTTGAGGCTCAGTGCAAACATCACAGTGCTGGCAGAGATTTTCCTGTCCACCACCAGGCATCTGTGTTTCCCCCTCCCACAGGTAGCTGTGCTTCTCATTCTAAGAGCGCATATCACACTAGCATGGTTTCTCTTTTCCTGAATGGACCTTGGCTAATACATATTCCATCATCATAAGAATCCAGAAAGCAGTGAGAGCCCTAATATTGCTCTATGGGTCCTTGAAAAGTTGATCAACAGAACTGCCAATTAGGCTGCAAATGCTGCAAAACCAGCCGCGATCTCTGACATTGGTCAGCCCGATTCTCCCTCGTATCCAAAAACAATAGGTCAAATGAATTAAAAAATTACATTATGTTAAAAAAAAAAAAAAGAAACGCTAAAAAAATAAAAAAAAATTACATTAAGTCCTACATGTAAACCAAAGAGAAACAAAGGTAAATATTGTAAAGCAATAGGAGTGAGAGTCATCACTGAGAGTGTCTTGTTATGTGGTTAATAGAAGAAGTTAGGGGGTTTCATAGTGCCCAAATCCTCCCTGGGGGAAAAAAAGTTAAAGGATGATAGTCAAACAGAAGAGTCTATCACCTCTTTTAAGAGGGATCTCAGTCCTGCTCCCCAAATTCCGAAAGTATCTTCCACAACAGAGACACTGGAGGGAGAGACAACACATAGAAGGCTGGAACTCCAGTCCTGAAGAGAAAGAGAAATTCTTTTTCATAAAGCAATGGGAATATTAGATTGTGTTATTACTGTTTGCCCAATATTCTGATTTCCCTCCCATCTTTGCAGAAGGATTACACATCCATACACATATCTCCATCCTGCTGAACCATTTAACTTGCTTTTGACAATGACATGGGGCCAGAAGTGGTGTTTCACACTTCAGGCAGAGCTTTTAAGAGCCTAGCAGAATTATGTGTGCCTCTTTTCCCCTCTACCACAAAACTGGATCTGTCCCTTATAGCAGCTGTTCCGTCACCTGGATATCAGAGTGGAGATGTGGCTGAACTGGGATAAACATATTGCAAGAGCAGGTAATAAAACTTTCTTGTGGCAAACCACAGATGTTTGTCACACTCAGCCTGTTCTCCTAATAAAGAAATTAGTTCCAAAAGTGAGGCTTCTTCAGCAAACTCTGCAATACACAGCATTTGAAAACTGGAAGGATGGCAGTCCACATAATGCATTGGTGAAACATTTGGTTAAACTCTCACCTGCCATAATTTAGAAAACATATAATCCCCTCATGGGCTTGTGACTTTAGTCTAACACAGAACTTTAGCAGTGTGCCTTGATTTCTCTTTATAGCATGTGACAAAATAATACAAGAAAGAGATAAGACTAAAAAGAATTGGCCAATTTTTTGTCAAGACTAAAACATGATAGGGAATCCAGAAACTCAAGACCTTGTGTGTTTTGAAGAGCTGCTCCTTCTTAAGCCCAAACAGAAAAGGAAAAAACTGAGGTCTTTGGGTGGCTAAGCTGATTAAAACTTAGCCTCTTAGGAAGGGCCGATTCAAGAATGTCCCCATCACACATCGCATTAAGCCCTCTGAATTAAGTTGGAGTCTGTGCCTTTTTATTAAGTTGCCATGTGTGTACACATATTGTACCCACCTTGAGTGTGAGCAGAAACTATAAATATAATGGGGTATCACTCCCATGTCTTAATCTATATGGCAAAGAGATATTATAAATGTAACTAAGGTTACTAATCTGAAGACTCTGAGTTTATCAAGAAGGAGGTTTCCCTGGGTGAGCCTGATAAACAGGTGAGCCCTTGAAAGAGGTTTGAGAGACTTGAAGAAAAAGAGAAATTCTGTTTCTGGCTTTGAAGAAGCGAGCTTCCACATAAGGATCTGAGGACAGCCTCTAGGAGTTGAAACTAACCCCAGCAAGAAAAAGTTGTGGGTAAGGTATAGCTTAGGAGGGAGGGTGTAGCTCAGGGGGCAGAGTCTAATTCAGTGGGGGAGGGTACATCGCAGTGGTAGAGTGCTTGCCTCCCATGCACGAGGTCCTGGGTTCTACCCCCACTACTGCCATCAAACAAACGAACAAATCTGATTACTTCCCCCCATCAAAAAATTTTAAAAAGAAAGAAGAAGGGAATCTCACTCTTACAACTATGTGGAAATAGATACTTTCAGAAACCACACGAACTTGGAAGAGAACCCCAAGCTTCAGAAAGGTACATAGCCCTGCTGAAACCTTGACTCTGGGCAAAGAACTCAGCCGCACCATGCTGAGACTTCTGACCTATAGAATTATGAGATAATTGTGTGTATTGTTTTAACCCAGTAAGGGTCTGCTAATTTGTTAGCCGGCAACAGCAAACTCATGCGGTATCTAACACGTCTTTTCAGTTGGACCAAAAAGCTCAGGGGAAAGATCCTAAGGGTGTGTCTCTTTCTCAGAAAACCAAGAAATTCAAGATACCCACGGCTAAATATTCAGAGAAAGTCATGTCTCAAAAGGAATTGTGGGTGCCACTGGCACATGTTGGCTGAAAGATACCAGCTAAGTTTTTGAGAGAGTTTTAAGTCAAAAGAACCATCATTCTTGGGGAGAAAAAAAAAAAAAGATTGGGACAGTGCAACCCTTAAAATGACCTGTGGGTCCTCAACCTTCTACAGGAGGGAGCAAGTGAGGAAGTTACTCTGTTTCCCATTAGGATATAATCTTCAAAGTCCTCTTCTGTTGCATCTAAAAAAAGATAAAGGAAAAGAGAGGATATCCCAGGAGGCGAAGGTGAACAATAGACCGAGACTGTCCCGTCCTCAGCTAGAACTCTCGTAACATCTGTCATAAAGAATTATAGCATAGTTATGGATGCCTACCTTTCCAAATAAGAATATTTATTGAGATTATCCTATCTCTGTTTCACCACTGAATTTTGTGTAGGAATAAACAAATGACGTGTATTTTTGGTTCATGGATGTGCGATGCTGTTGGTGTCCCATCCCTACCTCTCATTCTTAACAATTCAGTACACACCCACTGAACTTGAACTATATCATCTGAATTGTTTTACCTGAGGGCTTTCTCTGCAATCCAGGAGTGCTGAGGAATCAATCCCACCTGGGAACAGCACTCAAAAAGTAATTAATGATAGTCAGTGTATACGTATCCAAGGTTCCACGTTTTTCAAGTGGAGTAATACTGGGCGTGTGCCTTCACTGGCTCCCACAACTTCTCCAATAGGATTTAACTTCAGCTGCCCATGGCTTTAATTGGCTACCTTCTGTTCCTTGTCTCATTTTCTCAATCCTCTATTACTGTTTCCTTTACTTCCCAGAAAAATCATGTGCACTCGAATCTCTAAGTCAAGTGTTCCATTCTAAGGAAACCCAACAATGACAATTGCTCTCTGGATCCAGGAGCTACACATCTGGTAGAGACCATGCAGAAATTGCCACACATCCTACAGAGATCCTGAACTTTGAGTTTGAAGCAGTGACGGGGTCAGGGGTGGGGGTACTTTTGAGTTGTCTCCCTTAGGGAAGAGTTGAATGTTTCTGCTTGACTTAGGGTAAAGGAATGGTGTACGTAGTGACTAGAAGAGTCAAATTCCTCACTCTGTGTTTCCTTTTCCCGTGGGAGGGTAATATATCCCCATTCCATTGAAATTAGAAGTAAACTTAGAAATAAACCATTAGGTCCCTGATAATGCGGGGTAGGGGAATGAGCCACTTCCTGGGGAAAGTTTTTAGGGTAAGCTCATGATCTGCCGTATTGCTTTTTCTTTCTGCTGTACAATTGACAGTGTTCCAGACAGGGGTTTTTCTGCCAGCTGGGTCTCAGAGTAAAGACTTAGAATACAACCTGGCTGACTCAGGATAGATAGTAATAAACCTTTGTTCTTAGAGGACACTGAGATTTCAGGATTGCTTGTTACCATGATATAAACTAGTCTGTCTTGACTGATACAGTGTTCCCAAACAAGAATTTGGGAAAACAAAGAGGACACAAATACCTAATGAAAGATCAGACTGAACCCATGCCACCATTCACACTCTCAGAAAATTAGGAGACTTCAAAGAAGAGACTTCAGCCTCTGTGATTTGGAAAGAAAGATAGTCAGTGCTCCATGGCTATTTAGAGGAGCAGCAATCATAGGAACAAGAGGGCAAAGCAAAATTATGCAAAGGCCCTCACTGAAGAAATTCAGGAGGATTTTTTTTTCTCCCCACAGATGGAGTTGTAAGTAGGCAGAATATATTATCACGGGCAATCAGAGCACTGTTGCCAGTAATTTTAAATGGAACTCTGGCAAGTCAAGTGTGGAAAGAAGAAAATCACCATGAAAACCTCTTAGTGATCTCTTATATGTTTTCTAAGGTCCCAGGATCAGGCATCTGTATAGGATGCTGACTCTAAATTAAGCAAAAAAAAAAAAAAATTCTGTGTAGGGATATTGGATAATTCCTGCATCCCAAATTTAGCTAGAGAACTGGGTACAGATGCTATGCAGCCAAGGACAATTTCTCCAAGTCACTGTATATTGTTGACCCAGTAAATACACCAATTCATAGCTGCCACTACTAGGGACAGACTGCAGCTTACACTGCCAATATTATGGGCCATGACAATAGAACTGAAACTTGCATGAAGCTGCAACCCATTACCACAAAAAAATTTGGCATAATCTTGCCCGTTTGGTGGCTCTAGCTTGTCATTCAAAGTCTGGGGTATGGTCCATTTGAAGGAGAAATCCAGTACCATGTAGAGGTAAGAAAAAGAAAATCTGGCGCTATATATATATATATATATACACACACATGTATATACACACATACATACATACATATATAGTGAAAAGTGGACTCTGTCCCAAAGATGTGAGAGTCTTCAGAGGAAGGAGGTTCAGATGTTAGGTGAAAAAGAAGAATGACAGACATCTCCTGTATGACCACAGCCTTCAGCATGGAGAGGCACTGAGGTGAAAGGATGTAAAAAGGACACATTATGTCCCAACTCCTCCTATCTTAGTTGTGTGCAACTTCTTATCTCTGGGCCTCAGCTTCTCAGCCATAAAATGAGGCATCACTATCTGATTCTATCTATCTATCTATCTATCTATCTATCTATCTATCTATCTATCTATCTATCTATCGATAGATCGATCAATCAATCGATCGATCTCTAACAGACCCACCCCATGGGCATTACTGGATTTTGTCTTCAAAAGTCACAAAACGTGACCATGGGCCAGTGGTAAGCCACAGACACGCTTGGATTAGACCACCATGCTTCTGAAATGTTTGAAAATTATCAGCACTTAAAATATTATAAACACCTATGTATTAATATTTAATATTTGTTTTATAAGTTGAAATCAGATGGTCTGACTGGTATTTTTTATGAATATAAGTGGTATCAGCTTTCACCGTACTCTCCTCATCCAGCTTCCCTAAAACCATTTCCCTACTTTTCCTACCTGCCAGTGTAACTTTCATATCTATGACACAAAAGGAAGCAACAGAAGTGCCTGAGTTCAATGCCCACTTCTGCCACTTTCCAGCTGTGTGGCTTTGGGCAGTAACTTAACTTTCTAAGGTTTAATCTTCCCATCTTTCAGAATGACTGTGACTAGCCTTTGTAATCGAACACTATATCAAGGAAAAGACAACACAACCTCTTTGTTATCAAGCCCTCAGTTGTCCCTCCAGCCACATCTCCTGCCACTGTTTTCCTTCTTTTAGCAGCACTGAATTATGTTCTCTCTTACATGGCCATACCTTTACATAGGCTGCTCCTGCCTTCTGGGTTGTCTTAAGTGGCACCTCCTCCGTGAAGCCCTCCATCTGGGTTGGCTGCTTTCAGTAATCTCAAGGCACTCTGATTCTTTATGCCTTACTACCATTTATCTCACACTTCAACGAGTTATCTTCCTATGTCCCCACGAAAATGAGTACCTTCGAATGTGAGGTCTTACAGCATGATCTTGGGGAAAATAGATAAACTTGTTTTCACTTATAAATGAGCTACTTGGGAGAATTTCAAAATCATATTAATGAAAAGATGTTACAGAATAATACATACAGGACAAATAACAATATTAAAGTTTTTAAACATGCAAGAATATCGTGTATATTTCATAAATATGTGCATATGTGGTAGGAGTAAAAAAACTATGCATGAGAGAAATAAATGCAAAATGTATAATAATTGTTTCCTGGAGAAGCTAAATGGAGCATGCAATGGAGAGGGAATGTGTCCTGTTATCTCCAAAAGTCTACGTCTTTATTGTAATATTTTGTTTCTTAAAAGTGGATGGTATATTATTATTTATACTTTTGTATGCATGTTGACTAATTTTAAATGAATTCTAAAAGGAAAATAAAGACCATGGGATTTGGAGTAAGAAATTTCCTGTCTCTGTTACTGTCTATGAGATCCTAGACAAGCTACCTTTTAAGCTTCAGATTCCTTATGCACCAAATGGGAATAAATAATTGTTTCAAGGGTTTTGTTTAAATTATAAGAGATTACAGCTATAAGATGAGTATCCAGAGCAGGGTCTGGCACAAATCAACTGCTCAGGGAATGTGTGTTGAATAAACGAGTAAATATTAAGAACCATATAAGATATTTTAAAGTGCTTCCTGGGGAGCTTACTTACTTAGCATACTGATGTCTTTAAAGTAAAACATCCTAACTGTCTCATCTGTAAATACCTGAGTGTGGAGAGTGGAACAAATGTCAAGACCTTGAAATGTTTTCTTCCCCTTCAGGGATCATCTTGAATGTTTAAATATCCGTCGTAAAAATAAAACATGAGCCCTTCAGCAGAAGGATCAGAGTGTAAGGAAGAGGAATTTCAACCAGGAGGTGCTGCCTCCCTGGAGTCCCCTCCTGCTGACAATCACTTCCCTTCCAGCCTTGATCCAAACTTCTTCAGAAACTCACAGAGCTCCAGGCAGTCAGCATTCACCTGTATTAAGTACACTCCGCTCTGCAGCGTCTTCCATTTCGTCCTCGCTGATGAGTCATCTCAGCACCAAGGACAGCTCCCCGGCGCTATGATCCTGTGGTACCAAAACTGACCTCCGCTGGCTCCCAAGTCTTTTGAGGAATATTTGGTCACCAAAGCCAGTTAAGGCAGCCAGAACTAACCTCTGCAGTTCTCTGCTAACTTCAGTAACAAGTAGCTGGAAGCCATTTCTTGACGGTTCTTGAAAAAATCATGAAAACTTGAATTTCAACCACAGTGAACAATTCATTTAAAACATTTTTTTCAACCAGATTGTGTGCTAGGCCATGTTCTGCAGGGGAAGAACGATTATAAAAGTAAACATCTAAATATATAAATACACGTTTTTTAAGAGGAATCAAAGAAGATACGCTACGTAAGTTTGGCTGGCAAACAAAAGGCAATCTGAGAAGCTAACATTGAATCTGGACTTAAAGGAGCTGGCCATACAAAGATTAGAGAGAGGGGTACACCCGCTGAAGAGAAACGGTGTGTGTAAAGGTCTCGGGAAGGGAACAAGCTGGTCTCTGGGGCAAGATTTTTCCATAAGATGAAACAGAAAGGGCAACAGCTCTGAAGCCAAAATGAGGCTGCCCTGTTAGAGAAAGAAAGCAATGTGGCCTCGAGGCTTTCAGCAAGATGAAGAAGTCACACGATGAGGTCAGAAAGGGTGGCCAGGACCACAGCAACCAAGGCCATCAAGGCCATGATTGAGAGTTTGGGTTTTATTCTACAAGTGATGAGAAGTGGTTGTAATGACCTAGGCAGAGAAGTGGTAAAATCAAATTCATGCTTTAAAAAGACCAAGTTTGCTGGTGTTTGGAGAATGCTTCTTCCCTCCTAAGTCAAATCAGGGTGTAATATCTGCTGATACAGCCTTTTAAAAATTATTTGATACCAAACATGGGAGCCCAAACAAAAGTGCCAACTCCCATCACCATCGGCCTCAGTTTCCACACCCAGAGTTTCATGGGACAAGGACAGGCCAGCTCTGGGTTCTCCCTGCTGGCCCTCCCACACGCCCAACCTCAGGCAGCCTCCTTGGAAATCCAGCCTCTGGGCCCACAGGGTCTTCACACCTCAGCTACTCCTGCCGAGACAGCTTCAGCCAAGCCATGGCCCCTGAGCCCAGCAAGCCTTAGCTCTGTTTCTCAGAGCTGAGCACACAATGGCTGAACCCCTAATCCTGCAAGAACCTCTCCCCAGGGGCCCAAGGGAGAGGGACAGGCTTTCCCCAGCACTGGCTGCCTGGCAAGAAAAGGAGAGGACCTGAGTTTATCAGCTGGGCCTCTGATGAAAGATCTAGAAGGAACCATCAAAGGATGCCCAATTTGGAAAAGATCCAGCGGCAGTTTTTGGGAGAGGTAACAAGTGACCTTTATTCTCTAGCTTTTCTAAGTCTTGGTTTCCTCCTTAAATGCATGGAAATTAACCACTTCCTTGCAGGACAGTTATGAGACTTCAAGAACTAACGTACAGAAAAAGCACCTGTATAATGTCCAGTACACAAGCACACATCAAAGGATTGGCATAGAACAGCTGTTACAGTACATTCTATTTTACATTATTAAGCAGTATGCGTTTATTGAATAAAAATTAGATAACACAGATGAATACAAAAAGAAAAAGCCAGCCACAGCCCACCATCCTAAGATAATCATCATGAAGCTTTTTGAGAGGACCTTTAAAACATTTTTTAATGCATGCACCCGTGTGTGCATCTATAAAATGCATTAGCAGATGCAAAAACGGTATCAGGTCATTAGCAGAGGCTGTTACTGTAAAAGCAGAAAAGTCCACATTTCCCAGAGGACACACTAGTGTCCGTGCACATGTGTGTGAGCTTAACTTTGCCCTCTGCCCCATGTGATTTGGCGTTAGACAAAAACAGGTCAGTATCCACCAAAGACAAAATTCTCTGCATTTGCCTAAATGTATTCTCTGAATTTACCTAAACACCAAAGTTCAAGCCTCATGAGGTTCAGTTAGAATGACTCTTGTGAGCTTGCTTGGATGGAGGCACCAAGTTCCTTTGACAGCAGGTAATCTTGCAGTGCAGATTCATGTGAGTTTGGTGAGTCTGCTGGCGGGTGGAGGAGCTTTGGCCTTCCCTAGGAGTAAACCTCCGGCATCAGGAATCACTAGCAGTCCAGGAGACTCATATTTATTAACACTCACCGTGGGGAAGGCACTGTCTTTCTTGCTTTATGTGGTACTTGCTCATTTAATTCTTGCAATTTGATGAAGTTTACAGATGGGAAAAAGGAGGCTGGCTCACGCTATGAACTCCATCTGGGACCCTGGGCAACACATTTAACCTCTCTGAGTCTCCAGTTGCTTGGCTGGAAGAGGAAGGCAGTAACCCAACCTAGAAGTGCAACCAAGGAAGACATAATGTACATACAGTTCTCAGTACAGAAAGGGAGCTCAAAACACATTAGTTGTACTTCCTTCTTTTTTCAAAAAGCCCTTGGCAAAATTTTAACTCTACTCACCACCCTAGTCTCCCAGACTGGAAACATAATCAATTTAATCAATCAGTTGTTACCTCTCATCCTGGTGACACATGTGTTTCTGTCTCTTGCAGCCTCATTGGCAGGTCCCAGTTGCCCGGGCTGGGACCACGCCGAGAGCCGTCAAGAGCAACAGCTCAAGGTTCCCACGACCTTGGAGCGGACCATTTCCTGGTTAATTTCCACCTGTCTGCAGAGGCTGTTAAGAGCTGGGGAAGCAGAAAACTCCCAGAATCTGACCAGAGATTAAAAGCAGCTCAGAGCTCATCAAGGTCAACCAGCGCAATTTGCAAATGGAGAAACTGAGACCCAGAGAGGGACCTATAATTACTTCAACTTTGGAAATTTTTTTAACTTTGGGAATCTGAGGAATTTATTTACTGAACAAGTATTTGTCCCTTCTAGGCTCCCAGAAGTTCAGGACTTATAAGTGATGGTGTTAAAATAATGAGGCCATGGAGCGGTGAAAACTCCGTAGCCTTATAGCCATTCATCTCTCCCAGCTCCAAACTGGAGAGGACCCCAGAGCTTTCATGTGGGGGGATGCTTGCTTCTCTCTATCCCTACACTGTCATGGGACGGTGAGAAGGGAGTAGAGAACAGGTTTGGTGGAAATCCTGTCTCCAGCCCATCCTCTATAAACAAAAGCCCCTCTTACATAATGTACACTTTTCCACAGAATGAGTGCTCTGAATGTGCAAAGCCTTGATCATGCGGAGCGTCCACTAGACTGAAAATACAGCAGTTCTCCATGCAGAACCAACTTGCCTCCCCAAAGGAGAGACCATTTCTCATTCCTGCCATCAGTTACCTAGGGAAATAAGAAGGATCTCCAGACTGAGGAGGGGTGGGGGCTAGGGGGCTACCCCTGTGATTATACTGCCTGGATTCCCCAGGCTTATTTTCCTGGGTGTTTATCACTGTGCCTGGACTATCTCTGCAAGCTCAGTGGGCACTGGGTCAAGCTCTGCACTGGGTGGAGACCGCACCATTAAAGGGGGCCAGTGGGGTCAGAGCCAGAAACACCAAAGCTGGAGCTTTTGTCAGATCCTTTGTGCCACTGGTTCTCCCTGCTGAGTGTTCTTCCATCCAGGGAAAACTTTGTAGTGTTTGGGGGGGTTCTTTTATTGAAAAAATTTCCTTCAGTCTCCCAGAAACTGAACTTCTGTAACAATAAATGGGGTAACCCAATGCTGAAATAAAAGCCCCAGGGTGGAGGGGCTAATCGATTCTGGTTCCTTCTTTCCCGTGGTATGTCACTAAATACATCAAGAGCCATAGAGAAAGGCCCAGGAAAGCTAATTACCACTGATAAAAAGAACCAAGAATAGATAAAAAGAACCAAGAATAGATTAAAAGTGCTGTGTAACTGAACCCTAGAAAGGTGGGAATTACTACCATCCCCATATTACAGATGAGGAAAGCAAAACTCCAAGAGATGAGGTGGCTGCCCAAGGTCATCCAAGGCACAGCTGAGATTCAAACAGAGGTCTGACTCCCTTCCAGTTCCACGCTTTCATCTCCTCTACAGGACTCAAGATTAGAGCCCCCAAACTAGCATCAATCATCCGTTCCACCCTCACGTGGGGCTTTGTCAGGGATATGGAGCCCAGGCTGGTGGATGAGACCACGCAGAAGCCACTACGGCCAGCCAGCCAGCTGTCCTCTGCACCAGCCGGAGCCTTTGTGCCTGCCAGTGGCAGAAATCTCGCTGCTGTTTCTTCGCTAGCTCATACACATCAACTCCAACCTGCCAGACGAGTGTGGGCATCGACAAGTTAGCTCCAAACTCCAAAAAGTTACGTTGCCTCCACTCCAAATCCAGCACTGCAACCCCAGGCATTTTGTTTTTCATCTTCATTTTGCAAACTGAATAGAAGCAATGTTGGCAGTGCATCCCTGCCACCTGCACAGGTTCTGAGAAGGGGTCAGCCTGGCCCACCTCACCTTGGATGACCCCCAAGTCAGCATCTTGGCCCACAACCTCTAGGGCTTGGCTCAGAGGCTCCGGAAGCCTCCTGCTGGGACCGACCTGGGCACCTCTGGGCCCAGCTGGGGACTCAACGTCTTGTTCCACAGAAGTGGGAAGGTAATCAGACTGTGGCCTCTGGGCAAACAAACCTGCTGGGAATCCCAGCTCAATTTTTAACTAGCTGTGTGGTATTGGGAAAACTGCTTCAACCCTTCAAACGTCAGTTCCCTCATCCTCAAAATGAGGAAAAGAATAATTACATGTAATGAAGAGGAAGTGACCCGAGGGAGTAAGTGAGATGATGTCTTGCCTGTGGCCCACACGACTTAACTATATTGTATATTACACTGTACGAGTACAAATTAACACTATTATTAATAATTAATAATCATTCATGATTGGGTCACTTACTCCTCTTCTTAACCAGAAAACATCCAAGGATCCTTCCAAATCTGCTATCCAGTGGCCTACTAGGAATCACAGTCCACCACATGGGGTCCCGTGGAGAGTAAGTGAGCCCGTGAAGGCATGAGAAGCACCTGCAGAGCTGGCCTGTCACAGGCAAGAGGCAGATGTGAGGCCCCCCGAGAGGCAGCATCACTAGCAGTTATGAGTCTGTGCTCATAAGGATGTGGTCTTCCTAACCAGGTGGAGGTGTCTTCACGAGGACAATTAAAGTGCCCATCTCATGAGGCTGTTTAGTACAGACAATGCAGACACATGGTAAGTGCCCTCCCACAGGCTCCAACATTCAACCCATTCTCATGTCTTCCCACCACTATGGCTCCTGCCACTCTGGCTGCCAGATGCCAGCTCTTCCCAGCACCAGCCACCCTTGCACACTGGGGTCTTCCTGCTGGCCCCTGTTCTTGTCCACAGACATAGTCCTTTGGGGGTGCCTTAATAACCTTCTTTTTTCTTTTTTTTTTTAATTGTTCTTTTAGATTCTACTGCAGTGAACCTCTTAGTGCACTCAGCTATTCCTTTCATTAAGTTATTTCCTCAGAGAGTAAAATTATTAGATAAAAGGAAGCAACATTGTTTGTCTTTTTATCCATCTTACTACTACTTTTCAAAATGTGCTGTATCCATTCACATCATTATCCTCAGGATGCAAGTGTGTCAGTTTTACCACATCTTGACTAGCACTGGGTGTTATGATTTTCCCATTTATTTTATTTGTTTCACAGGTGAAAAACAGTACCCTATTGTTTAACTTTGTATTTCTGTGACCATCATATGAATAATTACTCTCATGAGTATTAATTCTTTATCTCTGTTACACCTGGGATATAATAGTTCAGTATTTTTAAAGGATTGCTTGAATCTGAGTAATTCTGATTTGGCTAGCGTTGGTAATGAAGAAAGCCCTACTCTGATCATATTATATTAGCCCAAACTATTTTAAGCATGGTGGTCTGTGTCTCTAAGAGCTAGTCTCCTTGCCTAAGGCACTTTACTGACTCTTTTGGCTTCCTGTAGTTTCTGTGACAAGAGCCCTTGTGCCTACCACATGGCATCTTGCCCTGAATCCTCCTAGCTGGCATCTTGGAATCCAGAGTCATATGGCTGCCTCCACCATAGCAGGACCATGCCTCTTAATCAGCCCAGGTACCTAACTCTAGAGGAGAATTTCTGTCACATACTCAGGTGACTTAGAAATCCAACCAGGGTTGATGCCACCACCACCTTCTCCATGTGAGGATGTAACATGCAGGATTAAGATTGGATCAGATTCTCCAGGTCCAGCTGTATTGCTGCAAATAGCATTATTTCATTCTTTTTTATGGCTGAGTAGTATTCCATTGTGTGTATATGTGTGTGTGTGTGTGTGTACATATATAGAAAACAAATTATGGTTACCAGCGGGGGAAGAGGAGAGGGATAAATTAGGAGTTTGAGATTTGCAGATACACACTACTATATATCTAATAGATAAACAATAAGGTTCTACTGTTTAGCACAGGGAACTATATTCAATGTCTTGTGCTTATAATGATAAAGAAAATGAAAAAGAATATATATATGTATAAAAAGATTGGATCAAATTAAGAATCCTATCTCCAACACCCACTGTGTGGGTGACCTTGATGCCTCTCTTATCTGTTCCTCATTGCTGAAGTAGACATAAATCATATACTTAACAGCACAGGTTGCTCAGTAGGAAAGATGATGTGGCCAAAACAAAGGGAAAACAAGGGCAGAGACTTGGGAGGTAGATGGTCTTGGGTTCAGATCCCAGCTCTTCATCTATTCACTGTGAAGCTTTGAGCAGGTCTGAACCTCAGTTTTTACATCTGTAAAGTGGGATGTTATCTTCACCCCATTGGATTGTGAGGCAGACTAAGTGATAAAACATACATTCAGTGTTTTGTGCTCTGCCTGGCTCATACGTGAGCAATAGATACTAGTTTCCTTTCCCGCCTCTTTAAATGAAGATAGATTCTCTGAGAATGACTTCACGAGGCACCAAATACATTTTAAGTCTCAGTCGCAACAAACTGACCCTGAGGGTCCACTGGGGGCAGACCCTTCCCTCCTGGAAATTCAGTGAGGATGTATGCCACTCGTTGACACCCTCTGCAGGACTAGGAAAGATGCGGGAGAAAGATTCTACACAGGTCCTGCCCTCCAGAGATTGCCAATCAAGGTACTTAATGTGTCCATTCCCTGCTGACAGCCAAGATCCACAATGATTTTGAGTGCATCAAAAGTAGCCAGAGAGCCTGCTTAAAAGAAACACAAAGCTAGATTCCCCAGAGATTCTGACTCCATAAGTCTGGAGCCCAGGATTCTGAATTTTTCACAAACACTCCCCTCCTGCTGCCAAGGTATTTTTTCGTGCAGGTGGCCTATGGACACCTTGAGAAACGGTTTCAGGTAAAAGGTAACACCTTTTCTTCCCAGGCATCCAACAAATATGTACACCTTGTCTGCCTCTCACCTACACTGAGCTAAGGAGGGGGGCCAGCTGGTGACCAGGCAGACTCCATTTACTACCTGTGTAAACTCAGGTGCGCTGGCTTCCCTTGCTGCAGTGGCTTCATTTGTCAACAAAGGCGTTAGAATCTGCCTTACCTGGGAGAGGATGCCTGCCTGTGGATGAAGAGTTACTGCACGGATGCTCCTTAGAGCAGTGTTGGCAAGGAGAGAACACCGCGTGTGAGCTACTGCAGGTCCTCATTTCTCTGTCTGAAACCCTGATGCCAGACACGTTACGGGATGCTTGGATGTTAAAAAAGTACACTCAGGAACAGTCCCAGAGGGTTCTGGATTGCAGTCCATAATTAAACATACTAATAATTCTACAGAAAGACAGGGATGTCATTCTCAGTGGAGTAGACAAATTCTCTCAAGTTTTGCCACTTAAGGTAGGGGTCAGGAAACACCTCTGTAAAGGATCAGATAGGAAATATTCCAGGCTTCTGAGGCCAGAGTGTCTCTGTCACAACGGTCGCATTCCCTGACACGTAGCTTACTGTGTTACACAGCCACTCTCTGTATCCAGAGCTCTGGGGATCTGGGGGTTCCGTGGAGAGGACGGTGGACCCACGCCATCATTATTATCACATCATTGCCTCCAATCAAAAGTTCTGACAGGCTCTTCTCCGTGCTGACGATTAGCAGAAAACCCAGAAAACAAATGTATGTTTCAACACCACCCACAGTTCATTTAGTCAAGCAAAAATCTTTCCCCAAAACATGGTTTCAAAGAGAGAAGGAGTTAATAAAAAGTGCCACGGAGAATGTTATCAATGCCAGCCCAGAGCAGAAAACCACGGGGACCGGCAGCTGGATTGCAGGGAAATGTACAAGTTCTATCATGTCTTCAAAGGTATTGCAAATGGCTATGGGCTTTCAGGGCACCTCCCGAGGGCTCTGGGGTTTCAGCTGCCTTGGGGATTTATATTTTAATATAACCAGCTCCTTCCTGCAACTCCCAGAAAAAGAAAATTACTTGACAAGCGAATCCTGGTCATGAATTTTTGGGGCAGAATCATGCAGTATATTCTGAGACGTGCACAGGGTCACTGTCGGTGTTTCACTTTTACGTAGCTCTGAATTATCTGAGCACCTTCCTATGTGGAACAAAGTCCCATTTTAGTTCAGAGGGGGATTATGGGAGGAATGCCTGTGAAATTCCAGGAGATTCACAGAGGATGAGCATGACATCCATGTGGAATCCAAGACTGAATTGAGTCCTTGGAACAGTGGTGCTGCTTTGAGAAAGAAAAAGAAAAGAAAAGAGCAGTATGAGTGTGTATGTATGTGTGTGTGTGTGTGTGTGTCCTTTTTGGTTAGAGGTGCCTGGTGCTGTCTCAGAGCCTGCTAGTCAGTCAAAAAAATAGTCTTGAACTTGAATTTAGCTCCACCCCCTACAAATGGTGTGACCTTGGGTGTCAGTTCCCACATCTATACAGTAGTGATAATGCTCTCTTTCTCATTAGGTTGCTGTGAGGATTAAGTGACCCATCATTTGTGGAGCTTCTTAGCACGGCCCCGGCTCGTTTTATTTCATTTCACTTCAACCAACATTCGTCCGGTACCTGCTATGTGCCAGGCACCCCGTCAGACCTGGGGATTCGAGGATGAGTAGGACAGAAATGATCCTTCTCTCTGGGAAATTCGCAGTGCACTGGACGAGTGAGCATGAAACACACAGAGAAATAAAAACATAATCTCAAAATGTGAGAAGCACAGAGAAGGTTTTCAAAAATAGGGTAAGATGAGAGACCGTCAGGGTGGCAGAGGTGGATGCCCGGGAGAGCCTCTAGGGAAGCGTCAGGGTCCTGCAGACCTGACGGGTAAGCAGGAGTCAGACAAGGAAGGTGGTGACAAGCAGCTTCCCGGCCACGGGAACCGCAGGTGTCTATGTCGTGATGCAGGAAGATACCAGAACGTCCCAGAACCTGACAGCGTCATCTGAGTGGCGGCAGAGCTTTCTCCAAAAGTGCGAACAACCTGTTTCTACTTCTTAGCCTGTGGTTGGCACTTAGCGAACAGTATTTTTCTTTTACCTCTGGTGTAGCAGTGCACAAGTCTCAGCTGTACCCTGTGAATAATTTATGCCTATTTCCATTAAAATCAATAGCAACAGCTTCGTGAACTCCCAGGACGAGCTCAAAAAGTCGGCTTGGCTCTTAGGCATGTAGCTGAGCATGTCCTAAGGTACCGCTGGCCTCGGTCTTCTCCTCCCATCACTTCCTGCTTCCCTACCTCCATCCCTGGCCAGAATCCAGAGCTCTGCTTCCTGAGCCTGGGAGCCCGTTCCCCCACCTCTACTCCTACCGTCCTCCGACTGCCTTCCCTCCTGTCCCCCCACCGTAGGTGCCAACTTACGCATCAACGCCCAACTCCGGGGCCTCCTCTTTCAACCTCCCCCGACCTGTCCCCTGTGTCTTCCCCTCTTCTCCGGTTTCAGCTGCAATGTCACCTCAAGAGGGCTCCTCTTGGCCACTCCAGCTGTTGTGAACTGCATGTTCGTGTTCCCCCCAAATTTGTGTGTTAAATAAGTTCATGGGTTAAAGACGTAATCTCTCCACACACACCCCACCCCGCAGTGTGATGTCTCCTAAGGGGGTGGAGCCTTCGGAGGTGACTCGGTCAGCAGCGGGGGGGAGACTTCCTGATGGGATGACTCATCATAAGCAGGGTTTGAGGTATTGAGATGGAAATGCGACATGGGACAGAGTGTGGCTTGGGGGGCCCAGCCCCCCATACCCCAGCTCCATCGCCTGCCACCTGTGTGACTAGTGACTTCCCCACTGCGCCTCAGTGTCCTCATCTGTAGAAAGGCAACAGTGATCATACCAAACTCACAAGCTTCCTGTGAACCCCACCCATGGTAGGTGCTCCCCCTCTAATGGTCACGCCGGCCCCATATTGGCCAGAGGCAGAGAGACTCTCATTACAAATGTCCCAAAGACCAGCTCTCCCCATGGAGAATGGGGTCTCGGTTTTCCTACCTTTAAGGAGATGAGAAAACAGGCTGGACCAAGGGCCTCTTTCCTGGGCTGCCCTTCCACAGACTGATGAAAGGCCACCTTGCTCAGAACAGGGACCAGGCTTCAGTGCCCGTGAAAAGCGGGGTTCAGACAGGGAGCCATCCGACAGCTGTGGCCTTAAAGCCAGGATGGTCCGAGTCACCTGCGCCCACCAGGAGACCTCCAGTGAGGATGCTGCAGCGAGAGTCTGTGGTGTTCTCAGCAGCCCAGCAGCCGCCCCATTCTTCACTGGTAAGAGCATCTTGACTTTCCTTTAAGGAACCTCTTACTGAATCTCAAGCCTTGTGGTTTCTCCAGGGTGACTGGCTTAGAATGGGGGCACGAGCCAGACCAGTTCAGTGGGACTCAATTCCAGAGCTTTCGTTGGACTCACTAGGAACAAAAGCCCTAACCTTCAGTACCTCTGAATGTGACTGTATTTAAAGAGCTGATTAAATTGCAGCGAGGCCATTGGGGTGGGCCCTAATCCAATCCGGAGCTGCTGGCTCTGTCACCGCAGGTCTGCTCTGCGGGGCAGGGCTGGTCCTAACGGGCCAGAGCAGTCTGCTGAGCACTAGAGATACCCCAGACTCGCTCTGGGTCAAGGGCCACAGGAATACACGGCAAAGCGGGGCAGAAGAATGGCTCTCTCTCTCTCTGGATGAGAAAGGGACCCCACCTAGAGCTGCTTGGACCCCAAGGTGTTACACTGACAACTGTGAAGGCGCCTTCCTTTTCCCACTACAGCGCACGCGTTCTCTTGCTAGAATCCAGGCGTGCGTCCAGGCAGCTGGTCCAGGGGCATATGGAGTGGTGGAGACCTTGCCGCCCAGTCTACTTAAGGGCCTCACTTCCCTGTGATGACCAAGACTCAGTTACTGGTCAACCACTTCAGCCACCTCTGGTACCTTCCTCCCTCGGGGTCAGTTCTCTGCAAAGAGACTCCCCCAGCCCCGGACAAATATGCTGCAATCAGGCAAGTCCCACCGTCTCACCTGAGCAGCCACAGGGCGAACTGGGTTCCCACGGAGTTCCCAACAGGATAATCCTCTCAAACACTACCTTTAACAATGTTTCACTAATCGAGCACTTGCTCTGGGCCAAGCAAGTGTCTGGGCCCAGGGGAGACCCAGTTCCATGCACGTCTCACAGAACCCAGCTTAAGTGGCCCAGGGGCCTGAACCAGGACCGCACAGGCAGTGATGGCAGAGCTGGGCCGCCCGGAACCAGCCTTCCTCCCTGGGCTCTGTGACCTCCAAGAAGAGAATCTCCCCAAAGGCCCCCAAACCACACGCTTTGCAGAAGGCTTCAGCTAAACCAGAAAATTATTTTTGCTTTTCCTGCCTATGCTTTGACTTCTGCCCAGTTTCCGGAGTATGAGTGGATTCTGGGAGAATCAGGACCACTTTTAGGATCTAGATGAATGCAGGAGCATTTGAAAGTAAAATGTGAATTCGGGGTGGAACTACCAGTGCTATTATCTAACCTTCAAGGCATAAAATTTGCAAAGGAGCCTAGAAGAGTAGTGGGGAAGTGGAGTTAGCATTGCAAACGTGGGCTCCTGTTGGGCTCTGAGGCCAAGCTCGGGGCCTTTGACAGGGTGCTGGGTACCAGTAGCAATTCACATTGTGATTGGATCATTGATTCCCTTTATTCAAACAAGGATGTCAACCCTCCACAGTGGGCTCTGCATTCCACAAGCGCAGTGTTTTCTGGGCCAGGCCCCCGTGCCAAGCATTTACATTACAGATACGAAGTGGCCACAGTTCCACTCTTAAGGATGACGTGGTCACAAACACAGAGGCAATGGATGACGGAAATGACAGAGGTGCCGCTAGCTGAGGTCGCCTCTAGTTCAGGTGCCACACTGTCACTTTGCATGCACGGTCTCCTTTAATCTTCCCAACCTTGCAAGGTGATTCTATTATGCTGCAAGTCATAGAAAGGAAATTAATTCTGAGAAAGAGGCGATCATAACCTGCCGGAAGTCACACAGCCAACACGTGGGGAATCTGGACTCCTAACCAACCCAGGTCCATCTGACTTCAGGATCCATGCTGTTAAGTGCTGTTCTTTCATAATCACAGAGCAGCGTGTAGAGGGCTGTACCAGAGGGGTGGACAGGGTACTGTGGGGTGCGGGGAACATGAGGAAGTGGTTCAGTCGGAGACGTGAAAGGGAGAAGTGGAGGGAAAGAGTGAGTTGGAGAAAAAGCGTTCTAGAGGAAGTTGCATTTGAGCTCAATTTAACAGAATCCTGGTGAGTTTTAGGGGTGGACGAGGGGTCAGGCTAGCACTCCAGACAGCAGGAACAACATGAGCAGAGACAGATCTTCAGGGTGCAAGGTATCAGCAAGGGAAAACAAGTCACTTTCCATAGATGGGATGCAGGTGAATGCAAGGGGCGTTTGCTGCAGGTGAGGCTGGCCACAAAGTCAGGGGCAGAAGGACCTTGAATGCTGTGCTGGGAGGTGGGGGCTTCATCCTTGAAGGACTGGGAAGCCACTGGATGATGTAAAACATCAGCAGGACCTGATCAGGGGTTTTGTTTCCTGGAAACTTCACTCTGGAGCATGTAGAGAATGGATTGATAAAGGGAAGAGAGGATAAGCTATGGGGACGTTCAGGGTGGGGAGACGTGTCACAACTTCTCAGGTCTCCTAACTGTTGAACAGAAGTCTTCTTCTGAAGTTCATGTGCATCACTTTCTAGGGGGAAATATGACACGGTCAGAAAGATCCAAATTACCTCCAAGAGAAATAACTTCAATGGTCTGAGAAAAAGATTCCTAAAAAATACCCAGCTTCATTTTCCCAAGACTATACGTGAGGCTCAGAAGTGACGGTGGCCCAGGCAGAAATGAAAACGCTGTGGCAATTCCACAGCAAAGTCGAGCTCGGTCTGCTGCAGACGCGGGGAAAGTGTGACCTTTTAGGCTCTGCAGAGCCGTGATAACAACACATGCTGCCATGGGGATACAGGAACGATAATCTCCCCCAGAGATCCAAGGGTCTGAAATAGCATTTTCCTGGCTTACTGTTCAAAAAACCTGAGATTACGGCTCTGGGCTCCTCTGAGAGCTGCCAGAATGGTGTCTGTCATATTTTGTTTTAAAACACTGGGAATTTTGTAGCTTGCTGATATGATGAGAAAAGTACTGGCTTCTCAGAGACATCATTTTTTTTCAAATTGCATTTCTTATACTAGGTCTAAGACATCTATCACTTCAAAGGACTTCAAAGGGGAAATCAGAAGAAAAGAAAACATGTGTTTTATAACCTGTCCAACCTAAGAGAATCATTTTACACATGCAAATTCCTCCCACACTGTGCCCGGTGTGGACATATTTCTTATTAAGTTGTCATTTTAGAAGATGCAAACTCTTTGGAGGGGAAAGAAGTTGCATTGCACGTCTTCCATTGCATAGCATTTCCTTGGGAAACATTTCAGGGAGACAAAAATAAACAAAAATTAACAAAACATGAGCTTTGGAACCAGAAAGGCCCCAATTTTGCCTCCCATTAGCCACGTGCACTGGGGCACATGACTTCCTGTCCCGGGTTTCCTACTTTGTACTAAGAGCGTAAAGAGAACACTGCTTCACTGGATGCTGCGAGAAGGAAACGGGATGATGGCTCTGATGTGCCCAGCACGTTTCCTGGCTCAGGTCGAGCATCCACCAAGTGTCAGCTGGTGTGACCCAGCCGCTATTATTATTGAAAGATTAACTTTTTATCTCATGATAAAAGTAATCACCTTCACATTAAAAGGTTTAAAAGATAAAGACATGCTAAAAGAAAAAATTTTGACCGTGTATAGCCTCGCTGATCCAAATAATACTGTGCAGATTTTTCTGTTACACCTTCTTATCTTTTTTTCTACTTAAATATAGTTGGGCATAGAGAGAAAAAAAAGTTTCAAAAACAGGATCATACTGTGCATTCTTTTCGTTGGTGAGCTCTGTAGCGGGAGACTTTATGAAGGAAACAAACTAGTGAGAAGCGTCACCTCCGTCACTCTGAACTGAGTGTGAACAGTATGAGCATGTGCCCAACGTAAGCAAGGGACCCGGGGTCCAGAATTCCTGATTTCTTTCTGAACTAGCAGCCAGCCATCTGTGCAAGCTTTCTAAGAGAGGGGTCATGCCTACATCCCCATCTATCATAAATAGTAACCACTAACCCTTCGCAGCAGAGTTCTGATGCTAATTTCCATTTTCTTCTTGCTAAGCAGTCGGTGAAACCATACAGGCAGATGAGGTTAAGAGACTGTTTCTGCTCAGATCTGTTGTGGTCCAATGTGGGTCTTGTCTGCTTGGATTTCTGGGTTTGCGGCAAAGTTCTGCCTGCCTATGCACAACACATCTATTCTGAGGTGCTTCTTTCTGCTGTGTCCCTCAGTTTCCCTTGCTATTGGCCATGCTCAGAACCCCTCTAAGTACAACCACCTTGAGTCCCTCCCTAGGGAGCTCTGCTTACTCCAAGGCTCTCTGAAAAATGCCTTTTGCTATTTAGTGATGATCTAGAAATGGCAACTCTGTCCAATCTGGAACTCTGCTCTGAGCCTGACAAGGATGACTGTACTCCACCCCCTTCACAGAGAAAAGAAACTTCCCAACTGAGGTCCCAGGTGGAATCAGATTCCCCCTGGGGAATCCGGGGCTCTACAAATAAAAACAGGCTGCCCTAGAAGTATCTTGGGCTTTGGGTCACCTCCAAAAGAAATGTAAGTACAGCTAGGAAAGCCTTGAAAAGTAAGGCAGGTCTGTTTTCCAAGACCTCTTAAGGAGCGTGCAAAGGGGAAATTACATGGCACAAAACCAAGCAAGATTTCCTTTAAAATCTCTTTACCCACCGCTGTCTCCAAAATCCATCGCTCCTAGCAACTGCATCTCTCTTCCTTCTTTCTTTCTCGCCCCCACCTCCCAAAAGGCTCCCCCTTCACTGATCCTTCTCTTCACTCACCCTCCCCTCCCACAGCACACAACATTTTCCAAGAATCGGAATGAATGCCCTTGCTGATGAAGATCCCCATGCCATTTGCCATCATGAATATCCTCAGAAACACATGAAAAGATATGGAAATCGGATACTATAAAAAGAAACAGGGAACAAAAAAAAAAATCTTGGAAAGAGTAGAAATTAAAAACTCAGTAGCAGGATTGGAAGATAAGAGTTGAGGAAATCTGCCCCTACCCCCAGAGCCCCCTTCAAAATAAAAAATAGAACAAAGATTTGGAAGATATTTTTAAAGGGGCCCAAAAAGCCCAATGCTCAAACAGTAAGAGCTTCAGAAAGTAAAAAAAGGAGAGAGAGAGAGAGAGAATAGATGGCAAAAAAATCTTCACCAAGAAAATTTCCCAAATAGGAGAGTCCAGGTCGAGAGAACCCATCACCCAAGGACCCGCACAGTGGATAAAAATAGATCAACGTCAAAGCACATAATTGTGAAATTTCAGAAGTTCGGGGGGAAAAAAATCTCTCTCAAGCTTCCAGCAAGGAAATTGTCACATCCCAAAAGATCAGGTGTGAGAACTGCTCAGACTGTTCAGTACAAACTGGAAGACAACAGTGAATGTCTTCAAAGTTCCAGAGACCAGCTCTGGCAGAGAATCGTGGAGCTGACCAAAGTGCTGTTCAGGATGAATATAGATGAAGAACGTTTTCAGAAAGGCAAGGTCCCAGGCACCCCCGTGCACCCGTTCTTAGGAAGCAGCTTGAAAGTGCGCTGCTTCCAAGGGAGGTGGCAAGCCAAGACAGAGGAGGGCAGGCTGCGGGGCAGGCTGTGTTTTTTACCACAACAAAAGCATAGAGTTAGGGTTTGAGCTGTTTTGTTGTTTTCTATTAAGGGGTAAAATCGGATAAGTAAGAATACCCCTGCTACGACTATTATGCTTGAGTGCAGTAAGGCGGATACGGGTGTGGGACCTTCTATTGCGGAGGGTAGCCAGGGGTGTAGTCCAAATTGGGCGGACTTTCCGGCTGCGGCCAGGAGAAGGCCTATCAGGGGTGCGGTGGGGCAGTTTTGTGTTAGGGCAAAAATCTGTTGGAGTTCTCATGTGTTTAGGTTAGAGTTAGGAGGACGAGGAGAAAACCCACGGAGGGTCGGCGAGGGGAAATGGCAGGAGGCAAGCTGTGTGCCCAGCACGGAGGGCACCCGCCCAGCATGGATGGGGCCAGAAGCTCCCACAGAGGGATTCGGGAAGACGAAACCCACAGACAACCTGATGCACGTGAACACCTGAAGAGGAAGGCTTCGCTCAGGCTTGAAGTGGCCACAACTACATAAAAAAACAAGTCAACGCAGTAACAACGAATCAAGGGGGGAATTTTTTTGGCTGAAATGCATTACATGAGTCAGCCAGAGGAAAAAACAAAATGTCTGCAAAGTCAATCCAGGACAACATAGCAATATTATTTACCTTTGATTTGAAAGGGAAAAGGCAAGCTTAAAAATGTCCATACTCAGAAAGTAGAATGTGGTTGCTGGGGGGCTGAGAGGGAGGCGAATGGGGAATTGGCATTTAATGGGGACAGACTTGCAGTTTTAAGCAGGTGAAGATTTCGGGAGGTGGATGGTGGTGATGGGGGCTCATTATAAAGCAATTTCATGCCACTGAGCTGTCCACTTGAAAATGGTTATGATGGGCAATTTTATGTTTGTGTTTTTTACCACAACAAAAAATATTTGGAAAAAAATGTGGAGGTTATCGTTTTTAACCAGTACCGATTTCAGATATTTTAGTCAATAACAAGGTCTTCGGCTGTTACCTTCTTTCTCATTCTTGGTCTTGTTTCCACTTTCTGCTTTCTATGAATTCTTCAGCTTGCCCGGCCAGTCCTCAGGTTGAGAATTAAATGCTCCACTTTTCTTAACCACTCAGTCAATTTTCTGGCTTTGTCTTTGTGGAAAATAAAATGTCTCATCAAGACATTTCTCAGCCGAGCAATTTTATTTGTGCACTCTGTAAAAATAAATCCACAGACCGAAAGTGAGGGGATGGGGGAATGCATGGATACAAAGGAATAGAGTAATGCAGAAAAAGATACGCCGAGAGAAAGAAGGGCAGGGCAAGTGGAGAGCATAATGTGATAGAAATAGATTCAAATAGAGGCCATTTAAAAATACAGAGATGCTCACATTGTATAAAAAAAACCACCTATATTCTGTGTTATGAGACATTATCATGGCGCAGCAAGGTTGAAAATACAGTGAAATAATATTCTCAAGCTGGAGACAGATAATTTTCTCTCTGAAGAGCCTGCTAGTAAATATTTTAGGCTTTGCAAACCAGACGGTCTCTGTTACAGCTACTTACGTCCCACTGTCGTGGGAATGCTGCCACCCACAAGAGTAAAGGAATGGCTGCGGCTGTGTGCCAATAAAACTTTATTTAAAAACTCAGCCATCAGTTTGGATTTGGTTCACAGGCTACAGTTTGCTGAACTCTGATCTAGTCCCAGGACATCACTCCGGCCTCTCCCACTCTCTTCTTTCCCTGCTCTAACCTGCCCAGCTTCACCCCAGCTCTAGTCGCATCAGCCTTTCTGTTCTTAAAACCTATGAAGTCTTCTCTCATCTCAAGATTTTGCTTTTGCTGTCCCCTCTGTCTGGAACATTCTTGCACTTGACTCACGTCCTCATTTCATGCAGAAATCTACTCGAGCGTCACCTCCTTAAAGACGTCTCCTCTGATTCCCCACCTAAGATACCAGCCTTCCGGGTCACAGCATCCTCTCCCTTCTCAGCTCTGATTTATGCTTTGTTAGTGAGCATCGCCTGACACATTACACGCCTACATCACACACCTGCCACTTCTTCAGTTCTTTTCTTGTTGATACTCTGTCCTCCGAACCTAGAATGTAATTTATGTGAGCAAGAGACCTGTCTACTTTGCTATTGCTGCCTCACCAGTGCCTCGAACACTTCCTGCTACACATTATCAGAGCTAAATAAATATTTTTTGAATCTGTGGGTAAAAGAATGAACCAATATCTTCAGCATTATTGGTATTAGAAAACTTCCCTCAATGAAGGAGTCATACGTTCTCTTAATCTCATGACTCGTCTAATTTTCCTTCATCAGTGATGTCATGAAAAGGGAAAAAAAAGGCCCATCTCCCACTTTTACAAGTAAATGGCACACAAATCTCTTCCCCTACGGGCGGGAGATTTCTTAATCTGTTTAAGCACTGCTGATATATGAAAGATAAAGCAAACTAGTTCTAATTTTTAAAATAATTGTTTTTAAAGATTGTTCTTTATAGAATTTTGTATCAGCACATGTGAAAGACCCCTAAAATCCCCTCATCCAGCCCCCTCTCCCCAGAGGAGACAATGAGCCCAGAGAGGGGAGGGGATCCCTCAAGTTCACAGAGCAGGAGGGCGAAGGCGCTGACCGGCATCCTTACAGACAGTCAAAGACATTTGCCTTTACCCTCCAAGATAACACACTGTCAGAAGTATGTCTTTTTTTCATCCTGAAGGTAGCGTTTGTAAGACAACAGATCCAGCTATTAAGTGTGGAGCTTCGGTGTCTAATGGGTTCTTCCCTGACTCTCAGTTATAAATAATCAGAAAATGAATACACTCCCCACACCTTTTTTTAAAAAGTCCCAGTTGCATGTGAAATTATTTTGATCTTTCAAACAAAACTTCTGGCTTTGGAGTTTAATTAGCTAACCCTTAGCATCTCAAGTCAAAATTAGTTGTCTTTCCAATGTGGGTGCATCGTCACTCATGTGTTTACCAAGGAGCATCTTCCATCCATTTTCAAATCATTCTCTTATTTTGCGTATTGGAAGCAGAAAGGGCTTCTTAAACCTTCTGCTGCTCCTTTTCTCAGCCCCTGCCGAGGCAGGAGAAGGAAACCGAATTTACCGAGAAGCAACGATCTACTCCGCTGTGGGCATTTTGTTGACATGATCTCATTTAATCCTCACACGCACACACACTCCCATTTGAGGGGTTTATTTTTGTTTTATAGATAAAGGAACAAGACTGGGAAGAGATAATTAGTTTTTTTCAAGGTCGGGAATGGAAAGCAAACAGAGGGCTTAGAATCAGACAGACCTTCGTCCAAATTCCAGCCCCAGACTTGTCTACTACATGACTCTGGAGAAAACTCTCCAATTCTCTGAACCTCCAGACCATTGCTGTCCAGTAACACTTTTCTGTGATGATGGAAATGACCTGTATCTGTGATGTCCAGTGTGAAAGTCATGAACTACGTGGAGCTCCTGAAATGTGGCCAATGCAACTGAGGAAATGAATGTAAATGTCATTTAACTTTAATTAACTTAAATGTGTATAGCCACATGCGGCCCGTGGCTACCATATTGGTTAGTGTAATTCCAAGTACTATCTCTTAGACCTGGACAAGAGGGGACCCTACTCTAAACCCTGCACTTTCTAGATCCTATACATCTCCCCTCTGGCCACAGCCCTCCCGTATGTTGACGAGTCCACAGTCCCCTGGCTGGTACCTAATCCCTACTTCGAGACCATGCTTTGAGCATCTGAAACCGCGGTCTGGAATTCCTGCACAAACAGCCCCCATCTGCTTCCAAGGCTGCCTGGACTTTTTCCCTAGTGCCAAGCTTCCAAAAGCAGTTTGCACCTGCGGCATTCATATCTCTGACACCAGGAGTATCCAAAAATGGCCATTTGGGGGAAGTGTAAGCACACCTTAGACACAAGACTGGTTTGTCCACATGGGATTGATTGTGCAAGGCCCCTTGTGGGATTGCATGGAGCCAGGTGTAAAAAGAGGACAGACTGGGAACCCATCTCCCTTCAATCCCGGTCACCAACGTGGAGCGCCCCAAGAGCCTTCCTGTGCATCCCCTCGGGCCTGAGCTTGGGGGTCTAGTGAGCTAATCTTTGGTATCTCACATCAAAATGTGTCATCTTTACAATGCAGGGATATAATTGTTGCTACTGTCTGCAGCCAAAGAGCCCTTCCCCAGAGAGTCTGAGTTCACTGGTCCCGGGCTCGGTCTGGGCATCAGGAGTTTATAAAACTTCCCAGGTGATTCTAATGCACAGTCAAGGTTGACAATCACTGACTTAAAGGGCGATGGCACCAGATTTTCCTCAGGCAGAAAGGGACAGAGGGCAGTGATGAGAGGGGGAGAGGGAGGGAAGCCAGGTGGCCAGATGGAGATGTGGAGGGCTTCTTCCAAGACGGCAGAGGGACAGGCTGGGGACAGGGCGGGGTTTCCGTCCAGAGTGTGGGCAGGTGCCCCCCGCACACCACCTCTCACTCCTGTCTCGCCAGCAGCATTTATTATTTCTCAAGGCGTTTTCCAGTAGTTCCGGCTGGTGCCTGTGAAGTTGGTAAAGAGGGAAATGACATCATTAAAAAGCAAAAGGCTCATAATTTCATAGCTGATTTTCCCCAACATGTTCATGACTGACGGCGCCAAGAGGCATCACAGGAAACAGAAAGCACGCCAACACAGCTGACGGCAGCCCTGTTACGTTTTTATATTTTATTTTGAAGCTTCCAGACTGTAAAACTGACTTTTTCTTGTCCATTTCTATGAACGTTAACACATGCACACATCTGTGTAACCACCGCCACGATCGGGATGCAGCACTCAGGGAAACTCCCCTCCCCTGCTCTCTGCCATAGTCTCATCTTATCCCCATCCCTACTCCCAGGCAACCACTGATCTGTCCTCTGTCACTGTAGCTTTGTCCTTTCGAGAATGTCACCTCCATGAAACCGGGCGGAGTATAACCTTTTGAGGATGAATTCCTTCACGCAGCGCGATGTCTTTGAGATACATCCATGGGGGTGCCTGTTCCTTTTCATTGCGAGTAGTACTTCATTGTGCGGATGGGCCACAGTGTGTTAATCTATTCACCTGTTGAAAGACATTTGTGTTGCTTCCAGTGTTTGGCAGTTAGGAAGACAACTGCTATGCACATCTGGGTACAGCTTTTTGTGTGAGCGTAAGTTTTCATTTCTCTAGGACAAATTATTAGGAGTGAGATTGCTGATGAGTGCAGTCATCTTTGGGGGCCCAGTTTTAAAGAGTCCCAGGCTTTGTAAGAATATATGAAATAATATCAGAGAAGGAACTCTGTACAGTTGCGTGGCATGGAATAACCTTTTTATTAAAGCCTATTTACTAACTGTATTAGACATAGTTCTTTTAGTTTCAAGGAACGGAAGTCCTTTGCTTAAGCAAAGAGAAAAGTATTAACAGGAAACAGATGTGTCTCTGGGAGCCTTAGGATAGAGATGCAGCAGGAGCCTCATAAAGATGTAGATCAGGGCAGGAAAAGCCATCCAGATGCTTCCTGCATCCTTGTGCCTGTTTCTCTCTGGGCATTAGCTTCGTGTTTCTCTCCTGGAAAGGTTCACTCTCTCTCTGCCACTTGGTCCTCAGGGTATTTAGAAGATGCCGCCTGGAATTCCAAAGTTCACATATGATAAGCTTTGCCACCAGCAAGACTGACTCCCCACCAATGTGAATTGTGTATTCGTAGGACCAGAACTCTGACCAGCGCACCCCAGTCGGTGTGACCAGAACAACAGGACCACGTGGAACCAGCGTGGCTGCCCCGTGACCCGCCTCCTTGCCCTTCTGGATCGGGGCGCACGGCCCGGAGGGGACACACTTTGTGTGGAGGAGGGCCGCTCTTCACGCCCTCTCACCACGCCAGGGACGCCTCTACCTCCCCTTCCTGGCTCCTCGGCGGGGAGGAGGTTTAGCCAGCTCTCAGGGTGTGCGATGAGGTCTGGCGTCGTCTCGCCCCTGGGTAGGGCTGCTGGTCCTCAGATGGTTTCTCTTCACTCTCCTGTATTTCCTAACGTGCCACTTCTTCCGGGCAAGTCAGCCAGCCTCTTCTCTCTTCTTCTCAGAGAAGCGACCCTCCCTCGGGCCTGGGTATCTCTTGCTTCCCTAGAAAGCCCATGTGGACCTCCTGGTAACCTCAGTTAGACGGGGAGAAGAGGAGATGGTTTGGAGAAACTTCCCAGAAACCTGCTGCTATACTTACGCAGATAGGAACAAAGCGGTACTTTAATTCTAGTATTTTCTCTTATGCTGGATGCAAACCTGCCTTAGGTATCTTCCTGGGGGTGGACAGTGATTGGCAGAGCAGGATTTGAGCACTCCTGGGTCCTTGTCCAGAATAGCATCCACACCAACGTTATCCTCCCTTCATTTACCATCCCCAAAGGTAACTAGGAGTTTATCCCAACTAACCTGGATTCTTTAATTGTCTAATTACCTGACCCCCATCAGAGAAACACCAAAGATACAATAAAAAGATACAATGGAGCTTGAAATCCCAGTCAAGCTTGAAGGAGTATTTGCCTAAAGATACAGCCAATGAGTTCTCCCTACACCTCCTCCCCTCAGGCTCTAAAAGTTGCCATGGCTCATGGTCACGGTCAGGAGCCTTTATCCTAATCTCCCAAGTGGCCACATCAGACACGGAGTTGCCCCTGAAAAGATAACAGCACCGTTCTTTGCAAGGGGTTCTAGCCTCTCTCCCTAACTAAAACGAGTCTTCTCTGAAATCGGAGGCGAGAGTCTGGCAGAAGAAGCATGAGCTTTGAGGACCAGAAGATTAGGGTTTGCATCCCAGCTCTGTCCCATGTGCTTGAGCGAAGCACCCAAGCTCTCCGAGGCTCATTTGCCTCCCCAGTGATGTGCCCCAGGGTTGTTGGGAGGGTTAAATGAAATGCTTTCTGTATGTGCTGGCCCAGGATAAATGCTCCACATTCATGGGTTCAACCTTCCCTTCTTTTAACAACACAACCTCAGTGAAGTCTCCTGTAAGGCTCCTGAGGTCTTAGAGATCTGTTTGGCACATTCACCATCATTTGCTCACAAGTAAGTAAGCACAAAGCCTTCCCTGTTGACAGTTTTCTAAGGAGAAGAACAAAGCAGAAAGGTATTCCATTTTTTGACTCATAGGAAGCGGGTTTGTAGCTTTTATATATAACCAAGACAATTTCATTCTGTCCCTCCTCTTTTGGGAATCCCAGGCCCCTGTTCATCCATCTTTGTTAGCCCTGACCCTGTAGCTAATATCCATCTGCAGGCCTCGGTCCTCCCCGCTAGCCTGTGGGCTCCTGGGAACCGGCGTGTGTCTAGGTGATCGGGGAGGAAGAAACTTTTCTTCCACCTGTGTAGGGTCTTCTGGCTGGGCTAAGAATTAAGTTGACATGAGACAAATTAGCAGGAGAAAATTGAATTTAATTTTGTAAGTACGAGAACCCCACATCCGTGAGAGGTGCTGAGGTACATACGCCACCCGGAGATACGGAATGGGATAAGGGCTGGGGCTTCCAAGGACAGAAGGGTCATTCACTAATGATGATAATAATTGATGTCATCTTAATGATAAAAAGAAGAGCAGATGTTTGGTAATTAGATGTTTGCCCTGCTATACAGACGGTGGCTTAGATAAAATTTATCTTTGGGAATAACTCTTTTTCTGGGGAAAAAAAAGAATTCCCGATTTAAATTATTCTAAATAGTTAAAGAAGAGACAGTAGTTTCTCTTGAGCCCAAAGGGTCTCAATTGCCTTTAGCTCAAAATAATCTCCATGTCAAGGTGGCACCTCTCAGGGAGAACTGTTCTGAGCCCCTGCAAAATCATCCTCACATTCCCAGCTTCTGGCACAGAACAGAAAAGTGTGCAAGTTTGTTAAGGGAATGAGGGAACGCCTGGGACACAGCTACAGCTATCTGACCTGGAAAGATTTTGATTCGTGTCATCTCTGGCTGACAGTTGGCCACCTTGAATTTTACGCTGCGTTTAGACATGTCTTTTGCCTTGGTTTTCCAGGAAGAAATAACATCAGTTGCAAGAAACGAATATACCCAATTTATCTGCAAGTCCCTGGGGGAAAAAACATTCACCACAATCGACAGAAAATTCTGTTGATTTGATCAGATCAGGTCTTCCTATTTAGAGGGCAAAGGCAGAGAGAAAATCTACGCCCATTGCTTGCCACGCTGGTCTTCCAGAAGGTTTGACACATTGTGAAATCTTTCTAGGTGACTGCATGCTAAGGTACCCTGTAATCCTAACCAAAAAAAAAAAATCAAGAAACAAACAAACAAAAAACAAATTTTGTTCCAAGACAGAACCCAGAAATGAAGATAAATCTTCTAATCACTCAAGTTTCCACTCAGCAAGATTAAAGTTCATTGCATCCCCAGACAGGGCTCCAAGTTTAACTATAACAGGAGATGAAACAGTATACCTGACGTCCAACTTGGAAAGACGTGGCTAAAAACTCAAGGAAATGTTTGTGGAAAGGAGAGCGCTAATCCGTTGCAGATTGAAAGGGGATGTCATATAACTTGACCTCTAAACAAAACCCAGTGCCTCTTTTGCCCCATTTGGACAGCTCCTCACCCTTCAAGGCCCACCTCAAAATCTACTTCTCATGGCTGTTTGCACCTTTCCTATTCCGAGCAGGAGCAGGCTCAGTCCTTCCCTCTCCTGTGACCCTGCAGCCCCCTGCCTGTGCAGTGGCTTTATTAGAGCAATTCCTCCCTGTGTTAGGAGCATCTGCATCTCTTTCCCCCTCATTCCTCTTGGGTCCTCCTCCACTACATAGCACATTTGAGAGAAAATGACACCAGCAGTTTGCGTTTACTGAATCCTCTAGCGCTCCAAGCACCCCTGTGATGTACATTACAAATGCTGTATCCTTTCATCCTGAAAACAAACCTGCAAGGTTGTTTGCTTTGCTCTGCTTTTCTACCCCAATATTTCACTATGAAAAAGTTCAAACATGCAGAAAAATTGAAAATTTTGTAGCAAGGACCCGTATACCCACCACCTAGATTCCACCATTAAGATTTTATGACACTCCCTTGATCACATACTCTCCATCTGTCTGTCCCTCTCTACATCTATCAGTCCACCTTATTTCTGGATGCACTCTGAAGTAGGGACAAGAGTATTTTGAATCCCTGTTTAACAGATTCACAATTTTAGAGAGGTTAGACATCTTGCAGGAGGCAACACAGCAAAGTATTAGAGACAGGATTTTATTCCCCATCTGCTTACTGCAGAACCCACGTTCTTCCTACCTTTCCATCCTGTATCTGATCAACATTTGCTGAATGAACGAATGAGTGATGTCATTTATGAAGAGCGTCAGTAAGAAGATGCTAATTTATTGGCAAATGAAAAGCTGCATTGAAGTTTGCTGTGTCCATATTTTGAAGAAGGTTTCCTTTGGTAATTAAATAAATGTTATTTACTGGGTGTGAATTTATACTAAGGTTTACATTAGTGTGATGGAGATAGACAGTTTTAAAACATTTAAAAATTGGAAAAATTCAGATAGTGATGATACTATGAAAGAAATCAGACAGGATGAGGGTCTAGGGGGGTTCTGCGTGCTGGGCTGGCATTGGCTGGGCAGGAAGGAGAGGGGAGGGCCCAGGAAGGTAAAAGTAACTCTGGGGTGAACCCGAGTACTGAGAAGATACCAGCCTCGGGGGAGAGCCTTCGGGGAGATGCCAGCCTGGAGGAGGCGTGTTTCACCCAAAAGGAACAGCAGGTGCAAGGTCACCGAGGTGGGAATAACTTCTGGCGTGCTTGGGGGATAGAAAGAAGGCCAGAAGGGCTGAGCAAACAAGAGTCATAACAGGTGAGGTTGCAGAGGGTAGGGGTATCCTCAGAGGCCGAGACGGAAATCTTGAATGTAAATATAAGTGCAACGGGAAGCCATCAGAGGGTTTTAAGAAGAGAGGAATGGCAAGGTGTTTAGATTCCTCTTGCTGACTGTGGAAACTAGACTTTAGGAGACAAGAAGGAAAGCAGGGAGACGAGTGGAACGGGCTGAACTGTGTCCTCCCAAAATTCACATGTTGAAACCCTAACCCCCAGTTCCTCAGAAGGTGACTGTATTTGGAAATAGGGTCTTTACAATGGTATATAGTTAAATTGAGGTGCTTAGGGTGGGCCCTAATTCAATATGACCTGTGTCCATATAAGATGAGGAGATTAGGACACAGACACACAGGGAAGATTATATGAAAACACAAGGAAAATATAGTTCTCTGCAAGCCAAGGAGCGAGGCCTCAGAAGAAGTGAACCCTGTGGACAATTTGATCTCGGACTTCTTGCTTCCAGAATTATAAAAAAAATTAATTTTTGTTGTTATAAACACCTGGTCTGTGATATTTTATTATAGCAGCCTTAGCAAACACATACAGCCAGTTCAGAGGCTGTTGCCACGGTCTATTTGAGAGATGATGGTTTAGGATCTATTGGAAGCAGAGCCAGCAGAATTTGCTGATAGATTGGATGTGAAGGAGAGGGAAGGAGAAGAGTCAAAGTCAGGGATGACTGTTAAGGTTGGGCTGGAGCCCAACTGGGTTGAGTGGAGGTAGGGAGGTAGGTTTGGGAAAGAACTCATTGGCAGTGGAAATCCAGAGTTCTGTTTTGGACAAGCTAAGTCGAGCAATTGAGCAGGAAATGGCATATGAGCTTTCCTGAGCCCTCATGGTACAGAAATACCTATTTCCACTGAGCATCTGACAGGTACCAAGCACCACAGTGGGCACTTCTGCAAAAAGAGAGGAATAAAATGTAGACCTTGTGATCCAGGAAGCCAATATCTTGGTTTACAGCCTCAACAATGTATGTCCCCTAAGATTGCAATTTTCTCGTGGGCAAAGTCAGAGACACAAAAGTCTTGACCAGAGCAGCAAGGTTGTGATAAATCTGTGGGCATTTCTGGGGCAGGTGTATGTTAACACTTGTCTGAGCAGGAATCCAGGATGTGACACTGCCTACATAGTCGTGTTAAATGATCAGAAATTCACTGAACATGTTTTTGTTAAGATGATTTCATTTGTCTAGGAAGCCAAATTCTTAGAACAAAGAGAGTCAGGGACAGAAATGTATTATGAGATACGTTCCACCTTCAGACTCAGCCCACGCGAGTCAAAAGCAAAAAAGTTGCGTTATCCCTGAGTCGATGAACAAGTGATGCTTGACATCCATAGAAATGAGAGGGAATACAGGAGGAGCCCTCTTTTTGTCTTCTCTGGAGTGGAGAAGCAGAGATCCACACGGCCTTGACTTCTTGCTCTAGGCTACAGAAGCTTGGCCAAAATGTTTACTCCCAGGTTTGGAGCTGGGTTTGGGGCAAGGTCCCAGCTTGGCCCCTGATGGCAACCCTGGGGCTTAGCTCCATTTTTGCTCTCCATGGTAACATTTGGTATACTTTTTCCAGTCTTTTCCTTTTAGTTAGATCATGATGAATATAGTATTTTCACTCTGACTTTTTTTTTAACTTACCATTGTATTATGAATACTTTTCATGTCATTAAAAATTGTTTGACATTACATGTCAGTGGTCATTTGATATTTCATCATCTGGACACCCACTGATCTAAGCGAGTCCTTAGAGCCGAGCATGCAGATCGTAACAAATCATTTCCTTTCAAAGGTAATGATGCAATTAGTGATTCCAGTGCAAACTGGGGTACTTTGGACTCTCCTAAACATTGATGTTTTCATGGATATAGCAATGTCTTTGGGCCACATGTTTGAATCCTGTTCACTTGTTGGTTCTGTCTGTAACTCTTCCCTCCTTCAACCCTTCTCCCATGCTTGATATTCTCACTAGAGCTCCCTAGGTTCCCTCTTTATTATTAAGTATCTGCAACTCCTCTTCAACATCCCCACTTTTCACCCCTCAAAACATAGTGCTGCCATGGACCCAGCCTGAGGAGGCATCGGAGGGACTCCCTGAAGTTGCATATGGAAAGACTTGAAGCCAAAGGCAAGACCACGGCTCCAGGTGGGTGGGGAAAGAAACCAAATTTTGTCAAAAACTTAGAATCCCCAACCAAGAGTGGTTTTCCTGAAAGCTCAACTTAGGGGAGCAAAACCCTGCAGGGAAGTGTAGAATCACAGTGGGCCAGCTACTGCAGTGCCCAGAGAAGGACTGACATTCCAGAAAACAGCAGAACTGGTAACAGCTAATGGTTTATATTAGAATTATAATGGATGTAGTATTTTTATAGATGTTCTGGCTTCATGTTTTGAAATGCAGATAAACTTTATGTGAATTATAGTAAACGTTTTTTATTGCGTTGATTCATTTTTACTTCCAGTGAAATCCAGTCTTAACATTAATAATTAAATTAAGTAGACAAATCAGATGAAAAGAAAATACAGCTTGGTATTAAACAAAATAAATACAGAAATACCGGTATTTTCATTGTATGCCAGGATTGAGATCACTAGCTTCATGAAGCATCTTTGCATATAAATCTTTACGCAAAATTATATAGCGTTCCATGCCCCAGTGTAGAGGGTCATGTGACACATTCTCTCAGGACTCAGGGCTGTGATTCTGAATAATCCATATCTGTCCTTCCACCAGACTGTAAGAACTGTGTCAGCCTTAACGTTTCCCTCTTGACCAAAGTTGTCATCGGCAGTGGAAGCCCAGAGTTCTGTTTTGGACAAGCTAAGTCGAGCAATTGAGCAGGAAATGGCATATGAGCTTTCCTGAGCCCTCATGGTACAGAAATACCTATTTCCACTGAGCATCTGACAGGTACCAAGCACCACAGTGGGCACTTCTGCAAAAAGAGAGGAATAAAATGTAGACCTTGTGATCCAGGAAGCCAATATCTTGGTTTACAGGACTAAATTTTGCATGCAAATGCTATCGCCTTTCTAAACTACGATGTAATTTCCCCATATATTTTCCTAGTCCTTCCCATTAGGTCCTTTATCCTGTTACGGTGTTTTATCTTATTTTGTCTTTGATTTTATTGTAAACCACTTCATGTCTTTTTTTTTTTTTTTTTTAAGTGGTAATGTTGACTCAAGAATGCAATCAGAATCTTTGGTTTAAATGACAGGAGCCTAGAGTTAAATCATCTCTGGTCAAGTCACCAGGCAATGGCAGAGTCTCCTCTTATTTCCTGAGTCTTTGCATTTTATCTTTCAAAAAACAAAAAAGCCACTGCATACTAAGCCTGCACCAAGACCCCATGGTCGCAGACCTTGCCTCACCTCTCCCCTATTTGACGTGTAAAGTTTATGCTGTTTGGATATTGATCTCATCCGTTTATGATGGAGGACCACGCCCTCCTTCAGTGCCACGACGTCAGCAGATCTCATCTGTGAACTGCTCAGTGGTCAGAGACTAGAGCTGCAGAGGTTTCCACTGGTCTTATGAGTTTCCTCCTCTTCCCATCATTTTTAGTAACTTCCCAGTTACTTAGCATGCGATGGAGTTGTTATTGTGACACAAGGGACATTGAAGGGATTTTGTAATGTCGTAAAGATTGCAATATACACATATGAGCACTAGTTCTTTGAGCTAAGTTCTGGTACATAATAACCTGGTACATAATGGGTTGTTCAACAAACATATGGAAGGAAGGAAGGGAGGGAGGAAGAAAAAATTCCTGCAGGTATCATATTGTCAATAAACAGTCTTGACATTCTGGGATCTAGATAACTTCACATCTTCCTCATAGTTTCTTTACATCCCTGGGAGCCTAAGGTATTAAACTTGGAGCTGAGGGCCATAAAACCGGAGAAAGACCCTTACTCCCATAAACACTAGTGGGGGAAAGAGAAGGAAAGAAAAGTTACATAAAATGGGTAAACAAGGTCCTACTGTCTAGCACAGGGAACGATACTCAATACCTTGTAAAGGCCCATAATAAAAAATATGAAAAGGAATATATATGTCTGCATAAATGAATCACTCACTATGCTGCGCACCAGAAAGTAACACAACATTGTAAACTGACTATAATTCAATAAAAAAAGTAAACTTGATGTCTTCCTTTGGTCTATAAATGTATTATTGGTTCTAGAGATTTCTCATATTGCTTGCATATGATGTGCCTAGAAATGTTTAGAAGCCTGAACAAGCAGTGCCCTCTCCTTGCCCTCTTTGTACCCAAACCTTACAAGGAGCCCTAATACTGTGTTTCAGAAGCAATAGTGAAAAACTTCACAATAGTCAAATCATCTACGGATGCTAAGCATCACCCCCTCAGTCCTTCTCCTCTCTCATGCGGGCAGAGCACGTCCAGTGACTGGTCTTTTCTGTCCCCCCAAGCTCTCTGAAGTGCGTGCTCCCATGGCTGGCTGGGATCTGGCCTCTGGCTCTCTCTTTTCCTGGGTCTTGGCACCTGTGCCTTCACACACCTGAGAACCTACACTAACTCTTCTTCTATCCAACATACCCTTGGCTCTGTGCTCTTTCCAGTTCATAATCCTGAAATCTGCAGTTCACAACCCCTCCCCATGCAATACACACACACACACACACACACACACACACACACACACACAACCCACGGTCTTAGAAGAGGAGAGAGAACACCTCTCTGCAACTTTGACTTTTCCATCTATTTTTCTCTTCTTTAAACCTTCTCACAAAAACCACAGGAGAAAAAGAAAAGGCTGAGTCTCATATCTGATGAAGTGATCAAAAATAATAACCATGCTATGTCCTTCTGCCTCCAAAGTTTAGCCAACATTAAAGTAAGCAGAAACAGGGCAGGCAAAAATCGAACCTTTGCAAACTGAGTGGACACGGAAAGTTCTTTCCCAGAGCTCTCCTTTCTTGCTTGACAGAATGGAATATTGATACCTCCTGCACGGGGTTGCTGTGTGGACGCCAGATAATGTATGCAAAGGGCCTGGGGTACACCAGGCTTTCAAGAACTGGAGCTGTTGTTAACACACATGCCTCACTCATGGCTCCCATCTGTACTGAGTTGGAGAAGGGCCTTGGTGGTTGTCAAACAAGAGAGCACACTTCCTCAACCCAGGAGAGCAAACAGAACTGCTACAAAGGAAAACTGTATTGACACAGTGCCATTACCAGAACCAACAAACATTCTCCGGAAAGTCCCCTGGTGCCCATAAGCCATTACAAACGTACCAACCTTGAGTCTGTCGAAGCACATTTTTAAGCAATTTATGTTTTTCAGCTCGTAAAACCTACTGTGATAACAAGTTCCACCTGTTAGTCAGAGCCCATAAATCTTCACCAACCCCACAGCCTTCAGGGGAGGTGAGGAGACCCAGGGGAAGGAGCTCAGATGCTGTTATCAGTTGTGGGTTGAATCTGCCATTTTCTGCCATTTTCTGCCATTATGCAGGCAGCGAACCTCTGTGACCCTCGGTCTCTTCACTAGGCAGTGGGATAACAGTGCCTAAGCCACACACAGCTCAGCCTCAGAGATTTGGACTCACTCTTCCTTCTGCCACGAAAGCTCTTCCCATGGATGGGTATCCACATAGCTTGTTTGCTCATTTCATTAAGTTTTTATCCAAAGCACAACGATAAGAAATGTCCCATGCCTACACCACAAACACCTAAAATACAAGACAAGCTTTTTTTCTTAAGACAATGGACAATGAGCAGAAAAGAACTATGATTCCAGCAGATAGTTATTGAGAGTAGGGAGGTAAATAAGATGAGCTTTATAATTGCATTGACTTTCTGTCTGGAGTTAATTTCTGGAGTTTAGAATAAGGAGAAGAAGCCCAAACTGAGACTGAAATCTTGCCAAGTTGACTAAGTTATGAAAACTACAAGACAGAGGTAACTGGAATTTGTGGGGAAGAGTATCCAAAAAGAGAGAGCTAAGCAGAGATAGCCCTCCAAAACACAGTAGGAGGTTCCCTTCCCCATCTTTGGATGGACTGAAACACTCAACATAGTAAAGATACAACTCTTCTTAAACTCATACACAAGTTTAATGCGGTTAATGAAGATTTTGAAAATAAAGACAAGGTTATTCCAAACCTTTCTAAGGACTAGAAAATCTAAAACAATCCTGGAAAAGAATGAAGTGGGAGAAATCGTTCTACCTGATTTCAAGACTTATTGTGCAGTTACAGGAATCAAGACTGTGTGGTGTTGACCAAAGACACATGGATCAATGGAACAGAACAGAGGTTCCAGAAATAGCCCCACGCAAGTACCGACAACTGATGCTGACAACGGGGAAAAGTGATCCCCATGGAGAAAGCATGGTCTTTTCCAAAAATGGTGACGAAACAGATACCCATAACAAAAATAAATAAAGTAACCCTTAATCTAACTGTCACCTCTTACACAAAATCTAACTCAAAGTTGGCTATAGATGGATATGTTAAGCATAAAACTATAACACTTCCAGGAAAAAGAAAAAAAAACCTACAGGAGAAAATCTTTGGGACCTAGGGATTGGTGAAGAGTTCTTAGATATAACACCAAAAACATGATCCATAGAAGGAAAAACATCAATAAATTGGACATGATCAAAATTAAAAGCTTTTGCTTTGGGAAAGACCCTGTGAAGACAATAAGAAGACAAGCTACAGACTTGGAGGAAATATTTGCAAACCACTTATCTGATGTAGGACTCACATCTAGAACACATAAAGAATTTCCCAAACTCAGGATTAAAAAAAATCAGTTCAATTAGAAAATGGGTAAAAGGCATGAAGAGACATTACACAGAAGAGAATAAACAGATGGCAAATTGTTATATAAATGAGCCAAAAATGGCCTTTGTGCATCGGCCCCTAGGTTGCTTCCTTATTCATTGCAGGCTGAGATGCATTAGCCTAAAAGCCTGCTGGCACCAGACTCAAATTTTTATACATCCAGCTGTTTTAAAGATAGCCCAACTAAGCAGATTTTTAGCCATTTAGAGCTTGGCTGCTTTACATTCCCTGAAAAGCCTCACCCTCTATCTGCTGACCATTAATGAGCTAGAGCCTTGTGGTTGTAAAATCCCAAGCTACCACGGCCCTTGGGAGTTCTGGGACCCGGAGGCTCCCAGCCGTGCTGCTGAATGATGTCACATAAACAGGTAAGCGTCCTCTCTGGTCCTCCCCTTCCCTTGACCTCCTCCCCTTCTGAGCAGCAACTCCTCAAGCCACAGTCGCTGAACAGACTGCTGCTAAGAGAGCCTTCCCCTCCCATGCAACCCTGTCCAAGCATCACCCAATAAAACTTGCTGTGTATTACTACTTCTTCTGGTACTAAGTTTTTCTTTGATCTGTCCAAAATCTCTCAAACCTCAAAAACAAGCAAACACATGGAAAAATGTTCTATAGGATGAAAAATGCAAATTAAGGCCATGATGAGATATCACCAGATACCTTTTAGAACAGCTAAAATTTAAAATATAGACAATGCTAAATGCTGGTGAGAATGTGGAGAAACCGGATCTCTCATGTATTACTGGTAGGAATGCAAAATGTACAACCACTCAGGAAGGTAGTTTGGCACACATGTACCAAAAGAGCCAAGGAATTGCACTCTGGGACATTTATCCCTGAGAAGTGAAGGTGTATGTCCACATAAAAGCCTGCATGTGATTGTTTATAACAGCTTTGTTTGTAACAGCCCAAACTGCAAGCAACTAAAATGTCCTTCAATAGGTGAATGCTTAAACCAACTGTGATCCATCCATACCAAGAAATACTGCTCAGCAATAAAAGAAGTGAATTGTTGCAACAATTGCAACAACTTGGATGGATCTAAAGGGCATTATACTGAGTGAAAAAAACCTCAATCTCAAAAGGGCACATACTGTAAGAGTCCATTGAAATAACACTCTGAAAATGACAAAATTACAGAGACGTGAACTGGAGTGGTTGCTGCCGTGGGTCAGGGATGTTGGAGGAGGAGGAGGATGTGGGTGTTACTATAAGGATCCAGCCCTAGGGAGATACTTGTGGTGGAATAGTTCTGAAATTAATTCCAGGTGCAGTTGCACAAGTCCACGTGACGTAGAACTATACGCACACATTGTACCAATGTCAAATTCACGGTGTTCACATTGTATCATTATCATGTAAGATGGAAAGGGCTCATTTCAACCGGCACAGCAGAATTTCTCCAGAACAACTCCACGTAGCCAATTCAGCATTCCCCCTGCAAAGCGTGCAGACTGACACCCACGGAGATGCCATCACTCGCCGCCGTGGTCTGCCCTGCGGTACTCTGTGTTTTTTCTAATGCTCCTGCCAGTTGAGCTGTCTGTTTACCGAGAGTGAGTTGTATTTGCTCTCAAGCCTGTTGCGACCACTTGAACTGTTCTTCTAATTACTTAATTAAAATAAACATAATAAAAACCAATTAAATATGAGTGGGATAAGGAAGTTTCATTGCTGCTTCAATGAAAGCTAAATTGAAGGCTTTGGAAAGGCTCAGAAATAAGAGCAAACCACACACGGCAAAATTATGGATGTTGAACTAGGCATGGGTGAGCCAACTGTAAAAGATTCAGAGGGGGTAAGAATCTTAAAAGTCTTAAAAACCCAGAAGGATGCTGCATTCATATGGTCTCGAAAGATCTGCAGTTCTTGCTCTCTTTTACAGAATCCTAAAGGGGAACTTTTTTTTTAAGTCAAGCTTTGCTTGTTCAACATATCGGTTAAACACACTGGTTTTATTGATGGATAAATCAATACACACCAAAATCAAAATCCAATCCATTTTATTGATGGCCAGCCAGGCCTGCGCTCTAGGACAGGGCCCAGTTTTTGTCATCACAGTATTCCCAACACTTAGTACAACACCTCACCCCTTCTCCTGCTTCTCATTGGCCAAGACTGACTCCACAAGGAGATGACCCCATACACACACTTCCTGACGCATCCCTTGGCCCCTTGGTGGCTACTCAGGAAGCCAGGTCCCAAGGTCCCACACCATGTGGCATGGTGTCACATCCAAATTCACAAGCAGAGAGGTGAGAGGTGAGAGAGCAAGGATAAGGTGTCATCAAGAGAAAAAGGAAGAAGCAGAGAAAGGTGTCTAAGAAAGTTAGAGTTTGTATCTCAAGGCACATTAATTTTAAGGAATGAATAAAAACAGAAGAAACGGAGGGTGGTGGAGGGTATAGCTCATTGGTAAAGTGCATGCCAGGGTTCAATCCCCACTACCTCCATTAACAAAATAAATAAATCTAATTACTATCCCGCAAAAAAATTCTAATTAAAGAAAAGAAACAGTGAGAAAAGGTGATGAGAGTTGAATGCTGTTCCTCTTTGTAAGTGCCTATATGGAGACTTTGAAGAGAGATTTTAGCTTCCCAAGGGTTGGGGAAAACAGCTCTGAAGTCAGATGAGTCAGAGTTTAAATACAAGCCCTGGCCCTTTGCGGCTGTGTCCCTGGGCCTCTTCATCTGTCCATCTGCAAATCCAGGAGAATGCTGCCTACATCCTAGGCTGTGATGAGAATTAAACAAAATCATGTCTCTAAATTAGCACACAGAAATGCTCAATGAGGGCAAGATTTCTTCCTTTTCCTTCTCATTTATCCAGCATTCTTCATCCTCCCTAACAGTAAGACATGCAAGGGAGGAGTTTAAGACCTGAATAACTATCCAGGATCCCTTTAAAATCTCATCAATGTGTACATTTCAGGTAAAAAGAAATATACGAACACTGGAAAGGAGCTATTAGCCACGTGGTATGAATTTTAACAACGTTTAATTTTAGAACAGTCTTCTGAACATGTTCTTAGCTTTCATCACTCAACAAACACTTGTGAAGCATCCATGTGTCAGGCGCAGATTCATACATAGGCTGTGTTTTGGTGAATTTGTGCCGTTGGAGGTGGACATGTTTAGAATCCAGTGTTACAAGCAGAACAATTATTTTGATCATTGCAAACCGTTAAAGCAAATCCATTGGTCTTTTTGCAGCTCGAGAAGAGGGCCCGGGGATGTTGTCTGCAGGGGGCCACCACATGGTAATTGCTTTAGCTGCTTTAACCGAAGTGGTGGCTCCAGACACACAGAGGGACTAGCTCTCGTTCAGTTGTGCCTTGCTGTTCCCACTAAATGGATTTCTCTTCCTCATCCTTAAAAAAATTCTCTATGCAGCCTTCCATTCCCTTCCTCTACCATTGCCCCAGTCCAGACACTCGTCCTCTGCCCTGCTCCATCACAGCACCCATCATGCTCTACACTAATTGCTGATTTTCTGGCCTATATTTACCACATTGGACAAAGGGCTCCTTGTGGGCAGAATCATGCTCACTCATCTGGCTAAGTCCAGGGCTTGACACAGTGCTTGGCACATAACAGGCATCCGATGGAGGAAGAGAGGGAGGCAAATGAGGAAGGAAACCTACTACATTAATACATAATACATACTTAATCCATATGCATAAATAAATAAGTTAGAATATAAATACATACATAACTGGGTCAATGTATGGAAGAGTAGGCATTATATGCATTTACATAGGAGCACATAGAACATGAAATTTGATAAAGTAATTTGTAAGTATTTTAGTTTTAATTTTATAGTTTTAGCACCTCACTTTGTTGGCCAAAGAATCCTAATTTTTTGTTCTTACTGAAGAAACTGAAAAAGAGAGCAAGAAAGTTATTCTAGTCAATTTACTTATTAGTCACAACTTATAAATGGACAGAAACCCCATTCAAACTGAGTTCAGGGAATTTATGGGCTCTGGTATTTGAAAGTCCAGGAAGCATATTAGCTTCAGGAATAGCTGGATCTGGGTGCTCTTTCCACTTCTCAGCTCTTTTTTTCTTTAGGGTTGGCTTTGTCAGATTCAGATTTACCTCATCGGTACCTCTAGAAGCTCCAATGAACAAAAGTTCAGCTTTCCAACAACAGTCTCAGAACTGAGTCCCATTCGTTGCCTTGGGTCATGTGCCCAGCTCTGAACCAATCACTGTAGTAAGGCAGATGATCACACAGACCTGGGCCATAGCTCACCCCTGGAGTTCGGGGCAGTGGCAGAGCCCCCTGCACACTAGAAGAGCAGGAGAGGCGCCGCTCTCCGAAAGGACAAGAAGGTGCCATCCGCAGAGGAGGGAATGCTTGCTGGATGGCAGAACAGCATGCGAGCAGAGTAAAGTGATAATAGGAGCCACGAGTGGAATTGTGCCTTTCTATGAGACAAAACTTTTAAAGTTCTCGAGGGACTGGGGGTTGACCATGACCCTGTGTTTCTCAGGTTCCCTCCTTTTTTCTTTCCACTCCTGCCTTTTCTTCTATTTCCCCTCCTCTCCCAGAGAGGGAGGCAAGCAAGACAGCCAAGCGACATGGGAACTGGACAAGTGGCGTGAAGACCAGTGCTTCGAGAATGTCTCCCATGCATGGGCGCCACCCTAAAAGCCAATCCATTTCCACTGGACTTCATTAAAATCCTGCAATCACATTTCTTAGTTTAAGGAAACTTCCTTCTTCTCTTTGTTTATTCCAAAGGAGCCTGGTCTTCGGAATCTGGCTTCCAGTAAACAAGCCGATTTTATTATTATTATCATGATTAATTTCCTGATTGAAGAGAGAGATCATGGGATTAGCGGTCCAACAGACCTTGTCAAATCCCTGCTTTGCCACTTGACATCTGTACGAATTTGAACAAGTTGCTTCCCTCTTGGAGCCTCAGTTTCCAGGGCTGTAAAATGGGTGGTAATCAGAACTACCTCACACGATGTTGTAATACACAGCAGCCACTAGCCAAGTCTGGGAATATAGCAAGTGCTCAACTCCTGTTGGCCGCTCTCACAGTTACTCATGGTGCTGTAAAGTCTGGAGGTCTAAAAAAGCCCAGCAGTGAGTTCTTTTTAACAAGATCATAACTAATGGCAGCAGGACAAGCCCCAGATGTGTATGCAACCTATGCTTCCACTTTCTGAAGATCAACATTAACCCAGGGATTTCTTTTTTCTTTTTTTCTGCACCAACATTAGGCTCTGCTCAGGATTCCCAGAGGGAGTAGTACTTAGATAATTCATTTTTAATCATCTGAGCTGTACAAGGAAAGTTTCCATCTTCTCAAAAGATTAAATAGCAGAAATAAGGGCAGGAATAGGCTGGGAAGGGAGCTTTGCTGGATTTGAACTTGAGCTGTGGCCTGCACTTTTGCAGAAAAGTCAGTGACTTGCTGGCTTTCACATTGGGTGGGTCCACCCTCTACCAAATGAGCCTGCATCATATTCATTTATTCATCCATCCAGGTGTTCATCCACCAACATCCACTGACTACTCTGCACCAGGCTTGTGGTTGGGCACCAGGAACAGTACTAAATAAGGCCCGTCTTTTGCCCTAAGTAGCTCATAATCCACAGCTTTTACTGTTTTAATAAGAGCCAGAGAGTAAATAGTTTAGAATTTGCAAGCCATACAGTTTCTGTCACAACTACTTATTGGGACACACCAGGTAAATGAATGGGCAGGGCTATGTTCCCATAACACTTTACAAGCATCCTTAGTTTGCCTACCCCTGGTCTAGGGGCAGAGGAGGCCACAGGTAAATAAACACAAGTTCTTTCATTGTCCCAAGGACAGGGAGGCAAGGCAAGCCCTGGGAGTGAAGGGGAGAGGGAAGAGTGGCTTGGGACGAGTCTGGACATGAAACTGGGAAAGATGATTAAAACTGGGGATCTATTCTGGGACCTTTGAGACTTGTTGGAGAAAAGAGTCATCAAGGATGACACTAAGATTTCTGGGTGGTGTCACTTACTGAGGCTACCCCAAAGGGAGGGTCATCCAAATCAGTGTCTTGCAGCCTTTCTCTAAAAGTATCCAATGAAATACTACTCAGCCATAAAGAAGAATAAAATAATGCCATTTGCAGCAACATGGATGGACCTTGAGATGATCATATTAAGTGAAGTAAGTCAGACAGAGAAAGACAAATATCATATGATGTCACTTATATGTGGAATCTAAAAAAAAAAAAATTTATTTACAAACTGGAAATAGACTCACGGACATAGAAAACAAACTGTATATAAAATAGATAAACCAAAAGGACCTACAGTATAGCATGGGGAACTATAGTCAATTTCTTATAATGAGCCGTAATGGAAAAGAAACTGAAAATGTGTCTATGTATGTATGTATGTATGTATATGTATAACTGAATTACTTTGCTGTACGACTGAAACTAATACTGTATGTTGACTACATTTCAATTAAAAATAAGAATAATTATTTTTAGAAAAGCAAGCAACATATGGAATAGGAGAAAATATTTGCAAACCATATAAAAAAAATTATCACCCCTCATCTAGAGCCTTTTTAGACATTATTACTTAACCACTCCCCCATAAAATTCTAATACCACCAATGTACCATACATATATATATGTGTGTGTGTGTATATATATATATATATATATATATATATATATATATATATTTGTTCACTGATGTATATCTCTGCTTTATACATAAAAAGAGTAAGAAGACTTTTCCCTCCCTCCAAGACCTAATTTTCATTCCCTTGGAGTAAGACTGCACCTGCTGAGAATACATGGCCTGGACCTAGGAGAAGTGAATCTATCCCCTGCCGATCTAAGGCCTTCTGAGGGTCACGGCCAGAACCTCCAGGCCTGCAAAGGAGGACCAGGTCACAGCACAGCCAGGCAATGCCACGTTCCAGGGCTTTTGCAACTTTCTCAACTTTCTGAACCTTCTGCGATTACTTTGCCCCAGATTTTCACATGACTTTGAACCCACAGTCACAAGGTGATTAAAAAAAAAGGGGGGGGGATACTCACACAACATTGTAAATCAACTATACTTCAATTTAAAAAAAAAAAAAGGATTATCAAAGTTGGCATCAGAACTCTTCTTAGGAAGGGGACCCTAATTGGGTGTGAAGAAAACACCTAAAGAAATGCTTTGGCGATCCCACACCTGGGCATATATCCAGAGAAAACTCTAATTCAAGAAGATTCACGCACCCCAATGTTCACAGCAGCACTATTTACAATAGCCAAGATATGGGAGCAACCTAAATGTCCATTGACAGATGACTGGATAAAGAAGTTGTAGTGTATATACTACAGGTGATTCAGATGCACTCTGAAGTCTGAGAACTAACCACTTGGCTTAGACTAATAAACATTCGGCCCTGTGGACTTGCGTGTCCTGCAGGTGGCTACCTGAGCATGAGAGAAGCTAACTGGAGAGTCAGAAGAGTGGAGACCCAGCATGCCATGCTCATCACTTGGCAGGGAAGAGACAAGTGAATTCCTCATGAATCAAGTAGACTCATGAAAACACCTAGGCTTAAGCCTCTCACCAGAGGCAAGACAACACAAAACTGTGAAGGAAAGACCTGGACTCCATATCTAAGCTTAGCAACAATGTATACCCACATGCTACAAAGAAAAATAAAATGCTTCAGACATGTTTATGTAACTTTTGGTCGCTTGTTTTACATGACCAATTACCTATTTAAAATGACTAATTTCCCTATTGCTTTGAATAATAAAAGAAACTTAAGCACCTCATTCAATAACTGAAAGAATAAGCAATGCACAAAAAAAAAAAAAAAACATAAAAATGTAGACTACCTAAACAACATGTTTAACAAATTTGACCCAGACTGATCATGTACTTGGGCACAAAAGAAGCCTCAACAATTTTAAGAAGATAGAAATTATCTCAAGCATCTTTACTGACCACAATGCCATGAAACTAGAAATCAACTACAGAGAAACAAAGGAGGAAAAAATGGAGATTAAACAACATGCTATTAAAAAACCAGTGGGTCAATGATGAAATCAAAGTTGAAATTAAAAAATGCCTTGAGACAAATGAAAATGAAAACACAACCACACAAAACTTATGGGACACAGCAAAGGCAGTGCTAAGAGGGAAGTTTATAGTGACTCAGGCCTTCCTCAAAAAAGAAGAACAATCTCAAATAAACAATCTAACCCACCAGCTAAAAGAACTAGAAAAAGAAGAGGAAAAACACCCAAAAATCAGCAGAAGAAAGGAAATAATAAAGATCAGGGAGGAAATAAATAAAATAGAGATTAAAAAAAAAATAGAAAAAATCAATCAAACCAAAAGCTGGACATTTGAAAGAGTAAATAAAATTGACAAACCTCTGGCCAAACTCACAAAGAAGAAAAAAGAGAGAGCACAAATAAGCAAAATAAGGAAGGAAAATGGAGAAATTACAACAAATAACACAGAGATACAGAATATCATATGAGAATATTATGAAAAACTATATGGAACCAAAATGGATAACCTAGAGGAGATGGACAAGTTTCTGGAAACATACAGTCCACCAAGACTGAACCAAGATGAAACTGACCACTTGAACAAACCGATCACCAGAAATGAAACCGAATTAGCAGTAAAAAACCTCCCTACAAATAAAAGTCCAGGACTGGACAGCTTCACCGGGGAATTCTACCAAACATACAAAGAAGAACTCATACCAGTCCTTCTCAAACTCTTCCAGAAGATTTAAAAAGAGGGAATACTCCCAAACTCATTCTATGAAGCCACTATCACCCTGATACCAAAACCAGGCAAAGACACTACCAAAAAAAAGAATTACAGACCAGTATCACTGATGAACATAAATGCAAAAATCCTTACCAAAATACTAGCAAATAGAATCCAACATCACATAAAAAAGATTATACATCATGATCAAGTGAGGTTCATCCCAGGGACACAAGGGTGGTTCAACATATGCAAATCAATCAATGTAATACACCACATCAACAAGAGAAAGGACAAAAACCACATGATCATCTCAATAGATGCAGAAAAAGCATTTCATAAAATTCAACACCCATTTATGATAAAAACTCTCACCAAAGCGGGTATAGAGGGAACATATCTCAACATAATAAAAGCTATATATGACAAACCTACAGCCAGCAGAGTACTCAATGGTGAAAAAGTCAAAAGCTTCCCACTAAAATCTGGGACAAGACAAGGCTACCCACTATCACCACTCCTATTCAATATAGTCTTGGAAGACCTAGCCACAGCAATCAGGCAAGAGAGGGAAATAAAAGGGATCTAAATTGGAAAAGAAGAGGAAAAATGTGTCACTATATGCAGATGACATGATACTATATATAGAAAACCCTAAAAGGTCCACACAAAAACTACTAGAAATAATCGAAGAATTCAGCAAGGTAGCAGGTTACAAGATGAACATACAAAAATCAGTTGCATTTCTTTACACTAATGATGAATCAACAGCAAAAGAAAGTAAAGAAATAATCCCCTTTAAAATAGCACCCAAAGTAATAAAATACCTAGGAGTCAATCTAACCAAGGAGGTGAAAGACTTATACATGGAAAACTATAAAACACTGATGAAGGAAATTAAAGAAGACTTTAAAAATGAAAAACTATCCCATGCTCTTGGATTGGAAGAATCAATATTGTTAAAATCGTCACACTGCCCAAGGCAATCTAAAGATTTAATACAATCCCTATCAAATTACCCAGGATATATTTCACAGAACTAGAGCAAATCATAATAAAATGTATATGGAACCACAAAAGACCTAGAATTGCCAAAGCATTACTGAAGAAAAAGAAAGAGGCTGGAGGAATAACTCTCCCAGACTTCAGACAATACTACAGAGCTACAGTCATCAAGACAGCATGGTATTGGTACAAAAACAGACATATAGACCAATAGAACAGAATAGAGAGCCCAGAAATGAACCCACAAACTTTTGGTCAACTCATCTTCGACAAAGGAGGCAAGAATATACAATGGAATAAAGACAGCCTCTTCAGCAAATGGTGTTGGGAAAACTGGACAGCAGCATGGAAATCAATGAAGCTAGGACACTCCCTTACACCACACACAAAAATAAACTCAAAATGGATCAAAGACTTAAACATAAGACAAGATGCAATAAACCTCCTAGAAGAAAATATAGGCAAAACATTATCTGACATACATCTCAAAAATGTTCTCCTAGGGCAGTCTACCCAAGCAATAGAAATAAAAGCAAGAATAAACAAATGGGACCTGATGAAACTTACAAGCTTCTGCACAGCAAAGGAAACCATAAGCAAAACAAAACAACAACCTACGTCTGGGAGAAAATTTTTGCAAATGATGAAACTGACAAAGGCTTGATCTCCAGAATATATAAGCAGCTCATATGACTTAACAAGAAAAAAAAAAACAACCCAATCCAAAAATGGGCAGACCTAAAAAAGCAATTCTCCAAGGAAGAAATACAAATGATCAATAGGCACATGAAAAAATGCTCAATATCACTAATTATCAGAGAAATGCAAATCAAAACTACAATGAGGTATCACCTCACACCAGTCAGAATGGCCATCATTCAAAAGTCCACAAATGACAAATGCTGGAGAGGCTGTGGAGAAAAGGGACCCCTCCTATACTGCTGGTGGGAATGCAGTTTGGTGCAGCCACTGTGGGAAACAGTATGGAGATTCCTCAAAAGACTAGGAATAGACTTATCGTATGACCCAGGAATCCCACTCTTGGGCATGTATCCAGAAGGAACCCTACTCCAAAATGACACCTGCACCCTAATGTTCATAGCAGCACTATTTACAAGAGCCAAGACATGGAAACAGCCTAAATGTCCATCAACAGAGGAATGGATAAAGAAGAAATGGTATATTTATACAATGGAATACTACTCAGCCATAAAAACTGACAACATAACGCCATTTACAGCAACATGGATGCTCCTGGAGAATGTCATTCTAAGTGAAGTAAGCCAGAAAGAGAGAGAAAAATACTATATGAGATCACTCATATGTGGAATCTAAAATAAATAAATAAATAAATACATAAATAAATAAATAAATAAATACATAAATAAATAAATAAATAAATAAATAAAAACAGACTCATGGACATAGAATATAAACTTGTGGTTGCCAGGGGGATGGAGGTTGGGAAGGGACAGACTGGGATTTCAAAATATAGAATAGATAAACAAGATTGTACTGTGTAGCATTGGGGAAATATATACAAGATCTTGTGGTAGCTCACAGCAAAAGAAAATGTGACAATGAATGTCTGTATGTTCATGTATAACTGAAAAATTGTGCTCTACACTGGAATTTGACACAACATTTTAAAATGACTGTAACTCAATAAAAAAAGTTTAAAAAAAATTTGACCCAATTGACATACATAGAAACCTGTGCCAAATCATCGAAAAATATGTCTTTTGACTGCACATGGATTTACCAAAACTAGCCACATTGCAGGGTTATGAAGGAAATGTTCACAGATTCCAAAGGAGTGAAATTATCCCTAGTATGTTCTCTGACTATAATGGGATTAACCTAGTTATCAATAACCAAAAAAATTTTTTCAACATTTGGAGACATTTAGAAGTTAAGCAACATGCTTCTAAATAACCCACTGGTCAAAGAAGAAATAAAAAATGGAAATAAGAAATCTTGACCTAAATGCTAAGGAATATATTACATGGTTATGGACCACAGCTAAAACTGTGCCTAGAAGGAAATGTATAACTTTAAATGAAGGTATTTAAAGAGAAAAATGCTTGAAAATCAATAATCTAAGAATCTCCCAAAAGAAGTTAGAAAAAGAGGAGCAAATTAAGCCCAAAGGAAGTAAAGGAAACGAGAAACAGTAGAAATTTACTAAATAAAATGTGAGGTCTTACATGGAAAATGTCTAATGGGTAATCGACCCTCCAGGAATGAGTAGCCTTCTTTGACTTGAGTCGGGATGCTGCCTGTGTTTCCCCATTCGGCAGAACGCTGGCTCTGGAGCTAAGATATTTTATCTTGTTAAGGAAGAATCCATTGATCTCTATTTTATTAATAAGCATTGAATTATTATGTCAAACGCCTTTGCGGCAATCATAGACAATATCAGGTGATTTTTCTCTTTAAATCATTAATTTAATCCATTTCCTAATATGAAATTATTCTTGAATTCCTGAAATAATTCTTGTCCTTATATTATTTATGTGAAGATTTCTTTCACTTGTGAGAGTTCAAGTCTTTTGCTTTTACTACGATGTTGCACTGTGGTCTTTAACGCTTTAAGACTTTTGCGTTCTAATATTTTGATATGAGAATTTTGATATTCACAGGTGACATGAGTCTGTAGTTTTCTTTTCATCTCAATCTTGATCAGGTTTTACTAATGTTAATGTCATTTTTTTAAAAAAAAGAAGAAAAATGTGTTTCTCTTCTTGTTTCTTCTCGATTAGTTTAAATAAAATTGGAATTACCAGTTATTTAACATGTTGGTTTGAAGAATTACGGATTTATAGTAAAATTGTTTTTAGAAAAGTACAAATTTACCATACCCCCAGATTCCCTAAAACTATATGCCATTTTTTCTGAATCATTTAAAAGTAAGTTATAGACACATCCCTTAACCCTAGATACTTCAGTGTGTATTTTCTGAACAGAAGGACATACTCTTATATAACCACAATACAATTGTCAAAATCAGGAAATTAACATCATTAACATTGATACAATACAATCATCTAATCTATTGGCCTTTGTTAAATTTTATCAGTTTTCCCAAAAGCATCTCTCATCAAAATTTTTTTTCTCTAGTTATGACCCAATCTAACATCACACATGTCTCTCCAGTCTCTTAACCTGGAGCAATTCTTCAGTCTTTGTCTTTAAAAATCGGTATTTTTGTAGTGTGCTGGTTATTTGTTTTGTGCACTATCCCTCAACTGGAATTTTCTGATGTTTTTCATGTGTAGATTCGAGTTATGATTTTTTTGTCAGAAATGCCACAAAGGTGAAATCGCGTCCTTCTTAGTGCATCATGTCAGGAGACACACATATCCTTGTCCTGCTACAAATGTTAACTTTGATCGTTTGGCTAATGTGGCAGCTGCCAGAATCTCTGCTGTGAGGAATATCTGTGCTTTAATCGTTTGGTTAAAATTCCCGTAGAAACTTTATAGCACTTTGTTCTTCATGGGAGATTAGTAGCTCTTTCAAGACTTTCTTCATAATTAATTTATTTAGACTGTAATCTCTTCTTTAAGATCAGACGTGATAAATTACATTTTCCTAGAAAACCATTTATTTCATCCGGGTTTTAAATTTTATTTTCAGGGAGTTGTAGGAAGTCTTCTGCCGATGGATGGTACTTCCTTACTTCTTGGCTTCAGATTTGACCATGCAGTTTGCTTTGGCTAATGGGCTATTAGTGTGTATGCCATGAACAAAGCATGAAATGTGCCTGTGTAGTTCGATTTACCTTCTTGACTCTTGCTTTTCATCCTAAGAAGAACATGCCTCAGGTTGTCACTGGATTAAGTAGGTTGAGATATACCTGGAGCCAACTAGCACCCAGCCCTCAGACTGGAGCCAAGCCTGGCTGAGACCAGCCCAGATACATCAGCCCTAACCATCCTGAAGACACATGAACAGGAAAAAATATTTATTGAGTTTGGAGATGTTTGTTATGTAGCAAAAACTGACGGATACTTCCAACCTCCTCACCTCTCTGAATCCAACCAAGTTTGGGGGAACTTCTACTTCTCAGCTTACCATATGTCCTCATCCTCTTTTTCAAAGGATATAGATTTTCTCCCTCAGAATGGCTCCCCCAGCATCAAGAAAGTTTGATTTTTTTTCTCTGTTTGTTTTGGGGGGCTCAAATACTTTACTGAGCTCTCTCCTGCTTTTGGCTATGTCCTCTCATGCATCTACTGTGTGTTCTTCACAGCCATCACACAATATTTTTCAGCCTGTCTCCTAGCTTCACTGAAAAAAGGAGTTTGGAATTTTGTTTTCCATTCTCCTTATTGCTTTGGATGGTTTCCAGGAGGAGATGGGAAGAATATCAGTTGGTACACCCATTTTCAAATGGAAGTCTCTGCCTTGCTTCTAGAATAAGAAGGTAGCATGGAATCCGGGAAATGACATCAGCTTTGGAAACAGGCAGGCCTGGATTAAATCCAGGCTCTGCTGCTAATTTCCTGAAGGAATCTGAAACCCTGACATCAACCTCCTTGAGCTTCAATTTGTTTTCTCATCTACAAAGCCAATCTAGTAACACTTACCGCAGAGAGCTATTTATTGGGGGGGGGGGGGGGGCGGGGAGGCATCAGAGAACCAAGAGTCAAAGCTAAAAGATCATAGTACAAACAGTAGATGCAGCAAAAAGAGAGAGAGAGAGAGAAACGTCATTATTATACTTTTTTGTTGCATCATTGGTGGTTGTTGAATAAATGATGTAGGAATGCACTTTTAAAAGCAACTAAGTCACGAGGCAATTAAAGTATAGAGCTATGCCTCCCATTCTCTCAAACCTGCATAGCAGTCATGAGAGCTGCTGATTCTTTACAAAGTCAGAAAACAGTTTCTTTCCTAGTACCCCCACCCCCGCCATTTCAGTATTTGGATGATCTTGGCCGTCCACTGCAGAACACATGCTTTGGTTCTAGGGATGGAGCAGGTGGCTCAAGCCAAATCAGTCAGCACAAACTCATTCCCTGAACACTATCCAGCAGTTCGTTGATGGATATGTGATTCATTCAAGGCCAAGAAGATTGGAGTTATTTGCTGGTGGCTTCAAGAAAGCAAGGTTTCAGTCTTCTAAGAGAGTTTCTAGAAGCAACCCTGTCCCTCTTCCTGGGCATGGTCCTCAAATCCCCAAAAATTGGCAGCCCTCTTACAGCAACACCAAGAAAGAAGATGGCCTTAGGATGAAGGTGGTAGAGCATAGAGAAAAAGACCCTGGGCCGCTGATAATATCACTGAGCAGCTGAGTCAAACCAGCACTGAAGCCCACCCAACCTTGTTTCTGTCTAGTTACATAAGCAATTAACCTTTTTAAAAAAAATTGCTTAAGCCTATTTGGGTTGGATTTTCATTTCCTTGCAACTGAACACACCCTACCACGCTATCAGAAGTCACATCTTCCCCACAATTTCCATCACCATTGTTAACATACACTCTCAGAAGAGTACCGTCTTCTATCATGTGTCCCTGGTGGTTTCCAGCATCAAAAGAGCATTATTCAGTATCCCTTTTATGATTCTTTTTCTCCATAGACCGTGCTATGCTGTGTGTTCAACAAAGACTTAATAACAATAAAAGCTACCATCTTTTAAGTTCTTACCGCACGCCTAGCCTTGTGCCAAGCCTTTTTGCTGTGGTCCTTCATCTCATCCTCAGAACATCCTTATGGACAGCACCATTGCCTCTACTGTACAGAGAGTGGAACTAAGGCTTAGCCATCTTCCCTGCCTGACAGACCAACAAACTGGAGAGTCCAAGACTCAAACCCAGATCCAATTTGAGTCAAATTTTTTAAACACTCGGCTGAACTGCCATGTTAAAAAACATGTATTGAGCACCATCTCTATGCCAGTTACTAGAGGTACAGGGAATCGGACAGGTTTTGCTCACGAGTGGGATACACAAATGTGTGCCCAGATTGTTACAGCACGAGCAGGAGCTGAATCAGACACAAGTTGAGGCCAGCTTGGAAAAAGTCAGTTCATTGTGCAAAGCAGCTAGGACTCTCCCCTCGGTGGGGGAGCGTGGGGATCAGACAGGGGTGTGCAAGCTGTGGATGTGCCTGTGATGTGAAGGTGACTGACCAGAGTGAGACTGGAGTCAGGCAGGTGGTGAGGGAGGTGTGCGGTCCTCCAGGTGGATGCAGAGGAACATTCAAGTGACTGTCCCTTAAGCGGAAGAAAGAGAAGCGTAAGGTGCTTCTCCCAGGTTCTCCTGGAAGCCCACGTTCTTCCCAGGACACGCAGCCCATGGGTACTGCACGTCCTATGTTAGTAAAGTGCCTCATTACATAGGAGTCTTGTCTCCCTCTGACCAAGAATGAAATCCACCCTCTCAGAGTCCTGCTGAGCTGCCCTGGCGAGCACTTAAAATATCTGGATCGCAGGGAATCCGGCCAGAGTCAGCCAAGAAGGGGGCATGGCTTCCAGAAGGAGAAAACGTTTCATGCTGTTTTCAGCTGTTGTAAAGACTAAATTGAGTCCATGACTCATCCAATTCTCACCATGGAAATTCGTCATTAACCATGCTAGAGTACACACACAGATGTAAACACACACACACACACACACACACACACGCACACAAGGAATAAAAAGAACATTAAATTGCACAATCAATGGTTTGAACCATTTCTTCATTTCTTCCCATGTCCTGTCCTCTGTGGCATCACTTCTGAGCCAGGGGTCACAATCAAGTATAATTCCCTGGGGGTGGGGTGTAGCTCCATGGTAAAGCATGTGCTTAGCGTGTGCTTAGCATGTGCGAGGTCCTAGGTTCAATGCCCAGTATCGACATTAAAGTAATAATAATAATTAAAATTTTCTTATAAGTGTAATTGCCTAGCACTCTTGAGCACTAACTGTGTAAGGCGTTACGCCAAACATTTTATGCACATTAACCTCACTGAATCCTAAAAAAAACTGTTGTCCGAAAATTACTATCCCTCTTTTGGAGATGAAATAACCAAGGCTCAGCAAAAGAGTGCCTGAGCAAAGACGCAACCCAGCTTTGCCAGATTTCAGACCCCCGTGACTTCCAAAAATGAGCACCTTCCCTTCCATTTATTTATCTAGTACTTCAGATTTACAGTAACATAATTATTAACATGATCCTGTTTGATCATCACAGCAACTCTCCACAAAACCATTCCCATTTTTCAGGTGAAGAAACTGAGGCTTGGAGAGGGACAATGACAAGCCTAGGGTCACACAGCAAGGATGGAAGCCAGGTTTGCATCCAGCCTCCCGAGACAATGGTCCTAACCATTGAGACCCACTGCCTGCATCGTTTCGGGGGCTTCATTCCTGCCTGCATTGACAGGCATCTTCTCTTTTCGATTCTCAGCAGCTGAGCAATCATCTCATGATCATATATCTACCGAAAGTATAGTAGAAAAGATTCTAAAGTTGATCACCACCCTGTGTCTCTCTCCCATACATGCACAGAAAATTATAATAACAGTATCATAATAATCCTAACGCTGAACATTGCCCTTGACATGCTTTTTAAAAAAGCCATTTTCTTCTTACTTTGTTCTAAAGTGCCTGTGCACCCAAATTGCAAAGCAGTTCGCAGACTGTCTTAAAATGCATTTGGAAAGAGATGTGTTTCTTTTCCTTAACAAAGCCTTTCCTTACCTGAGGTAAGGGAAATTGATTTGACTCCTAAGGATCTTGAAATCTACGTCTCCCACTTTTTTTTAATTTTATTTTTTACTGAAGTGTGGTTGATTTACAATGTTAGTTTCAGGTGTACAGCAAAACGATTCAGTTATCCATGTACATACAGATTTTTTTTTTTTTTCAGATCTTTCTACGTCTTCCCCGTTTCGAGAATCAGGCTTAAAAGGGTAAAAAGAAAAGTCCTAGTTGAGGGGCTTGGCATGACTGGCCAAGGCTGAATTCACAGCTGTCTCTCCAGGCTCCTAACAGCTCTGACCACAGGGGACAGGCTACCATGCCATCTCAGAGCAACTAATGCACCAAGAGGAAAGGCATTGCCCCTTTAGGGAAGACCCACCACACGCCAGGGGCTGTGCTAAGCACGTTATACATTCAAGAGGATGCAGGGCAGACGGCTAAATGTACGTGCTCTAGAACCAGCCTGTCAGGGTTTGAAGCCCAGATCTGCCTTCCTAGCTGAAGGCCTTGGTCAAATCTCTTCACTTCTCTGCCTCAGTTTCTTCTCTGTAAAATAGCGACTATAACAGTACCTACCTCATCGGATTGTGGCGCGTTGGTATAAGCCAAGCACTAAAAACTGTTCCTGTCGTATAGTAACAGTTCTTTGTAAGCACCAGCGAGGCTGATGTCTGCTGTCTTATTTAATTGTCACTTCCATCCTGTAAGACAGAGGTTCTCATCCTCTTCTGAGAGACAAGGAAACGGAGGCTCAGAGCCAAGAAGTGATTGCGGCTGGGAAGGGACTGGAAAAGGTGGATTTAGCCCAGCTATGTTCACTTCCAGCTGGTGGGCTCCAGGCTCACATTTGCCTTTGAAATTCACAGTCCAGTTGAATAATCACATGGAGAAACCCAGAAGTGCCCATCACCCTAGGACAGTGTTGACAGGCTGCTGACAACAAGACACACAACAGCCTGGTCGTTTCCATTCCACGACTGACACAGTCTCAGAAATTCTAGTGACACTGCTCTATCCATCATTCTAGCCACTCACTCACGCATTCACCACCCACCCACCTACCCACCCATCCATCCATCCATCCATCCATCCACTCACCCACACATCTACCCACCCCTCCATACATTCATTTAGTCACCCGTTCTCCCTCCCATCAGCAAATATTTACAGAGATCATTCTCTTTGCTTCTTCCTGGTGAAGCTGCCAAAATCTCTAAAATAGTTACCACACTGAACTGCAGACTGAATTCTGTGCCAGGTGCTAGAGGGGCATAAAAGGATTATCTGGCAGGTCTTAACACAAATGCATTCTTTATCTTTGGTATCCAGAATACATTTACCATCTACATTCTCTGCCCCCACACACTGCGGCCCCACCGCCAACAGCAAAAGGATTACTCCTGAGACATTTCTCAATCCGCATGCAAGGCAAATTGACTCATTATTTGTGTGGCCGACACATCCAACCTCACTAGCTTGAGGGGTGTATTTTTCTTTATTTCCAAGTGGAACCACTCCAGCCTCCTCCCCTACTTATCAGGGAATGTTGTTTTTCTCCCTCTGAGTGACCCCATGTATCTGCAGGGTGAGATTCAGTCTCAGGAGGCAGGTCTGTTAGCATCAAAAGGTCAGAACAACAAAGCCCCTGTTTGGCTCCACATCTGGCCTAGGGGACTTGAGTCTTCAGGCTTTTGTGGCTGATGGGAACCCCACTACTGCAACTCTGAGTGTTTATAGCAGCAAGGCCATCTCTACCTGGGACATGCATCCCCACTGTTGCTCCTGTGTTATTTTCTCCAGATGCAGAATAAGAAGGTCATAGGGTTTTGGGAAATTAAAAAGAAAAAATCCCTTGATCCTAAGCAGCTAGGGTTGCTGCACCAAACCCCTGCCTTCCAGCGTGAAGCTCCTTGGGGACTCAGTTCTCTCAAAACACACCACACACATGCACACTTCCTTGCATTATCTGTGATCCAGAGAGTCTCTGTTAGAAAGAATTCAGGCATGGAGCTATGCGCTCTGCCTAGACTTGGTCCTCCCCTAAATTCTTGGGAAGTTTATCCGAAGAGGTTGGTGAGTCAGAGCAGTGAGCTCAGTGGTGCCTCACAAGGTGGAGGGACTCATTCTACCACCAGAACCCTGGCTTGGCCTGCACGCACACTCCTGTCTGATCCAGAGGAAGTCCCTCCCTCCCCCACCCTGTCCCGGGACCCACCCGCATCTGGCCCCATGATGACTGGCAGTCAGAATGCCCATACTCTGGCCGCACGTCTTCCCAAAGACTGAGAATAGCACGTTTCCCTTGGTCAGGGATACCCACTCACCATCCTATATTCCTTTCCAAATTTTCCACCACTTTATTTTCTGGGATCCTTCTCTTGTCCCCTAGGAAGCATCATTATGCAGTGGGCCAGGGGTGGGAGGGACAATCTCCAGGCTGCGGAGACATTCCACAAGCTTGCCCTGGGCATTAAGGGAGGAAATGGATGTAAAAGTGCCCAGCACAATGTCTAACACAAGGAAGCACCAATAAACTTCAGCTCTCTTCCCCTTTCCTCAAACTATGTAAGTTTCTTTGAAACGAAAACTTATTTCCTAATTGCCCTTGACTTCAAATGTCACATTCCTTAGCCCGTCCCCTATTACTAATCCATTCTTGCCTAGTTCCTCCTACATTCCTTTTGTTCATGTTAAAGATGACTTCTTTCCTCACCTGTATAAGTCTTGCTGCCTCCTACACTAATTCAGCTAGATTGAGAAGGAGGACTGGCTCCTCCTCCATAAAACTCCAATTAATCAATCATCCTAGGACCAGAGCAACTTGGTGCCCTGATATCTGGTAGAAAGAGCAGCAAAGTTGTTCTCAGACCTGCGACATGGTGCTTAAGAGCAGAAAGATCTTAGGCAAGTGACTTTACCCTTGTAAGCCTCAGTTTGCTCATCTGTAGTAACCTTAACCCATAAGGTTGTTGAGGAATTTACAAACAATCTTCAAGGCAAAGCCAGACTTATAGGTGCAACATAACACGAATTTACAGCACCCAGACAGACAGATCTGGTTTGGGCCTGTTTATGCCTCTTAGCCTACTTTTTATGTATAGAATGTACAGAAAATTCCATCAAACAAGAGCAGAATACACACTCTTCTCAAGCTCACCTGGAACATTCACCAAGATAGACTACATTCTGGGCCACCGAACATAATCTTTAAAAATGCTGAAGAATAGAAACGTACAAAATATGTTCTCAAACCACGATGGAATTAACCTACAGCTCAGTAGCCGAAAGATAACTCCCAAGCATCTGTAAATTAAATAGCACATTTCTAAATAACACACGGGTCAAAGAAGAAGTCCCAGGCGAAGTTAAAAAAATTATTTTGAACCAAGTAAAAATGAAAATGCAGTTATCCAAGTATACAGGATGCAGCAAAACCAGTTCTTCAAGGGAAATTTATAACATTCAATGCATATATCAAAAAACAAAAGAAATCTAAAATCATAGCCTTAGCTTCTACTTTAGGAAACTGGAGAAATAAGAGTAACTTGAGCCTAAAGGAAACAAAAGACAACATATTATTTTTTTTAAGAGCAGAAGTCAATGTCAATGAAATGCAAAACAGAAAAACATTAAAGAAAATGAACAAAACCAAAGCAGTGGACTCTTTGAAAGAATCAGTAAAATTGATTTAAAATTTGATAAGCCAAAAAAAAGGAGACACAAATTACAATACCATCGATGAAAGAAAGATCGTCACTGAGTTCACAGACACTAAAAGAATGATAAAGGGGCACCATGACTAATTTCATGCCCTATTTGACAGCCTACATGAAAGGGACCAGTTTCTTGAAAGACACAAACTACCAAACTCACACACAAAGAGATAACCTGCATATCAATAATTAGTAGCTTTCCAGAATAGACAGTGCCAGGCCCAGATCATTTTACTAGTAAATTCTGTCAAATATTTAAGGGAGAAATAATGCCACTCCCCCACAATCTCTTTCCAGAAAATGCAAGCAGGGAACCAATTCCTCACTCATTTGATGAGGCCAGCACTGCTCCAAAACCAAGCAAAGCTATTTCAAAAAAGGAAACTTTGAGACCAGCATCGCTCATGAACCTAGACGCAAAAATGCTCAAAAAAATCAACAAATCAAATCCAAAATTTTATACAGAGAGGATTTCACACTACAGCCACGTGAGATTTATTCTAGGGTGTAACCCTGGTTCAACAGTCAAAAATCAGTCAGCGTAACCCACCACATGATCAGGCTAAAGAAAAAAAATCACAGTATCAGTTAATGCAGCCAAAGCATTAATAAAATCTAGCAGCCATTCATGGTTTTAAAAACTCTTAGCCAACTAGGAAGACAGGTGAACTTAATAATGAATATCTCAACAAGTGCCTTCTGTAGAGCACAGGGAGCTACATTCAATTCCTTGTAGTCACCTATAATGAAAAGGATTATGAAAAGGAACATATGTAAGCATACGTATGACTGAAGCATTATGCTGTACACCAGAAATTGACACAACATTGTAAACTGACTACACTTCAATAAAAAAATAAAATGAAATGAAAAGAATCTGACTCTAAAAATGTTTTTAATAAAAAATAAAAGCAAATTCATAATTTCTAACCTTAAGAAAATAATAAATAATAATGAATGGCTCCAAAAATCTTCCAGCTAACGTCATTTTTTAATAGTGAGAGGCTGGGTGTTTTCCCCTTAAGATAAGGAGCCAGGGGAGCATTTCCTCTTTCATCACTCCTATTCCACAACATACCTGATTCTAGAGCTGGGGCAGGAGATACAGGAGATGAGTCTGGAGCATCTTGTAGTTCCAGAAAGGAAGGACTGGGAGAAAAAAAAAACAAAAAACCTCATAATGATGGAGAAATGTCAAAGGGACACAGAAGCCAACTGAAACAGCTCCCAGTGGCCAAAGGGGGGAAATTTTTTTTTTTTTTTTTTTGGTTGGTTATGGGGAGTGTATAAGTAAATGAGTGCGTGCTTTGCATTCACAAGGTCCTGGGTTCAATCCCCAGTACCTCCATTGCTAAATAAATAAGTAAACAAACAAACAAACAAACCTAATTACCTCCCCCACAAAAAAAGAAAAATTATAAACAAAAAAGAGGGAGGGAAATAGCTCAGTGGTAGAGCGCATGCTTAGCATGAGGTCCTTGGTTCAATGCCCAGTACCTCTACTTAAAAAGAAATTTTTTCCCCAAAGGTGGAAAATTTGAGCAGCAAAATAAACAAAGTAGTATTGAATTATATAACTCAGAGTAAAATATGACACCCATGAGCCATACTGATATAAATAAATAGCTAGGTAAATGAATAAACAAACAAGCGTGGGAGAATGGACACATTTCCCATGCGGAAGAATTCCAAATAATTTATGTAGGATATCCCCACTCCTTAAGTGCAGGCTGCTCATAATCACATACCTCCGAAGAGCACCGTACGAAAGAGAGGGAAGAGATTACTTTACAGTGGAGAGACCTAATGAACACGACTTCAGCCAGGTGATCGGGGTGATAAATCACGTTGGTGGTTTATACCCTTGACATGACGGGATGAAAAAACGGCACTTTACCTTTGGGGGTGTCCTCCCACAGCCCCAGAACCCCAGTCTAAGTATAAGAAAAGCAGAGCAATCCCAGGTGAGGGATGGTCTACAAAATGCCTCGCCAGTCTTCCTTAAGACGGTCAAGGTCATCAAAACCAGCAAAAGTCTGGGAGGCTGTCACAGCCAAGGGCAGCCTAAAGAGACATAGTGACTAAATGTCACATGGTCACGTGGATGCGACCCTGAAAGAGAAAGCGAATATTAGATAAAAACTCAAGAAATATGAATTAACTACATGTCAATTTTAGTAAATAACAGTATATCAATATTAGTTGGTTAATGATGACCATGCTAGCGAAAGAGGTTAACAATGAGGAAAACTGAGTGCAGGGTATGTAAGAATTCTCTGTATCATGCACTTAAGTTCTTGACAAACTACAAGTCCCCTCCTCTGCCAGCTCCCCTCCCTCCTCCAACCGCCCTCCCCCCACCCCCGTCTCTTTGCTATGGACCGTGGCATCTCTGTGAAATGCATGCCTGTAATATAATAACTGTCAGGGTGAAAACAAGAGAAATAAAGCTAGCTACCTACTCCTCACTGCTCTCTACTGTGAAGCCAGAGGGAGTCTGAGCAGAGGTCATGTGGCATGCAACATTCATCTCCCCAAAGCAATCAGCCATTAACGTGAACTGATGCTCGGACCAGGTCCCCAAAGACCCTCCCCTACACAAAGCTGTGTCTCAAGTAACTCAGTCCTCGTATGACAATTAGCTGCTCTCCCTAACCCGTATCTGGCCTCTGCATCCCCTCTACCTGTGATTCGCTGTTCTAGTCTCTTACGGGTTATAGAATCTGAGGCCTCACACGTAAGTTTCTTCCTCCTTTTAGAATGAAAGATCAAATAAGGAAGCCTGCCTTTTCCTTCAATCCAGCCCTCAGTGCTTTTCTCCTCACACATTACATTTACCACCTGAAGCCTTCATAGCTATTCTCTGGAAATGTCTCCAATAAGCCTGTGGGAGCATTTAGCACCAAAATATCACTGAAACATTTCATGTCTATGTCAGTGATGAGAAAAATCGAATTTGAAAACCTCCCAAAAGGTTAAACCTCTGAACAAACGCTAGGGTGTTTTTTGGTTCCGAAATAATCCAAAGTGGTTTGTGTCACTGTGGTAGACGGCATTTTAGAAGAGGCTCTTAACACACCGGGGCAGTGACAACCTAGCTAGGGAACAAGAGAGATTCCAACGGGGAAATGGTAGTGGCCTCTCTTGCTGTGCCTAATAGCACACGGCATTTTCACTCTCCAAACTCGGAGAAAACTCTGGCTGTAGCTTGCTCAGGGATGAGGGACTAGAGGTCCCTGGGGCTCTGAGCTTTTCTAGAGCACCCTGAAATGTTTGAGACTGGAGGAGGGAAATGTATTGGTTCCAAAACACGACAAAGGAACTGCAAAACTGGAATTATGGATAATTTCAAGACACTTAAAAATCTTTTTTTTGTAGTAAGAAACTTGTATGTAAGAGGATGTGAGAACATTTAATACGTGTGATGTGATGGGCATTGAAACCATGCAAATAAGAGTATGTAGGATCTACACTGGTCTTATGACAGTCCAGGCCGCTGAGAGGGGGTGCTTCTCATCAGATGTGAAGACATCAGATGGGTTCTCATAAGTGAACCCCAACCTGCAGTCCCCAAGGATTCCAGCATGAGTGCTTTCCATCATTCCTCAAAAGCTGAACAGAGAAAATGCTCAAATCTATCAAAAGGCCATGGAAACGACTGTTCTCTAAATGAGATGCTTTTGATCTAGAAAATTATTCCAAATATGGGCTTTGTGGGAAGGATCTTTTGTGTGGGAGACTAACACACTCCCACCATGTGATGGAGGAGGGTCTGCCTGGTGGAAAAGAGAAGGGCTTTGGAGCAGGGAGGCCAGAAGTGCTGGTTCTCCACTGGCCTGCTGAGTGTCTGCAAGCCAGTCCTGAACCTCCCCCAGCCTCAGCCAGATCGAGCTCTGACTTACCATCAAGAACACGTGAGTGGTATATTTATACAATGGAATATTACTCAGCCATTAAAAAGGAATAAAATAATGCTATTTGCAGCAACATGAATGGACCCAGAGATCGTCATTCTAAAGTGAAGTAAGACAGAAAGAGAAAGAAAAATACTATATGATAGCACTCATATGTGGAACCTAAAAAAAGAAAAAAGAAGACACTAACGAACTCATCTACAAAACAGAAACAGACTCTCAGACATAGTCAACAGTCTTATGGTTACCAAGGGAAAGGGGGTGGGAAGGGATAAATTTGGGAGTTTGAGATTTGCAAATGTTAGCCACTATATATAAAAATAGAATACTATACTGCAATTTTTTAAAAAGAGCATGTAAGGTGTTCAATTACTGCTCCTTCTGAGTATGTGTCCAAGCCCTCCCCAGCAACCACAGCTAGAACTCTACTTGCCTCATTTCTGGGTCAGTATGCTTTTTTTTTTTTTTTTGAAGTATACTCAGTTACAGTGTGTCAATTTCTGGTGTACAGCATTATGTCCCAGTCATGTGTATACATACATATATTCATTCTCATATTCTTTTTCATTAAAGGTTATTACAAGATACTGAATATAGTTCCCTGTGCTATACAGAATAACTTTGTTTTTTATCTATTTTTATATATAGTGGTTATCATTTGCAAATCTCAAGGCATGCTTCCTTACAAAAAATTGTTAATTACACATGATATAAACACAGGCTTATTGTAAAAAATTGAGAAATACACAAAGGAAAGTGAAAGCTGCCCCCTTTGGTCTCCCCAGAGATACCACTGTTTTCAGGTAGGTGGGCATTTTTCTTACATCTTTTTCTACGTATGGACATAAGAAGTATATACTTCTGACAGCGTTTTAAACATAAAGGACCATATTGTCCGTATTGTTTTGCAACTTGCTTTTTCGCTTCATGAATGTCCTTTCATAACAGTGCATACGGATCCACCTTTCTTGTTAACTACACCTACCAGGGGCATCCTACATCTTAGTTATTTGTTCCACTGAGGTTGTCTCCAGCGGGCTTTTAAAGCAAGGCTGCATCCTTTACACAAGCATCTCTGAGCACAGAGGTGAGGATGTGCATAAGCCAGACTCCTAGCCATGGAACTGCTGAATCAAGATCTGACTACTGTGTATAAAAGAGATAAACAACAAGGTCCTACTGTACAGCACAGGGAACCACATTCAGTAACTTGTAGTAACCTATAATGGAAATGAATGTGAAAAAGCGTATATATATGTATAAGTGAATCACTATTCTGTACACTTGAAACTAACACAATGTTGCAAATCAACTATACTTCAATTTTGAAAATTCTATGCATGGTTAAAGTTTGGTTGTTACTTTCAAATCTCCCTTCAATGCCAGATCAGTTACATTCCCGCGAGCAGGGCAGGAAAGTGGCTGCTTCCCCTCCCTAACCCAGACTGAGCCGCATCCGAGTATGACATCCTAAATTGTGTGGTCCCAGGAGACGCAAATAAGCTTTAATGTCAGTATGGGTGCAATGAATGCTTTCTGTAAATGGCCTGAAATTTTACTTTTGTGTTGAAAGTATTCTCACCAGGCTATCTAAATAAACTGTCCCCTTCTTGCCCCTGGTCCCCTCTCAGAGTGGATCCTCTGTAATCTTCCTCTGTAACAGTCAGGAACACGCTGTTTCGAAGAGACCCCACATTCAACTGAGGAAAATCCCACAGCTATTTGGGCAGAATTAGCAAGGCGCTCCCTCTCTCCCCCCGAGTTTAACAGTCAACAGCAGTGGGAGTTAAAGCAGCATCTTACCAGTGGGGCTGGACATTATCTTAATTACAGTCAACGTGTTTATAATGCTAAATACATCTGACCTAAAAACTCAGTCTCAAAGCAGCATGCATGCGGTTAGATAATCTCAGGACACATTGGTGACATTTGGTTGACATTTCCTCTCTCTCTCCTATGTGAAAGGGTTGATCACTCGCTCTCCATGCACAGCGACCTGAGAGAGGGCCCTAGTTTGCCATTTAAACACTGTTCCAATGATTTTCCTGCGACTGTATCTGTATTGGAGAAATGTAACTTAGCAGGGCATCAGCCCTTATCACCTCAGCAGAGTCCACCCCCCGGTGAAAAGTAAGGTATGTGTATAAGCAGTTCTTCATTTTCATAAAGTCATTAATCCACCCATTCATTAAAAAAATGTATTAACGTGGGCACTCTTGTGTACCAGGCTGTGCGGGGCCCCGGGAGAGGAGTGTTGAACAGGACACACTCCATGCCTCCCAGAGCTCCCCCGAGAAACAGCGGACACAGACAGCACATGACAGGATGCATGCCCTGCAGTGGACCACCAGCCAGGGGAGGAAGGGCTGGAGAATGGCTCCCAGTGAGGTGGCAACTGAGATGAGGCTCTAACCGATGAAGAGGACAGGAGGAAGGGTGTCCCAATTGGAAGGAGAGCCAAAGGGTGTCACCAGAGTCTATCTGAGAGCAGACAACAGGTGAGTGAGGCTGCAGTGAGGGAAGGAGGGACTCATGTCACAACCAGCCGTTATCACTTGACCATCTGGTTAGTTATCCAGACACACTGAACAGGCCCCTGTACCCGGCGGAGATCACCCCCGAAGCAATTAATTTGACAGCCCGTGGGACCTTGTTTGGACCAAACCTGCTAGTGAGTTTAAATTCATCTCTGCTCCACGTCCTGTATCCAGAAAATCCACCCAGCGCCCCTTCCTCAGCCCCCCGTTTGCTGGAACCCAAGTTCCAACCTAGGCTGTTCTCACCTCCTGTCTGTTGCTGCCAAGGTCCTGTCCACCCCTCAGGCCCACCTCCTTCCCAGCCCCGCCCTGTCCCCACGTCCCTGCAGCAGCACTGTCTCCCTCGCTAAGCACCTTCCCCCTTCCTGTCCTGTCCTGTCATCCCTCCCTCCCTGCTCCCCCTCCCAGAGCAGCACTGAGCACCATGCAGGTGTGGATAGATGTTTGCTGAATTAAACTGAGCAAGTGTGCCCTCATCAAATTGATCTCTGAACATAGCGTTTCGACCTTCGAATAAGCCATCTCCTCATTCTGTTATCTTTGAGCTCCATGAGGTCATGTTTTTGAAATTTAAATGTCCTCTGGACACCACCAACTTCAGACTTGCTAACGTTTCAATCTGGGTACTAGGATGGGTGCACGGGGATTTATCATCTTCTTTACAACCTTCTCTGTTTGTGGTGCCTAACTGGCAATGTCAATAATAAAAAGTGTTTTTTAAGCCACCAGTGTTTGAGGCGATGTGGAAGCCCCCTTAACAAGTTACTTGCTGGGTTAGGGCTAGTGGCTGGTAAACAGAACACGTTCCTAATTAAAAGAATAAGCTTTGATGTCAGATAGCCCTGAATTTCAACCTGTCCCATCGTCCGCTAGCTGTGTGACCTTGAGCACGTCACATGCCCTTTCTGAAGCTTCATCATTTTGACCTGTAAAATGGGGACGTTGATGATGGTGCCCACCTCCCAGGATGAACGTGCAAATGGAACGAGATAATGAACACGGCACACAGCATGATGCCAGGCAGGTGGGTGGTCCCTGGGGCTCCATCGAATGGAGCTAGTGACGTGACCTGAAAGAAAACACTTTCCGTCTTCTTACATTTCATTTCTAAAATATTCCTTGGTGATGGCTTATTTGCATACATATCACTTCTTTCAGCTCCTCAAACACTGGGAAAGTGTCTGATTCGCTTTTAGCATCAAGCACATGGCCTGAGTCACAGAAGGTGCTCACAAAAGGTTACTGATTGCAGATGGCACCAATTATCTACATAAAGACATATAAGAGCGTGGCGGGGGTGGGGTGGGAGTTTGTGCATGTGTGTATGCAAAATTACTTCTATACAGCCACTCAGACCCCAGGGCACTGCAGGCCTCAGAGACCACGCAGGGATTGTACCCAAGGATGTTAGAGAGAGCTTAGCAGAACGATGCACAGACACCAAGCACTCCAGAAATAAACTTCACTAGAGTCGTGGCTCCAACATTTCCTGTTTTGACTTGCTCATTCTTTCATTCATTCAACAAAGGTCTAATGAGCAATTTCTATAAGCCAAGCCATGTGTTGGATGCTTAGAAATATAGAGAGAAATATACAGAAAAGGGGAACCAAAAGAAGGCAGCTTTTGCTCTCAATAAACTCATAATCTGGGGAGAGAGAGAGAAGGAAGTTCAGAGATTATTTCATTACAGCACAGTAAAGCCTTTAAAAGAAATAAAAGGAGTGGTAGAGTCAGGAACAAGGGCCAAGGGAGGCCTTCTGCCATTATGCTTGACTGAATCTTAAAAGGTGGGTAGGATCAGCAATTTAAAAAAGAATAAAATAATATCATTTGCAGCAACGTGGGTGGACCTGGAGATCATCATTCTAAGTGAAGTAAGCCAGAAAGAGAAAGAAAAATACCATATGATATCAATCATACATGAAATCTAAAAAAAAAAAAAAAAAATCCAGAAAAAAGGAATCTACAAAACAGAAATAGACTCACAGACGTAGTAAACAATCTTATGGTTGTTGGGGGAAAGGGGGTGAGAAGGGATAAATTGGGGAGTTTGAGATTTGCAAATGATAACTATATATAAAAATAGATTAAAAAAAACAAATTTCTTCCCTAGTGCCCAGGGAACTATATTCAATATCTTGTAATGACCTTTAATGAAAAAGAATGTGAAAATGAATATATGTATGCATGACTGGGACACTGTGCTGTACCCCAGAAACTGACACACTGTAACTGACTATACTTCAATTACAAAAAATAAAAAGAGGGGTGAGAGCAGGCAGAGGCAACAGGGAAGGGTGTTCCAGGCAGAGGGAACAGCATACACGAAGCATAGTGACAAGAAAGGACTTTGCACATTTCACCAGCAGTACGAAGTTCAGAACGTCTTTAGAGGTAGTGCTTAGTGAGGTTGTGGCAATAGATGAAGCCACAGAGAGCACCAGGGGTCTGCCCCTGAAGGGCCTTGCATGAGTGTTTTGTTTTTCCTGAAAGCAACTGTAAGTCACTGAAGAGTGATGAGCAAGGGCATAACCTAGTATTTGCATTTTGGAAATATCACTCTGTTAGATTCCTAAGAGCACAGAGAACAGATTTGGAAAACCTGCCGGACTCATGTTTTGCCAGTTATGGAGCGCGTATCTAGAATTGTCAAGCCAAAAAATATCTTAGAGATGGTAACCAAGCAGGACCCTATGGGGCCTTCTTGGGACAGACCCTGTCCCCAAATCCGCTGCTGTAGCTCCTCTCTGAAGTATTTAGATGATAGTATCTGATGCATATTTTCTGAGTTTTTCAGATGTCAAAACCACCAGGGAATGAAATGAAGAAATTAACTACTTGATGACATGAACACGTAGCCCCTGCAGGTGCCTAAAGACTGATAATGTGAACCCATCAACCAGAGACTTGTGCATGAGCTGATCACACACCCGGGGCTACCTCACCTTGCCTTTAAAAATGCCTCACTGAAACCCAGTGGAGAGTTGGGGGTTTTTGAGTGTTAGCTGCTTGAACTCCTTGCCCGGTGCTCTGCAATAAACACTGCACTTGCCTTCACCACAACCCAGGGTCAGTAAGTTGGCTTTACTGCACGGGGGCGAGAAGACCCACGTTTGGTTCAGCAAAACCGTATCTTCTAACCCCTTTATGTTAGAGATGAAAAAACTTATTTTCAAGGGTTATAAGATACTTTATCCAAACTCCTTATCTTTTAAAAAAATTTTTTAACAAAATTAAAACCTCTGCCCTACAGTTCAGTCCTTCTTGGTCCCGCCCCCACCGGTCACTTTGCTGGCGTTTCTGCTGGTGGGCTCACTTCTGCGCACATCGCTCAGGGAAGAGCCTTTTCAACGGCTGAAAACGTTTTCCGATTCCGAGAGCTGGCAGGATGTATGTTTTATGAGCATGAGAAAAAAATTTAACTGGTTTTGGATATGTTCTCATAGTGATTAAAAAGTTAAACCCTTTTAAACCAGAGATTATTCTTGAGCTTCTAATACTATTTAAATTACAACTCCCAAATCTTGAATGATGTAACCGACTCAGGTCCAAATGCTGCTTCTTTTTTTCTTTTTTTTTTTTTTAATTCAGGACATCGTGTGGAAGTTACTTAACATGACAGAAGGCAAGCGGACTAGACTGGCCCAGTAGCAAGATCTCAGAGGGGTTTCTCTGAGCTGTAATGCCTGTCGTTCCCTCAACCCCCTGTAAAAACAAACAGGTTGATTATGTCATGTTTCTATTCAGGAAATCTCAAGGAAATCCACAGAGGTGCATCTAATCTATATAATGCTCCCATCTCATGACCCACTGGGTTAGTCCCTTCAAATGACCACAGTAACCAGATCGTGCAGAACAGCAGGTCTCAGTTTCAACAGCCCAGAGCTGACCTGCCATCAGCTCATTATCCCTGAAACAAATTCTGCAAGGTAAGCAGGCTTCCCAGACTAAAACACCGCAGACAGATTGATGTAGTCAGTATCTAGCGGAAAATTAATGCAATTGTTTTAACCACACAGATGTAAAAAGCTACTTGCTTCCACAATACCAGATAAACACAGCAAAAGAGAGTGGTGTCGGAGAGAACTGCAAACCACATGCCCTCTAAACGTTGTCTCTATCTGCTTCAAGCAAACATGTAAGAATACAAATGCCTAACAGCTCCATTATTAGTAATGCAATAAATATTGGAGTCAACTCCTGCGAAGTACAGATCCTGCCAATTATCAGTGGGCCCAACATCTCAGGACTCAGGGTGTTTATAGACATTAGCTTCATTTAAACACCTCACAAGGACCTGCATGTTTATTTCCATTTCACAAATGGGCATACAGGCTCAGAGAGGTACAGACATTTGTTTACTTTCACACAGCTTGAAAGTGGTAGCTGTAATGTGAACCCACGGTCATCTGAAACAAAGCCTGGGCTTTCTGCATTCCAGGTCCGCATGGTTGGACTGGCTCCTAGTGAATGGAAGGATCAAGCTGAAATGTTGCTGGTTCAGACCTGGGGGAGGAAGTCGTGATGGAGCCCCCGGAGAGTGCAGAATTCAGAAAAGTCCCTGAGATTGGACTGCATATCAGTTTGTTCAAGGGACTCCTTCCATTGAAGAAGTTAATGCAGAGGGTTTGTTCTTCCCATTTAATGGATCAGGACAACTGAGACTCAGAGACCATGACTTGCTTAAAACCTGAGGAAAGCCAATGGCTTTCCTGCATAAACTCTAAATCTACCAACTGGAGCCCAGAGCTCAGTGTCCCTTCCTTAACACTTCCTGTTACTCCATCACCGTTAAGAGTTGTGCATCTGTGGGACCAGGAAAGGCGTCTTCTTAGATGGAAAAGGAAAAGAACACCTCTTTTAAATGGTCTCTGTCTTGCTAAAGTGTCTCACGTATATTTAGCATTACGAAGGCTCTTACTGATAGTTAAATGAAATGTCATAACTTTAATTTTGCTTTCATAGTTGTAAATTATATTCTCAGAAAGAGTCTGTCAGTAAAATCAACATTGCATAAGATACCCTTTATCCATCCAACATGCCAGGAACCCGAAATACCTTCTCATTCCCAGTGGACTGAATTTGACAATTATTTAATAGGATTCTAGACGTGTCTTTATTTTTCACTCTGCCAGGGAAATAAATGGTGAAGGCTTTTGTGCCTTGTTTCGTTGGTTGGACAATGACAACCCTGCGCATCGCAGCTGATGTTGCCGGACTGTTAATTAAAGAACAAAATTAAACTGAAGAGAATAAAGATGTGCAGAAAGTTAGGCAGCAGAAAGAAAAGGCATGATGCTTTATGGGAGCTCATTCTAGATATGTTCATTATATGCCAAAGCCTGGGGAAGGCAAATATGGAATTTAAAAAGACACCATCTGTTGTGTGATATTCCACATGATAAACTTAACCCTTAATTTCTACATCACCTGCTGTTCAGTCATTCTCCTTCTTTGAGATGAACAACAACAACAACAAAAAAAGAAAAAACACAGGACGGGGGAGGGAGGTTAGCACATGAAGTAAGCAGGTTTGGCAGAATTGACAGATGTGCCCTGTAAGAGTTTTTGCTAAGCCCAGCAATCACACCCTATATATTTCCTCCAGAAATTAATTCTCGTTATAGTTTACTCTTAAATACTACACATACCGTGGTTGCCATAAATGTGCACAACAACACACAGCAAGCTACAGTCTTTTCTGTCATTTTTTTTATGTTATTTAAAAATCTCTGGGCTCTTTGAAAGAAAAAGCAAGGATTTTAGAAATCTTTCAAATCTGTGAAATGAAATGTAGAGTAATTCCTGAAGCAAAGAAGGATTTCGTTTTAAAAAATATATTTTTTTGAGACAGAAGGAAAACAAGAGTATGTTTCAAACAAGCCCAAATCAACTCCCTGTTTAAATATTCAAAGGCAACACAACACGTGGCATATTTAACAGGAGAAACTGCCACTAACAAGAAAAAAAAAAAAAAGCAACGTATCCTTGAAAATGCCCATGTTTTCTTACGTGTAGATCTGAAGTATTGTAGTTTTTAAAGCCCATTAACAAATGCAGCACAGTTCATTCAGGGTTGATTTGAGTTCACAAAATAATTTTATTATATGTAAGAAAGCATACAGGCAATAAAATTAAGAAAACATTCACAATGCATAAATAACACAGACCTGATGCAGGAGATCGTTTTCAGTAAATATCTTTCTTGTTACCAATTTCATCTAAATGTTAAGTAAATTGCTTATCAACAAGAATACTTTGTAAACATTTCCAAACAATTATCTTGAAATGCCCCGCATGAATTAGCATTTGGTGACGGAGACTTATGATAGTTTTTACAGTCCGGGTGATGACACAGGAACTTGATGCCAAAGCACAGAGGAGGGCTAGCGTTTGTCAAGAGATGCTGATGGCTCTGGGTTGCTTAGCACACCCTGGGAGAAGGGGGTCTCCTGTTTCCTCCACCAACAGAAGTGTCTTACTGAAGGATGATAATGAGGCACTGTCTGTTAGTTAATATGCCAATAACATTTAGACTTTAAAAAAAAATCAATTCTAAGTTCAGATTAAAGAACTAAACAAAGTAGCCCCACTGAGCGTTTTGCTTTGACCTCTTAAGGTGGAGATGCAGGATTGGACCTCCATCCATTGGTGAGACTGTTGTGACACAAAAGTTAAGGAAACTCACTGTCTTCACCACACATATCTAACCAGGACAGCCATGTATTTGGTTCAGAAAAGCTCTGTGGCACAGGAAATGAGAAAAGACGGTGAGGATTAATTATTTTACATAAATACAAAGTGGCATATTCTTTTTATTACCATCTAAGATCATAAATTTCAAGTTGCTTTCTTCTTAGGCTGTCTTGTATTTCAGATATTTACAGAACTACAAATCATCCTCCTGGAAAAGTCTTTGCCACTTAAAAAGTCTTGAACACAACAGTAGTTATGCTTTTTTAAATCTTTCCAAATCTTTTTAGGGAAAAAAAAAAAAAACCAATCACAGAATTTGTCAATTCTCACCTCGTATTTATTTGTGCCAATGAATTTTAAGGAATCATCACAACTTCACTTTCTATTAGGCTTTGCTGTTTCTGGAAGTGATGCATGAGCATTTAGAATCTCAGAAAGTCTGTGTGTTTGTTTCATTGGCTTATAAAGTGCTAGTTAAATGGATGAAAATGCAATTGTAAGATCTCAGATAACTCACTAGTTTAACCTATTAAATATGATAAATATAGATTTATTTTAATAAATTAAAAATATCCATATAATGCAATAAATAAATAAAACCAATATCCACAAAGCATCAGTTCTGGGGGGGAAAAATCCCATTCTTACTGTAAGGCTCAATTATGTTTTAGGAATAATTTATGAAGGCATGCACCTACCTTTACACTCTGAAACCTTTGCTTGGACCAGGGTTAGCACCTGTTTGTACACAGCAAACTCAACCCTTCTCATTTCCTTCCCGAAAATGTTTAATTTTTAAGTGAAGCTGCTCATTTGTTGAGTCTTTGCCCTATTTTTTAAGTCCTAAGATAAGAATCAGTTTCTAAAAATAATTTCAGAGCCAAAGACACGTCCCTTATGAATGTTCTTTTCACATGTGTCCTTTGATTCACTACGGACAACACAGAAAACACACTGGAATGTATTTTTGAACGTAGTTAGTTGTGTGTTGAGGGAAGGCAGCCGAGGATGGCTCCTTTGACGTCTCAGTCTCACCACACTTTAGTTTCTTCACCGCGAGCCCCTCCTCTAGCTTTTGGGATGAGCGTGTCTGTCAGGATTGCCCTCGGAGCTCAGGTCGGGTGCTGTCCATTTTGTGTGATGGGCTGGATCTTCTCTAGGGAGACGTCAGTGTCATAGTCCAAAATGACAGACAGGGCTGGGGACAGCTTCTCCAAGGGCTTGGCTATCCCACCTGCCTCCTCCTTCTTCAGGTCCTCAGAGGAGCCCACGGCATGCGGGATCAGATAAACCAGATTGCAGTCCTTGGAGATGGAGCCTCGAGGCTCGTGATGGCTGGAAAACACCACGGCCCCATTGTTATTAATGCTAACCGTCTCTATGGCGTTGCTCGTCGTCGGGCAAAGCCTGTAGCATCCTAGGAGGGTGGAAAATGCCTTCCTAAAATCAGCATTAAAGGCGTAAATGATGGGGTTCAAGGAGGAATTAGCCCACCCAAACCACACAAACACATCGAAGGTGATGGAATCGATGCAGAAGGGCTTGGTCTCCCCAGACCCACAGAAGGGCACCACGCAGTTCAAGATGAAGAAGGGAAGCCAGCAGCACACAAACACCCCCATGATCACGGACAGAGTCTTCAGAACTTTAGTCTCTCTTTTGAAGGACATCTTAAAGGAGCTCTCCGGCTGAGGACACTCCACGGGGTTTCCGTTACCTGCAGTGGTCTGGCAATTCTTGGCATGGACTGCTGCCCTCTCCAAGGCCGAGATGCGCCGTATTTGTTTCTGGGCAATCCTGTAGATCCTGGTGTAGGTGACAATCATGATGGCCACGGGGATATAAAAGCTTATTAAAGAGGATGAAATGGCGTAGGTTCTGCTCAGGCTGGAATCACAGTTGTTTGCCGTCTTGCCCAGGGAAGTGGCATTCCCATCAGAGAGGCTTGTGGGTTTTGCCTTGTGCCAGCTGAACTGCACTGGGATGAAGGAGATGAGGACCGACAAAGTCCACGCCACGCCGATGAGAATGAAGGCTGCCTTGGGGGTCATCTTTCTCTCATACCGGAAGGGACTAGAGATGGCCCAGTACCTGTCCACGCTGATCACACAGAGATTGAGGATGGATGCAGTGGAGCACATGATGTCAAAGGCCACCCAGATGTTACAGAAGGACCCGAAGGGCCAGAAGCCAGCAATCTCAGCCACCGCTTTCCAGGGCATGACCAAGACGGCCACCAAGAGGTCCGACACAGCCAAGGAGATGACGAAGAAGTTGGTCACCTTGGACCGCAGGTGTCGGAACCTGATGACAGCGGCACAGACCAGCGTGTTCCCCAGGAGTGTGGACAGGATGAGCAGTGACAGGAAACAGGCTGTGAGGATGCGGAAGGAGAAGTCCCTCTCCACCACTAGCCCGGCCCCGTCCATGGTAGAGGTGTTCAGAGTCCTCATCTTCCGGAGGGAGAGCACAGAAGGTGCTTGGACACCTGTCAAGTTCCTAAGCAGGGATCAGGGGTCAGTCAGACCTGGAGGAGTCCTGGTTAGCCAGGCAGCCCCCTGGAAGTCCCACTTGCTCCCCTGGGTGGAAGAGCTCACCAGCATTCCATCAGAGGGCTGCGACAATTGTGTGGCAGGAGCCTGCCCTCCGCAGTCCAAGTCGGCCCCTTGGAAGGTCCCTCTTGCTCTCTGCGACTGTCTTCTGACTCCTTTGCTCCAGGTCACTGTCACGGGGACCAGCTGGCCCTTCAATTCCCCGTGGAAAGCACTGACTTTTTAGCATATTCTAAGCTATCGACCCAGAGACTCCCAGGCCTCTGCCAAGCTAGTCAGCTGTAGTCACACTTCAGGGCTGTTGCCTCTCTGGTGATGGCAGAATTCTCCTCTTCTGAGGCGCAGCTGAAAATACATGCCTTGCTCCTCCAAGCCCCTGGCTCCGCCGCCGCAGCTCCCCTAGAAAGCAAAGAGAAAGGAAAGGACGTTTGCCAAGACTTGAGTCGATCGTATCTTTACTGTCAAGCCCAATCCAGTTCCATGAGAGCCACCTACCTTGCCTTGGGGTGGTCTCTCTCAAAGCCCCGGGGGCTCGGGGAGCCGGCTTCGCGAGGCGCCGCGGCTGCGCAACGCCCAGGAGGCGCGCCTGAGTGCTGCCCGGCGCGCGCAGCCCGGGGTCCGCTCCCGATGCGCACAAATCACCGGGGCGGGTTTGGGGGAAGGATCCTGGGGCAATTCCACAGAGAGCTGGCGCTGCCCCACTGCCTGGAATGGCCAGAGATGGTTCAAAGCGGAGGAAACCCGGGAAAAGGGCTCCCGGGCGCTCGGCGCATCCTGGGGAGAGGGCGCTCTCAGGACCAGTCACTGGGGCCGCTTCTTTCCTTTGCTTCCCTTCTTCTGGAACCAAGTGCCCGGGCGCCCCTCGAGAGGCCTCTAGTCCTTCGGGGAAGAGTCCTGCGCCTCCCTGCGGGGCTGCCCGCTGCCTCCCAGGACCCCGTGGGAACACCAGGCAGAGAGAGCCGAGCTGGCACCGGCAGGCGCACGGGCCAGCCCGGTTCCCGCGGGGCACAGCCCACCCCGCCCCCGCGTCCCCTCCCCTGCCCTGGAGGCGGGCTTCGCTTGACAGGCAGAGTTGCGAGCGACAGCCGCACGTGGTTCCCCTGGATGGTGTCGCGGGCGAAAGGAGTGGGGGACGCCCAGGTGAGCACTCGCCCGCGCTGGCTTACCCCCGCCAAACCCCGGGCCCCCGGGCCCCGGGGCAGCACGCGACAGGGGCCCGCGAGAAAAAATCCGATGTTAGAACCTCAAGTGAGCCCGAGCCGCCTGAAAGCAAAGCTCTGCTCATCATCCGACGCCTCCTGGGGTCCATCCACCCCAAGCCCTTCCCACACACCAAACAGAAAAGGGACCTTGCCCACTCTCCCACGCCCGCCCCGGCCGGATCTGCGCTGCCTCCAAGTGCCCCCAACTAGGGTGCGACGTGCCCCGCGGGCGCGCATACTCACCGCTCACCGGGAGGGCTCCGAGCAGCCGCGCGCCTGGCCGGTGCGCCCCGCTGCGCCCCGAAGGCGCTCACTTGGCGCTCCGCGTGGGTAGCGGGCGCGTCCACGGCTGCGGTCAACGCCGGACTGCGGCCGGTGCCCGGCCCCGGGCGAGCGCCCCAACCCCGGCGCCACGCGCTCGGCAGTCCCGGGGCGCCCTCTGCCGGCGGCTTTGGCTTCCAGCGCCCCGACTGTGCCCTCGCAGGCACCGACCTCACCGGGACTGGCTTCCGCATCCACGCGGGACCCGCGCCTGGCCCCCCTCTCTTTCCCTGTCCCTGAATGCCAGAACCTGGGAAAGGGGGCTCCTCTGCTCGAAATTCCCTAAAAACTGACGAGGGTGAAAAATCCCTTTTGCTGCCACTGCATTCATTGAACCAGTGTATTTTCCTGAGCGCTCACTACATACCGAGGGACAGAATTATTAGCAAGATGCAAGGCGGACTCTCAAAGAGTAAACCGGCGAAAACTGGCGTCTACTGAGCAACGTCTGTGTCCCAAGCCCACGTCTTCTGTCGTCCACCCCTTAAAGAATTCCTCCTCTTCGGCCTGCGCTTCTCCACTTTGCCCGAGTGGAAAATTAGGATCGGAAAGGTGCTCAAAGTTACAGGGCTAATGCGGGTGCCGGCTGCCTGACTCCCACCTGCGTGTTCTTTTCACCTCCACGTCACTGCCTCCTGGGAATTCAAGAGTCTATCGCGGGAGCCAAGGAACTAAATAATTACCCCCAGAGCTAACATAGAGGAAAGGACAAAATGGAAGCAAGAGGGCTGGGTGGAGATTGCCCCGACCCCCTCCCCTGCTGCCTCGGGTGATACCTGACAGGTCAGACTTCTAGCGAATTTTATGTAAGTGACATCATCCTGCCTTGCAGTGAATTCCAAAACCTGGAGGAATTAAGCACGCAGTTTCTATGTCAGACTGCCCGGCTTCCCGTCCCTACCCTGCCCACTGCTGCGTGTGCCTTCTCTCCTCTCTGCGCTGGCTTCTCCCTCTGTAAAATGGTGATGACGTAACAGGATTGTTGTAGGCATTAAATGAGATGATGTTTGCAGAGGGCTTGGCACCCAGCTAGGTAGGACCCAGTTAGCCCTTTCCAGGCAGACACCTTGAGGGCTCATTAGAAAACCAATCATCTTATCTCCTTGAGAACCTCACACCACATTGGAAGCCTGAACCTAAAAAATACTTCCATTCAGTTATCCGGTTCTAACTGCACCTTGGTTTTTAATGTAAGGACCACCTTACTGATGGCAGACCCTCCCGAGCCTCTGCTCCCAGCTCTGTCCTCCCGCTTCTTTTCCTCCCTGTCACACATAGTGATGCCGTGTGTCCTGAGTCATGGTCGCAGACACACTTTTTTGCCACAAACATGCCCCAGGAATCACATTCTTGCAGAGTCTTAAGCCACACTTAACATAATACTTCCAGATCATTTTCCACAAGGTAGTCATTCCCCAAGCTTCTTGACTTTATTTCATCTTTCTCTCCCTTTTACTAACAAACGCAAGGGAAAGGCTCTGCTTCTGGTTCAAGACAGTCACCTGAGCCTGAACGTTTAACTCCCCATGTTCTACCCACCCACCCTGAAGTGTTGCCGCTGAAATTACCCAGAAATACACAGGGAGGGGAAATTCAGCATTAACCCTGGAAGGCAGGGAGTAAAGGGGCGTGGGGATCTTTTTCTCCAGGGTAAAGGGCAGAGAGGATTGGACTGGAGGATAGGGGACTCCCTGGGGCTTTTCATACAGGAAGAAACCCAAAAAGAACACAACTACAAGACTGAGGTAACAGGGGCTGGAAGTCAGGATAAGGCCAAGGTCAGGAGTAAAATTTCTGTCTAGCGATTTATCTGAGAAGTGCTCCCAGTGCCCAGGTCCTCCCAGAGCCAGTAACCTTGGCAATGCCCACAGCTCTTTACGTTAAAGCCCAGGTATCGACTGGTCTGCTCTCAGGTGGGGTCACATTCAATGAAACACCAACTCCACAGCCAAATAAAGTTTGACAGGAAATTTACATATTAACCAAAACCTTGCTGGAAGAAAATCACATTTCTAACACAAATCATTTCCTTGTTTCTCTCAAGCTCAGCAGCTAAAAAAAAAAAAAGCCTTTTTTTCTTTGCTTGAAACATTTCCTAAATTCTTTCCACATTCTCCCACACTGACCTATGTCTTTTTCTCTCAATTCATTCACCTGAAATATCGAGGTGATTAAATCAACGTGTATCGATTTTATGGTGATTGAGAACTATTTCTTGTACCAGTAAATTTCAGCCATTTTTATTGTCAGATCACCCACTCCCCTCCTTTCCGATAACATACCAAAAAAAAAAAAAAAAAAAAAGCTCAGAAATGCAGTTACAAAGAAGGGAAGACTCTAGGAACAGAATCATTTTGTTTCCTGTCACCAGGAAAACAGGAGTTGAACAATTTCTCACCATTCCAGGGCAGACCCCTGAGATCTCTTTCTGGCAAGCTTGAGTCACGGATTTTTGAACGTCATTGCTGATAAAACAGGAAAGGGTAAAATGTAGCTGAAATCTCAGGGGGGTTTTTCTTTTTTTTTTCTTTTCTTTTTTTTTTTTTTTTCTTTTCTTTTTTTTTTCACTTTTCAGAGAGTGTGAATTTCAGAGGAACTTACAATTTGGCTAGAGGTTTGGGTTTTTTCCATATTTTCTCTCTTGAAGCCAAGGTGAAACAAAACCTTCCGTTTTGTTCTATAAAAGTCTCTCCCACAAACATTAAGAACCAAATATAAATGCAAGCAGGTATTAGCATTAGATCATGCTGGGAATGTAAACCCTAGCACAAAAGCACCTTTGTTTCCCAAATTGGCACGTCTTTTTAAACTCTGCGGGTGATTTATGCACTGCAAGGGGGAGGGAATTCAAATAATGCTTTTGAACAAATATTTTTTATTGGGAGTTTGTAAGAGTAAGTGAATAGAGAAGGCACACTATCCCTAGGGGAGCTTAAGTTCATAAAAGACTAAATAAAACGACTGAACTGCCAGGTATAACAAATGATACCTTCGGGAAGCTTCAGGATTATTAAAGGTAATTTTATACCAAAAAATGACTGTTTGTAATGTTGGTGAAAAGAGAGAAGCTTGGCTGAACTTGACTAAGTAACTCGGATGCTTGTTTCAGATCATAAATACAACTTCTCTGAAATCTTCGTCCCGTGTCGGAGTTTCCTCTCTTGTAGTTTATTATACGATTCAAACATCAATTTGTTTGTTGTTTTGCATGTTTGCTGTTGTTGCCTCTGTTCTTGGCCCTCTTTTTTTCCTTTTCCTCTTTTTTTGGCTTCTGTAGGCTAATCTGAGTAGTTTTGTGATTGCTTTTGTTTTCCTTTTTTGCCTTATTTTCTGTCATTCTTTGTTTTGCGATTTTCATGGTCGCTTGAGGGTTGACATCCTATTAATGATAAGACGTGTGATATAAGATGTAGATTGACAGGCACACCTCATTTTACGGTGCTTCACAGATGCTGCATTTTTTACAAATTGAAGGTCTGTGGCACCTCTGCATCGAGCAAGTCTACCAGTGCCATTTTTCCAACTGTGTTTCTGTATCACGTTTTGGTAATTCTCGTAATATTTCAAAGCTTGGCATCATTATTATATTTGTTATGGTAATCTGTCATCAGTGATCGTTGATGTGACTATTACCGAGGCAGGAGGGAAGGGGGCAGGGCACAACCAGAAGGAATGACACAGCCATTGAGGACAGGACAAACTGGTTAGAACCAAGATGGCAGAAGGTTTGACTTCCAGCAGACCTTGAGCCTCAGGCACACCCATAGGCACCATGACAGTTCCTAGAGTGACCATAAAAGGTCAAAGAGTGGGCTGGTGCTCGATTCCTAGAAATCCCTGCCCCTTTCCCAAACTAGCTGAAGTAATCCTCCCACTCGTTAGCATATGAAATTACTGAGCCCTTAAAAACTAACAACCCCGCACCTCGTGGCCACCCTCTCTTGCTTTCTGAGACACGCAGCACGCTGTCTATGAAGTGTGTGTCTACTTTTACCAAACACTCCCACACCTCTCAGTCTTTCTCCCACTCACCTTTCGAGATGGCTCGAATTCTGCCTGGGGACTGTGTATCTCCTAAGCCGCCCTCCCCTCTGAGTGAGACGGGCTGCACTCTGTTTATAGAATGTGTCCATCCCTGAATAGACTTACTTTCACTTTACTAAATCTCGCTCTTGAGTTCTTTCCTGCTGGAGACAAGAACCTATTCTCCGGCAACACTAGGACTCGCTGAAGGCTCAGATGATGGTTAGCATTTTTTTTAAAATAAAGTTTTAATTAAAGTCTATACATTGTATTTTCAGACACGAGGCTATTGCACACTTAATAGACTACAGTAGAGTGTAAACACGGCTTTTATGTGCTCTGGGAAACCAAAATACTTCGTGTGACTCATTCGTTAGTGTGAAACTCACTTTGTGGTGGCGATCTGGAACTGAACCCAAAATATCTCTGAAGTATGCCTGCATATATCTTATATCAGACATGTGGATGCTGTAATTATATATCTATATAAGACACAGAGGTCTGTCTTGCATCCTTCTCACAGCCTGTCTTCAAAGGATATGATTCCATTTTGTGTATAGTTAGAAGTCTTCCAGTAGCATTTGTCTATGTTTTCTCTCCCAGTCATTAGGCTCCTGTTGTCACACATTTTACTTCTTCACATGGTCCAAATCCCACAATAGATGGTTATATTTTTCTTTAAATAGTTATCTCAGAATGATATTTAAATTAATAAGAAAGAACTATTAAATATTTACCTATGTAGTTACCTATGTACCATTTCTGATGCCCTTTCTTCTGTGAATAGACCCATCTTTCCATCTGGTATCACCTTTCTGCTTGAAGGAAGACCTTTAACTTTTCTCACTGTACAGATCATCTGGGGTTGACTCTTTAAGCTGTCATATCTCTGGAAAGTCTTTATTTTGCCTTCATTTTTTTTTTTTTCCACTAAGGATAGAATTGCGATTGACAGATTTTCACTTTTAGCGCTTTAAGTGGTTGGTCCGCTGTTGCCTTATTTGCATTGTTTCCAGTGAGAAATTTGATGTCAATCTTACCTTCATCTTTCAGTACCGAACATGTCTTTTTTCCTCTGGCTGCTTTTAAGATTCTTTTCTTTATCATTGATTTTGATCAGTTTAATTAAGATAAACCTTAGTGTAGTTTTCTTCAAACCCTTGGTGTACTACGGCTTTGTTGAGTTTCTTAGACCTGTGGGTTTATGGTTTTTGTCAAATTCGGGGGGAAAACGGCCATTTTTTTTTTTAATATTTTTTCTGCCTATCTTTAAAAAATATTTTATCTGCCTCTTCTTTTCTTCGGGCTCTTCAATTATATGTATACTAGACTGCTTGAAGTTGGCCTACAATGCACTGGTGCTAATTCTCTTTTATTTGCTCTCTTTTCTCTGTATTTTCATTCTGGATGGTTTCTGTGGCTTTATCCTCTAGCTCACTAAAATTTTTCTTCTTCACTGTCTAGTCTATTGTTAATCCCATCCAGTGTATTTTCTATCTTAGGTTTTGTCATTTACTATTATTATTGTTGTTGTTGTTGTTATTTTTGCTGGGGGTTGTAATTAGGTTTGTTTATTTTTAGAGGAGGTGCCGGAGATTGAACCCAGGACCTCGTGCTTGCTAAGCACGCGCTCTACCACTTGAGCTGTACCCTTCCCCTAGGTTTTGTAGTTTTCATCTCCAGAAGTTCATCTGGTCTGTTTCACATCTGCTGTCTCTACTCAGCATTCTGAATGTATGAAATATACCAATAATAACCATTTCACTGCCCTTCTTTGCTAATTTCAACCTCTGTGTCAGTTCAGCTGGTTGCTTTTACTCCTTATTGCGGGCTGCATTTTTCTAATTCTTTTCATGCCTGGCAATTTGAGGCTGGATGATATACATCGTGAATTTTATCTTGTTGGGTCTTGGATCTCTTTATAGTCTTACAACTATTCTTGAGCCTTGTTCTAGGACACATTTAGATTACTTAAAAACAGTTTGGTCCACTCAGGTATTGCTTTGAAGGCTTGTTAGGTAAAACCAAACAATGTTTATTCTGGGGCTAATTATCCCCCATGATTGAGGCAAGACTCTTCTGTGTGCTCTGCTCAATGTGCTGTGAATTTTGAGGGTTTTTTTCCAGTCTGGCTGGTGGCAACAAGCACTGTTCCTGGCCCTGTGTGAGTTCCCGATACTTTTCCCTATAATCTTTACCCTCTCATTTCCTCACATCATTTACTGATGAGTTTCCTGGTGAATGCTCCAGGGGACTGCGGAGATCTCTGGAGCCCTCTCTCTCTCTCCAGATCTCTCCTCTCCAGTACTCTGTTCTACTCATGATCAGGGTTCTGTCTCTGGGTGTAGTGACACCTCTTTTTTGTTCACTAACACTTTCATCCCCCGCCTGTCATGGCACTCAACTCCCCTGACCACACAGGACAAGCACAGGACCTATACAACCCTGTTCAGACTCTCCTTGGGCATCTGAAATTTACGTTGGAAACACAGAGGAACAAAAAGTGGTCAGAACTGTCTTTTCAGCAAATCTTGTTGGGAAATCTGGATCTCTACATGCAAAAAGACCTAGCGCCATCACCTATGGACCATCACCTAGCGCCATATGTAAAAACTAACTCCAAATGGATCAAAAACCTAAAAGCAAGAACTAAAACTATAAAACTCTTAGAAGAAACTACAGGGTGTAAACTTCATGACAATGAATTGGCCATGGACACCAAAAGGAAAAGTAGATAAATCTGAATACATCACAAGTAAAATTTGTGTGCATCAAAGGACACTATCAACAGATTGTAAAGGCAACCCACAGAATAGAGGAAACTATTCACAAATCATATCTGACAAGGGATTAATAACCAGAATCTGTAAAGAACTCCAAGCAACTCAAATTTTAAAATAGGCAAGAAACTTAATTAGATATTTCTCTGAAGAAGGTATACAAATGGCCAATAAGTACTTGAAGAGATATTTATCAATAATCTTTAGGGGAATGCAAAACAAAACCTCAAGGAGATACCACTTTATATCCATTGAGATGGCTATTATCAAAAAAGCAGAAAATATCAAGTATTGGCAAGGAGATGGAGAAACTGGATCCTTCATGCTCTGCATTGCTGGTGGAAATGTAAAATGGTGCAGCCAGTATGGAAAACATTGTGGCAGTTCCTCAAAAAATTAAAAATAGAATTACCACATGATCCAACAATTTCATCTCTAGGCATATACCCCCCCCCAAAAAATTGAAAACAGATATTTTCACACTCCTTAAAAATGAACTCAGACAGGTATATTCACACTTCTGTTCATAATAGCGTTATTCACAATGGCTAAAAGGTGAAAGTAACCCAAGTGTCCATTGATGGATGAATGGGTAAACAAAATGTATATACATACAGTGGAATATTATACAGCCTTGAAAAAGGAAAGATTCTGACATACACTTGATCCTTGAGGAGATTATGCTAAGTGAAATAAGCCAGTTAACAAAAGGACAAATTATTGTATGATTCCACTTCCGTGAGACACTTAGAATAGTCAAATTCATACAGACAGAAAGTAGAATGGTGGTTGTCAGGGGCTGGGGGAAGGGAGAATGAAGAGTTGTTTAATTGGTACAGAGCTTCAGTTTAACTGAGGAAGAGGAAAAAAGTCCTAGAGATGGATGGTGGTGACAGTTGCCCAACAATGTGAACGTGCTTAATGCCACTGAACTTCACAGTTAAAATCGTTAAAATGGCGTATTTTACGTTATGTATATTTCACCACAATAAAGAGAACGGGAGATTAGAGCTGAGCCATTAGACGGCAGCCTCAGGAGGGTGGTCTGTGCGTTCCTGCTGTCAGAGTGCTTCCCCGGACCCTCCATGGAAAGGTGGACCCACTCTTTTCCGGTGTGTGAGCTCCCCATTATCCTCACCATCAAGTCCTCTTTCAGCCTAAGGCATCCAGGATAGATCTCTTTTGGCCAAAGGATATTAGTTGAAATTCTGACATTCTACAAAAAAAAAAAACAAAAAACAAAAAACAAACAAACAAAAAAAACAGCTGCAGCAATCTGTCTATGAGGTAGCATCCCAAACTTACTCCATGGCACAAAGAAAATCTGCCATTTGCTGAGCATCCTTCATGTACCGTGTTTTCACCTGTGCCTGACACTTCATCCCAGGGTCACCTTGCATATCCAGGCCCTTCAAGTTGAAGATTTCTTTGACAGTACACTCATTTTTATACCAGTTTCTCGCTAATATTTTCCCCTCTTCCCCCACTAAGTGACACGCACCACATAGCCCACGGGTCAGAAAAAGCTACCAACTTGTGCTGGTTCTCATTCCCGGACATGACGTAATTCTCATCACCAATCCTGCCTGGTAATTATTCAGACATAGTCTCTATTTTACTCGAGATAACTGGGGGCTCAGAGAGGGGAAGAGATTTGTTCAAACCCACAAAATGAAAAAGATGGAAGGGCGGGAGTCTTGCGGGTCCTGTCTGACTCCAAAGACCGTAATCTCTGTATGCTGGCTGGAGGATGGCTGGTGTTCTGTATGTCAGCAGCAATCGTTGCATTAAACACAAAAGAGCCAGGGAGCATTCTCCAAAATCACATGCATTGCTTTGGGACTAGGACTCATTATCATTATTAAAAAAAAAAAAAATTAGATTTCTTTACTTGAAGGCATGAAAAACAAATTCATCCATTGAAACATAACACTCATATCAACAGAGAGCAGTTTATAAAAGCCAGATTTAGCAGGTTAATTAAGGAATATGAGACACGGTGGCATAGCCAGAGGTCGCTACTGTCCTCCTGGGTTACATTGTCACGAAACATAGCCAATGCCAAATAAATGAGTTTTCTGAATCAACACCAGCCCAAACATGCTTTTTTCCTAATTGGTGCAATGCAGTAAATACCATGTCCATGCTCACATGTGCTGAAATGAAACCCACACCAAAAGACGAATAGCTCGTGAAGAAACAAAGTGGGGAAAAAATACTACCGTTTTTGAGTGCCACCTATGGGCCAACTCCAGTGAAAGTTTTTATCAGCCTTATTTTAAATATGAAGAAATTGAAGCTTGGTTAATATTTGTTCTCTTATCTGAGATCACATAGAAATAAGAGGTCAGGCTGGGATTCACACCTAATCCTATTTGATTGAAAAGCCTGCTCTTTTTCCAGGTTTCTTCACATTCATGTATTCATTCATTCAGTGATAATTTATCAAAAGCCTACCATGGTCCAGGGCTTCATCACAAACACACACACACACACACAGAGGTTTTCAAAAAGTATGGATTTGTTTGCAATTTACAACTGTAGTAATTGCTACCAAAAAAAAAAAAAAAGCAATAAGAGGAAATAAAAGAGAATGCAGATTGGGGATGAACTTTTTGGTAGGTTATACTGTTGTTCCAAATATTTGCTGCTCTCGCCAGGGAGAATATTATATTTCCCTAGCTCACCGACTTCAGGCTTGCCTGTGGGACTTACAGCGCCCTCCCTATTACGTCCCCACCCTGTTGCACTCAGGAGTGTCCATGTGACTTGTTTTGGCCAGTAGAATGCGGCTGGAAGCCATATGTGTGTTTATCAGGCAGATACCTAAAGACCAGTTCAGGGTTCACTGTCTCTCTTTTCCCTCCCCTGAGTCCAGCAGTGTTCGAGGTAGAGGCTGTGATCAGTCTGTCCCAGAGTGAAGCTATTGTGGATCAGGGCTGCAGCTGACCCGTGATGGACATGTCTTTGTTGTAAGTCACTGAGGTCTGGGGTCCATCTGTTAGCACAGCAAAACACAAACTTATCCTGACTTACATACCACACTTACAGGAGGGTGATCAGGGAAGACCTCTTTGAGGAAGTAACATCAGCGCTGAGGCTGAATGCAGGACCCCACTAGGTAAACAGCAGGAGAGGAGGGCTTCCCAGCAAAGGCAAAACAGCCAGTGCCCACACCGTGAGGTGGGAGGGAAATGGCGTGGCCTGGGTGTCTGGAACTGATAAGAAATGAAGCTGAGGAGATGTCTGGGCTGAGTGTGAAGATGCCAGGAGCCAAGTGAGGAGGTTGGATTGCGTTCTGTGTGTGAGAGGAAGCCTCTGAAGGATTCCAGGCAGAAGGATGAAGTGATCAGATTCAAGTGTTCAAAAGATTGCCCTGAATTCTGTAAAGCAGGAAAGGAAGCAGGAAGGCCAATTAAGAGGCTCTTGCATCCTCTTGCGAGAGGCTGAACTGTGTCTCCGCTGTGGGGACAATTGGCACCCTTCAAAGTCCAACGACCCCCTCTCAGATGTCTGCCTGCGATCCCTCAAAAGATAAAGTACATTCTTTACTGGGCATGTTTCCCCTAACAAACTAATAGCCTTAAGTAACGACTAATCGTACAATAGCTCAGGCTGGTTTGTTTCAGCCCACGTCTCCGCCTTGACAGAGTCATAAACCTCACTGCCCCTTCACGGACCCCAAACTTCTTACCTCACCTACAAGCAATCAGAGATTTGTGCACAAGCCGATCATGTACCTTGTGACCCCTGGGTACCTGTTGTAACCCTCCCGAATGAAAGACCTTAGCAACTGACCCTCAGGGCTCTCACGGGCACGTCTCATCCATGCGGCCCACTGTTGTCTGTGACAGTGTCCCTAATAAACTCCTTTTCTATTTTCGCCCTTTGTCTTTGGTAAATTCTTTTAAAACCTGTGCACGAGCCCATCAGACCCCACAACACCCCCCCCAAAAAAAATCATATGTTGAAGTCCAAATCCCCGTACCTCAGAATGTGACCTTATATAGAAAAGGGGTCATTGCAAATCTAATTAGTCAGGTTTAGATGAGGTCACACTGGAGAAGGGTGGACCCTTGTCCAATATGACTTGGTATCCTTATAAAACGGGGAAATTTGGACACAGATTTGCCATGTGAAGAAGGCAGATGTTGGGGTGATGCTTCTACAGGTAAAGTCATGCCCAAGGCTGCCTGAAAACCTCCGTGAGCTGGGGAGAGACATGGAACATAATAACCTCATAACCTTCAGAAGGAACCAGACTTGCTAACACCTAGATCTTGCTCTTCTAGTTTCCAGAACCTTCAGGCAATAAATTTCTGTTGCTTAAGCCATCCAGTCAGTGGTGTGTTGCTATGACAGCCCCAGAAAACAAACACAAGGCCAGAGACAATGGTACCTGGGACTAGAGTAATAGCTTTGCAGATGGTAAAGCAGCAGGTAAATTCAACATATAATTTTGTTTTTTTTACTTTCTTTTTTAATTGAGGTATAGTCAGTTACAATGTGTCAGTTTCTGGTGTACAGAACAATGTCCCAGTCATGCATATATATATATGCATATGTTCGTTTTCATATTCTTATTCATTAAAGATTATTACAAGGTATTGAATATATAGCTCCCTGTGCCATACAGAAGAAATTTGTTTTTTATCTATTTTTATATATAGTGGTTTTTAACATTTGCAAACCTCAAGCTCCCAAATTTATCCCTTCTCACCCCCTTTCCCCTGGTAACTGTAAGATTGTTTACTATGTCTGCGAGTCTGTTTCCGTTTTGTAAGTGAGTTCGTCGTGTTCTCTTTTTTTCTTTTTCTTCTTCTTCTTTTTTTTTAGATTCCACATATGAGTGATATCATATGGTATTTTTCTCTTTCTGGCTTACTTCACTTAGAATGATGATCACCAGGTCCCTCCACGTTGGTGAAAATGGCATTATTTTATTCTTTTTTTTAATCACTGAGTAGCATTCCATTGCATAAATATACCACAACGTTTTTATCCAGTCATCTGTCGATAGATTCAAGATACATTTTTGAAGGTGGAAAGGACATATTTTTTTTTTTTGGAAAAAGCATAGATTAAAATGGAAAGGGAGAAACAAAGAGGAAATCACTGAAATTGTGTATCCAGCACTCCACCCAATGCTTTCATGACCTATTGCCTCGTTTCCTCTTCATAAGAGTCCTGTGTATCAGTCCGGTCCCCTGGGGAGCAGGCACCGAGATGGGATTAGGAATACAAGGGGTTTAATGGGAGGCAATGTCCGTGGAAGGAAGTTAAAAATAGAAGAAAGCAGAATTGGACACAGAAAGGACTGTGATGCAGATCTGGCAGCATTTCAGCACACTCAACCCAATGGGGAGTTCCAGAGCAAAGACTTCCCAGCACGGGAGTCCTGCACTGGGCAGAAACAGACAGGCCCTTGTATTCCCATCATGGCTGGTCATTGACCTAGAAAGAGTGTAGCTCCTGCTTGAAAATGAAGGCAGATCCTAAAGGCGCTAACTAGCGTTTGTCTATTACATTCACTCCTTGAAGGGAGACCCAAGCAGTGCATCACACCCTGTAAGGTCGGATTTTTAGTCATATCTGACAAATTAAGAAATAGAGGCTCAAAACTCTGCTTTGGATGAGACCACATAGACTCTGGCTCCCATCCCATCCTCTGTTGCCATGGTCTCTGCCAAGTTCAAGTTAGTACTTGTGGCAGACACTGCCGGCAGCCACCCCAAGCCCCTCCTAGCTTGCCTCTCTGTGGATGAAGAGCTAAAAGCCGCATTTCCCAGACTCCTTTGCTGCCAGGGCACAGGTGTGTGAAGTGGTTTCAACCTGCCTGATACATCCCTAGATGTGGATGTGGCACTGAAGCGAGGGAAGATATGCTGCCAGCAGATGAGAGGACCACTGGGTGAGCCCTGGGGCAAAGATTTTTTCTAGAACAATCCTTGATCTGTTTTCTCCCAACTGTGTTTTTTTCCGGAACATGCATAACCACGCCTGATTCTCCAAACACCCTGGAGGTTTGCAAACTATCTGCAATCCCTTAACAAATCCCCTTCTGTTTAAATAAGAAGAGAGGCCTCTGTTGTCTGCAACTGGGAATCCTCGGGGAGCTGGTACTGGATAGAGTGCACTAGACGGTAAGGGCACAGATGCCCCATTCAGCGGGGAAAAGGAACTTAGATCCAAAGGCATTTCCCACGCTCTGGCACCCTTCAGTGTGGCATCCATCCCAAAGGAATCATACACAATTTTGGCCTTTGTAGCATATAAACAATATTTTGAAAATCAAATACACACCTGGCAGTGTTTTGGTTCAGAAAGTCTAGATACTTTCAGATCTGCTAGAAATTGCCTTGCAAGAGCCAGAATTTCTTGCCAGCTCTATGCAAATGAACTTCAGCATCTCTCAACAAAGCAAAATAGCAGTGCTGAGGAGTCTGACTCAGCTACCACACAGAAAAAGCTGCTCAAAAGACTTTTTTTATATTCAAGACCCTTTTAAAAACATCCCTTTTCAGTCTTTGATGTAAATCAGAGAACAAGTGTGATCATCTTTCTTTAGCTGTCCACCACAAGCAAATCCTACGCAATTTTCTTCAAGTGATTTTCCATATTACGCAGCAGCCAAGAACGTTAAGGACTGACCTGTGAGCCCATCACAGTAAGGACCTCTTCCTATGCTGGTGTGGATGTTGTGTGGGACAGTGAAAAAAGCAATGAAAAGGAAAGACATTTGCCAATGGGGTGGGGGGGAAATTAGGACTGCCACCCCTCCCAGAACCTTCATGTCCTCCTTCCCACCTCCCAGGGTCAGTGTCAGGGCCACAGTGAAAAAATGACGAAATAGGAAGCTAAGATGAGACGGTCTAGAGGGCCACTGAATTGAGGCAAAGAAGCTCAGAGGCCATCCCCTCCCTGGAGGAGCCATATGAGCAGAACCATGCCCAGCACACCAGTAGGAACCACACCACCCTCAGGACATCCCATGAACAACAGTCCTGCCCCCAAGGTCTCGTGATCAAAAGCCCCACTCCAGTACGGCTGCAGCTGTAGAATTTCCTGAAGCTATTCTCAAAAATCCTGTTCACCGGATTAAAAAAACCACAGGATATTTGCACAACGGAACCCTACCCAGCAATAAAAAGGGATGAAACACTGATACACCCAACACCGTGGATGGATCCCAAAGCCGAAGAAGCCAGAGACAAAAGACTCCAAGTCTATGACTTCCCTTATTTGACATCCTAGAAGAGGCGGAACTAATATCTAGTTACAGAAGGCAGATGAGTGGTTGTCGAGGTGAGGGCTTGATTGCCAAGGGGCACAAAGGGAATTTTTTTCAGGCAATAGAAATATTCTCTCTCTGGATTGCGCTGGTAGATACATGTGTGCGTATACCTCTGCCAAGACTCAGTGAGCTACACAACTTCCTGTGAGCTGTGTGTTTTATTTTGTATAAATTGTACCTCAATAAAATCCACCAAAAATTCCTATCAGGATGACTGGGACTGTGTTAGCTATAGGAAATCTATGTGAATCTGTGTGAAAACCCCTTTGCTACTTGGTTCACTCAAAACATGCCCCTTCACCTCTCTGAGGGTAGAGAGAGTTCTGCGGTCAGCTGAATCTCACCACCTGATGAAATCATTCCCAGCCTCGGGGAGGAGTAAACACCACACTCCTTAAATCCCCTGGTGCACAGATGAGTAGACAGTGCAATGAAAACTGGCTCATTCTTTGGAGAAAAATAAAATTGAATCCCTACCTCACACCATATAGAAAAGTAGGTGCTAGGTGGATTAAAGACCTGAATGTGATGTATAAGACTACACAGCTAGAGAATTAAATACTGGGGACTATCTTTACAAGCTAGCATTCGGGGCACCTTCTAACACAAGACCTCAAAAGCTCAAAATGCAAGGCCACAAGTGAATGCCTTTAATGACATCAACAACACTGGAATTTGACACAACATTGTAAAATGATTATAAATCAATAAAAAATGTTAAAAAAAAAAAGATTTCTTTTCAGCCAAACACTGTAGACAACATTAACAGGAGGATGACAGGTTGGAAGAAGAGATTTGCAATAGACACGGGACATCTGCAAAGGAACAAAGCTAGAAAACCTGACTTCAAAAAAAACCAAACAAACAGGCAATGAATATGATCAAGCAAGTGTTAATAAGCAGATGAGAAGATTCTCAAAATCACTGATAACCAAAGGGCTGCAAATCAGAACGACAATCTAGAAGTCTACTCCCTTCGAAGATCAGAGAGGTGAATAACCCCAGTTCTTGGTGAGATGTGAGGAACAGGAGACTTTCTGTGCACTGCTGGGGACTGTTGAGATATTGCTGCCATTTTGGAGAGTTCTGTGGCAAGACGTATCTAAATTAAGTATGCTTGCCTGGGCGGAAATCTCACCGAGGGTCTTTATGAAACAGGACCCTCACTAGACATATGAGAAGGCATTCAGCACAAAGCAATTTATGGCACTGAGAAGTAGAAGGCACCTTGGTGGTCATCCTGGAGAATGTAGTCACTGCTCTGTTCCAAGGGGTTGGATCAGCAGTTGCAGGGAACAAAAAAGATATGCAGAAGACCATGAAAACAGATCCCCAAAACTTAGCGGTGAGTGAAAAAGTAAGAAACCAAAGGAGAACTACAACAGAATAACATTTCTGTAATTTAAAAATCATGCACCCAAAACAACATGGAACATGTGGAATGAAATTACATGTTCTATGAGGGTACGGAATACTAAGTTAGCGCTGTTGCCTGTGGAGGGGAGGAAAACAGACATGGAGAATGTGGATTCAGGGAGTAAATAAATATAAGGGGGATATTTCTTTCAAATATATTGTCTCACTCCCCGCCCTCCATAGACTCAGATGTGTTCATGACCAGAGTCTAACAACTTTCTCTCTGTCCCGTAGCTACTTTCCACCAAGAAAGTTGGCCCAGGACACCTTGATCACTTGAAAGGGAAGGAGGGGGACCAGAAAAGGGGTTGAGGAAAGAGACCAGTTAATCAGATAACCAGCTAATCTCTCAAAATATTATCCCACCACAACTGTTTCAGGCTTCTTGCTGAGAGTTCTCAAACCCATAAAAATTCACCAGCAAAAGAAAGTCTATTCCATCTCATTATTTTCCTGTGACTTAGGTGAGTCTGTTTTAAATGAACCTCAGTGAGGGCTGCTGCATACAGTTGGACAGGCTGTGCACTGCACAAAGACGCCCTGGGCCAAGGGAGTGAGGGTGAGCTGGAATCTATTAGGGGCTCTGCTTACAGTCTGGGCCAACCTAGAGCTGCTCCAATCACAGGTAAGGGTGACTTTTTGTAATCTGTCTGCCAGAGAGGGTGAACTTTTGTAACTTCTACCAAGGCATTGTATGTGCCAGCTGGAGCCCTGGGTCTGATTAACAGTCTGATCAGAAATTCACGCATCAACTCAAAATTGTCAGTAGCCTCTGCTTTTAGGACAGCCCGAGGCTATTCCGCTGGGTCCTCTGCCTGGTTCTTTCCCTCCTTCATTCAGGTCTCTGCAGAGAAGCCTTCCCTGAACATCCCCTCTAAAGTCGGCCCCCTCCCCATTCTTATATTGCTCTGTCCTCTTATCCAGCTTTCTTCACGCCACTTTTCACTCCCTGAAATTCTGTATGTGTTGCTTTATTGTCTGTCCCCCAAGGGAGGGATTCAGCCTCACTCACTGGTCTAGTCATGGCATAGAATAGATGCTCAGTAGATACACATTGGATGGATGGATGGATTGGACCTAAAGAGCGAGTGAGGTACCATATTCTTCTCAGAAGAAAGGGAGCAGCAAGCACTTACCCAGAGCAAAAAGAAACGTGGTCTTATTTCTTCCTTATTTCTGCCCTGTTACATTAAGATTAATTTGCCTAATGAACCAGTTCCTTAAAACCCATACTGGAGTGACTCAGCTTTCTCCACATAATCAACATTGTGTTTAGCCTCCAGGACATAATTAGCTTCCAAGTGATATTTAGCATTGCTTTATTTTTAAACAAAGGGTCAATTCATGATGTGTTTTTCAGATGCTTTGTATGCGAGACACACTGAGTTTTCAGCCCGAAACAAGAATGCTTTTAGGACAATTGTCTCCATATTTGAGGAACAAAAGCCTAAGGCTTGTCTGCCTGCTGCCCACAGTCCAGCCCCCATCCTGGGCAGATGGCAGGTCAACTCTGCTGTTCCCACGAAGATCCTGCAGCCCCACCCCCGCATCTCAAGAAGCGGAGGGGCCGCTTTGAATCAAAGTGGAGGAGAAGTCTGTCTGTTCCCTGGTGTTCGCTCCGTCCCTTTATTGTCGTGGCCCCCATCCCTGGCTGTACATGGAAGCTTTAGAAATCCAGATTCCAGATCCTGCTTTTAAGATTCTGAGGTAATTGTTCCGGGCTGTGGCCTGGGAAATTGGGTAAAATTGCAAAAGTTTAAAAGCTCTCCAAGTGATTCCAAAGTTCAGCCAAGTTTGAGTCACTATTTTCAAAGGTGCCTGGTAGAACTTAGGCAAACAGCCTGAAATCCCAATGCGGCCTGCGCCCTGCTTCCAGAAACGCCCTAGGCTGCCCCTTGGTCCTCTCTGCTCTGCTGGCCCCTTGATTTTCGCCTCCTGCGTCCTGGCCCTGGCCCTGGCCCTACCTTTTCCTAAGCTCTCCAGTGGAGGAACCCGTGAGGATGCTCCTTCCAGCTTTGACCTCACCCCCTCCCAGGGAGAATGCCCTCTAGCCGTATGCAGCCCCCTCTTGTCTGGGTGCCAGAGGGCTACACCTGCCCCCTCTCCACCTATCCCCATCCCTTGAGATCTGCAGCCAAGCCCACCCCATACCCATCATTCCACACGTGGGCCACAGCTCCCAGATCCAGCCTAACTGGTTGGGCCTCGATGCTGCAGAGCGTACTGTTGCCCCTGCAAAGAATGTCCTTTCCCGCCTCTTTACTTCACTTTCTCCTACTTGCCCCTTAAGGCCTGGCTCATCTATTACCTCTGCCAGGAGCCCTGCCCTGACACGGACTCAGGGCAGGTCAGCTGGTCCTTCCTCCAGGCCCCATGTCTGCCGCTTAGACCACCTGCCCCTGCCTGTGCTGGGACCAGAGTTTCTTCTTTGGGGGAGAAAGGGTTTCAGATCATATCCCCTGATTTTCATCCCAACTCCACCTTCCTGGAGAGAGAAGTTTTTGTCTTTATTTCATCTGGACCGGAAGTGTCATGGTGTCGGTGCGTGATGGGTACTTCTAATCTGCAAGGCTAATTTTATTGAAATGAGGGCATAATGAGCAAAAGATTACATTCAGACACTGGAGATTCCTGCTTTTTCCCATCTTTCGTTGTCGGCCTCTAGGCCGCTTGTTACCCCGAAATGTGTGACCCCTTTTGCACCCAGAGGTTTCTGCTTTTCTTTGTCTGCCCAGGAACCCCTGTTGTTTACATAATGTATGGTTTCCTGTGTTTGGCCCGTGCCCCTTCCTTTTTGCTCAATTCCTGCCTTTGGCCTGCGTCCCCCTTTCTCTGCTCATGTCGAGCTATCTGCCTGCTCTAATAGCCACAGGACCCTCATGGGGCTTAACCCAAGCGACATCAGAGACGTGGTGAGTAAACCAGCAAACAAATGGCACATCAGAGACAACCAGGAGATTTGCCTTGGTTTTCAGGTGCATCTCTGTCTGGACTACAAGCAGTCACCGATCATTCTTAATTTTAACATGTTCCCTTCCCATCATCAGAATGCAGATACTGCCTGACAAAGCTTGGGGCACCAAGAGCGGATCAGTGAACAATGGCCTGAACCCAGCCCACAGATGTTTTTTTGATTGTCTAACGTTGTATTTAACATACTAACTTATCAACATTCAAAAACTAGGAAAATCTACATATTCTGTGGATTTCTGGTTCTCTTGAAAGAAGTCACAAGATGTGGCCCCTCGGAACTCATATTCCCATGGCAACAATTTGCCGGGGTGGGTGGGCTCTGCACCCTCTGGTGGGTGCGCCCTGACCACTTGGCCCCAGATCCACACTCCGCTGCTGTCATCACCAAGACCTGCTGACCCTCAGGGCCTTAGAGCTCCAGCCCCTGGTCTCCATTAACCTTGTGCATGGCAATTAGCATGCAATCCACCATGTGCTATAGTGTTAAGAGTATTTAACCTGGAATCAGGCAGACCAGGAGTCACAGAAGCTGTGTGGCATTAAGCACTTCACGTCACAGCTCTGAGCCTTCTCTTCTGCTCATAGAGGTCCCAGACAAGAAAAGGAGACAGCCCATGATCACAGTGATTTATGTGATGAAATAAGTTCTCTAATAACATGAATATCAAATGTTATTGTACCCAATGAAGGGCACAACAAAGTGCCTGGCAAAGTGAAGGACAACTTCCTGGAGGAGGTGTCTTCCAACTAGGTTTTGAGGGATGTGTATCAGTTCGTCCAGGAATCAAGACTCTCTGGGTAAAGATACTCCAGACAAAATTTGTTCAAAGGCAAAGAGGAATAAAGCAAACTGGTGTGTCCTGGAAACAGTGAGCTGGTCAATGTGCCTGCATCAGGGTGCAAGGAAGGACTTGAAACTGCTTGGAGGGTAAATCAGTATCAGAAAGCCTTGAATGCCATACCACAGAGGTTGGACTATCTGGTGGCAAAAACCAGCTTTCATGTGGGGACTGACATAAAACATCAGATCTTGGGAAGATCACTCTGGAGGCAAAAATTAGGTCAAAGCACATGCCCCAAACATTGCAAGCTAAATGTAAAAAAAAAAAAAAAAAAAAAAAAAAAAAAAAGACAAAACTCCTCTTACATTCATAAAAAGTTTGAATGTCCATATCACAGCCACTTTATTCATAATAACCCTAAATGGGAAACATCGTAAAGGGTCATCAGTTCGGAAATGGACACAAAAAGTGTGGTATTTTCATATAAACCAGAATTCTACATGACGCGGAAAAACAAACTGCAACTACATCCAACAACATGGATAAATCTCAGAAACATGCTGAGTGAAGGAAGCCAGACACACATTCAAAGACGTACGCACCGTAACTGAATCGCCATGCTGTACACCAGAAACTAATACAGCGCTGTAAGTCAGTACTATACTTCAACCAAGAAAAAGCATATACTGTATGATTCCCTTTAGAGAAATTTCCAGAAGAGATAAAGCTAATTAGAAGTTAGTGTTAGATCACAGAAAGCAGGTGATAGAGATCAGGACAGTGTTACCCCTGGAGGCATCAAGGAATCAAGGCATGTACTGACTGAGGAACAGAGTGAGGGAAGTTCCTGGGGTGATTCAATTCTCCATCCTATGTGAGTGGGGACATAGATCATCAGCCTCTACAGAAAAGACTTGGTGTGGCCCTCGCACGTGACCTCAGCTCAGCCGGTCGGACGCACGTGCCCAGACAGTGGAGCATCCATTCCAGCGGTGGCTGCAAGATGCAGCTCCGGGAGCAGCAGTGGCTCTTGTGCAAGTTGCAGAGTCTGACATTCGGGGGTGGAGGCCACAAGGTCCTCGCCCGCCTGAGTGACGCGTGTGCAAAGAGTCTCCCGGCCCAGCTGAGTGGAGGATGACACGGCTGCTCCTTGGACTGCTCCACAGCCGCTGAAATGAGAGAGGACGCTTGCCCCAGAGCTTTGCCCTGACCACCCTTCCTGCCACCCCTCCCTGCTCAAGTTGTGCACACCACCACTACGTACTGTGCACATTCCCTGTGTTGACTGTCCATCTCTCCTTTCCAGAATGTCAGCTGCAGGAGGGCAGGGGGTTAAATCTGTCCCTTTGGATGTAGAATCCCCAGTGCCTGGAACAATTATTAATGGAGAATTGGTGAGCAATAAGCATTTACTGAATAAAAGCATGAATGAATGAATGAATGAATGATGAGGATTATAATGCCACCCGAGAGAATGTTTAGGAATCATACCTTTAAGTGAAGAAAGCAGATCATAAAATACGTGCATCACAGCTCTAACATATTTAGCAAACAAATACAGAATCCACCACCCATCCTGCACTGTATTGTGCTAGACACCAGGAAAATTGAGTAAGGTTGAGTTTCTTTTTTTAAATCGTTCACAGTCTAGAGAGAAGACAGGACTATAAAGCAATGGTTCAGTACCACGAGGTAAGTGCCCACAGAGAGACTTCTGAAGTGCTGTAGGAGCCATGAAGCTAGAACCCCAATAACAACAGTTCTCAATTATCCAGGCTCGCACGGCGCCAGGCGCCCTGCTAATCTCGCCACGTCCGTCATTTCAGGTAATCTCCACAAAAGCCCCAGGAGGAAGGGTGTTGGCCTTATCCCTACTTTAGAGATAAAGAAGCGAAGGCACAAGAGAGGTTAAGGAACTCATTTGTCTAGGATCTCACAGGCCATCAGGGCAGAGATTGAATCAAAAGCCAGGCTGGTCTGCCTCCCAAGACCCGTGTTCTTAAGCACAGGTCCACATGCTTCTGTTCATACATAAGAGGGCAGAAACTCAAGCACAGGAGAAACAGAAGTTTGATTGGGTCAGAAAAGAAAAGAAAATCCTAGAAAGAAACATACTAAAAAATCTCTCAGCGACAGTGCTGGCGAATAGCACGGAGTGTGCCCGTGAACTTTTCCTTACATTTCAAATGCATCTGATTATGTATTTATTTTATCGTCATATATAGCATTGCTAATAGAATCTAGAATTTAAGGCTTTGATTTCACTGTGTCGACTGAAATAAATGCGCAGCCTAGAAGTTGAGAGTTATGTTTTATTTGGCGGGAGGACTCGAGCCGGGATGACAGCCTCTCAGATGGCTCTGAGGGACTGCTCCGAAGAGGTAGGGGAGGAGCTAGGATATATAGGAGCTTTACATCAAAGCTTTAGTTGGAACAATAAAAGATTCCTTGTTATCTAAAGAAAACCAGGCATCTCAAGTTAAAGAATTTAGTGCTTTTCTATGTATGAGAGGAAGCAAACATTTGGGCTCATTGAATTCATTCCTTTGACAAGCACCTAGCTATCTAGGGCCAGCATCTTGTCCTTTCTTATTCTGAGTCCCCTCAGAGGGCACCATTGTGAGTGGCTGCAGAGGCTGGGCTGCAGGCTTGTCTTCACTGGGGGTTGGTGGCAGCTGCTAATGACTTGATGGCTTCAGCATTCTTTGTTGACTGATATGACTTGCAGTATTTTTCATCCACAAATGTTAACTTAAAAGAAAAATATTGTCTCACTGAATTTCCTGTTGGACCCTGAGGAAACCTGCACCTTGTGGTATATTGTCTGCAAGATCTTTGCTCAGACCACTGAACTTTCACTATGCTCAGAAATGTGCCCCCATCTTTGCTGACTTAAGTGTTGTTTTGTTTTTTGCCATGCCCTGAACAGTTCAAAGTCCATATGAGAATGCCAGGGTTTTGCAACCTTGGTGCACACAAGCTTAGCAAGAATTCCCAAGCCTTTAGTTTCCTTATCAACGAAGCTGCAAAATGTTGTTTTAGCAACCCTGGAAGCTGTTTCTGAAAGATGTTTATTTAAGTACAATGGTGGGAACATGTGGACATTGGCTTTTTATTCTGAAAACCTTAGCTCATTTCTCTTCCTTCATCTGACTTCTTTTCCTGATTTGTCAAATTTGGTTTCATGTAGTTCTGATGTCACCACTTCTGTGAACATCCCAGTCAGTCAGAGATAGAAATCCAACTCAAAAGAGCTTATGATTTTTTTTTAAAAAAGAAATGTGTGTGTGGTTGGATTTATGAGTTCCTATAACTGGAAGCCTGGGAGGTAGATCTAGCTTCAGGACTGGATGAGTCAGGGGCCTGCAGTGACCTCATCAGAATTCTTCTCTCTCTCTTGCAATTTTCAGGTCAGTTTCAATTCTGCTGACAGGCAAAAAGAGTAGCCCTGGCAGCCCCTGATCCACATTCTCCCAGCTTAGCAGCCCCAGTAGGGGTGGAAGAAGGGCATGACTTCCTATTTTCTCAGTGTCTGAATATAAATTCAGGGCAGGATTCTGTTTGGCTCAGCTTGGGACACATACCCGTGACAGTGGCAGGCATGAGAGGATATAGTCCCATGATTGACAATCTGACCAGGGCGAAATGAAGTGAGAGTGGGGAGCTCCCCAAAAGAAACTGGGATGCTAGGAAAGCAAAATACACACAAGAAGGAATTTGTGAAAAATCATGTTCCCAATTCCCCACCTGTCTGTATACCACATCTATTTATAATGTCACTTTGAAGCTCCTCCCATCAAGAGATAAAGAATCTAGGTCGGTCTTGTGACTTGGTTTGACCAATAGGATAAAGCAAAAGTGAGTAGTCTCTCTGTCTCTCTCTCTCTCTCATTTCCCCTCCCTCCCTCCCTCCCTCAGACTTTGCCATGTAAACAAGCCCAGGTTGGTTTGCCAGAGGAATGAGATTTGGAACAGAGCCAAGTCATTCCACTCCTCCTAGCTATGGCTTCAAGCAGTGAGACAGCCTTGCCAAGACCCTCAAAGCCAACAACTGACACACACGTGAGTAAACCTTGCAGAGCCCATCTCAGATCCGCAGAACTGCCAGCCAGTGCGCACGCGCACGCACGAACAAAAACCAATGTTTATTTTTGTATCCTTCTGAGGCTTTGTGGTTCTGCTGCAGCATTACCATGGCAACAGATAACGGCGACACTGTGTATCAACTATACCTCTCTTGCATCCGCATCCTGCTAGTCAGTCCCTCCTCTGTGCTCTCACAGCACTTACACAGTCCACATTATACTGTGGCAATTTTTATATTGAAATGTAATCATTCTTTTAAATTACTTGTTCTTATGTTTTTCTCCTTGTCACTAAGCTCTTTGAAAGAGGAATTTGTTTTTAAATCTTTGTGAGCCCAACAGTTGGCACAGGGGTGGTAGAGAACAGAAACTGGTTAAACATTCAGAATTCCAAGGATAAGAAGTGTCACCAAAAAAAACTATCTAGAAAAACTATGCAGGCAGAGTCCCCAATCTCCAGTCGGTTCCAATATTTTTTTTTTATGTATCAGGGCCATATTTTTTTTTCTTCTCTGTGAATTGCATGTTCCCTGGGGTTATTTTTGTTTTTGTTCTGTATGTTTTTTTTATTGGATTGCCCCCTCTTCCTTCTCATTCATTTCTAAATGTTTTTTACATTTTTCTCCATATGTAATCTTTGCCAGATCCATGAATTGAAAATATTTCCTGCCGATGTGAACGGAGAGACGCGAACTCTTTCACTTCTATTACGGTATCATTGGCGAGCATGGATTTTTTTTTAGTTTTAATGAGATTTAACTTTTTAATCTTCCCTTTATATTCCATACACTTCGTGTTTATTTAAGAATGTCTCCATATACCCAGGTCAGAAACATACCCTCCTGTATTGTCTGCTAAAATTGGGGGAATTTTGTTTTTTCATATTTGGGTCTTAAATCGGTCTGGAGTTGAGTTTTGAATATGGTAGAAGGCAGGGATTCAATTGCCCCAATATCATTTAATGAATATCCAATCTCCCCCTTCACCTGGGATGCAGCTAATAGCAGGTTTCTCTGTGTGCAGGGTCCATGTCTGGTGCATCGATTTGGCTGCACTAAGCTAATTAATTGGTGATCCCTGCACAAACACAAACTCTCAGTGTTTATAGCATGTTTACTCCACCTTGCTCTTTTTCTTCTTAGTTGTTTTGGCTGTTTCCGGCTCTTTATTTTTCCAAATGCATGTTAACAGTCTCCTTGTCAAGTTAGGCACCCACTCTTATACCCACTAGAGTTGTCAGAATTTTATTTGGAATTGAATTATGTTTTAAAGTTAATGTGGGAATATACAGCTTTAGAAATAGAATCTTCCTATCCATGAACAGGATGTAATTTCACCATTTATTAGATTTCATCTGCCTCCAAAAGATACCCAGAATCCAATGATTCTCATCATCTCCCCTGTTACCAACCTGGTCCAAGCCAGCATCATCTCTCCGCTGGTTAAGCACCATTGCCTCCCTACTGGCCTCTCTGCCTCCACGTCACCTCCTCAATAGCCTATTCACCCAGCAGCCAGGATGATTCCCATGGCCTTTGCACCACCGAAAATCGCCTTGTAGCCCCAGTGGCGGCAAATGCCACACTTTGGGAAACAATGGTTTAAATACGTGAGTGAGTGGATGCTGACTCTATGTAAGACCCTGGGGATAGAGAAATGAGCGAGTAAGGGGTCGTCCCTCGGGGAAACCAAAACGGAAAACGTGGCGCCAGCCCCACACCACGGTGAGGATGAGCTCGGGAGCTCATGATGGAGCCAGACGCAAAGGCGGCGCGCGCAGGCGCTCGCGCCCGGACCGGCGGGTGGCGGGGCCCAGAGCGCAGCGACTGCGAGGCCGTGTCCCCGGGCCCGCGCGCGCGCCGCCGCCTGGCCTGGCCTAGCGGCTCCGCACGGGGACGCGCTCCGGGGACGCGCTCCGGGCGGCGGCGGCGGCGGCGGCGCGCGGGGCAGCCGTGGCGGGACAAGCGCTTCCGGTGGCGGCGGAGGCGGCGCCGAGCGGGTCCTGAGAGCGGCGCGGGCGGCGGCCCGGGGGGAGCGGTGAGTGGCGGGTAGCGGGCCCGGGCGCGGGGGGCGGGAAAGACACTGGGGGCCCGGCGGAGGGGCGCGGGCTGGAGCCGGGGCGCGCGGCCGCCGGCAGGTTGCGAAGAGCACCCCCCCGCACCTCCCCCGGCTGGGAGGTCGGACGCCCCCTGGCCATACCTGGGACTCCCAGTGCCAGGGGTGCCTGCACCTTGGGGACCCCTGGCATCCCGCTGCCTGAGCTCCCCACCTCCAGCAGCCTGACCTCCCCTGGGGTCCCCCGGAACCCCCGAGGTGAAGTGGGTCCCCCCGGATGGGAGGGGGCTCAGCCATCCACGCCCGCACGCGCTCCGCCACGCTGTCCCCGCGGCCGCGTGACGAAACTCGCCGCGGGGAGGACACCCAAGATGGCTGCCGCGGGGACAGGCCACGGCGGGGACGCGCGCGAGCGACTGCTGGGTGGCCCGGTGGCACCGACCCCCCCCCCCCACCGCCCCTCAAGCTCCGAGCTCCCGGATTCTGCCCCTGGCGCAGAGCGGGGCTGCGGGGCCAGAGCAGATCACCTGTTCCCTGCCCTGCAGCTAACTCCCAACCTGGTAGGGAAGGGACAGGCAAGTGGTTGGCATAGCAGTGACCCGGCTCGGACCCTGCATTTCTGTGCTGCCTAACTTGTCACAGGCCTCCAACCTTCTCAGAATGACAGTAGCCACGATGCCTACTAAGTGTGTGCAGAATATTCAGGTCCATTTACTTCTGCATTCGTCCAGCCCCATGAGGTGCTTGGCCTTGCCTTCCTAATCCAGATGGGAAAGCTGGGGCTCAGAGAGGTTGAGTAAACCGCCTAAGGTTACACAGTGGTCTGTAGTCTCAGCTTCAGTGTTACTTCCTCAAAAATGTTCTCCCTTGGCCGAGTTGTCTGAAATTGCCCCCTCAAGCACACATCCTTTGTTAGATTACCCCAGTGTTTTTTCTTTAATAGCATTTGTTTACTTGCTCTTCTGATTCTCTGCTTGTGATCAGGGCTCATGTTTTGTGTTTGTCTTGCTCATCCATCTATCACCTGCACCACGTAGACCCTCGCTGAGTGTTTGTTGAGTGCCTGAGTGGAAGAGCTCAGCCGGATTGACTTCAGTGCTCGGGCACTTAACCACTCCATGGGCAACTGCCTTCTGAACGCCCCCCGGCATTTTATTTGTACTTCTCTCAGAGTTGTGATCTCTCTTCTATCTCATCTTCTACATTTTCACTCGGGTGCCTCTAGATTTTTTCATCCTTTGCCCATCCCCAGTTTTCTGAACTCTTTCCATGTTCCAGGCATTGTAATAAGTGCAAGGTGGGTATCCAGACGAGTAAGGAGGCTTTGCAGCTTTTACAGTGCTGAGCTCAGTCTTGCCAAATAAGATCTGTAAGATGGGCGGGAAGTCTCTGGGAGGATGAGTGGAAGCTTTACCAAGAGGTTTAGGGACCTCGGGCATCTAGCTTGTTAAAATGATGGTGTTTGGAGAGGAGTATCAGTTCCTATGCAGTTCTAATATGTAATTGCTCTAAGTATGTATTCAAGGGTTAGACTGAGGGTGCAGGCATTTAATTTAGATCTCATGGGCTTTCAGGAAAGGGATGTTATCTGTGGTCGAAGCTCTCAGAGAAGAAGCTGTATAGCAAGGGGTAGCTGTCATTCAGGCTTAGTAAAATATTTAGAATGCTTTTAATATTCTGTAAAAGTTTTCTGAAGTCCCATGTGGATGGGTATAGTAAGGTGTTACCTGAGGATGGGGGGGTGGGGAATATCCCTGGGGGGGTGGGGAATATCCCTTCACCCTCTTCACTTCCTGCAAAGGATGCTGAGAGGACACTCAGAGCAGCAGTGACCCTTAGAGCAGATCCATCATCCAACTTCTTTGCTCTCTGATGCCTTAGAATGAAATATGGCATCTGCATCCTACCATGCAAGCAGTGGTTAGGTTCATGTGGTTGGAATATAATCATGAGTGGAACCAACCTTTTGCTTGAGGTTAAAGTAACAAATCAGTAGCAGTAAGTCACTTTTTTAAAGGCTGACTGTTTTCAATTAATTATTAAGTTAGAATTAATTAACAATTATTAAATTATAAAGTTAGAATACATGTCAAACCTACACTTCAGGATACAAAGTTGAAAGTTATTATTTTTAGTTAATTGCTGTTGGTAAAATACTTTCAGAGACAGTATATATCATCTGTGATTTGATTCTTTAAAGTAGGTGGCAAAATGTGGAACTGAATGTATCCAAAGTACTGCAGTTGGTAATATTTTATTATTTTTACAGGCTTATGCCACCATCTCAAGTATAAACCAATAGAAAAAAAATTTTTTGAAGTGGATAAGAACTTCTCTCATCATAAGAAATTAAGTAACCAAACCCAAAGTTGATCTTGAGGACCACCGAAACAATGATTGTACTGTCACCTGGGAGTTTTGAGGTTAACATAAGAGTGGGATCTGCCTTGTAGGGTGGGAGGTGGGGGCAGAAAAGATGGTGAGACAGACAGAAGGCAGTAATTCCCCATGTCTTCCTGATTCTCTAGGTCTCCATCTAGACCTATCCTAGGAATAGAGGAGGGTATGCAACAGAAAGCCAGTGCTGAGTGGAAATGCCCTTTGAAAGAATCTACTTCCTAGCATGGGATTCGACTTTCTGATTTATCATTTGATCTTCTGGGTGGCCACGCCCATAAGAAAGGAACGCTGCGTACAGATAACCAGCTTAAAGGCAAATTAGGAAACTAATGCTGTTTAATGCTGTTAATGCTGTTTAGCAATCCTCCTTGAGTGATTGGATCGTTCTTGCTGGATGTCACCTCTGGCCCTGGGAGGGTCAGGAGTGGGCTATAAAGTCAGATAGAACCGCCACTTCTGGGCTGGGTCATCTTGGGCGTGACACTTGATTTCTCTGCATAACAACAAAATAGGGGGAAATTTCATAGAGATCTGCAGTGAGAATTTAGCCATCTAGTCACACATGGAGAGCCCAGTGCCCGGCACACAGTGGACTCTCGGCCACATGACTTTGCAGTGACGTTGGCAGGGCATTTCACACCTCCAGCCCTTAACTAAATAAACCAGGGCGACCAGAGTCTTAACTCTTTCAAACTGCAGTTCTTTTAAGTAACAATAAGTTTCCAGTTTAATCACTGAATTATCATTGTTAATGTTTAGCCAGGGTTAAAGGTCTTTCTTACCAAGTCCCTAATAAAGCATGTTGCCTGCTAGTGTGTTTTCTGTGAAATTTTGGAAAATTCTTTTTTTTTTTTTCCCCCAGTAGTTAAGCATTTTCTTGGCATGCAGCTGAAAGTTTGCAATGAAGTTTATCTTAGAGAAGAGTTCTTTTTCTTAGACGTTTCTGATCATCCTCGGGCTGCTCAGGCAGCCAAGCACCATTCCATTCCCCCCGTCTGAGCCCACCAGCACCACCTGCCACTGCGTTCATGGGCAGAACATCAGCCAGCGAGGACAGGAGCCCCCACACGTGGAGAACGGCTGGTTAGTAATGATCCTGTATTGGTTAGCCGTTTACACTTAATAAAGGTTAATAAAGCACAGCTTCTTGTTCACCTTAGTTTGCTAATGCTTCCAACTCTGTCAGCCAGCTCTTGCCTCCATCTTATAGATGAGAAAGTTGAGGCTCAGAGATGTCAAGCGACTCACCCACTGACTTGCCTGGAAAGGACGGGCAGAATCATGCCTCTAGTCCAGATTGCAAAGTGCTCTGAGTCCAGTTCTCATGCCGTGGGCTGTCAGGGTGGGTGCTCAGGGGACCGGGCCTCAGGGCATGGGAGCCTTCCTCAACTGGAACCCCGGCCAGAAGGAACAGGCCCAGCCACCACCGTGAGTGGCCCTGGAGTCATTTAACATTTCTGTTTCCCCCAAAAGAGGGCAGGAATCATCCCTTAACTGGTAGGACATTTTATGATCTATTTATAAGCTTTATGTTCTTGGCAGCGTAGTGTTACCCAAACTTACCTAATCATAGGATAACCCTGGTATATTTCTTTTTTCTTACTTTTTTTTTTAAATTGAAATGTAGTTGATTTATAATGTTGTGTTAGTTTCTGGTGTACAACATAGTGATTCAGTCTATATATATATATACACGTACATACACACACACATACATACATTCTTTTTCATTACAAGTTACTCTAAGCCACTGAATATAGTTCCCTGCGATATATAGTAGGACATTGTTGTTTATCTGTTCTGTACATAGTAGTTTGTACCAGCCAATCCCAAACTCCTAATTTATCCATCTCCCCCCCGAATGTGTAACCATAAATTTGTTTTCTATGGCTGTGAGTCTCTTTCTGTTTTGTAAATCAGTTTATTTGTGTCATTTTTTTAGATTCCAGATACAAGTGATATCATACGATATTTGTCTTTCTCTGACTGACTGACTTCACTTAGCTTGATCATCTCTAGGTCCATCCATGCTGCTGCCAATGACATTATTTCACTCCTTTTTACAGTTGAGTCGTATTCCATCGTATACATATCTCTCCTGGCATATTTCTTAAATATCAAATTCCTAGGCTTCTCCTCAGCTTTACTGAATCAGGATGTCCGGGATGAAGTTTTCTGGGTCAGAACCACCTCTCTAAGGAGCAGGGATTCTGGAGCCAGACAATATAACATCACATTCTGGCACCACCACTGACTTGAGCAAGCTAGCTTACTGCCCTTATAACCCAACTGCTATGATGATTAGACAGGATATTTAAAAGGAAAGCTCTTAAAATATGTGTTTTTTAAACACTAGTGTTGTTATTAAGTGACATCCTAATTTTGTTGATGAACAGGCAGAAACTTGAAGCAGTGGGATAATGTGTACAAGGTCACAGAGTCATCGGTTGGAGCTGGGATTGGAGCTCAGATCTAGTGCCTCCCCAGGTATAAACTCCTGCCCACGACACATCCCTTCCCTTATCACCCCCATCTGAGGAGTCCAAGTTACAGGACATTTAGGGAAGGTGTGGCGTAGAGCCAGGAATTCAAGTTCAGTTAGCCAGCTGGTTCAGTAAACTTACTTGGAAACGAATCTGATGCCCATTGTCTAGTTGGAGCGGACTGTTCACCTGCCACAAAGGTTCATACGTGGCGGGAGGTGGTCCTGGCCTCGGACTCCTGGAATGGTCCTCACCTTTGTGTAGCTATGCGCTGGCTGTGTACCATCTGACCAAACAGGGAGGCAGTGTTGCCCTCCCAGAATTGTTCACGAAGGTTGTGATGCAGCTTAAGCAGAAAGAAGATGGAGTGAACTGCCATTTCCGGTAGGCCTGTAATGTGTAAGGTATGAGTGCCTTGTGAAGAGAGAATCTTTGTCATGGCACTCATTTTGGCCCTCAGAGCTTATAAATTCTGTGGCTGAGTTACTGTGAATTTTAAAGCAGGTTTACTCCATGGAAATAGTGAGTATTTCTGAAAAGTGTGTACAGTTAGGGATGTCAGAGTCATTCATACTCTGGTGTTCTGTAGGATTTACCCAGGCTAGTAATCTGATAACTCAGATGAAGGCTTCATCCGCAGAGGAGGGTGATGTCCAGACACAGCTAGCTCTGCATGGGAAGCGTGTCTCTCAGCGTGTTTGGGGGGATTTAGGCTGTATTCGTTAGGGTGTTTGTTTTTCAGCTTACTGGTTACTGTGTGTTGGGTCTTTCCAAATCCAGGGCCAAGCCATTGGTGGGTGCAGGAGAGGCCTACGGTGCATGTTTAATGAGTAAATTAATTTTGTTTATAAATGAATGAATGAAAAGACTTGGAGAAATTCATTTTGATGAGACTTCAAGATACTATATTTAACCAAAACCTTAGCCAAGAGGTTGAATTTCAAGGTTTTTTTTGTTTTTGTTTTTATTTTTTTGCTTCCTCTAAGAGATTATTTCTGTCCTCTTGGAGGGGTTAATTAATGTTTTAACATGTGTAGCAGGTATAAGATGCTATCTTTAGGAATGACTCATTTAAATGCAGTGTAATGCTATATTAATGGTCCCAGGTACTTAAAATACTCAGGTTATTAATTTTGTCTCCAAGTGACAAAACTTGGACTTTCTTTCTTTGCACAAGTGGTGTCAGTTGCCACAGAAGATTTTTTTTAAATCTCACTTTTTTTTCTCGTACAAAAAATTTTTTTTATATCTTTAAAATCCTAGTTTTTCTTCAAAATCATTCATGAAGAAGATTCTTTTTGGAGGGGGTGGATAATTAGGTTTATTTATTTATTTTTAGAGGAGGTCCTGGGGCTTGAACCCAGGACCTCATGCGTGCTAAGCATGTGCTCTTGAACTCTTGAGTTACACCCTCCTCCCTGGAAAATATTCTTAAGGCAGAACTAACACCCCAATTGGTCAAGTGTCAGGACGCCCCGTTATAACCATTTAAATATACAGAGACCTCCTTTCACTAGTCGGTTCCTCTTAATTTCTCTGTTCCAGACCTTCCAGCGTCCTTTGCTTCTCTACAACCCCGATTCCATCATTTCTTCAAATCATGGATACTGAATTTGTTGCCATCAGAAGCCCGCTGGTAGGATTTTGTCAGCCGTAACATTTTGCAGTTGACCACCTGCGGTGGTTAAACCAGCTGGTACCTGGTTAGTAAAGTTCTCCTGGGGAGCTCCTCATTTAGTCCGTCAGTATCTGTGATGTTTCCACCCTTCCTGCCTCTCCTTCCGTGGCCTCTCTGAATTTCTGAAGCTGTTTCAGCCATTCTGCTTAACCGTCAAAGCCTCAGGTAGATGTGTCAAAGAGAAGATCCTCCCACTGGTGTCTTCGGAGTCCCTCCAGGGCACCTTCCACTTGTTTGGGTTGTAAAGCTGATAAACTCACCTTCTAGCACACACTCTTTGGCGTCCCATGCAGTCTGTCCCCTTGAGATGTAGCATTTTCCCTTATCCCTGCCACCTCTGCAATTGGAAGATGTATCTTGTTCTCTGAAACTGTCTTTTGAGCCATCATGGCTTTGCAATCCTTCGTGCTGTCCTCAGTGTCATCCTGAGGGCTGCACAGCAGAATGACTTCCTCAGTGTCCTCTGCAGAAATTCCTTGTTGAGAAGCACTTGAAAAACTGTCACCATCCCCTGTCTTGAAATCTGTCAGAACCGCGTGGTTAGCGGTGCTTAAGAACGCTCTGAAAAGGTGTCTGGTCTCTGACCAGTTTCACCCTTAATGGGGACAGAGGGAGGAAAGTTCATGGCCAGCAAGTTCAAGGATGGCTGCGCTTTTTCTGCATAAACCCGACCATGGGGACGCCAAATCCATTCTTCCCCTACCATCCTGGGGACGTGGCTTTCTTGCCAAGAAGGTGCCGGCTGCGGCCCTTTCCTCACAGCCCGGCTCACCCCTCGATCCGTCGGTTGGGGTCGGTTGGTACCGAGTGTGCAGGGTGGAAACCCTTAAGCACAGACTGCAGCATCCAAGGCCGCCCGCCAACCGATGGGCTCCCGGGATGCTGCAGACCTCCGACCAAGTGACCAGGACCCCCAAGCCCCAGCGGTCAGGGGGGCGGAAAGGGGACAGGCCCCAGGGACCCGGGCATGGCAGCCAATAAAACTAGGACTCCTAATGGTTAGAAACTGGTTACTGGGAGTGGAAAAAAGTAAAAACTGTTCTTGTGCTTGAAGGTTCACGTGTGAAAATGCTTGTCTAATTGGAACATGGGATTCATAGTTAATAATTAGAATTGTATCTGCTTTGGGATCAGCTGTCTCTGTAAGTGTTGTTGCGGCATTCCTGATTAGCCTTTATAAAGGTTTTGAAATTGGCGGGGGCGGGCACAGGCTGTCCCGTCTTAGTTGGTATTTCTTACGTCCATGTCTAGTTCCATTAAGGTCCTTTTTAAGTACGGAAAACAGTGCTGTGTTAACATCCTATTGCTACTTAACGTATCGCCACAAATGTCATACCTTAGAATAAATGTATATTGTCTTACAGCTCTGGGGGTCAGAAGTCCAAAAACTGGTTCTGTGTTGCTTTTGGAAGCTCCAGGGAGAACCTGTTTCCGCTCTGTTTCCACTCTGTTTCCAGCTTCCAGAGGGCATGGCCTTCCTTGGCTGGTGGCCCCGCACCGGCCCAACCTCTCCTTGTCCTCCCCTCTGCTTCTCTGACTGCCTCTCCTGCCTCCCTCTTTTCTCTTGTAGGGACCCTTGTGCTGGTATCAGGCCCACCTGAATAATCCAGGCTAGTCTCCTAGTCTCAAGACCCTTAACCTAATCACACTAGCCAAGTCCCTTTGCCATGTGAGGTGACATATTGAGGGTCTGTGGGCACTGGGGCCTGGACGTCTTTGGGGAGCCATAATTCTGCCCACCACAGGTCTATACAGAATTGGGGTTTTGGTGGGCTTCGCCTGGAGTCTGAAGGTAAGCTGGTTTCCTCCCTAGCTGGGCAGACAAAGGAGTGCTTGTGAGTGACATCTCAGAATCGCACTTCCCACTCCTGTAAAAGGTGCATAGTAGGCAAAAAGCACGCCGTTGTGAATACTGACATAGAATGTGCTGCCTCTGGCACATAGTAGGAGCTTGCACTTTTGGCAAGCGTCTAGCCCAGTTCCTTGTATGTAACAAGAAACTCCAGAAACGTCGGGGTTCCTTTCCTGTCTGTCTGCTTTTGCTTCTCCTGCCGGAGGAGACCTTGTGAGGCCTCCACAGTCCACGTGTGCTATGGAGTCACCATAGGGTTATCTTGGTGCAGAACTTCATAATGTGAGGACACTTTTCCATTTAAAAGGAAAAAGGAGGGCCTTAAAGCTACTGATTCTGTGAAGACATCAATTGATATACTTTGCTGGGGGAGAGGGAAGTAGCTAAAAGGGACTAATGTAGTCAAGAGTGAACTGGCTGACCAGTGCCCAGGAATCCAGTCTGGCTTTGGGTCCTCCCCAACTTCCTACTGCTGCCAGCGCCCGTGGCCCAACCCGGACAAGATACCTCCTGCTCTGTGCCTCTGTTTCCTCATCTATGTGATCAGCACAGTGGGTAGATCGATTTTAAGGCCCTACCCAGCTCTTATGCAATTAGAACATTTTTATTTTTTAAAGTACTGTGTTATAAAACCAGATCATGTTTTGATGACCTGACCTAAAGTTTGCCTTCTGTTTAACAAATTGGAGATGGTTTGTTATTAAGAACTCTATGAGGAGGTGGGTACAGCTCAGTGGTAGGGTGCCTGCTTAGCATGCACAAGGTCCTGGGTTCAATCCCCAGTACCTCCATTAAGAAAAAAAAAATTAAAACTAAATAAGTAAACCTAATTACCACCCCCCTAAGGGGAAGAACTCTATGAAAGCTACATTAAAAAAGTTTTTTGTTACATACATTAAGTATAAAGGGGGAATGAATGGTGAGAGTGAGAATTATACCTTAAAGGGAAGAAAGATACTTGGTACTGAATTTTATGAGAAAAAAAATCAGTATCAGATATCCCCTGGGGGGCACTGCGGATTGCCCAGGCCCGAGGGAAGGCATAGGCAGAGCAGGGAGAGATGCAGGGAGGGAAACAGCCCCCAGCTTCATGCAGAGTGACAGCCTGGTGCCCGGGGAGCTGGAGCTCTGCACCCAGGGCGCCTGCAGAATCCCATGCTAGACCTGCTGGATCCGAGTTGCTAGAAGAAGGACAGTGTGTGTCTTTTTCAGACGCTTTCCAGGTGATTGCAGTGTGTTCCGTTGGTTGGAACCACCAGTCTATGCCAGCAGCTTTGCGGGAAGGGACAGTGTCCCGAGGAGGGAAGTGTAGTGAAGCAGTATTTCGATGGGCTCAAAGCAGGGCTGGGTGTAAAGGTCTGGACTGCGAGGTGGCCCTGTGGCCCTGTTTCCTTGGAAACTGCAAAGTTAACAAGACTTGTAATGTTGTATCCAGAAACTCCCTCATCAGGTACTCCGCGCCTGGCCTGGAAACGGAGGCGCCTTTGCTGTGTCAAGAGTGGGATGTTCCACTCTTCCTGGCATGATTTCAGACAGCAGAGTTTCTGACAGTCTGCAGTTGTGGAGAACCAGGTTTCTCAGTGAGATGAGAAAGCGGTGGTCACCCGGAGAAGGGGGTTGTCCTGACGCTTGACAGCTGCATCGTGACGCTGGGAGAAACATGGGTTCCCACTGACTTCACAGCTGAGTTTGTGTTCATGTTCCCAGCCTGCTTTATGAGTGCTGGGGCTGAGTTTTGACTTTCTCACTCGCACTGACCAGCTGCTGCACATTCGCATAGGAATCTCGTTTCCTCACGTCTGTGGACCTGACACTCGACTTTGACCCAGTGGGCCATGACGTGTGTTAATTTGAGATTCTGATGAAGTACAGGTGACAGGCCTCTGTCATCTAACATACCTAAGAACTAGTGAAGCACTGAAAGATAATGAAAAATGACCTGGAAAAGAAAGCCACTATTAGAACCATTATTAGAACTGGAAGAAAAGGGGACAGGTACAAGAAAGCAATGGTTTGAAGCCTTAAGAGAGAGAAGATCCTTTGACCTGCTAATAGCATGTAGAGAGATTCTAGTTTAAGGAAGTCACCAATCTACAAGGAAAAAGATTAGTAGACAAGGATACAGCTTTCGTTATCATGGCGACAAATTGAAAGGAACATAAACATTGTAGGTGTTGCTAAATACCCAAAATGAATATTCTGTGCCGTGGGGAATGCTCTTGAAATACATGCAAGAAACAATCAGGATATTAAAGTACAGAGTATGATGGCAACTTTATTTTTTTAATTAAATGATAATATGTATAGAAAAGGAAATATACCAAAATGTCAACAATGGTTATTTCAAGCGTGGCTAAATTATAGCAGATTTTGTTTCTTCTTTATTTCCTACAATAAGCTTATATTATTCAAAATACTACAATAAACGTGCGTTACAGCAATACAGAGCAATTCTAAAAATAAGCGTGTGTTACTCAGAGAAAGATATTAGTTACTTTTGGGGAAAAAGTCATGGTTCTTAGCCAGAAAATAAGTATTTTGTAAGGAAAATTACATGCACCATGCTATTACTGTTCATGGGGTTGTCAAAATGTGTTTTTCCCACTATGACCCCATTAGATTAAAGAACAGAATTTTTCATTTTTGATTGGTAGTTTATATGCCGAATAAGGCTGAATGAATCTGCATCTTTTTTTAATTATAGAATTTTTAGCGTGTGAGCCTTTTTTGCATAATGAGTCACTTCTACTTGTAGGAATAACAAATTTAGTAAACCAGAATGCGGCAGTAGTTTGACGTTGGTTGGTTATTTCATCCAGAAAAAGGGTTTCAAACTTCAGACCCTCTTACTATGAATGTTATTTTTAACTTTTTACATTGTTATTTTTTTCCAAAAGTATTTATAGATTTCCAAAAGTAAGGGATGATGAAATACTATGTATTTATAAAAAGAAGTGCATGAGACAATTACTGAAATTTGATTAAGCTTAATTGAGATTTACAGACAAATGTAGCTTTGGACTTAGAACGTCTTTCTGCCGTTTATAGCAAAGTTATTTTTGTAACTAGGAATGTACATAACTCTTTCTTTGAAGATTAGTGTGAATACAGAGTTTCTAAATGTACAGTGACATCGTAAGTTTTGAGCAGGCTTTTCTGTTTGACCCTCCACAGTCCAGGACGATGTCTGGAGAACTCCCACCAAACATTAACATCAGAGAGCCCCGATGGGATCAAAGCACTTTTGTTGGACGAGCCAATCATTTCTTCACTGTGACTGACCCCAGGAATATTCTCTTAACCAATGAGCAGCTAGAGGATGCAAGAAAAGTGGTGCATGATTACAGGTAACATTAGCAATTATGCTTTTTTGACTTAACACAGTAATGGGTCATCATGTTAGCCTGTTGCCTTTAAACCTTCCCTTAGTGATTTTTCAACATTTTTTTTTGCAATTATTTTTACAAAAAAAAAGTAAAAAATAGGAAGACATGTTTTATCCCCCATTGCTGACCCTTAACACAAATATCCAGGGTTTTTCTTTTTGGGGGTTTTGTTTTGTTTTGTTTTGTGGGGGAGGTACATAGGTTTATTAATTTTAATGGAGATTGGTGCCCAGGACCTCATGCATGCTAAGCACACACTCTACCACCGAGCTCTATGCTCCCCCCCCCAGGGTTTGTAATAACCTGAAAACAAGACAACCACCCCTCCAATTCATGGGTACCAATCTGTGAGGTCCCCTTTCCTAGCTCCCTGCCTCCTGCTCTCCAGTACAACCACCCTTGCATCCACATCTTTCTGTCTCCAGATGGAGACAACATCATGCAAAAAGCAAGTTGTCACAAATTAGGGTAGGTTGGTTGCTTCTGATATAAAACCCCAATGAATAAACCCCACAGATGGGATCTCAGATGGAAAGAATGCTGATGGCAGGATTTACGGGTTTGTGATGGACTCCTTCAGCTCAAAGGGCCAGGCGTGAGGCGGGAGAAAAAATATGCTCTAAGACAGTGGTGCCGACTTTTTTTTTTTTTTTTTCAATTAAAAAGAAAATTTGTATACAATTTTTAAAAGTTACACTCCATTTACAGTTATTACAAAATATTGGCTCTATTACTCATGTTATACAGCACATCCTCGTAACCTGTCTTACACCCTGTAGTTTATACCTTCCACTCCCCCACCTCTGTAATGCCCACCCCTCCACTAGTACCACTAGTTTGTTCTTTATATCTGTGAGTTTGCTTTTTTTGTTATCTTCACTAGTTTGTCATATTTTTTAGATTCCACATATAAGTAGTATCATCCAGTATTTGTCTGTGTCTGACTTACAGCACTCAGCATAATGCCCTCCAAGTCCATCCATGTGGTTGCAAATGGCGAAATTTCATTCTTTTTTGTGGCTGAGTAGTATTCCATTGTGTATCTATACTACATCTTCTTTATCCCTTCATCTGTTGGTGGACGCACAGCTTTCTTGATAGAAGACCATGTAAGAAATAGTCCAGGCTTTTGTGGACCATAAAGGGTTTCTGTCTTATTCTGCAGAACACAGCATATTCTTCCTAGTTTCTTGGGGGTTTTTTGTTTGTTTCCCAGGGCTTTTTGTTTGTTTTACAATCCTTTAAGAAATATAAAAAGCACTCTTAGCTAACAGAGTGTACAGGCCACAGCCAGTTTGCTGATTCCTGCTCTTGGGGAGAGTTGGGCAAAAGCTGAGAACCGGGTTAAGTGGGAGCCCTGAGCCTAAACGTGCCGCGAATGATCCGTGTTTACATGTTTGACTGTCGCGTGGGGAGTCAGGGAGGACACCCAGGGCGGTCTGTAAACTTTGCTGCCGGACACTGGGAAATGCCCATTTTAAGTGTTTATTGTCTAGTATTGGCTCTTAAAATTTCACTGACTCTACATAATAGTTAGATTGATCACACCATCCGGACACAGATGTTCGAGGTAAATTTAAACTTGAAAACCTTCTAGCTGCCTGTTCCTGGAGCACTGGTGAGGTCTCCGAAATGGACACCTGCCATGTTGTTTGCTGTTGTCTTCCTAGACAGGGAATCGTTCCTCCAGGCCTTACAGAAAATGAATTGTGGAGAGCGAAGTACATCTACGATTCAGCTTTTCATCCCGACACCGGAGAAAAGATGATTTTGATTGGAAGGATGTCAGCCCAGGTCCCGATGAACATGACCATCACAGGCTGCATGATGACCTTTTACAGGCAAGTTATGGCAACGGGACAGCAGTCAGTTTGTTTTACGTTACAGAAGCTTAAAGTACATCTTTGTATGTGAGTTGTTTTCTTGAAATAAGTATCATTTCGTGGGGAGTTTCATTTTGTATAAATGTAGGTCTAGGGGCTTATTTTCCTGTTTCCTTCTGATGAAAGCTACTCTCCTTGTGCCTCAAAGGAGGTTGAGTTTTTCCCTAAACCTTAGAGCCAAAAGAAAATGAGAAAGAAAATAAAAAGAGCCACTAAGCAAATTCTCCTTTTAATCCATTCATATGATGCAGGTGTAAGTATAGGTGTGGGTGCAGACATCTAGGCTTCCACATGCGGTGAGGAGGGACCAGAACGACTTAGGCTGCAAATGGCTTTTTTCCCCAAGAGAAGGGACCTGACGTTAATTGAGTGCCTACTCTCTGCCAGGCTCTCTAGAGACTGAAGATAAAATTTAACTGAATTAACTCCATTCTCCCCGTAACCCGCTGAGTTTGTTGCTGCCCGCATCTGACAAATGAGGGAACTAAGAATCAGACAGCTTTAAATTCTGCCCAGCCCCAGCGATCCTAAGCCTTGGACCCAGCGTTCTCCCTTCTCTGACCCTCTGGTTACTGGTGCTGCCCTTCCCTGTTGTGTGCGGTGCCGGGGTCACAGTGGCGGTGGGTGTGTGACGGGTCGCTCTGTTCTAGGACCACGCCGGCCGTGCTGTTCTGGCAGTGGATTAACCAGTCCTTCAACGCCGTGGTCAACTACACCAACAGGAGCGGAGACGCCCCCCTCACTGTAAAGTATGACCGTACAATGTGACCATCCTCTGCTCATTTGATTCGGTGGCCGTGCTCTCCTGTTTAAAATAGTCTCTCTGTACCAATTGTTCACATTGTTCAGAGCCTTAGGGAGCATATTTTTCAGGAGTGTTTCTTTTCCTCCCTTTCTATCAAGTTGGCAGTTTTTTTGCAGCCTGCCTGCTCAGGGGTTGTCCGTTACACTGTTGGTGGTGCTGGTAGGGGGATCAGCCCCCCACACCCTGGGGCTCCTTCCCCACCATCCCCCGCAGAGCACACAGCGGGCAGCTCAGGGAATGTAGGGAACGGCCACCTGTAACCCCCTGCAGTCTACGCTGTGCGTGTGGACAGATAAGCCGGCCGACAGGAGTAGCGGCCGTGCAGTGTGATCTCTGCAGAAACCAAGGGGACTTTTGTATCTGATTTGTCTTTAAAATAGGTCATCTATGGAGCCCAAAAGAAAATGAATGGATTTAAAATGTTACTTCTCGTTTAAAAAAAAAAAGTTTAGACAGTCTAGAGAGATCATCAGTTCACCAAACCTTTTAGCCTAACTTGTGTAACACTTCAAAGTGTTTTCCTTTTCGTTTTAGCTCTCAAAGTGCTTTTGACCGCCCGTGTTTGTCTGTTATCATCCTAGGGAACAGAGGGTGTTGACATCTGCAACCCAGCCACGCCTGTCACACCTTCATTTCGCCCGATCCTTGAATTAAAATTTATTTTGAAACAAGAGAGGACTGCTTGGGCTTCGCTGCCTTTTCAGAATGAGACAGTATTTTTATACAATAAGATGTCGTTTAAAGAAGGACAGCACTGCATTTTTACTTTCAGTATTGATATTTTGAGAATAATGATTATTTGAGCAAATACGCTCCAGACATTTAGACCAATAAGCATTTCCCCTCGTTTGCAGCTTCCTGCGATCTGGCCCCCCTCCTTCCCCACCCCACCCCACCATACATATTCTAGTATGTCTACTTGTTTGGCACTGTAGTTAGGATACATGTGAAGAATGCCATTTTTGAACAGCTCTGCTTGCTTTTTCTATGAGTATCTCTACTTGTGGAGTGATAATGAATGTTGTTTTGTGGAATCTCCATTTTTCTTAAATTTTTTTTTAATGGAGGTGCTGGAGATTGAACCCAGGACCTCGTGCATGCTAAGCATGGGCTCTACCACTGAGCTGTACCCACTCCCTTGAATCTCCATTCTTAATCATGCTCTTTCCCAGTTCCCCTTCGTTTCTTCCCAGAGTGTTGCACTTGGGTGTCCTGAGATTCCCTCGTTGTTCACGTACTGTTTTCCTTCTTTTCAGCGAATTGGGGACAGCGTACGTCTCTGCCACCACAGGTGCAGTGGCAACGGCTCTAGGACTCAACGCGCTAACCAAGGTACTCAGGCTTCTGCTTCCATAGCAAAGCTTCTTAGTTCTCACCTGCCTGACTCTTTAAGTCCCTCTGTTATTTCTCAAAATAGTTCAAGTCCTGTGATGGTCTTCTTACCGTCATTATCTTCAACTGCATATTTTAAGTATATCTTCCATAAGCCTGGGGAGGGGGGGGTCACTAATAAGATCAGCCAGAGCCCTGGTCTGTACGTGGCCCTGTGTGTGATGGGCTAAATGCTCACCCACGCGAACAGCCCACTGGGGGCTGTGTGCTGGGCTGCGTGCCTCCGGCCACATCTCTGAGAGGTGGAGGAGTCAGCCTCTGAAACCAAGACTCAGGGACTGCAAAGCCCCCCTTTCCATCATCCACACGAAGCCATCAAAATATCTTGGAAGTCTGCCTTGTCCCCATGTGGCCATGCTGGAAATATAAAAATACCTCCAGGAAACAAGTTTTGAAAGTGCTCTTGGCCCCGAGGTTCTGCCCAAATGGGACTCTGCCTGGTCAGCCGTTTTGGAGAAGAAAGAAGTATTTCCATTTAGTCCTGCGGGAAAAATAAGATGTTGCTCTTGGAATTGTCTTTTCTGCAGCACGTCTCTCCGCTCATAGGACGTTTTGTTCCCTTCGCTGCGGTAGCTGCTGCTAATTGCATTAATATTCCGTTAATGAGGCAAAGGTAAGGTTAATACACAGTCTAAGAGAGGACTCGCCCTTGACAGTAGGGGGCCCTTATAATACTTTGCTTTGTTGAAACTTTAATTTTTTTTTTTAATTTTAATATTTGCAGATGAAATTATATGAGATCTGGGATCTGCTTCCAGATAATCTGATGTTGGGGGTGAGGCTGGGTCTACTGATATAACAAGCTTAGCCATGAGTTACAATTTTTTTTTTTAATTGAAGTATAGTCAGTTACAATGTGTCAGTTTCTGGTGTAGCGCACAATGTCCCAGTCATGCGTATGTACATATATTCGTTTTCATATTCTTTTCCATTAAAGATTATTACAAGATATTAAATATAGTTCCATGTGCTATACAGAAGAAATTTTTTGAATCAATTTTTATATATAGTGGTTAACATTTACAAATCTCAAACTGCCAAGTTTAATCCCTTCCCGCCCCTTTTCTCCGAGTAACTGTAAGATTGTTTACTATGTCTGAGAGTCTGTTTCTGTTTTGTAGATGAGGCCATTAGTGTCCCATGAGTTACTAGTTATTAAAGCAGGCTGATGGGCCCACGGGGGTTAGAATGCTCTTATAATAAAACGTTTTAAAAAATACATCTCAAACTTAATGGCTACGTACGACTTTTTCTTTAAAAGAGGTTTTTTTTCCCCTTCCCCCCAAATTTTCTTTCGGGGTTTAAAATAATATTAATCTATATCTTTGGAAGTATTTTTTTAGAACTGGCAAAAATTAAAGGAGAAGAAAGAATGAGAAAAAGCATTTTGGAATGGATAACAAAAAACAGGGTAACAGTAGGAGCTGTAATTATAGTGTTAGTGACCATAGTTAAAAATCCAGTAGCACCGTGTACTTGTGACCCCTGTGTCAGTATCGTGTCAGTATCATGAGCTTGCTTAATGATGCCACGTATGATATCCATCTCGCATTTGGAAAATTGCTCAAGTTTGCACACGAGTGTAGACATTAGCCTTATCTGGCCTCTGCACTCATTAAGTCATAGTGTTATTGAAAATGCTACGCCCTTTTCTGACCAAGTTTACTAGTGTCCTTCTACTTTCGTGTCTATCGCATGAGGATTAAACTCGTCCGTGGTATCTAAAAATAGACTTGTTTCTTGCCAGAAATGTCACCGGAGTGGATTTTTGGATCAGGGAAGGACTCAGTCTTTTATAGCTGTTTCCAGCTGTTTGCTGAAGGCACCTGTGGACTTCTTTGCACGTTGTCTTGCTCTCTAGGGAACTCAAAGTTGGCATTCCCGTCACCGATGAAAACGGGAACCGCGTGGGCGAGTCGGCAAACGCTGCCAAACAAGCCATCACACAAGTGGTCGTGTCCAGGATCCTCATGGCTGCCCCTGGCATGGGTGTGTAGAACCGTGTCATCTACTCATGTAGCCGGTACATTTCCATCAAGCAAGCATTTGCGCAGCAGTGAGCAACTGCAGTGAGAATCACTCCCCTTGGTGGAAGCTGCTTTGGTGGTAGGGGAGTCAGTGGGGGGAGGCAGAAAACTAACAAATTAAGTAAAACATGTGAGATGGTAATAGGGCTAAGGGGGACAAGAGAGTAGGGGACCTGGGGGTGGAAGTAGACTGGACCGATGGGAGGGAGGGAGCCAGGTGGTTACGGGGCAGAGGGAACAGCAGGAGAGCAGGGAGCGTGCCTGGGGTGCTGAAAACGTCACAGGGAGGCAGATGCAGCTGGAGGAGAGAGAAGGAGGTGGGAACAGTAGGATGGAGTAGATGGATGTGGGTGGCCCCGCAGGCATTTGGATGGAACCCTGCCTTTTAGTCTGAGGAGTAGGAGGCCATGGAGGGCTTTGAGCAGGGAAGTGGAACAATCCAGCCTAGGTTTTAACTGCATGACTCCGGGTGCTGTGTTGAGAGCAGAGTGAAGAGAAAACAAGAACGCTGGTTGGTGATTGGTCAGGAAGCTGTCAGGTACCGCAGTCAAGAGATGATGGTGGTTGGACCAGGGCGGTGACAGTGGAGGTGATGAGAATCAGAAGGGAAAGAATCTGGTCCTTGTAAATCCCGAAAAGAAATTTCCAAAAGTTCTTCAATGGATATCATTTCTGCTAAAGATATATTTGTATCCATTGGCAGCCCTTGAAACACGAACCAAGTCGAGTTGGTTAGAGCAGCTCTTAAGAAGATGTGTGCCAAGCTACCTCTCAGCCATAGGGCTTGGAGTCAGCACGACCAAAAGCAGGAAATCTGTGCTGTTACTCAGGTCCTCAGAGAATCTCTGGTCCACTCCTAAGGCTCCTTAAGCTACACTGAGACCAGGGCTCTCAAGAAGGTTCTCAGACTTACTCAGAAACCAGAGGGCCTGAGAAATACATCACTCTTTGCAGAAAAAAAATGAAAATTAGTATGTTTAATTTCTTCATCTAAATTGAATGCACTTGGCTGTCAACTAGGCTCTCGGAGGAAAAGCATACTTCATCAAGTGCTGTCAAGTTTCCCCACTAATATTTTTTGTTGTCCTTAAATGCCTTTCGTCACTGTGAATACTCATCTGCAGGCAGGTAGGAGTGGGCAAATGAGTTGAAGAAAACGGCATGAAAGGAAAGTTTGAGGAGGCTTCCAGCTCCCCAGTTACATGATTTAACTGCCATTAAATGATTTAACAAAGAAACACCCTGGTGCCCCTGTGAGGTAGTGATGTGCCCTGTGGAGGGTGGGTGAACCATGGAAACCACAGTTGTGAAGTGCAGGTCCCAAGTCCTCTTAGTCCGGGACCAGCACGTCGTCACGCCTGCTGAGCCCAGCTTTCCAGACTTGCTGAAATCCAGGTGGCAATCCTTGCATCTCCCCTGGGCTGGCTTTTGGTTTTGTTCTTTCCCATTTTGAAAAACGAGGCTCCTCTTGGGAGTTCAGCAAGCCCAATGCGTGTGTGTCCAGTGGCTTGGTTATTTTAAACATTTATCTAGCCCCTGAAGAAGAAACAGTCTTTCAGTCCCAGTGAAATCCACAAGGTAACTGACATACTGAAGCAGTCGATGTGACAGTTGAGTCTGAGTCATGAGTAAATGAGCTAATGCTGCCTACGTGCATTATTGTATCTACTCATCCTGGCCAGTTTGATAACAATTACCCCTGTTTTATAGACGAGGAAAACAGAAAACTGAGGCTCAGCGAGGTGAGGGAGCTTTTCCAGGATCACCCAGCTAGCAGGTCATCTGCCTGACTCAACGCAGGAATCTTTATACTCTGCCCCACGCAGGATGGACACCCGGGCAAGGTTGCATTTGTTTCATAGGTTTAGGTGGGGAAAGTCCCCAATGTTTGTACTGTTGCACATTTAATGTTAAATGTAAAGTTCTCTCCAGGATTATAAAATTTTCTGGCCAGCAAAAAGCACCGCATTCTTCTTCCAAAATCTAGAGAGTAGAAACAGTGGATTTTTTTTTAATACAAAGATATTTTAAGGAATAATTGCAATTAATTTTACCCTGCCAGTGTGAAAATAACCTAAAAGTAATAGGATCCTTTTGTGAAATTGTTGAGGGAAAAAGAAAATCTGAGCTGAAAATAGACATTAATGAGGAATTAAGTGGATCTTTCTTTCCTTCCAGCCATCCCACCATTTATCATGAACACTTTGGAAAAGAAAGCCTTTCTCAAGGTAAGTCCCAGTTCTGTTTATCAGGGTCTCCATGCTTCCCATCCGTTTTCAGACTTCTAACTATACAGAGTGTTTCCCACGTAAAAAGTGAGCGAAGGATGGAAAGGCCAGTGGCAGTTGGGCACTTCATGGAAGACTTCATTTCTAATACCAGGCATTTGATAAAGCTCTCATAAACCTTCATTTACTGAATGCTGCCCGCTTCTCTTCAGAGGTTAATGCTCAGGTACACACTCATCTCAGTCACCAGTCGGATCCCTAGCTGGGTAATAATGAAGAGATGGGGCGTGTTGGGAATGATTCGTTTGTAAGTCACTATACATACTATCAGAAAGGAAAAACTAATTTGGAGTGGTAGCCTCCGAGAGCACGGAATTTAGTGCCCCGATGTATCTTTCTGTGGTGATCATATCTAATAATCCATTAATCTATCAGCCGTCTCCCCTCGAGGTCTGAAAAATATTACAGGATGAAGCTGTGATGTTAAGACTAAGACATCTCTGTGCACTGTCTGTATTCTTTTTGTAGCTTCTGTGATTCAGTGCAATAGTGTTTATGCTTCACCTTCATTCTCCAGCTTTTATAGCAAGTAGGAAGCGGCGGGATAGGGCTCATGCTGGGTTTGGAAACAGACACCGTTACATCCACCGGGGGAATGGGTCCGGCTCCGGCTGGAGGAGCGTGTGGGGGTGAACGCTGCAGCTCTCCTGGGGTGAATTGTTTTGGGTCTTAGAAATCAAACTGTAACACTGAGGGGACACAATGAGACTTTGAATAACAAAGGACATGGGTCACAGCCCTGCGCTTTCTGAATGATTTCAGGGATTAGGAAAGTTCTGAATGTCCAACAGGCATGTTCATGGGCTTGTCTGCTCGCTGTGGGCTCCAGAAGGAAGATTAAGGCTCACCCTGAATACTTCCAGCACAATTACATTCTTAGAAGAATAAGCCAAGAAAGGGTGCTTTGAAGAAGCAGTAAATGTTGAGAGCCTTGATTGACCAGCGTGCCCAGGTGGTTTCGTGTTGATGCACCAACCCCGTGTGGGTGGGAGAAGACCCCCCCTTACATCACCCCCTCGTGCTCTCCCTCGGGAGCTTTGGGTGTGTGAATGAATTCTATTCCCTGAGCTTCTTCCTCCAGCAGTTTTACATGGTGATGTGACTTGTGCGATCGGGCGTCACAGTAGCACTGTGGTGACTGAACTGCCCCATCGCACGGTAGAGCGTTCTCGGGGGAATCCACAGACCCCTGGGCCACCCCAGGAAGCTGCACCCTCAAAAGCTCTCTGAGTCCCCATCCAACTCCCGGGTGGCTTCCTAGAGCCTTAGCTGTAAGATTAAACAGAACTATGAAACAGTTACATACAGTTAATCAGTACAGCTATTCCTGAAGACCAAAATGTCATGGTGACCTCATTTGACATTTCACCTACTTGGATAAGCTCTTATTTTGAGGATCCAGGAAAAGATCTTGCCGACGTCTCTTTCTGCTGCAAAGTTCAGAAAAGATGAGCTCTTTAAAGCTGCCAAGGAATTCGCTTATGTGCTGGGATGGTGATGAGATCGTAAGACTACCGTATTACGTAAACATCTAGAACTCACCCACTTCGACATCTCAGTGGTTTTCAGACAATCTGAAAATAGTAAGGATGATAACGCTCCTTCCTCTGTCCGTCGCTGCTTTCCTCGTGGGAAGTGATTTAGGCTTTGAGGGAGAAAACCTGTCAAGTGAACTTCCAATGAGGACCATCAGCGTGACACTAGGAGGAGGTGGCCCATCCGGTAAACCTGCAACTTCACAGGCATTGAACTGATGCTCTGTGCTCTTCTCTGCTGGCCCTTGAGAAGTCACTGGGGTGGCAGTACTTCTGCCAGGGCGTCTGTTGTTGCACAGGTTGTCCTTTAATACCTTGGTGACAAACACTTGGTGACAGAAGACGTAGTTGGGCGTATTGCATCATTTTCTTGCGGAGACACAGACAGAAATTGCTACAAATACAGCCTGGCATTTTCTTACATGAAGCAACCAGCAGATGATCCAAGCAGCTGGCCTGCCATCGCCACACTGCCCTTGGCTTTTTCACAATCGTAAATGAGTAAATACTGTGTTTTCCTCCCTCGGCTTAGTTGGTGACTTTCAGCTTTGCTTTGGAACCAGACCCATGAATAATAATTTGGAGGTGTGCTACCTCACTCCCCCTCTGCCCTCACCCCACTCCCCGAAGGGTCTCACGTGGAGCCTGAAGGGGCCACTGGCATCAGAAGCCCCGTGTCAAGGTCGGGAGAGGCAGGCAGAGCAGCCCACCAGGCAGTCCCAGCGCCTTGCTAGCGCCAAAGGGTCTGGCTACAGTTGAACTCGTTCCAGCCTCCGTGGAGGATGCTGCTTTGAAAAAGCAACAGCTGAATGTGGTTGAGCTCCTCAGACGTACATCCCACTGCCATGTTCATGGTTGCTGTCAGACTGAAATACTGCATTTTGCCCATGAAGAGAAGACTTTCGGACTTAATCGGTAGTGTGGCCGTGATGAAAACCCAGGCAGAGGCTGCTTAGATGTGCATCCTGCATGCATTTCCACCTGCAAAGCACTGTCACGTGCTATTTTGAAAGGCAGGCTTTTTCCTGGCTCCTTTGACAGAAGCTCAGAGATCATCTCCTCAGTAGCTCATAAGGTCCATGTGGGTGGCATCTGCCTCGGTGGTCGGCCCTCTGTCCCTAGCTCCAGCACCCAGATGCACCTCTGTGCAAGGATGCACTGATCTGGGCTTTTACCTTGGACAAGACCAAACTCCTCTGCAAACATGAAATGAATTGAATGTTCTTGGCTTTTTTTCAACGGTGCACTTGGGGAGGCCTTGGCATGACTCATCCTTCCCCCCTACGCCTTGTCTTTTCCCAAATGGAGCCCTGGGAAGTGGCATTAGCTGGGGGCAGGTGACTCACAGAAATCTGTGCAGTCAACCAGAAAGTTCCCTGCTTAAAATCTGATGCTTCGCCCAGCAGTTTTCTTGAAGAATAGCTTCCGTGTTCTCTTTACCTTACTGGCATTTTCATTGAGAACAAAGCTGATGTGGTTTGGGTCAGATAAGGGCCCCTTATTTCTTAACCCCTGGTTCTTTTCATATTTTCCTTAATAAAGGTGGACGGCTCTGACTACTCAGTAGATTTCCAGGATTGTCTGCTGACTGAGTGTAGAGGTGGCGTTTATTTGTTCATTTATATATTTTATTCAGTAGCCCTCTGCCGAATGCCTGTTGCATGCCAAGCAACATGCTAGGTGCTAGAATCATAGAAATAGGGCGTGAGCCCTGCTCTCAGGGACCGTGAAGCACGGTGGTGGGGAGAGGCACAGGGCAAGTGGTTCCAGGACACAGTGAGTACAGTGTGGGGCACAGAGGAAGCGTACAGGAGGCTTCTCCCTCAGTTGCAGTTGGTGGGCAGAGGCTGGAAGAGGACTGGCCAGGGGCACATGCTCTGCAGAGGCTCCGAGAGGACACAGAGTGTGACTTACGGGGAGACTTGTGGATGGTCAGGTCGCCTGGGATGCTGGCCGTGTGTCAGGAACTGAAGGTGCCATATATAAAAATCAACTCCCAATGGTTCATAAAATCTCAATATAAAAAAAAACTACAACTGTCTAACTCCTAAAAGGAAAATATAATAGAACCTCTTTGAGACCTAGAGTTGGGCAAAGATTTTTTTTTGACACAACACTGAAAGCACCGTCCATAAAAAGAAAAACTGACAAATTGACTAAAATATATAAATGAACAAATAAACACCACCTCTGTACTCAATCCAAATGGTAAAATTCTGTTCTTGGAAAGCTATGAAGAAAATGAACATTCACACAACAGACTGGGAGAAAATTTATGCAAAGAATATATCTGATAAATGACTTGTATCCAGAATACATAAAGAACTCTCAACACTTGTTCAAGAAAACAACCCAATTAAAAAAAAATGGGCAAAAGGTTTGAACAGACATTTCACCAAATATATACAGATGTCAAATATGCACGTGGAAAGATGCTCAGCGTCTTTAGTCATTGGGGAAATTCAAATTAAAACCATGTTAGCTGCCACTAAATGCTTGTCAGAATGACTAAAATTTAAAAGACTGACCATAACAAGTGTTAATGAGGATGTGGAGGAACTGGAACTCTCATCCCCTGCTGGTGAGAATGTCAAATCTTATAGTTTGGCAGTTTCTTAAAAAGTGAAACATAAGCTTACCATGTGACCCAGCCATTTCACTCCTAGGTATCTGCCTAGAAGAAATGAGAACACATGTCCATAAAAGCCAGATGTTCACAGCGGCTTTATTTGCAATTGCCAAAGACTGGAAATAACCCAGATGTTCATGAACAAGAGGATGGATTGATCTGATTGTCATGAATCCACATAAGGGAACAGCTAACTCAGCAATAAGAAGTGCTGAGCTCTGGATGCACACAACCACAGGAATGAATCTCAGAATAATTACCCAAGACCGTAGCTACTATACATGTAATCCTAGAAAATAGGAACTAATACATAGTGACAGAAAGTAGATGAGAGGTTGCCAGGGAGCGGGTGACCCTGCGGTGTAGGGAAGACGGCGGAATTGCCCAGGACACGAGGAAGGAGGAAGACATTAGGGATGATGGATATGTTCATTATTTTGATTGTGGTGATGGCTTCACAGCTGAAGACGTATGTCAAAACTTGTACACAGTGAATCTGTGCAGTTTATTGTATGTTGGAAAGCTATTCGCGGAAAGATCATCAGGAGGAGAAAGAATCGAGAGTCAAGTTAACTTCTTGTAGTTTTTACCTCTTTGAAGATACGTCTTTTAAACTTACGATTCCTGTCTTTAATTCATTTAAACTTTTCATTTCAAATACCCTCCGTTTGCACGAGTCTGTAAGGTCCCTACTTGAAGGAGCTCTGAGGTTATCTAGGGGAAAACCACACATCGTCAGCTCGCTCGTGTATTCTCAGACTCAGTCCTGTTGAAGAAGTCGGGAAAGATGAGGCAGGATGCGGTGCTGGGGAGGGAGTCGGGAGGAGGGATGACGTGCAGGTTGGGGCTCACGGGAGACGTCAGAATTCTGTAGGATCCCAGTCATTGCCGAGAGCCTTTCCAGCAAAGCCGCCGCCAGCCTTTCGTTTGGACACGTCCATCGTTGAGATCACACACAGCTGTTCGAGAGTCCACTTGAAATGAGGGGCCGCTCTCACGGGCTCTCGTAGTCTCATCTTCCCACAAGATCTCATCAGTACCCGTCACCAAGTCTGTGGACCCACGCAGAGGGCGCACAGGGAGGTGCTGGGAGGAGCATTTCCCATCTCCTTGTGAAAATCCTTCATCATCGGTCGGAGCCAGTTGCCCCAGATACAGGTTTCCTCTCCTTGCTGTCCTTTGAGGGGTGAACACTGTGTGTGTCTCTGCTCATCAACGTTTCTCCCTTCCTCTCTAGTCCGTGCCTCCCTCCCCTCACATTAACCTGCGCGACGTACCCTTTCGCCAGAGGAGTCTCCTCGGGGACCAGGGTACGCCTCTGACGTGAGCCGCCGTGGAATTGTGGTTTTTTCACAGCTTGTGTTGACTCTTAACTAAGTTGGCTGATTTCCTTACAACCGATTCACAGCTTGGTCGCAGCTAGTTCAGTGGCCTGATTTAGAATAATCTAGAGACCTCATCCCTCTTTCAATTGTGTATTACACCTTTTTAAAACTCCTTTTTGAAAACTAAAAATCTAATGCACGTATTCTCCAAAACACCAAAGAACTCATTCATTTCCATTAAAAAAAAAAGTGATCGTTAAAAATGTGTTACGCCAGCAAGAGTTTTAACCATGCCGACAGCAACTAAAACCACGAAAGGAGAGGCACAGAGGAGGGCAGGTGGGCGGGGTGCTCGTTGGGCATCTGCTACGGTCCAGGCACGGTGCTAGGGGCTGTGTGAATGTTATCTGGTGCATTTTCACTTGCAAGCTTTGAGGATGCTGTGGTGATCCCCACCCTACAGAGAAGGAGACCAAAGCCTGGAGAGGTTGGGCTCCGTCTGCCCTTTCCCCACGGTCGGGATGAGCTGGTAGGACAGAGAGCTGCGTGCGGGTTCGTTAGTCTTCCAGCCTTGGAACCAGACTGCCCTGCCTCCCCGGCTACGAGAGAAACGATCGCGAAGCGATAATGGTTTCTCCAGCTCCCAGAGACAGCCAGGCAGCTCTCAGATGATACGTGCAGGGGAACGAAAGGAGAAGCCACCTAAGCTTTGCATGTGCGTCCAGCGACAGATCAAGGAGGGGACCGGGAAGTCAGGACTAACAGGCTTGTTGGCGTGTTACCCCCACATCTCACTAATCGCATTCCAGCTGGATCTTGTAATGGGGCGTGGCTCCTTCCCGTTTCCCAGCAGAAGAGGCGGTCTCTCAGAGCCTGTATGTGAATTATTCAAAATCATTTCTCTCTCAACACAGAGGTTTCCGTGGATGAGCGCCCCCATCCAAGTTGGATTGGTTGGTTTCTGGTGAGTAGAGTGACTTTGCTGTCATTAATTTCTCTGTCAAAGAGAAATACACGGTATATGAAAGGTGAGGGAAAGGGTGGATGACATGGGACACAAGCTTTTTTCTAATATTCATTTATTTAGTCGTTTATTTTACTTCTTTTTTTTTTAATGGAGGTGCTGGGGATTGAACCCAAGACCTTGTGCGTACTAAGCACGTGCTCTACCACTGAGCTGTACCCTCCCTGGGATACATTTGAAAAGTGTCAGACCATCCCCAGAACATCTGGAACTCATGGTCCCGGTAACTCAGCTGGAAGTAAACTGTCTTTAGAGAAACCTACAACATTTTAGGGCGATTGGCGTGATTCTTTTTTGAAGTCCTTTTATCTCTTTGATTTTTTAAAAAATTATTTTGGCTGTCATTGGTAATAAAATCACAAACAGGACATATTTTTGTGAAGCAGTGTAACACTCGAAGGAAAGAAAAGGAAGGAAGGAAGAGAATTGTTATAAAAGTAAGATGGTGAAAGAATCTGAAAATCAGCCATTTCAAAATGCTCTGATTTGTCTTTTGTTTGTTTGTTTTTAAGTTTGGTATTCGCTACGCCTCTGTGCTGCGCTCTGTTTCCTCAGAAAAGGTATGTATTTGTTACTCTTTAGAATAATCGTGAGTTCTGATCTTAAAATCCAGTTGAAGGTGCAGGTCCGTTTCACTACTGGGAAAGTTGACTCTCAAAACGGTAATTGAAACCAAGTCTCTAGAAGGCAGAGACAGAGGCAGAAATCAAACGCACGTCTGTTGAATTTCAAAACCCTCTTTGCCTGGCTCTTCTCTGCTACTGATACCTTCAAAAATGCTTTGTTCTTGTGTTAAGACTCAGGTTAGCTCGGGTGCAAATTTGCTTTTATAAAAATTTAAGTATGGTTCGTTTGTTGTCCGGTCCACTGGCCAAGGCATACTATCGTGCAGATGTATTAGAACTTCAGCTCCACCCCCAGGGACGGCAGTTACACACGCTTAGCTTCAGTGGTTGGTCTATTTGCTTCCCCACTTCTCCTACGCGGAGTTTTTGTTTTGCTTTGTTTTGCCTCAAAAGCTTTATTGTACACATGTCTTTCATCACCAGCTGCCTTTGAATCCTGCCTTTGATGTAGAACTGGATGGACGGGCACTAAATCAGCATCCTATAAACAGAGGGCTTCCGCCACCTTCCAGTCTAACATCACGGCGCAGAGAAGCAGCATTCTGTTGCCTTGCTGTGGTTTGTGTCACCAGGCCCCTGCCTCTGTAACACCCTCCGTGGCCGGTGGGTCCCCAGCGTGTGGCCTTCCATGCCCTGGGCTTTTATGCAGGTTTGAGATGAGGCGTTCTGCTCCAGAACTAGCTCCATCAGGTCCCTCTGAATGCCATCTTTTATCTGATCTTTCACTTGATAGATTTCAAAGAGAAGGAGCCTTTATCACTTTGATGCCTGTAGCCAAGCCCCGCCCTTGGGGAGGGCAGGACCCTCAGAATCTGTTTTCAGGCCCAGCACAGATGAATTTCCTCATCTAAAGAGGAGCACGCCTACCCATCTCATTGTGCAAACCCCAGAATCTCGGGGCTTCATAACAGAAAAACTTATTTCTTGAGTGCATAACTTTGGAATATCTGCATTTAGCACTTGACTTTGAACTCGGTGACAGAGATAGTGTCTGTGAAGTCCTGAGGAGCACGCCTGATAGCGAAGGAACTCTTCATAAATGTGGCTGTTCTTATTTTGAGATTAAAAGAATTTGAAAATCGTGGGAAGGGATAAAGCAGGAGTTCGAAATTTGCACCCCTTGGGGAGTGATGGAAATGTGAGCTATCTTGATTGTGGTGGTGGTTTCATGGCCTTGATTTTGTTTAAGTGTTAGGAGAAAAACCAATATATTCATTCTGATATTTGTTTTACGGAGTGAACTCTAGGTCTAGAAATTTAAAGATCTCTGTACCTGCTAGTGCCATGAAGTCACATGGTTTTACGTTTCGGAGACCAAGGACCCTCTCTCATCTTCCTCTATTTAAAAACAAAGGCTATGAGTCTGGATATTTCATGTACACATTTGTTTGTACGTTTGTTTATCTTTCTGTCCCTCACTAGTTAGGCAGAGTAATCATATCCCTTGGTTTGTAACACGCTGTCCTCATTGGTCCAGAAAGGACCCTCTTTTATTTTATTGATCTAAATGAAATAATGACCATTCAGGAATCCGCTGCCCAACCCATAAATAAAAATGTTGCCAATAGGTTATTTCTATCCCTGAGTTCTTCCAGCCCTTCTCCCTGCCTCCCCTGCAGATTTAATCACGGGGATGAATTTCATGCTGGTTATGCAGTTGCACTGAAAACTTACCATCATCGTATATAAGCATGAGCCTTATGGTGGTGTTTAGTTTTGCCTCCGTGGGAACCTTTCAGAGAAGACTGTCATATTCCTTTTGTTCAACATCATGTGACTAAGATCCCTCCCCATTATTGCATGGAGTTGCAGCTCATTCACTGCTGTGTGTTAGCCACTGTATGAATACACCACAATTATCCATTCTCCTACGTGAATGAGACGAAACGAAAACACTCTTAGCAAAACCCGTAGGAAGCAGCAAAAGGGTTGCTTTGAGAGAAGTTTGTAGATTTAAATGTTCCTATTGGAAAGAAAAAATGGCTGAAAATCAATGCAGTAAATGTCCAACTTAATTTTAAAAAGATAAATAAAAATAAACTCCAGAGACAGAAAAAAGAAGGAGTGAAGACCATAAACAAGTCAAATAGATAATAAAGAAACAATTGAGGGTCCACACAGTCGAAGTTGATCCTTTGAAAATAGAAACAAAGTAGACAATAATCTTACAACATCAATCAAAACCAAAAGGCACAATGATAATTATAAATGAAAAAAAGGCGAAACTACATAGATCCAACAGAGTAAAAAGATAAGAGCGTGTTATCAACATTATCACACAGTAGATGTGAAAACGGGCAAAATGGATGAATTCCTAGAAATGTATTGTCAACGCTGAAAAATTAGAAAATCTGCATTGGCCTCCAGCCGTGAAGGAAGTTGCAGTGATCGTTAAACTTCTCCCCACAAGGAAAACACAAGAACCCGGTGGTTTTACAGGGGAGGGTTACCCAAGTGTCAAGAAACAGATTATTCCAATTTTTTAAAACTCTCCTAGAAGATAAAAAAAAGAGACCACTGCCATCATCCATTAGGGTTTGAGTAACTTTAATTCCAAAATCGGATTTGTCCTTTAAATTGTATCAGTAGTAATTGTACATACTTACAGATCAGTGGAAATTCCTGCAAGGACAGAGACACAGTGTAGCCCGTTGGTTTGGGGCATGGCTTCTGGGTCGAGCTAGACTGGACTTCACATCTCAGGTGTAACTCCGGTTTCCTTATCTGTAAAACTAGGTTAATACCTGACTTTCAGAGTCTTTGTAAGAACTAAAATGCGTAATGTCTGGCCCCCAAAATGAGCAACAAGTCACAGCCATTATCATTCTCATATTATTTTTAAATTACCCAAGGAACCACTCCATAGGGGAAAAAAATAGCCAATGTGGGTTTTTTTTCTAGTTTCTTTCTATAGTCAATAATTTTTCCTTTTTTTGACATATGTTTATAAATCTGTAGCTGACCTTCTTTACCTCGTAGTTCACCACGTCTCAACTATCTTAAAGAACAATTCTTTTCAAAAGACAAATTACATGTCAGAATGTCAGCAGTTTCTCTGGGCAATTTCTCCTCATCCTTTTATAGAACATGTATGTATTAATAACCAAAAAAAAGAAAAAATAAGCTTTCATACACATACCCCTATAATACCTTCAAGTACATTTTTTTAAATCCCTAAAAGCAAAGACTCACAGTGGCCATTCTCAGTGGTGTGACTAAAGAGATGGTTTTTCTCGCACCTTCTAGCATTTTCTAGAAGTTTTAGCATTAGTTGCATTATTATTTATTAGACAGTGGACAGAAAACACATTAGTACAAGTGAATTTTTAGTGCTAAAAACTCCACTGAGTGCATGTCTTTTTTCGTTAGTGGTGAACGTTTATATTGTTTCCCTTGGGAAGTGGCGTGACCGCAGATTGTTTTCCGATGCCGTCAGTGCCTGAACGTACTACGACCATACTTCCTTGCCAACGATGAGTGCTTAAGCCTTTTAATAATGGGAGAGGTCAAGAGGGTCTCTCAGTGCACTTCTTGGGTCCTTAGCGACAATTTTCTGAAAGGCACAGGGTGCTCATTTTCTGGGCACACGAAGCGGTTTTCCAACAGGACTCTGACTGCACCAGTCATAGGGGCGGTGGGGGTCCCCTCTCTCCTCCCTTCACGTCCTAATGCCCACCCCCACCCGTGAAATAACCATGTCATCTGTCCCTTATCCCAGTTCCATGTCCGTGACAAGCCTGGAGGAGGAGCTGCGAGCCAAGATTCGAGAGACCCGTCCTGACTTACAGCGCGTGTACTTTAACAAGGGATTGTGAAGCAGGGGCAGAAACGCCTTCAGCCGGTCCCGCCAACCGCAAGCCCGGTGGTAGCCGAGGTGGCGAGGAATACCAGCCCGGGTCCTCCCAGTGACACAAACCTTTGAAAGATCCACGTTAGCCTTTTAGAGTCAAGCTGCTACATACAGCACAGCACCTGGTGTGGGCCGGGTGCCCCCACCTGTTGGCCCCCTTCCATTTGAATCACGGTCTGATTTACAGAGGCACCCTTCCTGCAGCTTTTTCCAAGGCCACTGTCCCAGCCCTCCCCCGGAGTTTTCGAAAGCCCCGCTAGGCATACAGTAGACGTTCACTAGCTGCTCCACAAATAACTTGATTATCAGTCGGCAGAAAGGAAATCTGTTTGAAACACTGAACTGTTATTCCCACTTTTGTTTCCAATCAAAGCGGTCTCAGTAGTGAGTTGGGGAAACGCAAAAGCTCTGAGGCCATACTGTGAAAAATGACTTGTACGTATTCAGGGCAGTTGGCCCCCAGTCTGAGCAGGAAGCATCGCAAAGTAGATGATGGGTTTCTTGGATTCATAGACAAAAGCTCCTTCAGATCAGATACCTCCTGAAAGTCATAGGAACAGGCAGTCGCGAGGCAAGCTCCCTGCTGTCAGCAGCTGTGTGCTTTCGTATTGCTGGTGGGTTTTCTTTGCCTGACTTTTAAATGTATCCTGTTTCACATTCCTGCGAAGGTGTTAATCTTCCCTTTACCTGTTGGCTTTATATTCAGTGATTTAAGCCAACGAGTCAACTAACTGAAATGTTAGTTAGAAAGGCAAATTTTGGAAGTCTTTCCAAAACCAGTGCAGTATGACTAGTTTGAATCTGGTTGTTTGCTGTTTTCTTGTTTTGTTTTGTTTTGTCTGTTTTGTTGTGTAGAAGCTCGTGTGCAGTTCGTTCACCTACAGGTCTTTCCGTGACATTGTAGCTCTGTTTGGCTTTCAGAAAGATACAGACACAGTGTGTGCGTGTGAATCCGTGACTAAGTGACATTTACTTGAATGTTGTATATTACATTCCACCCCCTGTGAGAATAACCAACGCCCGGACCACTGTTTTCATCACCCAGGTTAGCTTCACAAATAATACATTTAACGAAACAGAGATGATGTTTCAGTTCTGTCGAGGTTCAAAGGCATATGCAGAATAGTTATTTTATCAAGTGTAGGCCACTCGATTCAACTTGTAATTCAGAGACTTAATAAGTGAAAAAACAAAAATGTAGAAACTAATCTTGGCAGATTTTTTCCTGACAGTGTGACCAGCCTGAATTTCCTCACAAAGCAAGAATGGTGTGCCTCATGTCTGTGTTTCTGTTTTGTCTAAAAGGATTAATGGACCCAAAGCTTTGGGCCACTCTGAGCCTTTCTTTATGCTGCCAGAATTTCCTCGTTGAGAGTTTCTCTATTAAACCATCCCATGACATTCCGGCCTTGGATGTATTTTGTTGCTATAGAGGCGTCTCTTTAAAAATTGGTAAAAGCCGGAAATTCCAGGCACACCTCCACAAGGTGCTTCAAGGGCACTTATAACAAGAAACTAAAGCCCGTGAGGCCTGCCCTGCTCACCCCAGCTAATCTCAGAATCCCTCTCCCTTGTCCACTGGTGGCCCCATCTCAGAATCTTAACCTTCATTGAAAAATTTATGACCAGTTGGAAGATTGACAAAATAACCGAAATTTGAATACACACCAGGAGGACAGGACCAAAGCATCATGACACAAGGGATGACAAGCCTGGAAGTGTGTCTTTTTAAACACTATTTACTGAAGTTTCCGACTCCTGATGCTTTTATAGAGAAATATGAACTGTAGCGTCGAATTGTGGTTTATAAAAAGGAACAAATTGAGCCAAGATTGGCAGTCTTTGCTGATCTCTTTGAAATAAATAACCTTTTTTTGGAGGAAAGTTCACGTGAGGTGCAATCCGCTGGTAACCGCAAATAGTTATTAACATTGCTATGAACACGACATAAAGAATTACGACTGTAAGTGTTAACTGACTGGCAGTTTTGATTTCAGTATTAGCACCGTGTCTTGCCAGAGTTGGAGTCAATGTATTATTTCAGTTCGACTGGATGAAATGTTAAATAAACTTGGAATGAAAATAAATCCTCTCTCTGGTTTGTATGGAGTGGATGATGCAGTTTGTATGTTACGACCGATGGTACGTTTCATGTAAACTGAATCTCTCGGTACCATCAGTAACTCCTAATAGATGTTTTTGTAGTACACCTTAAGTGGGAAACAGATTCTAGTTCTGGCCACCAGCCTTCCACCTTCTCAAAGACTACGTGCACAGAGACGCACAGACCCCCCCACCAGCCCCACACAGCGCAACCCCAGGACCATTAGTTGTGCCCACAGCGGGAGTGAGATTCTGCATCAGACCTGGATGACTAACACCATTGCACAAGGTGGTGAGGTCACTCCGCTTTTATATCGTTTGTTGGATTCTAATGTGGAACTGGCATTTGCTGTGGTTCACAGAAAATATAAATTAACCCAAGATTGGGAAATGCCTTATTAACAGACTTCTTAAAGAGCTGTGAGCATTTTAACCTTCTTGGTCACATCTCTGCATCTGTTTCGCTACTGGAACTCAGTTTGTCACTAAAATTATGTAAATAAATCCAAGAGCTTGGGTCTAGGAGTCAGACGGAGCTGATGCAATCTTGGTTGTACCCACTTTTAAATATATGTATTTGGGCTACGGACATCCTCTGTGACCTTCAGTCTTGTTCATTTGGGTGATTTGAGAAAATGATTGAATCTACATCATAGAGTTGTAACCAAGGTACTTCCTGTACAGCTGTTCACATAGTGAACAGTCTGGGGAGGGTCACCCATCATGTATTTGTCTAGAGACACTGCCCATGAATTCAAAACGCCAGTGTATCAGTGCTAGCAGTAAGATTTCAGAACCCCGGCAACTTCCCCAGAGATAACCCACCACCTCACTAAAAATAGCAGATTAAAATGGTCATAGGGAGACACCTGAATCCATCCTTTTAAGATGTCTAACAATGAAGGATTTTGCCCAAACGAGATAGAGGTGGGAAAAGTCTCTGCTCACGGCTGAGAAAGCGGGGGCTTCCATAGTGAAATGCAAGTTCAAAGCTGCCTCTGGTGGCTTGAAAACTAGAATGGGAGCCAAGGTCTGACCCCCCAAACCGACAGCCCTGTCCAAAACTACAAACAACTGGGACACTAAGAAAATTAGTGTTTCCCTTGTGGATTCAGAATTTCACTGGGAACTGAGGAAATACAAAGTTACATTGGGTAGCTATGCTAGAAGGTATCACTTCAACCCCCGATGTTCAAAGTATGGTCCACAGCCCAGCGACATCCAGGTTTGCTAGAAATGTAAGTTCTCAGGGCCCAGCCCGGACCTACTGAGACAGCATATGTAAACATCGCAGCTGGAGAAGTTCCGGCTGTGCCCCGTCTCCCGTGCTCCATCAGGTCCATTTCAGATCAGCTTGTGATACTCTATGAATGTGCATATTTACCACTCCTCCCCCCCCCCCAGAGTCCAAGGAAGCATTTAGGTTCAATGTGGACATACCGAGGGACACAGGATCAACAGGCATCTGAGGGCAGGGATGTCCATGTGGTCCACTGCCAGAGCTCCAGCACCCAGAGCAGCCGGTCCTGGCCACAGGTCCACATGGTCATCGGGTTTAACCCGGGCTCTTGCTGGGGATCTGAAGCCATGTCCCTGTATTTCCAATTTCCAATTGTGGAAAAGAATCCACTTGGCATTGTGCAGAGAGGTCATCACCAGGATGCAGAAAGAACAGGGACCATGAGAGTTTCTGGGAACAGAGCTGGAAAGGAGCAGCGTCCCTAGGCATCCAGAGGCAAAGTGGCCGCAAGCAACCAAGTTGTGACCAGGGTTTGTCTGGAACCAGCCGGTTTGTCACTCAGGGCACCACTGGCCCTGGAGCTCCTGGAGCAAAAGGAGCATTGGTGATGAAACTCACAGGGGCTTGTTTCACACTCAGGGAGCCCATGGTCTGCCCAGTTTTAAAGAGATGGGATCTGAGGCTCAGACAGGTGGACTGACTTGTGTAATGTCACATGGTGATCCAACCACCATCTCAGTCCACGCCTGTCAAACTCCAAAAAGTGTCCTCCACTGTATTTCATGGCCTCTCCATCAATTAGAATAGTTAGAACTAGCTCTGGTACAGCATTTTACAATCCTCAAAGTGGTTTCACGTCTGCATACATTACTCCTTGTTTTACCGAGTCCAAACTCATTCGGCTCACCATACAACAGGCCAGTAAATCTGGAGATGAGGTGCTGGGGCAAGGAATAGCGACTTTATTCGGAAAGCTGGCAAACCAAGAATATGGCAGACGAATGTCCTGGAGAACCACCTCCCCCAAATCAGAATCCAGGCTCCTTTTATACTAAAAAGGAGAGGGGGTGTGGTTGGTTGTTGCAAACTTCTTGGTGTAGGAATCCTTTGTTCTCGCAGCTGTCCAGGTGGGTCAGATCATGGTGCCCCTATAAAACCTCTAAGAAAACAAAGGTTATTTTCCATCCTGCAACTTGTTATCTTTATAGGAGTGCAAAAGTGTTAATATCCTTAAAGGTCAGAGCCCTGAGAACAGGCTCTCCTGTATATTTCAGGCTAAAGGCAAGTTTGTTTTACGAAAGGTGCAGAGCCAGCAAGACTAAGCCTGGAAAACAGGGCACAGGGTTAAAGCCAACAGAACAGGTCTCATATGGAGTCAGGTTTGTTGCATTACTCTTGTAATACCGCCAAGGGTTCCTCTGAGCATCTCTTCATTAAAAAGGTGGGGGAAACAGTCTTGAAGAAGTGAAATCACTTACCACAAACCTAACTTGGTGAATTCAAAGGCTATATAAAAGAATGTATTCACATTCCTTCATATACACCAGCAAACAAAAGGTTTGTAGAACGTACAGTATTCAAATAAGCACCCAAAGGTCAAAGGCAGGTCGGCAAGGTCATTGCCAGATGGGGTCCCCTATTACAGTAACAGGAGCAACAGTTCTCACAGTGTGGTACCAGGACCAGCAGTTATAGCATCAGTGGGAATGAGAAATGCGTGCTCTCAGGGCCTTTCTCCTTGTACTGAATCAGAAACTCTAAGGTGGGACCCAGCCAACTTTTAACAAGCCCTCTGAATGATTCTGACACCAGAAATTCAAAAAGTATGGAGGGATAAATTAGGGGTTGGGGATTAACAGAAGCACATCCCTATATATAAAATCGATAAATAACAAAGACCTACGGTATAACACAGGGAACTATATTCACTTTCTTCGGAGAGAGCCGCAGGGCGCAGAAGCGCCGCCAGGCAGCAGCATTGCCTGCAAGACGCGCGGCTGGAGCCTGCCGATCCCTGGAGCTGCCGGCAGGTGGCGCAAGGCAACGGACTTCGGCCTGCCAACGTGGGTCTCTGGATTTCTGATGCTAAGTCCGGAAGAGGGTGCAGGAAGCTATGAGAAGGACCAATGTGATCTCTTCAGCTGCAGCAAGTTGGAAAGATGCCCTGGTTTGGCGTCCGACGGGCAGGAATGGAGTCATCCACTGGGGCTCATTTTCCAGGGTACCGGATTCCCAGTGGGAGCGGGACAGAGCGGAACCAGAACCAGACCAGAGTCAGTTCCCGCCCTCGGGACTATCAGTGCTGTGACGCAGGCCAGTCACACCTGGAATCACACCTGGACAATGAACCCTGAGCCCGGCTGGCTGGATGAGGGGAGCTGGCAAGCAGGGTCGGCTTGAAGGAGCAGGAATTTTCTCAGTGGCAGGAGGCAGGGGGCAGGAAGAAAATTGGGGCTCCTCGAGGGCAGGGGAGAGTCCATGTGACAGACCTGGAAACCAGGGAGACAGTGGCTGAAGGTTGTGTGCACCAAGGGAAGTTTGGGGAAGATGCTGCCAGGTTATCAGGGCCAAGTCGTGGGGGCCCTTCGGTGCCCAGTGAAGGAACATGGACTTCATCCTGAAAGCAGGGGGTCCTTCTCAGGGTGGTTTGTGCAGGGGAGGAACAGCAGTCAGGTCCTAGCTCTGTCTCTTACTGTTTCTTGCTAAGAGACAAGCCAGATCCCCTCTCTGAGCCTCAGTGTTCTCATCTGTAAGATGGAGACAATAAAACCCACCTTAGATCTTGCGGTGAAGGTTAAAATGGACAGGTGGCAAGCCGGAAGTCATGACTTTCCTTCCCCTGCCGTTTAATTTCTCTGTAATAACGTCCAAACGGGAAAGGCGGGCAGGCCATTTCCAGTACGGCCCCCGAGCCAGCTTGGTAAACATCAGTAGTGCGGGGAGTCGTCCCAGCCAGCTTCCCGGGGTGGGAAACCGGTTCATCGTGTGTGATTGCAATCAAGAGCAAGTTCTTTCCTTTTATAATGAAAATGTATTTTAATCATGTGCAATCTCCAGGAAAGATGGTCGCCTGAGAGAACAAGTTTTTTTTAAATAAGAAAAAGCTAAAAATAGAGACAAAGATGTCGATGCTATTGAAATTCCAAAGGATGCAACCTCGCGTTACAAACTCTGAATAATAATTTCGGTCTGGAGGAGGGGAGATGCCTGGGACCCGTTTCCCCAGTAGAGCGGTGACAGGTGAAGCAAGAGACTAAGGGCTGGGCAGCTTTCCCCCTGGATGGCGCGGGTGCTGGCGACTGAAACACGGAAGAAGCAAAAGATTTCCTTCCAACACGGCCTCCTCACCGAGAAGGCTAAGTCACGTCGGAAAATCCAGTAGTGATGACCCGATGAGGAGGAAGAGGGTGCTGTCACCGTGGGAGAAGCTGGGTCTGGATCCCACTTCCGAGGGGAAATTTCAGCTTCCCAGGAGCAATGAGGGGCTGGGGAGCAAAGAGCAAAGGAAGCCCCAGCTGCTGGCTAGGGCCTGATAATTAAAAAAAAAAAAAAAAAAAAAAAAAGAGTAGAAAAGAAAAATGGAGGGAGGAAGAGGAGGTGGCTGGACCGAAAAGCCGCCTGGACCAGGGACCAGCTGTGGCTGCAGTTCTCAAGTCTGGGAGTTGAGATTAGGGAACAGAGGGTCTGAGGGAAGGGGACCCTATCCTTGAAACTGGGCACCCCTGTTTGGGTGTAGGGCGGGATTTCTCACCCTGGCTGCACCCCCAAAATCTCTGGGAGAGAGTGTCACCGGTCCTGTTGCTCAGGCCCCATCCAAACCAATGGCTTCCCAATATGCGGGTGTGGCCTGGGAATCAGCATTTGGGGCTCCCAGGACTCAGGTTCTGAGGTGCAACCAGGGGTGAGAACTGCTGTCCTAGAGCTCAAGGAGTACTTTGAGGTGGTGTAACGACTTTGGAGGTGCTGCGGGGGGCGGGGAGAACGGTTAATGCACTGCAGTGACACGAATGCCCAGCGGTCAGCTGCAAGTATGGGCGTGAATTACCATTTAAATCCACTAGGCCACCGGGGAGCCCCCATTCCAGGCGGTGATGGCCAACAGTCACCGAGCAGTCATCTTACCCTGTCACCACCTCGTGTAACCTCACAACACCCTCTAAAATAACTACCACCTCGGTTGCTCCCATTTCACAGATGCAATTACAGGGTTTCTGGGTCTTGCCAGAGGTCATCCAGCCCGTATGCGGCAGGGGGCGGCAGAAGCCCGGCGGCAGAAGCCCGGCGTCGGGTGTTAGCGCTTCCTGGCTAATCCGCCAGCTACCCTTGGGGTCCTGCCCAGGCCCTCCCGCAGCCTGGCTTCCCTCCACGGGAGGGGACGGAGCCAGCCTCCTGACCCCAAGGAAACAGTATCCAGGACTCCATGCCCACGGGCCTGGGAGAAGGGACCCGGACCTTTGCGGAAAGCAAACAGCAGATGTCCCTGGGGCCGCAGCTCGTTAGCTCTGGGGAGCGTGGCTCTGAAGAGAGTCCAGTGTGAGTGGAGTTTGCAACTGGACAGATGGTGCATGCGGAACACCGGAGGGTGCCCTATTCTGGATGCGCGCCTGCTTCTCCCGTCCTTTGCCTTCGTCCAGGCTCCGCCTCACGCTCCTCCTCCATGCCCCGCCTTCTTTCATGCCTCAACCTCTCTGACCTAAGAAGCTCTTCATTTTTACTACCAAAATAACGCATGCTCATAAGAATAAGCTAAGATGGCGCAGAAGTGTATAAAGTGATAACTTCCTTCTCCTAACCCCAGCCCCAACACTACCATCTCCAGGGGTAACTGGTGTAACTGGGTCTATGTTCATCTGGACACTGTCTATGCTCGTGCAAACGCATATGCTCACCTGCGAGTATATTTGATTTGACTTTATAGAAATGAAATATATATGTTATACTCTAATCTTTCCTATTTCCCCTTAAAACATAAGCTGTGGATGTTTTTAAAGGTAATATATAGAGATTGATGTGGGAGGCCCCATGAAAAGACTGGCAGGACTCACAGGCAGGGACACTACTTTCCCACCAATGCCATCCGGTTCCCTGGTCCAGCAGTATTCTCTCGCTCTAATGCTTCTGTAAAACCGCTTGCTTCTAGGAAAGCAGAACTTACCCCTAAGATTCTGTTGGTCCCTGAAGCTCACTCCTGATTGGTCCATTTCTAATACCTCATTTGCATAAAGCTCACTCCTGATTGGTCCATCTCTATCACTCCTGATTGGTCCATTTCTAACACCTACTCTGCATATGATGTTGCAAGATGTTGTAAAATGTTGCAAATTCTTGACTTGTAGCCTATAAAAGCCTGTGTAAACCTACAGATGGGGTCCAGAGCTTGGAATGTTAACTCCTCTGGGCCCGCTGGCTTAATAAACTTGAGTTCTCCAGCTCTCTGAGTGCTGCTTGGTCTCTTGCCAGGATCCAGGTTGCTGTTAACACTGAGCTGTAACACACTTTGCTCTAACAAGATCTTCCTCATTATTCTTAAGAGTGTCATAGAATTCTGAAACATTCATTCCTATAATTTTTTTGTTTTGCTTTTTTTTTTTTTTTTTTTGATGGGGGTACTGGGGATTGAACCCAGGACCTCATGCATGTTAAGCATGTGCTCTACCACTAAGCTATACCCCTAATTTATTAATTATTCTTCTATTAGTGGACATTTCTGGTTTTTTCCACGTTTTTGCTCCTATAAAAAAAAATTCTGTTGTGAATATCCTTGTGCAAAGCTTTATAATTTCATGATGTTATTTCTTTAATGGAGGTTCTTAGAAATGAGATGAGCTGGGTCCTAGGATGCAAGCATTTGCAAGTTGGATATGAAGATGCAGGATGATGATGAAAGCTAACTGTATTTAGCGTTTATTTTGACGTACCAGGCATTGTAAGTGCAATTTATTCATTAGCTCACTTAAGCCTCTTATCAACTCTATAAAAGAAATTATAAGACTATTATCCTCATTTTTCACACAATAAAATTGAAGCTTAGAGAGGTTGAAACCCTTCCCCCAAATCACACAAACAGTAAATGGACTCTCCTCCAAAGAAGTTCCACTCTAGCACCAGTGCCCATTTCCTCATACCTTCCCCAGCATAAGACACAATTGTCTCTGTAAGAACTGAAAATCTTAAGGTAACTTTTCGAAGTTTACTTCTTACCCTTTGAGGTTGAGCATCTTCTGGGTGTCCATTCTTTTGGACCATTGTCTCCTCGACTTGAACCAGAGCCTCCACTGGCTCCTCCTGCCAGGCTTCCCTGTATTAGCCCATCCTCCACATTGCCTGAGCAGGCACTCCCTCTCCTGAAGCCCTTTGACAAAGTCCTTGGTCTGACATGTGAGACTCTCCATGACCTCATCCCTGCCAACCTGTCCAAGTGAATATCCTCTCTCTGGCCCTCCTGTCTCTTTCCCATTGGCTTTTGCAAGCCATGTCCACGTGCTTTTGCATCTCTGAGCCTGCACACATGCCACTTCCTTTCTTCCTAGAAGGCTTTTCCATCTTGGATATGCCTGGCAAACTCCTACTCATCCTTCAAAGCCCAGGGGAAATGGTGGGCTTCCTTCTTGAAACCAAGAAGAACACCAAAATATTAATGGTGATAGTGAGACTGCAAGTGATATTTACTTCTGTTTTAGACTTTTTTTTTGCTTTCTAAATGCTTTGAAATAAGTAACTATCACTTTTATAATTAGAAAAAATACAGTTAATTTCTTCATCTGTATTTTATAAAGTAGTGCTTTAGGCCCTGACCTACATAATTCTAAATTGTTTTTCAGTTGAGTCTTTCAGAGGAAATTGCTTGCCTCCTCTGTTCATTTGGGTCCAAGTGGGTATCTTCCTCTGAGAAATTTCCAGGTACCTGGCATATAGTTGACACTTAAAAAGTAAGTGTCTGCTGCTAAATGCATTAATTAATAAGTAACTAACAAAAAAGTCAAGCACGTGCACGAACACACACACACACACACACACACACACACCCCTTGGCTGACTTCTAAAGTGTAAGTTTCTCATGCATCCAAAAATTTCCTTCCTGGGCTCCTCTCCCAGACTCAGGGACGGGCATGAACTTCAAGCAAGTTCCTACACAGGATTGCTTCCAGTTCCTCTGAGCCTTCAGTGGCTAAAAGAGCAGATGTTACATATCTGGCTCAGTGATGGCCTCTGTCTCATTCCCCAAAGCTGGGAGGCACAGCTTGAGCACAGAGGGATAGAGGAGGGGGACGGGGTGCCCAGACCTGCCTGTTTCTGTCCGATGCTGATTCTTCTAAAAACAATCTTTCCTCTAGGATTTGATGCTGCGTTGGCTGAATGTCAGAGCTGCACCAAAACCTGAAGATTTCCCCGCCTCCTCCCCCTTTTATCTTTGACGGGCATTGTGCCCTGCGAATGTTTACTGAGCATTTAGTATTTATCAGGCACTCTGCTCCGTGTTCTCTGTGAGTTGCCATTTTATCCCCACAGCAATTTTACGAGGTAGGAACTGATATCCCCATTCGATAGAAGAGGAAACTGAGAGCAGAAAGACTATGTGGCTCACCTGGGGGCCAGAGCCAGTGGGAGGCGGAGCCAGGCTTGGACTGGGAGACCGGTCTCCTCCCTCCGAAAGGGAGGCTGCGAGGCAGCTTTCCAGCACTCCCACTCCTCCGTCCTCTCCCCTGGGTGTTTGCCAGAATCTCATTACCTCCAAATTTTAAAACAACACACTTTCCTTCTTGGAATTAGTCCAACTGGGAAATGAAGTTTCCTGGTCACCTGGTCAGAAATTCCTTACTAAGAGCTGAAATAAAAGGCTTGTTCTCAGTGATGTTTGCAGCAGAGGTGGCTGTGACAGTGGAGAGGGGATCCCTTGATGTGTACAGAGCAGGGAGGAACCGCCTCAGTCTCCCAAGGTCGGCAGCCCTCAAAGGCCTGAGACCTGAGCGCAGGAGATGCTGTAGGTGATGGGAAGAGCAGGGTTGGCTGACCCCTGGCGTCAGAAGTGTGCCTCCAACCTCCGCCGCTGGTGGGAATGTAAACTGGTGCAGCCATGGAAAACAGCATGGCAGTTTCTCAAAAAACTAAACATACAACTACTATATGACCCAGCAATCCAGTGGGATTATATTCACCCAAGCACACCTCTGAAAAAGCAAAAGCACTAATTCAAAAAGATACATGCACCCCAATGTTCACAGCAGCAGTATTTACAGATACAGAAGCAACTTAAGTGTCCATCAGCTGACCACTGGATAAGAAGATATCGTTTATACATATACACAGTGGAATAAGAGACAATGCCAAGAGAAAGCCTTAAGAAGGAATGAAATGTTGCCATTTGCAGCGACATAGTTGGACTTGGAGGGCACTATGCAAAGTGAGAAAAAAAATCAGAGAGAGACAGATACTGTATGATATCACTTATATGTGTTATCTAAAAAATATAACAAACTGGTGAATAAAATAAAAAAGAAGCAGACTCATGAAAGAAGGAATGAAGGAAGGAAGGAAGGGAAGGAAGGGAAGGAAGGAAGGGAGGGAGAAAAGAAAGAAAGGAAAGAAAGAAAGAGAAAGGAAGGAAGGAAGAGAGAGAGAAGAAAGGAAAGAAAGAAATAAGGAAAGGAAAGGAAAGGAAAGGAAGGAAGGAAGAAAGAAAGAAAGAAAGAAAGAAAGAAAGAAAGAAAGAAAGAAAGAAAGAAAGAAAGAAAGAAAGAAAGAAAGAAAGAAAGAAAGAAAGAAAGAAAGAAAGAAAGAAAGAAAGAAAGAAAGAAAGAAAGAAAGAAAGAAAGAAAGAAAGAAAGAAAGAAAGAAAGAAAGAAAGAAAGAAAGGAGGGAGGGAGGGAGGGAGGGAGGGAAGGAAGGAAGGAAGGAGGGAGGGAGGGAAGGAAGGAAGGAAAAGGAAGGAAGGAAGAAAAAAGAAGGAAGGAAGGAGAAGGGAGGGAGGGAGGAAGGAAGGAAGGAAAGAAGGAGGAAAGAAAGAAATGTGCATCCAAGGGTGACACACGTGGCTCCCAGCGTGGCGGCTGCCCCACTGCAGAGGCAATGAGCTGGCTGCCCGTCTTGTTCCGGGAGGACCACTTCCTCCCCAGGAGTCAAGCAGACAGAGAACAGTGGAGAGCACTTACTCCTTGATGCCTCAGTAATATCATCAAAACAAGGGGACGGCCTCTCCCTAAGGCTCAGCTAAGCTCTTCTACGGCTCAGAACCCCGGTCTCTTCAGCACCCCATGATGCATAGATCTTTCTGGATATTCTGCACCCACCAGCTGCCCCACAGAGGTGGTCTCTAAAGTCCCCTTTGAATAAGATTCCTCACCTCAAATCAATGAAGTCATCAAACAGAATCAACAAGCCCATCCTTGGCTTCTGGCCCAGGTACTCTGTCCTGGAAAACTACTAAGTCACCGGGGGAACTTGGGCAAGCCACTGGCTCTCTGTGAAATGCAACTAGCGTTAGGACCTGCCCCTGGGGTTTTACGAGGGTCACGTACGGTGATGCTCATGGAGCGCCCAGCGCAGGACCCACTCACAGCCAGCACTTAAGGGTTAGGCACTGTCTCAACCCGACGGGGCTGCTATAATGAAACTGCGATAGACTGGGTGGCTTACAAACAACAGGCATTTGGATCTCACAGTTCTGGAGGCTGGGGAGTCCAAATCGCAGAGCTGGCAGACTCGATGTCTCGTGCGAGCTTGCTTCCCCGCTGACATCCACTCCTCACTATAACCTCCCCGCGCGGAGGGGACCCCCTGTCGGGGGGGTCTCTTTTATAAGAAAACTTATTCTGATCATGAGGGTTCTGCCCACGTGGCCCGGTCACCTCCCAAATCCCCACCTCCTATAGCATCACCTCGAGGGTTAATTTCAACATGTGAATTAGGCGGGAGGGGTGGGGGTGGGGGGACTACAAACATTCAGACTCCAGCAGCCACTGTCTCCTTTTGGGTTCGTCAAAGACTAGGACTTGGATTCATGGTTTACTTATGAGTCGATGCCAGGAAACACCATGCGAACAGGGATCAATGAAAGGAGCTGGTACTGGCTGTCATTTTGGGTGAGTTCCTGCTGTGGGCACCTGGGGCTCAGGTCCTTATGGGACCCTCCAAGGAAGCGTGTGGATTCACGTCCATATCATCTCCCCAGAGGACAGGAGGCTGGGACGTTTATCTGGACGCTCACCCCCAGCACGTAGGGGTTGCCCCGGGAGGCGGTGACCAGCCCCACCGCATGTCTGGGCACAGCTGTCCAAGGAGAGAAGCCCTCGGCAGAGAAGAGAGATGCAGAAGCTTGAGGTGGGAGGGGCTCCGCTTTCAGGCCAACTCTGGAGGGCCAGGGGCACATGCCGAGGGGTCTCCATCACCTCTGCTCCAGTTACCATTAGTATTCGCTTGCAACAAGAAGTACCTGTAATAGGGTATTTTTTCTTGCACGACTCACTTAAATCTAACAGTCTGCTGCAACCAACTCAATCTAATTGTCATCGTCCTCCGTGATGCTGGGATTTCAATAAACACTCAGACAATCTCATGGTTCATGCGAAGGGAAAAAGGGAAACTACTTGTTACTGAGGGCTTCCATGTGCCGGGGACCGTGCTAAGCACCCAGTGCTCCCACAACTCATGCACTTGGGGATTCATGGACCCATTTTGCAGGAAACAAAACTGAGGCACAGAGAGGTTACACATCTTGTCCAAGATCATACAGCCTGTAAGAGATACAAATACACAACATAAGACGCTGGCGCCAATCATCCTAACCATTGCTGTGTTAAACCAGAAACGGCTCCATTCTATGAAGTAGCCCAGAGAGCTGGTGAGTGGGGAGGACAGAGCAAGGTACTCAAAGTCAGGTGCCTAGAAGGCTGAGTTAATCACCTTAAGAATGCTTCCCTGGGTTCCTTCTGCAGGATTTCTCTTCCAGTCTCAGGGAGGCCAGGAGACAGTGTGCACACTGAGGAGAATGGTCCGGCATTCAGGCTGACTGGATGCCATTCAGTTCTCGATCTTCCTGGTTTGGACAATAAATTGTCTATCTCTATCTCCAAAATGGCATCAAGTTAACAAAGAGCTTCCCTTGGATCATTTTACTTTATCCTCCCCGCAACCTTGAGAGGGAGCTGTTTCTACCACCATTTGACAGATGAACAAAGTGAGACCCAGAGAGGGAACTTCACTTGGGAAAAGCCACACTGCCAGCCCCTGGCGTGGCTGAGACTGAAAGCCAGATGTCGGACCCCAAAGCCCACGTTCCCTCCGCTCGACTGAGACAGGAAGGGAGGCGGCAGGGCACTGCCATTCAGGGAGTGACACAGCAGTTAGCACCCAGGTGGCAGGAAAACCAGCTCCCAGTAGACGTGGCAGCCCAAGATGGCAGGAGATATGACCTCCAGTAGACCTTGAGCTTCAGTATGCGTTCATTAGAATATATTAGCATGGGAAATGACACACCCATCGGCGCTGTGACCGGTCTGAGGCTGACCATAAAAGGTCAAAAACGGGCAGTGGCCCCGTTCCTGGGAATCCCCACCCCTTCCCCAAAGCAGTTGGGATAATCCTCCTACTCTTTAGCATATGAAATCCCCAAGCCCATAAAACCTAACAACCCCACACTTCTGGGTTGCTCTCCCTCTTGCCTTCTGAGACGGGCCAGCACTCTGTCTCTGGAATGTGTATTGTCAACTGAAATAAATGCACAACCTAAAAGTTGGGAGTTATGTTTTACTTGGTGGACAATTCTGAGGACTTAAGCCTGGGATGACAGCCTCTCAGATGGCTCTAAGGGGGCTGCTCCAAAGAGGTAGGGAAGGATCCAAGATATATAGGAGTTTTGCAACAAAGACCAGGTAGTCAGAACATTAAAGATTGCTGTTATTAAAGAAAACCAGGCATCTCAAGTTAAAGAATTTAGCGCTTTTCTATGTATGGGAGGGAGCAAATGTCTCGGCTCATTGAATTCATTCCTTTGACAAGCACCTAGCTATCTAGGGCCAGTATCCCGTCCTTTCTTATTCTGAGTCCCCTCGGAGTGTGTCACCGCCGTGGCTGCAGAGGCTGGGCTGCAGGCTTGTCTTCACTGGGGGGTGGTGGCAGCCGCTGATGACTTGATGTCTTCAGTGTTCTTTGTTTACTGACATGGCTTGCAGTATTTTTCATTCACAGTATCTACTTTTACTTTAACCACCACTCCCCGCCACTGCCAAGCCTCTCACGTCTCCGGCCTTCGGAGACCACCTACACTTGGTCTGTGGAATGTGCATCTCTCTCAGTAAATCTGCTTTTACTCAACTGTGGCTCATTCTTGAATTCTTTCCGGCAAGAAGCCAAGGACCCTCACTCGATGGGGCACATCCCAGGGAGTCATCTGGGACACTGGCATTCTCTCGAGCCCCATTTTTCCCTGTATCATTTCTTTCTTTTTCCTTTGAGCACACTGTGCCAATCCTCCTGTTTGGCTCTGCTTTCAGAAGCTCAGGGTCCAGAATGACACAAACCCCAAGCTTGCACCCCTGTCCCAAAGCCCAGAGGATTCTGGGCATGATGGCCATCGGTTCCAATTCTGTGAAGCTGCCTCTGGGTTTCAGTCCTGGTTTCAGTGTTTACTAGCTGAGTGGCTCCACCTGGGTGAGTCCGGGCCCTCTCTCTGCAAAACGAGATAATCCAAGCAAATGCCCACCTCACGCGGCTGTTGGGAGGATGCAGAGAGAAAATGGATGGAGAGAGGGCTTGGCACCGTGCCTGGCACGTAGGAAGCGGTCAGGAAAAAAATGTGAGCCATTCTTTCCTCTCTCAGGCAGGAAACACCACCCAGATCTGAACCTGGATGGAGTCTCCAGAAAACCAGAGAACTGGGGTTCTGTTTTTGTTTTTAGCACATAGCTGGGAACAGTCATTCAAAATTTATTCCCCCAGGGAACAAAGACTACTTTCCAAAGAAAACAACTGGGGCCGTGGAGAAGAGAGTTATTTGGCTTGTGAGGAAAAGGGACTTGAGAAATGTGGATCCTTTATTGCCACATCTGCACTCCATTTATCCTAAGAGACTTTCCATTTAATCGCACATGGAAGGCAGGACCCAAGGGGGCGCATTTGCATAATAAAAGAGGTGACTGAATTCAAGCACGTGGAGTCTCCACCTGTCAGAGGCTCCAATCCTTTTGTTCTCTGTTCTAATCATTTCTGGCAGCTTTTTTAAAAGGCTAAAACATGTGGCCTGGGGAGATATCAATTCAGGAGAAAAAAATATGGTCATAAAAGGGGTTAATTTGAATCATGGGCAGAAAGCCTTTTTTCTTTTTTCTTTTTCTTCCTTTTTTTTTTTTTTTCCTGCGAGGGGCCCTGATCCAGAAGGGAGAGCAGTGATTGACAGAGGCAGAGGAAAAGCAACTGAATTCCTGGTTTCTTTTTCTTCTTTTTTCCCCCTCCTCAGCAGGGGTAGGGGTTGGGATTTCTTCAAAGTGGAATTTTAAAACCTTCTGAATACACATCTATTTTTTAAAACAAAACTATTCAATGAATGCAAATAAAATGCTGGAAAATGTGTTTGAGTTTTCAATGTTATAACCAGTTAGAGAGGCAGAAAGGCGCTATTTGAGGCCCTACCATAGTCTTCATCTTCTCAAAGTCTTTGATATGTTCATATCATTTCCATTTTACAGATGAGGAAATTGAAGTTCAGACGGTTAAGTTCTAAGAAAGTGCCTGAGGGAAGCATTGAACCTCATTCTTTTTGCTACAAAGCAAAAAATGCAATACAGAAAAAGACAAGAAGGGATGCCCACCCCCAAAGAAAGGAACAAACAAAGAGAGAGAGGAATGACTTTTAGCTATTAGAAAGAGAGAAAATATAAAGAAAATATAAAGAAAAACATAAGCAGGTAGATGCTCACACACACCCTGAGATTCAGAAGTAGTCCCAGAAAAATAAATGTTATGTGGAAATAAACCTCTGGGGGCCAGAGGGGCAATACGTCCTGAGTAAGGAAGCAAAGCCACCCGGTGGGCACCCTGGCACTGTGGACAGCACGCATCCACATGTCCCGTCTAAAAGGGCTCAATCAAGGGTGGTGGAGATAGTGGCTGTCTCACTCCTTAATCTCCCCAGCTCCTCTTGCAAACACGCATGAGCAAGGGAAAAGAAGCCACAGACAACGCATTTAATAAAACCAGGTGACCGAGTGTCCCAGAGCACAGGAGGCCGCCGCAAAGCCACCGATGGCGCTGAGCTCACCTGGGCTGCAGCGTGCGGGGGCAGGGGGAGGGAAACCCAGGACTTCCAGAGGTCCTACGAGCTGAGAGCTGCAGAGACTGGCAACAGTGAGTCATTGAGAAGGTGACCGGCAGGACTGGGCATAAATCCGAACACGGAACTGGGAGGGACCTGCAGGACTCTGATTGGCAGGTGAGTGCACAGGGAAGGAGAGGGTCTGGGTGCTGGTGAGACAGGAGGGAAGGGGGCAGGGCACAACCATTAAAAGAATGACACAGCAGTTAGCGCCGAGATGGAGGAAGATTCAGCTCCCAGTAGACCTTGAGCTTCAATATACGCTCACTGAAATACAAGAGCGTGCTAAGTGGTCCTCCCACAGGTGCCAGGACAGTTTCAAGGCTGATGGTGAAAGGTCAAAAAGGAGGTGATGGCCCAATTCCTGGGAACCCCAGCCCCTTCCCAGCAGTAGCTGGAATGATCCTTCCACTTGTTAGCACATGAAGTTACCAAGCCCATGAAAACTAACAACCCCTCACCTCATGGCCTTTCTCTTGCCTTTTGAGACAGCCCGCATTCTGTCTATGGAGCGTGCATCTCTCTGAATAAATCTGTTTTTACTCAACTGTGGCTTGCTCTTAAATTCTTCCCTGCAAGAAGCCAAGGACCCTCACTTGATGGCTTGATGAGGCACATCCGGGAGACTTGCCTGGGACCTGGGACATGGCCATCCTCTGGGACCTCAAGGCTCTCCAAAGCATCCAGGAAAGAGAGCCACTCGGGAGACTGCTGGGAAGAGCATGCAGTCCGACCGGGGCAGGAAGTTTGTGGGTCAAAATGAAAAAGGGTTAGATACTTCAGCAGGAAGAGAGAGATCCCTGAAAATCAAGAGAGGGCTGGCTGCCCTGAAAGATTTTTTTTTTTTAAATACTTTGTGGAAGCAGTTGAAGAGAGAGAATTGTGAAGTGGCAGAGAGAAACAGGACGAGACACGGGTTAAAGGCGGCAAGACAGATTTTATTCAGATGAGGGCAGCAGGGCAGAGAGATTCAGGTACAAAGTGAGCTCAGCTCTGACTGAGACAAAGATGACTGAGGTTTTTAAAGGGAGAACAGAAAGGGGCTGTGAGGAAATGGACATTTACAGAAGGGAGATAAATGGAGAATTACCGGAAGTGGTTTGACAGTGTGGAGTAAGGTACGAGGTGAATTTTTTTGTTTGGTTGTATTGTTTTCTTGAGCAAAGACTCAGCACGGGGGCTGGGGTCAGATTTCGAGACCTGGCCTTGTACAGGTGAAAGCAGGCTAACATTTTGATATAAGAGAACAGGTCGTAAGAGGAGGGCCGTGTCCCAGGCCCCAGGCGAGTCCCTGAGATGCGCCCCATCAAGTGCAGGTCCTTGGCTTCACACAGGGAAGAATTCAAGAGTGAGCCATAGATGAATAAAAGTAGATTTATTCAGAGAGATGCACTCTCCACGGACCAAGTATTGGCCATCTTAGAAGGCCAGAGAGGCCACAAGGTGTGGGTTGGGTGTTTAAAGCAAAAGTAGATTTACACACTCCATAGACTTGTTAGAGCAGGCAGAGAGCTAGATATGGGCAGAGAAAGGGGGACACAGGCCAAATGGCAGGAATTGGGCAGAAAAGAGGGGTCCAGGCCAAACGTAGCAGACCGTACCTCGTGTAGGCACCAGCTGTCCCTGGCCAGAGAAAGTAAAGCAGGCACCTCTGGGCTGATAAGTGGTCAAACCTTCCGGGGTGATGAGCCGCCCAGGCCGACAAAGGAAGGTGGGAAAAGGCAGGACTCTCCAGTGTCCAAAAGTAACCTTTTGCTCATTATGCCTCATTACAATAAAATTAGCCTTGCGGGTTAGAAGTACCCATCATGCTCTCATGCTGCAACGCTTCTGATCCAGACTAAATGAGGACAAAAATCCTTCCTCCCTTCGGGAAGGTGGAGTTGGGATGAAAATCAGGGAATACGACCCCAGACTGTTCCCTCCCTCATGAATATTCTGCCCTGTTATGTTTACACTCTGTAACCAACTTGCCAATGAAAGTCAGGGCAGCTGCTCACCCGAGCCTGCCTGCTCTCCCTTTGACAGTGTACTCTCCATCCCTTAATAAATCCTCACTTCACTTTCTTAATCTCTGCATCTTGTCTCTGAATTCTTTCTGGGGCAGGACAGGAAGCTGGACACTAGTTACATTTACCAGCAGCAGGCTGAGCGCAGGCTGTCTCAAAAGGCAAGAGAAAGGTCATGAGTTGTTAGTTTTTATGGGCTTGGTAACTTCATATGCTAACAAGTGAGAGGATCATTCCAGCTATGCGGGGAAGGGGCTGGGGTTCCCAGGAACTGGGCCATCACCTCCTTTTTGACCTTTCACCATCAGCCTTGAAACTGTCCTGGCACCTGTGGGAGGACCACTTAGCACGCTCTTGTATTTCAGTGAGCGTATATTGAAGCTCAAGGTCTACTGGGAGCTGAATCTTCCTCCATCTCGGCGCTAACTGCTGTGTCATTCTTTTAATGGTTGTGCCCTGCCCCCTTCCCTCCTGTCTTAGTTTGGTCAAGTCCCTTAGCGCGGTCTGGGCGTGGGCAAATCCCTTGTGCTATGGGGGAGTCCACAATTCACAGCAGCCAGGAGAGCTGGCCCACCCTTACCGCCTGCACAGGGTAGAAAAAAGTCTCAGACTTTACTGGAAAATTATGCATGTTCTTTGTTGTTGTTGCTGTTGGGGGGAGGTAATCAGTGCATTTATTTAATTTTTTTTTTTAATGGAGGTACTGTGGATTGAACCAAGGACCTTGTGAATGCTAGGCATGCACTCTACCACTGAGCTATACCCTCTCCCTGAAAATGATGCATATTCTATAGCACAGGTGGATTCTGTCCTGTCTCATACCCCTCTACACACATGCAAAAAGTTTACCGTCATTTACAATTCAACACTTAGCATTAATTTGTGCTTTTCTGACTTTTCCTTTGAACAGGTTGAAACATCCACCTGGTTCCCTTGTTGATTAACAAATAGAATAAAAAATTTAACATGCGCTCGTATGTACACCTGTTCTGAGAGTCATGAGTTTACATGTTTCTGAAAATGAGCTTTTAACAACAGGAACTTCCTACAAAAAGCATGGAAAAACCCAACCCCCTTAAATATGAGTAAACAGAGAAAGATTGTGGTCAAAGAGTCAGAAAAACAGGATAATTATCACAGCAGTGTATCTATGGAAAACAGCAACACATTAGAAATAGATGCTCCAGTGAGAGGAAAATTATAACCTGATATTTCAAAATGAGCTAGAAAACTGGGGTGGGGTGGGTGGAGAGCAGTAAAGAAAGAACACTGTAAGGCAGTGTTGGAAAATCTCAAGAATGAATTGGAAATCAAGTTAATAGGCACTACAGAAAATTACTGTTAGAGAAATGTAGGGTGAAAAGAGAAAAAAAGAAAGAAAAAGAATGGAACAGACATGAGGAAGTTAAAAAGATAAGATTGGCGAGAAAGTAACAGGCATAGAAAATAGATTAGAATGTCCAACATGTGTACAATGGTTCCAAATCTAAGATTTTCCACCAAAAAAAAAAAAAGCTTGAATTATATAATCTGGGAAAAGCAACCCCAAATGGTCAACACCATGCCATATTTTAGTAAAATTTTTAGACTTCATAAGGAAAAGTACGTTGGGTATCCAGACAAGATGAACAAATTACTTAAGACATACTGATTTTGGAATCAAACTTGTCATCAGAGACACTATGTCAGAATTCTAAAGTAATGTTTTAAGAAATTCAAGAAAAGAAGCTGAAAGTCAAGGACTTTATATCCAGTCATAATGGATCAAGTGAAAAGACCACAGCTCAGATTGTTATGAATAGCTGAGAACTCTAATAATTGTATTCCCATGATGCTTTCCTGAGAAATCTACTAAAGAACAAGCTTCAGACAATGAGAAAATAAGGGGACAAGACCCAGTGTAAGGGCTGGTAGGGGGCACTGAGTAGGTTTACCAATGGAAATAAGACTAAGTGACGGGGTGAGAGGAATAAACTAGTATCTAATCATTACATGCTTTTGACAATGAGGTATAAGACAATTCAAAATATAGGGAAAGCAGGAGGAGGGTATAGCTCATTAGCAGTGTGCATGACTAGCAGGCACGAGGTCCTGGGCTCAACCCCCAGTACCTCCACTAAATAAATGAATAGATACAAATAAATATAAATATATGTAAATATAATAATAAATACAAAACATAAATATAAAAATATATAATAATAATAAATAACAAATATAATAGATATATATAAATAAATGGACAGATATAAACTAAATAAACAGATAAATCCAATTACCTCACCCTCCCCCTCAAAAAATATATAGGAAAAGAAAGGAGAAAATATATGAAAAGTAGAATCATTTCATCGACTGCCCATTTGTAGTAATAAGAAGTAAAAAGATACTACTTTAAAATATATGCTGAGAAAGAGGGAGAAGAGGATGAAAAAATTCTCAGTTAATTTCAACATTAAGGGAAAGGACATCCTGTCATGTGTGACAATGTGGATGGATCTTGAGTGTATTATACCAAGTGGAATCAGCCAGAGAGAGAAAGATAAATACTGCGTCATGTCACTGATATGTGACATGAAAATGAAAAAAAAAAAGTCATACTCATAGAAACGGAGAGTAGAGAAGTGGTTGCCAGGAGTTGGGAACAAGAGAAATAGGAAGAGATTAGTAAACGGGCACAAACTTCAGCTATAAGATGAATAAGGTGTTGGGATCTAGTGTAAACATGGTTATAGCTGATAGCTGAAATTTCCTAGGAGAGTGAAACTTAATGTCCTCATCAAAAAAAAAAAAAGATAAATATATACGTGAGGTGATGGTTCATTAATTCACTTGATGGCGAGAATCATTTCACAATGTGTACATCTGTCAAATCATCATGATGTGCACTTTAAATGTCGTACAATTGTGCATGTCAATTATACCTCAGTAAAGCTGAAATAAAAAATAAAATTCAAGGCATGTTGAGGAAGAAAGAGAGGAAGGTGAAAAAATTCTTGGTTAAGTCCAATATTTCTTATAGTAGGAAACCAGGAGATACAAACTAATGAAAAAAGGACTAAGTATTACAGAAAGTTGTTACTATGGAGGTAACCATTGGAATGAAAACGCAACACTTTCCAAATACCAGAAGAAATAGATAGGGATGGAAGCTAGACTTCTCTGAATGTATCCTGTTTTATAGTTTTTATTTTAAAACCGTGTAGATGAAGGAATTAATGATCTAACTACACACAGAAGGATTGTTTCAAGTTACTTTTTTAAAGTAACAGAAGAAACAGAGCTTTTTTAAACTGAATTCAGTAGTCAAATATTTAGTAAAAAGATTAATATTGTTATATAAAGCATATATATGTGTGTGTTTATATATAGGTACATAATTATATCTTATATATGTAAGTGTAGTAGGAGAAAGTCAACATGTAATTAATTTTATTAGAAACCAAGATAATTAGCATAAAAGAAAAAACAAAAATGTATCAAAACTGTTAACCACAAATTCTAATTTTTCGTTTGAGTTGGAAATAGCTGTATGCATTCATTATTTTTTCCCTTTTTAAAAATGCTTACTTCCTCTTTCTGTCCACTGAAAGCAACCAGGAGCACTGACAACCAGGTAACAATGAGCACCCCGAGCACTCGTGGTCTCTAAATAGCATTTCTCTCTGAAAAGAACCAGTGCTCCTCCGAGAAATGGGTGTTTGAAGATCTGGTGCAAGACACATCAAAGGTAAATCTGGGCCATCTTGTCATGACTGGGAAGCAAGAATCTATGAGACTATTGGGAGCCTATTCAAAGGGGCTCTCATTGGCCAAAGTGAGATTCATTTGAGCATCAAGAGTATTCACTGAAATATCAGGGGGGAAGTGGGTAGGAAGGGCTAAACTGGGAGTTCAAGATTTGCAGATACTAACTAATACATATACAGTGGATAAGCAACAAGTGTATACTGTACAGCACAGGGAACTCTATTCAATATCTTGTAGTAATTTATGGTGAAAAAGAATATGAAAACGAATATATGTATGTTCCTATATGACTGAAGCCTTGTGCTGTACACCAGAAACTGACCCAACATTGTAAACTGACTATACTTCAATAAAAATATATTCAAAAAAGAATATTCATTGAAATAGATTGAAAAAAGGCACAAAGTATATGACATCTCTAAGTTCTCAATGATAATTTTTTTAAAAATCTCATTGATAAAGAAAGAATGGAGGCTTCTAAGCACCAAACTCATTGTGCTGAAAACTGATAAAGAATAATATTTAAGCATTTATCTTGCTTTATCTGCACGGATTAGGTTTCAGGGAAACCAATGAGTTGATAAGGACAATTTTCTCATTTATAGAAGAACCATAGCTTTAGAAAAGCACCAATTTGCGATTCCTAATGAAATAATACATCTATGCCTGTGCACCTCAACCTTCTTTTCATTATCACACCCCCCACAAAAAGGAATCTTTTTAGACTTTTTTTCTCTCTGATCACACTGTCCTCCCATGAAATTTTAATACCACAAATATACTGTATATCTGTTTATGTAAAATATGTACATCTATGCTCTTTATACATAGAAAAATAAGATTTTTTCCTACTCTTGTTCAAGAACAAATGTTTGCCTCCTCAGAGGCATTATCACCCCTGTTGCAGTGCCTGATCCAGACAGTGATCATCAGTGGTGTGATAGTGAGCTTTATGACAGTGAGCTCCACTGATGCCATCTGAACTTGCTAATCATTCTTAAAAATGTGGGACAGCAGACGTTAGGGATGCCTTGATGCACAGCGATAAGAAATGAACAGCACGACCCATGGGTAACACTTGCCAAAAAAGAAAAGAATGAATTGGACTCTAACCAAGCCTCTAACTCTAACTGGTTTAGAGGAAACACAAAGATAGACCAGCACGTTAACTACAGCAGGAGGAAGCAACCCGTTAAACGTAGAATATGCAAAGTGCTGCTGGAGACATGACCCAGTTTCCCCAACCAACGGAGCAAAAGGAGAAGGAGAAGTGGGAGAAGGAAGTCTTGTGGAGTAAAAGGCATTCAGGAGAGACATCAACCCAACGCGGTGCGTGGGTCTCACCGAACGTAGGTTGGACGTTGGATGATATCAAGGGATTCTGAGTAATTTGGTTGAGTGCGATTTTCTGAAAGTCTTCATCTCATAGGACGTCACACTGTTGTATTTATGGGCAGAGTCACATGATGTCTCCAATTTGACTTAAAATAGTCCAGCTCTACCCTCCCCCACCAAAAAAAAAAAAATGCCAGTTTGAGAAAGCAAGAAAGGCAGATGTTAGTGACTGTCAAGCTGGGTGATGATGCACACAGTTACCCTTATATTATTCTCATCTCTACTTCTTAGGATGTTAGAAAGCTTTCACAATAAAAAAATTATTATTTGCTTAACCAAAACATTCAAAACTAAATATAAAGCAAAGTGACCGGGAAATTTATAGGAATGGAAATAGAAAGAGCCAAACCACAAATGAAAGAACGCTTGACCTCATTAGCTGTCGGGGAGATGTAAATTCTAAGATGCAAGATACTGATTCATAACCATCAGATTGGAAAAAATTAAAAATTCTGACCATACGAGTGTCTGGAAGATGTGAAGCAGCAGGAACTCGTAGACACAGGTGAGGAGTGCACGTTAATTCAGCCACTTTGGGAGAGATCGGCATTACCTAGAAAATTTGAAAATATGTGTGTCGTGTGAGCCAACAATTCTGCTCTTAGGTACACCCCAGAAAACCCTGAGCACCTATGCACCAAGAGAAAGGTGCATAAAATAATTATGATGACTCCAAACTGGAGAAGCCCTTAACTGTACATCAACTGCAGGAGGGAGGAGTTAGCAAACTGTTTTTTTGCAAAAGGCCAGATGGTAAATACCTCAGTATTTGGCAGGCCCTATGCTCTCCACCACAGCAACGCAGCTCTTCTTTAGGTAGTGAAACAGCCACAGACGATATGTAAATGAGTGGGCGTGGCTGTGTTCTAATAAAACTTTATTTGTAGACAACAGACATGGGCTTGGATTTGGCCCCCGGGCTGTCGTTGGCAGACCCCTAGTGGAATGATGGTATAAACTGTGGTTTAGTCATACAATGGAATGAAATTCACCAACAAAATTGTTACGCAACAATATGGATGAATCTTCAAAGCTTATTTTTGAGCTAAAGAAGTCAGATATAAGAGGTCACATATTTTTCATTGTATAATTATATATATATATATAGTTATTCATTTTCAAAACCAGGCAGAATTAAACTGGAGTGTTCAGGAATGCAAAGCTAGGTACCATTAGCATGAAAAACATTGATAACAGTGATTACTGTGAAAGTAACCAACAGTTACTTTTAGCAGGGATGGAGAGGAGTGTAATTGAAGGGGCACACAGAGGTTTCTAGGGCACTGACCGGTGTTTATTTCTTGGCCTGGGTGGTGGTTACATGGATTTTTATTTTAGAACAATTCATTAAACTGTACATTTGAATCGTATGTCCTTTTTTGAACATGTATTAATTTTCACCCCCCAAAAAGTTTTCAAAAATATGAGAACTTCTGAAGGGAGGGTATAGCTCAGTGGCAGAGTGTGTGCTTAGCATGCATGAGGTCCTGGGTTCAATCCCCAGTACCTCCATTAAAAGCAAGCCAAAAAAATTGCAGTATAATACAAATCCATGTCAAAACTGGAAGAAAACAATAAATTTAAAAAAATGAGAACTTCGAATGTGAATTCTCACATTCTGGTATATTTTCCTGCACACTATGAGAGATGTTTCAGGTGCAAATTGCCCTGGTAAGGGTAGCTGCCTAGAGCCCAGCAGAGAGTTTCCTGGACAGGAAAGTATAGGACTGACATCGTCTCGTAAGCCATAAGGAACTTACCCTGGCACTTTGCACTGTGCAGGGAGGGAGAGAAGAAGGCAACCACATCTTAACTCATGGGGGAAACCGCAGGGCGCTAGCCAGAATCGAATGTCTGAGCCAGAATCGGAAAGATAAAGGCTACTGTCCAATCCGTTCCTATGTCAGCCTCTTTGGCTTCTTTTAACACTGAGCTAGGGTGGCCGGGTTTTGAAGGGCTGTTTCCCTGGTTGCATAGACCCCTGGTTCCTAGTCTTAGGGGTGATTCACGGCAAATGCTAAACATGTGTGCCCACCTGTGTATTTCTGCATGCACACACATTTGTGTACACCCCTAGCATTTGAAACAGGCCTTTCAGGTATCTACAAGATCGTATAGTGTTAAAAATTATTTTGAAAAACACGTTGGCAACCAAGAACTGGAAAACATGTTCCGACTCTTTCCCCAGTATTTCTACAATTCCCCTAGAATTTCTACAATTCCAGGATTGTATTCTTATGACGTTATCAGAAATGAGATATAAGTTTTCCCAGAAAATTTGTCTTCCCTACGTTAGCAACAGCAGTGAAAACGTGGAAAACTGCTAAGTGTTCAAAAATAGAAATGATTAAGTCAACCAATTCCAGACACATGATGAAAAACATTACGGTCATTAAGATTCTATTCAGGGAGAGCTGGTAATAACCGGGAAGGGACTAGGATACAAAATTGAAATTACAGGATGATAACAACTTTGACAACAACAAAATCTTATATATAGAAAAATATCATAAAATGAAATCCAATAAAATAGTAAAGAGTTATCTCCAGGGAGCAGAGATGAAATAAGATGATTTTTTTCTTTATAGTTTCCCTAGAAGAAATCTTCCTAAATTACCAAAACAGTTTGATTATCTTAAAAACTGTAGAAAAGGAGGTGAATACAACTATGTGTAAGGAAGACAAAAATTGTGAAGTTTGGTGTCATGAGACAGGAGAAACTGAGGCACTGAGTGGGCAAGGAGAGAAAGGTATCATTTGTTGAGTCCCTTTTTACGGCTTACGTATCTCAACATCAGACACAGAGTGGGTGCCAAAACCAGGGTTTCTGTGCAGTTTTGAAATCTCCAAATCTGTGCTCTTACCCACTGATCACCTGCTCCCAATCATCATCACCATCACCATCACCATCACCATCATCACCATCACCACCATCATCATCACCATCATTTTTGCCAACATCAACACCATTATCATCACCACCACCATCACCATCATCACCACCACTATCATCACCATCATCATAATCACGATCATCAACATTATCATCATCACCAACATCATCACTATTATCATCACCATCATCATCATCACCAACATCATCATCACCACCATCATCATCACCACCATCACCACCATCATCATAATCACAATCATCACCAACATTATCATCACCACCACCATCATCACCACCATCACCACCACCATCATCACCACCATCACCACCATCATCATTGTTGTCCATTTCCTCAATTCAGACACTTATTTTCACATTTTAACATTTCTGAAATCAGAATATTTCACACCATTGATATGGCAGCTTTTATTCCCTCTCCAAAAATTTATTAAATCAGTGATTCTTTTATAATCATCACTGTCTTAGAACCAAGGAAATATTGTAATTGCTGATTTTTATTGAGTAGGTATTATGTGCCAGGGTCTGTACATAAGATTATCAGCTCCCTACAAGCAACTGTCTAAAGAAAACATTTCATATACTACTTTAGGGAAGAAGAATGAGGCTCAGAGAGATGAGTAACATGCTCAAGACCACCCAGGAAATAAATGGCTGAGTCAGGACTTGACCTTCTAAGCATCGTGCACTCCAGTTTGTGTCCTCCAAAACTTTCCTCCTCTGCCACTCTGCTATCTCCACCTCACACCCTTCTGTTCCTTGGCCCTGGTTCCCTGAGCCACAGACAGGCTTCTACCTCTGCCTTTTCCAACTCCCAGCTAAGAACAGAGTGGTTCTCTGTAATACTGAGGAGTTCATTTAATTGATTCATCAAATCTCCTTCTGCAAGACAACTCATCCTCCATAGGCAGTCCCTTTGTTTCCAGTAGAGTTGACTTGACCCCTTCCATAGATGAGTGGCTTAAGCCTGACCAATCAGAATTTCATATTTCCTAAATCTTGGTGATTGAGTCAGAGATGGATACTTGACCCACTTGGAGCCAATGAGATAAGATACCTTTAGCCCATTTCTGTGAATTTAAGAAATATATTATGACTCTCCCTGCCTAGGGAGGAGTTACAGAGAGAGTTCAAGGGCTGGAACTGCTGTAGCCATGTTGTGCCATGAGGCCTGGTAATAAAGGAGAGCCAAGAGAAGGGGAGATAAAGAAACCAGGTACTGGATTGAGCCATACCAAACACTCATCATACCCTACCTGTGCTGCTTTAGGTGTGATGTTCTGTACTAAAAACTCTTCAACAAGTCCCTGGTGTCTGGTAATGATGTCCAAACTCCACCATTTGGCATGCATCCAAAGCTTTTAATTTCAGCTTCCAGGTTCTGCACAGCTTCCTGTCATCCAGTGCTTTACATCACTCACCCTTCAGCAACAATCTTCCTTCTTCTGTTTTTTAAAATCCTTCCAATATCCTGATACATTCAGTCATTTATTTTATTTTATTTTTTTTTGCTACAAAATGTGCATCTGTAACACAAATCAGCACTATGGAATTGGCAAATAGAGGAACGATATCATCTTTAAAAAAAAAAAGCTCTTGTAAAGATTATACCTTCTACTACAAATGGCATTACACACACACACACACACACACACACACACACACAGAATAAAACTTTCCAACAGTCTGTAGTTTCCAAAGACAGTGAGTTCCCATCACAAGGTATCACAGGCAGGAAGAAGGATATTCAGAGGGTTTGTTACAGAGAGAATTCAAGGCATCAGATAGGGTTTGGTTTATTTCAGGGTTTCTCTGGCCTGGGGATTGATGACTTCCTAAGCCAGAATCACCAGGGAGTGATTGACGAAATAGAGCTTCACAGAACTAAATTAAACCCAGATTTAGAGTCAGAATCTCTGGGGATGGGCCCCAGGAATCTGCCCCTTTCTCCGGATCGCCATTCTAATGCCTGTTAACATTTGAGAACGTCTGGCCTCGAAGAACGTCAAGCGCCCTTTTCACCCTGCAATCTGACGAAGTCTGGATGTCTATCAAGGTCTCAATGTCCCCTCCCAACACTTTTCTTTTCCGGGGAATTTCTGATTTCCATCTTTGGTTCCCTGTGAACTCTGATTCTGGGAAACCATTTCTATTCTTCTGCTTTCTATTGTTCGTTGTAAAGAGTTTATCAGATGGAACTCAGTGGGCTCACTTCTTCCCCGCAACATGGCCTGTGTGTGCACGCAAACACTTCTGCACCGTAAAAAAAAGTTGGGCTCAACTTCTCCAAGAGCAGAGTATGTAAATCTGCTTGACACAAATCAAGCCTCCACAATTATCTTCATCCTGGACCCTCTGCCACGCATGCCACTTACTTCTGCATTCTTTCAACACACGTTCGTTGAAGGCCTACTATGTGTCAGCTAGCTACCGGGTGCTGGGGATCCTGAGATTAAAGACAGACCCGGTCCCTGTCCTCAAGGAGTGCAGTCTAGCAGGAGAGATGGCACAAGCAAAACCCCGAGCTCTGTGCTCCTCATTCATGGGTACATTCACTCACTCCTGTGTTTGCACAACACAAAGATTTGAGCACCTTCTGTAGGCAGGGTTACAGCAGTGCAGCGGCGGCTAAACAGACGAGTGCTTGCACAGCTGGAGCCCTCATTCCAGGGGGGAAGACAGACACGAAACGAGCGAACGATGGAGCCCCTCAAGATGTGACAGCAATATGTGCAATGAGAAACACAAAACTGGATGGGTCCGCTTGGAGTGGGGAGTGAGGTGCCTAGCATACTCAAGCTGGGCTTCACCAAGGAGAGGGCCTTTGGGCAGAGACCCTGATCCAGCACGATGAGAAGGAGCCACCAGATGGAGATGGGGAGAAGCAGACCCAGACAGAGAGCCCCACCGGCGCAAAGCCCCTCGGAGCTCCGTGGGTGCCTGTAACAGGAAGACCAGTAGGTTGAGGGTTGGATGTGAGGGAAGAGGGGTAGGGGATGAGGACAGGGAAGCAGGAAGGAGCCAAATGGAGCAGGATGTGCCAGACCACAGTGGGAAATTTGAATCGTATCTCAAAAGCAGTAGGATGCCTTGGGAACATAGAATTGTAGAATTGCAGACTGGATTTAAGAAGCGATTCCAGAATCTAGAGGATCCTGAGAAGATGCCTTGACTGAGGTTTGGAGGGTCCACATAGAAAGAAAAGGACGGGTTCAACACGGAATTTATAGGGGAAGGATGGTAGAGCCAACAGGACTGGGCGGGGCATGGGACCGGGCAGGTAGAGAGAAAGCCAAGCAGACAGAGGACAACTAGCTTGAGCTCAGGGGTGGATGGTGATGCATTTACTGACAGGGAGAGAAAGCGGTTGTTTGCAGGGTAGGGGAGTGGGGATTGAGGTACGTGTTTTGGATGTGTGTTAGACATCCAACTGGCCATGTTCGTGGAACAGTTAGATACATAAGTCCCTAACTCCGTGGAGAAGTCAGGGATGGAGACTGAAATGTGGGTCCTGGGCACATGGTCCTGACAGAGGCATAGCATGGGCTGATGGTCTTGCCAGAAAGGAAGGAGCAATTCTTCCCCGGGGAGTGACAGAGTGGAGGGAAGGACCCTTAACACCCAGTGTGTCATTTCCGGACATTTGATTGTAAGCAACAGAAACCAAGCCTGGCTACTGAGTAGCTCAGAGACTGAGACTCAAGAAGGAAGCCACCCCGGTATCCCAGCAGCAGAAATTCAAGGACCATCTTGGGAAGTCTTGACTCCAGCCACCTTCTGCCCTTGTAAGACACTTTGGCAAATGGCAGGAGGAGGGTCTAAAGGATGCACATGTTGGCTGTGGGGTGGGGGTGGGGCACCCCTGGTTCCACTAGCACCTGATGGGAAGCACAATGCAGAAGCAAAATCTCAAAGAAAACCTGGATGCTGTTATCAAAGAAGGGATGGGGGAAGCCGGGCCGGCAAGAGCAGCAGACATCTACTGTATCCCACTTGCCTGGAAACTCCCGCACATCCTTCAAGAAACAGCTCAAAGGTCAAATTCTCTCTGAAGATTTCTTTGACCTTCACAGATGAATTTCTATGCTCTGAATTGTAAGCCCCTGTGGGCCTGTCTATCTAGCCCCTCCCCCATAGACTGTAAGCACACCAAGGTCAGAAACGCACTCCTATTCATCAGTGAAGCCCCAGCAAGTCACCTAGGGCCTGGCATAGAGCTGGAACTCAGTCTAAAAAAAAAAAATGCTGCACTGAATATGGTGCCATCAGCGAAAGATAATTAGGATCATGACCCTAGCTGTCTTTTCACATATCATTCTGCATTCATTTTAAAGTCCAGGGTGAGTTGAGTGACAAATTGCGGAGATCTCTCCCCAGAGCCTTTCAAGTCACCCAGCCACATCGGCTCAGCAAATTATATGTAATCAGCAAGGAAATCAATAAGTACTTGCAGGCGCATTAAAGAGTTTGGCAGATTCATTATGTATTTAGCACATTCAGTCCAATTTGCAGGAAGTTCAGAGAAAAACAGGCTTTAGCATGTAAACAGTGGCTCTGATTGAGTCTCTGGAGTGTCCCAGCCACCCTGCCCTTGGAGGTGAGAGCAGATCTGGAAACTCAGAGCCTCCCCACGCCGTGGAGCCCAGCCAGCCCAGGCCAGTGTCGTAAGTCAGGAATTTCACCTCCAAAGGCGGTGACCATGATCTCACAGGCCCTTTCTTCTTGGAAATTCAATTGGAGATGAAAGAAGAGAGGGGGGAAAGGAGGAGAAATAGAGGAAGAACAAAATTCTTTGGGATTTTGTCCTTTCCTTCAATCTCTCAGCTGCCTCCTGCCTCTGAAAAGGGGTCATTTATTAATTCATCATGGAACACTTGCTTTGTGACAGGTCATGGGCCAAGTTCTGGGGCATGAGCTGAATCAGACCTGGACCTGCCTTCACGCAACTCACAGCCCAACCACAACCCAAGTGGAGGCTCTGACCAGGGGGGAGGAGGAGGGGATATCTGAGCAGGGTACTAAGGAATGATGAGGAGTGCGTGAGGGCAGTATCTCCCAAGGAGAAAAAGATCTTCAAAGGCACAGAGGCAAAGCAATGTGTTTGTAGAATGACAAGTAGGTTGATGTCACCAGAGCATTAAGGCCAGGGAGAGGACGAGAGGGGCAGTGCCTCTTACACACATATCGTCGGGCCTCCTCCAGTCCTCCTGGTTCAAATCCCTCTCACTACTGCTGGGGGAGGGAAAATGGTTGCCCAGCATCACCCAGCAAGTGGCAGACATTAGATGTGGCTTCTGGCCACCACCCCAAGTTCTTTACAAATTCCCTCAGTCGCCTCTGGCCACACATCTTCCCGCGCTCCAATTTCTGAACTGGGCTGAGAAGTGGCCTCAGTTGGGGAAATATGGAGCACACAGCCACTAAAATTCACTTTTATTGATTGGAAACAACACCAGTAAAAGAATAATTCACACTGGCAAGACTATAACATGCACACCCACGCTAGATTGCAGCTCCCACAGCAGACATTGCTAATCAAGCCCTGCATTGTTTCCCACTGATTTCTTAACCCAACAGTCCAGGCAGCCAATCAGAAAAGAGTTGTCACTTACATGAAAGCTGCATGCCTTTTCCTGCACATGCATTTAACTCTGCCAGCTGTCACCATGGGTCAAGCACAAAGGAATGAAACAATAAAGGGGAAAAGAGCAAATATCTGGCACAAATGATTAGAAGCCAAAGAGGGTCCGAAACAGTGACCAAGTATTGATTGTGTGGTGTCAAATGCAATACTTAGCAGCAAACACAGGCTTCAGATTTACTAGCTGCTGTTTGTTTGGGACCTTCTGTCATTCCCTCTGTAACAGAAAACCAGCTGAAGTTAACAGTAGCAGAAACGGAAATCCGCTGGCTGGAGTGGGCCTGGCTTTGAGGCAAGGGCTTCCAGGATGTCATCTGATGTTTTCTTGGCCTCTCTTCTCTCAGCCCAGCTTCCCCCTCCATTGGCTTCCTTCCCAGGCAGAATTGCCCTTTGAGGGGACAAGCTGGCACAGCCCACATCCCCACGGCTCCCTGGGGAAGACCGTCCCTCCCCTGTGGTTCCCACTCAAGTCCTAATTCTGGCTCACACTGGCCCGTCCTGGCCCAAATGGGGAAGGCTCCCCCAGGAAAGGGAAGGTGATGATAACAGAAAGGTAGGAAACAGATAACATAAGAACTGACAGCATTTAGATGACATAGAACAGCTATCGGCCATTTATCAGCCATTATGCTACTGACTGTCCACATACCGGGGTGGGGGGTGGGGGGTGGAAACAGCCCCAAAGAGTAAGCTGGCCCCAGCGGAGTGAGGAAGGGAACCTGGTGTGACCTCTGCATGTTGATTGCATAGTAACTTGCTCTTCTCCACGCTTCCCCACGCTTGCTGTCTGCCCCTCCGCCTTCCTTCTCCTAATTGAAATAGAAAATTAACAGGAGACTCCTCCCTGCAGCCCACGGTTAGCCTTTCGGGCAGGAGATGCCCCTGGCGGCCTCCAACTGCCTTTGGGACAAGAGCCCTGCAGGGGCCAGCAGCTTCCGGATAGAAGGGCTTCTACTGACTCCCTGCCTGCCTGGACAGTCGAAGGAAGCAGATCCCCTGCCCGTGCTCGGAATTCCCTGGGAGTCTGCTAAAATGTACAGTCCTTCGCCCCCACCCAGAGAGTCCGGTTCTGCAGTTCTGGAACACAGCCTAGAAGTCGACATTTAAATAGGCTCCTCAGGGGATGCTGGTGCAGAAAGCTTCTGTGTTACACTTTGAGGAACTCTGGTAAAATGGGATTTGGAGTCCCACAGATGCCACATTCAGTAGGGGCTCATAAAGGAGGTAGTTCAAGGCTCTGGCAGCTGGCCCGGTCTTGCAATTCCCCAGGATGCCAATGCAGATGGATTTTCATTTGTAACAGACACGCTACACCAGCCCGATCTGGAAAACTGCCCCATGGCCGCATCCCCCTCCCCAGGGGCCGGAACAACCAGGCCGTGAGTGGCTACTATTCCAGGTGATCTGGGCTCATTAGCTCCTCCCTTAGAAAGGCTGGAGTTCAAAGTCACAAGCCCTACGAACAACCTGAAGTGGTGTGGCAAACTGGACAGCAAAGCCCTGTCTAAAGGGGAGACCTCCCAAAGGTTCCCATGGGGAATGTAAGTTGTTTGTTTTTCTTTTAAGAGACTCCAAAAATCTGGATATTTTTAAAATATCTAATAGTATTGTATGGCCAGTAGAAGTGTGTGGAACTAGCTGGAAGTTTTCTTAAAAGGGACTTCCCTTCCTTTTTCCTGATGCCTAGAATATAGAAGTGATGGCTGGAGCCTCAGCAGTCATATTAGACACTGAGGTAACTTTCAGGATGGAAGTGTGCTGAGGACGACAGAGCAGAAAAATCCGAGTCTGAGTTTTCCATGACATGTCACACTAGCCCTGAGCTTCCAACTTCTGTATTCCTCCCATATATTTTATTTCAGTTATTTGCAGCCGAACAATAATCTCCCAGACCGTTCCTAGTTTAGATGAGGTCTGGCCATTCAGCCTACCCTTGGGTTTCATAAGAGGACCCTGGATCTTTCTAGCAAAATTCCCTTTAGCTGGACTAGTTTGGTTGGGATTTTTGTTCCTTGGAGACTAAACACTCTCTGTTTGCTCCCTATCCATTCCCACCCCCATTCCTTACTCACCACAGACCACACTGGCCTTCATTTTCAAATTAAGTAATTATTAATGGAGCATTTTTTTAACAAGGTAAAATTATGACTGTTATACCACTACAAAATGAGCTGGTGTCAAAGACCTGTTTTAGCTCATTCGTCATGAGGGAAGGAGGAAGATATTACAACAGATTCCAGGAGAATCCAAGGAAAAGACTCTTGAATCAGCAATTAGAACCGTCGCCATGAATTTGTGAGTGGATGCAAATCTGACCTTCCGCACAGCAGAAATCAATTGCATCTCCAGGGCGAAATTCACTTGCATCACTATGGACAGGAGCAGTTTGCCTGCAGTCAGTTTTCTACGGCTTACAGAGATGTAAAACAGCTCAAAGATCAGGAAGGGCGCAGACCCCTAGAGAGTCAGAAAATGCCAAAGCGTCTGCCAGACTTTGTTTTTAAACCCAATAATTCTTAGTCGTTCTCTGAGCATCCCTGGCAACTAACTGAAGGATGGAGAGTGTCTTATGTCTTTCCATGGGTACCCTCCCCTCACCCCCACGCCTGTGCCCTTGACTCTCCTGCCTCAAAAGATATCTACAGAAGTTGTCCAACTGAACTGGGCTTTGAAGGAGGAGCAGGCATTTGTCAGGCAGAGAAGGCTCTAGGTGAGTGGGGGTACTCATAGAATCACCAAAGGGGGTGTTAAAAAGGGGCCTGACCAGACCCTGAATTTCCTGAATTTCCTGTGTTTGCAGGGCAGGTCCAGTGTTTTCACTGGGACCACGTGTGGGACAAGGAGAAGTGAGCCGAGTCTTTGAGTTGATATGTCTGGGATGGAGTGGAGAGTCTGCTTGTCTAACAAGTTCCCCAGCAATGCTGCAGCTGGTCCGGGGACCTCGCATGGAGAATCGCTGGTGAGGCAGTGGGGACCACAGAGGGGCTTCCGTCAGGAGAGACAGAGCTCTGATTGCTTTGGAAAGGGCTGGGCGCAGGCTGGATGGGAGGTAAGGAACCCCCGCAGGGAAGAGACCAGGATGCAGCCTTAAGTGAGCAGAGGCTGGCCGGGCTGGAGAGCAGGTCAGGGTGGCTCCGTGTCCCCTCGGGCCCCCTCCTCCAGCTGATGAGTACAACTCCTTGGCAGAAGACGTGGACCTCCTGGCTCCTCACTGCCCTGAGGTTTTAATTATCTGCCAGAGCATGATTTTCACAGCCACCTCCACTAGAGGCGGCTGTGAGACAAGCCAAATCACTCCAAAAACACGTGATTTCAGCAAAAAGGAGTCACAGTCTCCCCAGTGGTGGTTGGGAGCTGTGGTGATGAATCCAGAGTCAGCGGAGGAAGATGCGGGCGGGGACCTTGCACAAGCCCCTGGAAGCAGTTTCCTCGACTGTCAAATCAGTTACCCAAGAACCACCCAGCAGCACCTGCTCTGCCCACATCCTGGATGCTGGGGACTCAGGCTGGGCCTTCCCTGCTGGCGTGGAAGGGACTGGATTTATCCGGCCTCCCAAGCTGTCAGGGGCACACCACAGTCTTCATGTTAATGGTCCTCTGTTTCTTCAGAAGTGAATGAGAAACATGTCTAACTAGCATATCCAACCCATGCTGTTATGGAGAAGTATTTCTTAGAGTGGAGCTGCACTTAAGCTTTTTTAAAGAAAATGTTGAAAGAAAGAAAGAAAGGAAGAAAGGAAGAAAGGAAGAAAGGAAGAAAGGAAGAAAGGAAGAAAGGAAGAAAGAAAGAAAGAAAGAAAGAAAGAAAGAAAGAAAGGAAGGAAGGAAGGAAGGAAGGAAGGAAGAAAGAAAGAAAGAAAGAAAGAAAGAGAGAAGGAAAGAGAGAAAGAAAGAGAGAAAGAAAGAGAGAAAGAAAGAAAGAAAGAGAGAAAGAAAGAAAGAAAGAGAGAAAGAAAGAAAGAAAGAAAGAAAGAAAGAAAGAAAGAAAGAAAGAAAGAAAGAAAGAAAGAAAGAAAGAAAATGTTAATTACACAACATGTATCCAGCAACTGTATAATCACTATTCATGGATTAATTTGTTAAAGCCTTACAACAAACCTATCGGGTAGGTTCCATGATTATACCCATTTTACAGATGGGGAAAACAGAGGCACAGAGTGGTTGAGTAATTTGCCTGTGGCCACATAGTAGAGAGTAGCGGGAGGATTTAAACCAAGGCAGCTCAGATCTAGATTCTGTGCTTTTCATGACATAGGCAGGACATGGCAAATATCAGACAATGGTCCCCCAAAGTGACGTTTTGGAAGCACTGAGCAAGTCACCCCTCTGTCTCAGCCATTCTCAGGCCCCAAAATGTCCCCAAAGTAGTGAGGCAAGAAGCATGATGTGAGGAGCTGCCTGGATCCTTCCAACCACTGACCCTCCCGACAGGGCAGACATGGGGCTGGTGCCTGGGTCTGTCTTCCCCAAATGTGACGTTCCCATGCTTTCTGTCTTAAATGACCCTCCTTGACTGTGGGTAAGCAGGGAGGGATCCCCGCATCCTGTCACTTCAGGGGTGGGGTGGGGCAGAGCAGGGGGATGTGTCCTGGGGGGGAGGACCCTGAGGCCACAATGTGAGTCTTCAATCCCCAGGGAATGAATGTAATTTGGACTCATCCAGATCTGAGGGTCTCCATCCTTGGACACACAATGCTCTCCTTTTTATAATAAATGTTTGAAAGTGAATCAGAAATACGGGTAACTGGCATAGCCAATCTGCGCTGTTACGAAGAGTGATCTCTTAGGGAGAAGCTAATTTTGCTTAACTTTTCTTAAAGTATTTCCTTTGCTCTTCTGAAATTTTAATCTAATGTAATGTATACATGATTTTAATATATATATATGAAATCTCTCACCCATAGTGTAAAAGGAAAAAGTTCATAATACAATAATATGTATTTCTATACGTAAGTGCTCTGGCAGGACTGTGTCAGAAGGTGTAGTGAAGTGATGACAGTCAGACACTGGCTCTTATTTATAACTTATAAATTTGGTTTAAAGGGGAACGAAGAGCTCAGTGTCTGATGGATAAAAGCATAAGAAGCGCAGGGAAATGAAGGACCAGAGGCAGAGTGGACCTTACATTAAAAACTAGCATCAGGGTTTAATTAATATAAATAGACTGGACATCTTGCTACGTGAGAAGAGAAAGGGAGATAATCTTAATTGAAGTTTGGTGACCAGACCAAGACAGGTAAAGGACAGGAGGACATGTGACAGCCTCACGGGGAAGTTTTACAAATGCAGCGTCCGGGTAATTCCCTGCCTTGCGACACAGGACAGGGCAGCCCAGCGCATCCCAGGAAACATACTTCCTGCCTTGAAATTTCAGTACCTATGGAGGCCTACGGCCAGGTTCAGAGACCTGCCGATCTGTGTCCTTGCAGAGGATACAGAACACAGCATATGGATGGAAAAGAAAAAGAATAATAAGAAAAGAGGCTTTAGAAAAGCTGCACAGACCACTGAGTAAAAATGGAAAAGAACAGGTAATCCCCAAATAAAAAATTGAATGTGGAACTTTCCAAACATAGATTTCTTATCATTGGGCCACAGGAAGATTTGAAACTATTTTGAATCGCAGTCATTTTGACTGTTCTGGAAATTTTTAGTAATGAAATTTAGTGAGAGTTCTCCTTTTTATGTATCGCCACTAATTCAACACAACTTCGTTCTAGGTCTTTTATAAAGAATGTGCAGGGAGTGACTGCTTTCACAGTAACTGTGCGGTGGCTGGAAGCCCTTTTTCAACCACAGCAATGGTAAAAGATGAGTTAGATGTGTATAAAAAAGAAATTGGCCAATCATCTCAAAACAAAATTTTTCTTGCATTGAATTCTCTCCAGAAGAAACTTCTGAATTACCAGGGTTTCATGTAGGCGTCTCACAGTTTTACTTTAAAAAATTGAAGTATTATTGATTATATTTGTACTGTTTAGCCTGGGGGAGGGGTGCATTTTAAAGTCTGGAGGAAGGCAGACAAGTCTTCCGGTGCCTTGCTGTATGGAGCTTTCATGTCCAGAGCAGGACTCAAGCATCCTGGTTGCCTCCTCCAATTGCCAGCAGCATCCACAATCCTTGTGACGGTAAAATTGCTGCCCTCCATTCCCATAATGCCCCCTAGGGGGCGTTATCATCCAAGATAGACTCCCAAATCTACACAGTAAAGAAAAGCCCTGACCTACTGCTTTATGGAGTCCCTACTGTGTGCCTGGTTCTCCATGAATCCTCACAGAGGACCGGAAAACCATTCTGTTATCCCCATTTTCACACATAAAGAAATGAAAGTCCAGAAGAGCAAAGTGGCTTGGCCAGGGTCACCCAGCTGGTAAGCCCTTGGCTCTGAACTCTGGGGTCCTCATTTGTGAAATGGCAGGGAGGCCAGCCCTCCATGCACAATGATGGGATGAGTGAATAAAGAAATGGACAGATTGCGAGAATCGTCTGGAAGGCTCTCTTTACTCTAGCACCCAATCCAGGATGTTTCTGGAATGCGTAAAATAAAAAAGGAGCTTCCAGAGTCTGATAAATCATGGCATAAGAATTCCTCCTTCAAGCAAGGGCTGTAGAGATGAAGTGAGATCCACGTTTAGAGAGGACTTGGCATATAATATTCTCATCCCTTTCCAAGTCCTTCACTCCTGCGTCACCCTCCAAGGTCAAGATAAAAAAAGCTTCACTCGACTGGAGCATTTCGCAGATGGCAAAAGCCCCTCTGTACACGTGATCTCACCTGATCTTCGGGTAATTCAAAGAGTTCAAAGAGCTGGTATCTAGAGACCAGCTCCGGGAGGAAGCCAGATCCCGGTTCTTAGACCCTCCCAGATTCTCACATTTCCTCCCTCCATGCCTCAAGGATTCTGCTTAATTAGCATTGCAAGCCAGGCTTTGGCTAAACCCAGCGCTGCACAATCTGGCTTTGTGGGATGATCGCCCTGCTACCAGCCCTGCAGGACTTTCTTCCAAATTTGCATTGGCTCTTAAAGGAGCTTTGCCTCTCCCCTCCTGAAAATACCTCTTTGGATGCTTGCCCCTAAAGTGTTTACTCAGCAGATTCTTTGGCAGCCTCCTCCCCTTGGGGTGACAGGTGGGAGCTGGGGGGTCCTATTTTTTTTTTAATTGAAGTGTAGTAGATTTACAATGTGTTAATTTCTGGTGTACAGCATAGTCATTCATTTATACATATATATTTATATATTTATTTTCATATTCTTTTTCATTACAGGCTATTACAGGCTATTGAATATAGTTCCCTGTGCTACATAGTAGGACCTTGTTGTTTATCTATTTTACGTATAGTAGTCAGTATCTGCACATCCCGAACTCCCAATTTATCCCTCCCCACCCCCTTTACCCCCTGGTAACCGTAAGTTTGTTCTCTATGTCTGTGAATCTGTCTCTGTTTTGTAAATGAGTTCATTTGTGTCCTTTTTTTAGATTCCACATGTAAGTGATATCATATGGTATTTTTCTTTCTCTTTCTGGCTTGCTTCGCTTAGTATGACGATCTCCGGGTCCATCCATGTTGCTGCAAATGGCATTCTTTTATTTTACTTTTTTTATGGCTGAGTCATTGGGGTCCTATTTTTAAGGAGAAGGCAACTGGCAAAAGCAGAGGGCAGGAGCTGGAGATAATTAGACCAGGATCAAAGCCATTCTTGTTTGGAGCTGAGCATGGAGTCTCCGCCCCTCTGGACCTGGCTCCCGGCATGGGAGATGGGGAAGGGGCAGGAAGTTAGAAGCGGTGAAAATCAGGACAAATCAGGGTCTCCAGCAGCTACTAGGCGATCCTGGGAGGACATCTGCATGGGAGGGACGTGGGGGGACAGAAGCCAGGGACTGCCCGTCCTTCCTTTCACGATAAACCACTGTCACTAATCCTGCTGAACTGAGCCGTGGTGCTGCAGGCAGGCAAGAGAGCCGACAGTGAGATGTTCAGACCAGCATCTTCAGGCGAGCAGGGGTCGGGGCGTGGTCCCCCTCAGCGAAGGAGACATCTGTTTCCCCCCCTGGTTCCCAACTGGACTCTTCTGGAAGCATGTCCCCGATCCCAGGCACAGCCAAGGGTGTGCTTTTGCTGTTTACGCCACAGAAAAAATCAGGGCAAGAGAAAAGACAGTTTGTGACTGAGCTGCAGGGAAGGGGTAGGTTCATTCTGCAAACATAAGCTCCCCACTCTGCACATCTCGAGTCCTGGATCCCAGGTGCCTCAGACAGGGTCCAGCACACGTAGCAGGTGCTTAGGATGGACTTGTAAATGGAGGCAAGACGGAAAAGAAAGCAGAAAGACAGGACTTTTCCGGTTGGTCATCCTTTTCCCTTGTGTTTGTTGAGGGCTACAAAATGCATAAATTTCCCGGATATTAGCTCACTGTCTTCCAAAAGCCAGAACGGAATGTTTAACTAGCGCCTTTGTGGGTTTTTTTTTTAATTAATTTATTCATTTTTATTGAGTTATAGTCAGTTTACAATGTTGTGTCAATTTCTGGTGTGCAGCACAATGCTTCAGTCATACATGAATATACATATATTCATTTTCATATTCTTTTTCACTGTGAGCTACTACAAGATATTGAATATATTTCCCTGTGCCATACAGTGTACACTTGTTTACCTATTTTATATATACCAGTCAGTATCTGCAAATCTCGAACCTTTGTGTTTTAGATGAAGAGGGTTTACATGATCTTTGCAGGGAGTGCAACAGATAAACCCTGAAGAAAAGCTAAAATTTCTAGCCCTTTGAGGAATTCACTCTTAGAAACCTTTTTCTTAAAAGGGAGAGAAAATCCTAATAAATTAATGAATCCAGGTCTTGCTCAACACTGTCTGCTCCCATTTCAAAAAAAATCATCTTGCAAAAGAAAGAAAATAAAGATTAATCCCCATCTGACTGATTCAGCCTTGACTGGATCCAGCCAGCAAGGCCCAGGAAGTGCAGGGGACAGAGGACCACGGGAAGGGACGCCAGGAGGCTGCAGTTGGCAAATGCAGCCTGGGGGAAACACGACAAGACAAATGAGCATGTTTCCTCTACAACAAAAAATTGCTTTTAAAATTGAGAGAGAGAGAAAAAGAGATGGAAGGACAACCTTGCAAGGGTTCGAGGAGACACATCAACCAATCGTTCTGCTGTGATCCTTGCCATATTTGGACCACGTTAGAGCACAAAGTTTTAAAGGGGGAGGAGGGGGGCAGTCACCCCCTCAGGGAGCAAAACCCCTTTCTTAGCTCTTCCAATGGCTCATGGCCCTCCCAAGGGCCACAGTTTATACATAGAAATATATGCAGAAAAAAAATCTCTTAGGGGGCCATGGTGAAAAAAAGGTTTGAAAACATTGAATTAGAACCCAGAAATGGTAACATATGTATATGTGAAATAAAATTCATATTTTATGGCAAGACAAGAAAAATTCCAACCTAAAAACTCTTCTCTGCCCTCTGGCCTCCTCTCTCACCCTGTTGTGCATGGCATGTCTGCATTATGCATGGACCAAAGCTCCACCATCAGCAGAAACCCCTGCTCAGCCATGAAGAGCAACATTCTCTTAGAATCAGCAAGACAACTCCTTAAAAGGTAACGGTCTTTCTGGAACTTGTAAGGGGTCACAGGACCCACCAGGATGCCGCTTAGATCTGGATTCTGTAAATTGTCAATAGTGCGTCATTTGACATAGAATACAGACTTGTGGTTGCCTGAGGGGGAGGGGGAGGGGGTGGTAAGGGATAAACCGGAGTTCAAGATTTGCAGATACTGACTGGTATATATAAAATAGATAAACAAGTTTACACTGTATAGCACAGGGAAATAAATTCAACATCTTGTAGTAGCTTATGGTGAAAAAGAATACGAAAACGAATACCTGTATATCCATGTATGCCTAAAGCATTGTGCAATACACCAGAAATTGACACAACATTGTAAACTGACTGTACCTCAATTTAAAAAAAAGACAAAAAAATAATAATACGTTATTTGATATACAGCCCCCTGTCTCAAAAAAACTAACATATCTGTGCCTTGATTTTTAACCAACTGAACAGTTCTCAGGACTTTCTGAGATGCTTTTCCCGGGTTATAATCCTCAAATTTGACCCAAATAAAATTTTCCGTTTCTTTCTTAGACTGACTGATTAATTTTTCATTGACATATATAAGCAGCAACAGGGGAAATGCTGGCTCTTTACTGGGTATCGATGAAGTATTGTTAAATTTTAGGTATGATAATGGCACCGTGGTTATGCTTTTAGGGTCCTTGTCTTCCAGAGACAACAACTGACAGCGTGGCAGATAAAATAGAGAGGGAGAGGGAGAAAAAGACAGAGAACCGGAGACAAAGGGGAAGAGAGGCTCACTGATGCTTCTCAGAGCGGTGGACTTCCTTCTTGCTGTGTTTTGGGATCCATCATTTCTTCAACTATGGTTGCTCACTAGTGGCCCTTGGATCAAACTCAGCCCACAGTTTTGTTTTGTTTGACCCTCACAGTACTTTCAAACTATTTGAGTCAACATTTTCAAAGAAGAGATTTTACTTAAAACTCCTTATTTCCAGTTTCTTTGGAGACATCAGACTCTCTGAACTGGGACTGGAGCCCTTCAAGAGATCCTCTGTTCCTCTGGTCACCACGGCCACCTCGGATCAAACTGGAAATACTCAGGCTCACAGTCTGTTCTGGGCCTCCTGGTTTCCCCTTCTCTGCCAGCCCTCGGGGCATGAAAATTTTATCATTCACACTGGCCACCAATGCTTGTCCTCCAACTGTGAGCCAAGCAGAGTTTGGCCACACGATCTCATTGGACCCTCCAATGAGACCAGGAGGTATGTGCTGTGGTCATCTCTATTTCACAGATGACAACACTGAGGCTCAGAGAGGTGCAGTGACTTACACAAGGCCACACAGCTATAGAAGCCTGCCCTTTTAATGCCAAAGCCTGTGTTTTCATCTGTCATATCAACTGTTGCCTCCTTCATGTGACCACAACACACAGGCTCAGTGTCCCAGGCCCTTGGGCGGTTCTGATCTGAGGGGGGAAAGCCACTCCAGTTCCCCCTAGGCATCTGGCCTCAGTCTTGTTGGTTCCCTGGCAGGGGTGTATCTACCATATTTGACACCTGGATCATTTTTTAGCCTTCCCTCTATTTGAGGAAGGTATTAAATTATAATCTCTGGAAATAAAAGAACATTGACAGATTTCATGCATAAACTAAAATTGACACTATCAAACAAAAATACCACACCTCACTGATTGCGTTTTGTTCTACTGTTTTAAATTTTAAAGACAAACACAGACTCTAAGTAGCCACGCGGAATGATGGAACTGAAGAAACACAAGTTCGACTTCTTCGTCTTTGCAGTTCCTGTGCTTTCACACTCCTTTCAAATCGATTGTCCGAATGTGGGACTAGCCAGCATCTTGAATCCCTCCCCAAAGTGAACTTGAACAAGCCCAAATCGTTACAAACTTCCTCATAAAACAAGAGCTCACCGCTGAGTCTGAGTGTATCTGGGTCAAACTGTACAGTGGGGAGTTCTCAGAATTAATTTCCATGTGGAATAATATCTTTTTCAAGAATAAGTCATAAAAATGTGCCAATATGAAACTGACATATTAAAACTCTCAACAGTGACCAAAGCAATTATTCAGAACTTCCACCAGCAACCATTTTTTCAGGGAGGAATACTTTGCCACTGGCACTGTTTAGAATTGCAGGCACGCAAAGTGACCTTCAGTTCATTTTGCTATTGTTTTCAATTCACCAACAGTGTACTTCTTATTACCATCCCGGCCGCCCTCAGTCTCTCCAGAACATCTTTCCCTGAGCTCAGAAGCCCATGTGGGCTGCTCACCGAAGGAACAGTGTGGGGGAAAGCCCATTTTGGTATCCAATTTGGTACCCTAAGCGAAAGCTCTTCACAATCCTTGAGGCCGTGTGCAAAACCTAGTCCGTGTTTCCTTTTTAAAAATTTTATTATAGAAATACAGTTTTATTATTTTGTAACAGACGTTATGGCTGCGATGGGTTTTTTAAAGTCCGTTTCTTTTTTTTTCCAAACGTAGATACATATATATTTTTTTTTCAGTTGCTTTTCCATCACAAGTTATGACAAGAAATTGAATATCACAGACCGCCCCATTTAAAACACCCATTGCAAGCCCCAGGATGCCACGCATACTTCTGACCAACCAGCTCTAAATTCAGGGGATTCCCACAACCTCCTCGTCAGGTTTAATCATTTCTAGAACAACCCACAGAATTCAGGAAAGCACTTTCCATACTTGTACCAGTTCCTTATAAAGGCTGCAGCTCAGGGCAGCCTGATGGAAGAGGTGCAGAGGGCGAGGTATCCGGGAGGGGCGGGGGCCTCCATGCCCTCGCTGGGCACACCAGCCTCCCAGTACCTCGATGTGTTCCCCAACCCAGAAGCTCTTTGGACTCCCTGGTTCAGGAGTTTTACGGAGGTTTCATTCCATAAGCATAAATCATTTGACTACCCGTGATTAACCCAATCGCCAGCCCCTCAATGCTCCCCAGAGGTTAGGGGTGGGGCTGAAAGATGGAACTCAATCACACCTTGGTCTTTTAGCAGCCAGCCCCCATCTGAAGCTATTTAGGGGCTCCCAGACACCAGTTATCTCATTATCATAGGAAAAACATTCTTCAGGAGGGAGGGTTCAGCTCAAGTGGTAGAGCTCATACTTAGCATGCATGAGGTCCTAGGTTCAATCCCCAGTACCTCCTCTAAAATTAAGTAAGCCTGATTACATCCCTACTGCCAAAATAAAGTAATTAAATAACATAGTAATAAATAAATTATTTAAAAAAAAGAAAAACCTTTTTTAATTGGAGTATAGTTGATTTGCGATATTGTGTTGGTTTCAGGTATACAGCATACTGTTTCAGGTTTTTGGGTTTTTTTTTTGCAAATTATATTCCATTATAGGTTATTGCAAGACGTTGGGTGTCATTCCCTATGCTATACAGTAAGTCCTTTTTGTATGTCTATTTTATGTATCATAATTTGTATCTGTTAACCCCGTACTCCTCGTTTGTCCTTCCCCACACCTCCCGGTCCCCTTTGGTAACCATGAGTTTGTTTTCCATGTCTGTGAGTCTGTCTCTGTTTTTGTAGGTTTATTTGTATTTATTAAAATACCTTCTTGTCACTCCCAAGTATTCCAAGGGTTTTGGGAGCTCCGTGGCAGGAACTAGGGACAGAGAGCAAATCTACAGTGGACATAATCTGCCACTTGGCATATACTATCTCATTTAATGTCTTCCTCTTTATAATTCTGTGAGATCAGTGCTGTCAATCCCATTTAAATGATTAAGAAAAGAAGCTCAGGTTGGTTAATGGACTTGCCTAAGGCATCGCAGCCAAGCCAGGACTCCAATTCAAGCTCTGGCCATTCCAGGATCTTCCAGACCAAGGAAGGAATGACTTTATCCTGTTTGGCATGGGGTGAAAAGGCAGCAGGTCCTCTCTGGGCATCTCCCTGAAGCCAGGGGCATAGGGATCCAGCCCCGCTGACGGAGCTGGGGCTGCTGACGCTGGAAGAGAAGTTACCAGGACTCTGACTTCAGCGTCGAGGAGGAAAGATGGGTATGCTTGCATGTTTTGCTTATTTAACGGATGTGTTAGCAGCTGAGTGAAAGAGGGATCAAAATGACCTTGTGCTTTAGGTCAGGCAGCCTGGCAGCTTCCAGATCAAGTAAGAAGATGCCTTGGGGTTCCAGCTGGCAAACTACCAGAGAGCCTCAGCCCTGGAGGAGACAGAGCAGCAGGAGGACAGATCTGCCTTTCTATTTGAGGTTTTGGAAACTAAAGCAGAGAGAGGCAGAATGACTTGCCCAAGGTCACACAGCCCCCAAGTGACAGTCACATGCTGAACCCCAGGCCACGTGACCACGTGGTCTGTGACATGTCCGCAGCACGGGGCCTCCCCAAGAGGGGCGTCAGGCACCAGGGTCCGGATTTCTTCCTCCGAAGCCACAAACTCTTATCTCTCACAGCAAGAAGTTCCCACAGCAGTGCAGATTCTGCAGCCTCTGCCCACGACTTTTTCTATTCTGGGTCCTGGGCGGGCAATTAGCATAAATCTGCATAAATTTCTCATTTTTAACAGAACGGAGAAAGGCATGAGGAAAGAGATTAAAAAGCTGGTGTTTATCAGTAAGATGGCGTGGCAGCCTTCGCCAGCTGCATCTGTCCCGCGTTCTCCCTTCTGCCTAAGAAGCCCATCCTTGGGAGCCACTTAGCACCATCCTCTTTCTCCTCCAGGCCCAGCTGCAAGGCCACGTCTTCTGCAGAACTTTCCTGGAGGCTCCGTGGCAGAGATGCTGGCGTGTCCCCTCACATCTCCCTGGACCGTGTGTGTCCCCTTCTCGCCCCATCACCCTGTGCCCTAGCCTACAGAAGTGACCCACCTGGGGTGGTTCTGCCTCAAGTCTGTAGGCCTCCGGGGATCGGCTTGCCTGAAAGGCTCTAGAAAGTTCTCTCAGTGCTGCAGGTGCCTTGACGCTCTGTCTGCGACGCCCAGCTTCAAACGGAGGAAACCCACACCCCAGAATCTGCTGGGCTGGCTTCAGACTTGTTTGCAAAATTTCCTTCTGACTCTGTGGCATGCTCTGAGAGTCTGCCCAGCCCAGGGCCGTCCTCCCCCAGCGCAGAGAGTACACCGTGCTGTCTCAACCTAGGCTAGGGGTTAGCCCCGGCTGCAAAGGGCCCTCCACTGAGTCCAGCATGATCCCAGATAAGCCCCAAATATAAGTCAGATGGCAGCTCCCTGGAGGTCCCTGGGCCTCTGGCAGGCTGGGCTAGGTCTGCTCTTGGATATTTAAATAAAAATAGCTCACACCCCCATTTTAGGTATCTGTATTTCTCCCAGGCAGCCTTTGCTTTTTTGCGGGGGGAGGGGGGTTGGGGAGTAATTAGTTTTATTTATTTATTTATTTTATTATTATTATTTTAATGGAGGTACTGGGGGTTGAATCCAGGACCTCGTGCATGCTAAGCACCCACTCCACTCTGCACAAGCCCTCATTTTTATCTCCTGCTTCCTCCACATTCTCACTCTCGATGCCATCTTTGTTTCCCATGTCTCCCCACCCCCACCTCATCCCGAGCTGGACGTAGGTCTGAGTACTTCGCTCCCCAAATTGCCACGACCTCAATGTTCTGTGTGTAACAGATCTTCATTCCGAGACTATTTATGGCAATGGATGGAGGGTGGACAGTGCACGTTGCTCAGCACAAGCAACAGCTTTAACCTGAAGTTGATCCTAAAGTCCCACCAGGAAGGATCTTTCAATGGCCACATGGACCCTTAGATGCTGGCTTGTTGATTTTTTTTCCTGCTCTTTCCCTTCCAGGACAGTCTGGCGGCCTCTCTCAGGTCCCTCTCTTTGCATTTTAAATCTCCCCTCAATTAGAAGATCTCGGCTCTCTGGTCCCCACTCTGCTCAAAGCCCCGGGCACACCCGCAGCCCAGCCAAGGGCTCTCCATTCCTGGTCGCTATCCTTGAGCTGCATGGAGAACCGGCAAGGCACTGAGTTAACCATTTCCCTCCCTGTGACCAAATTCTAGGTCAGGGATCTGTCCCTGGGAACAGAGGAGGTCCAGGGGTTGTGTGTTGTTTCTCGGTCTGTGCTGTCTCCTGCACGGGCCTGGAAGCACCTAAAGGACAGAAACAATCTGATTCGTCTCGTCAGTCCCGTTTCTGCCCAGAACCAGGGAGGATGATGGGAGAGAGAAGAAATGAGTGAATGGATGATGACTTAGCACACAAACCAAGAGAAAGGCGGGAGGGAGCAGGGGGCACTTTGGAGTTGGGGTTGAATTTACTGGTTGTCACACATTCCCGGAGGGGTTCAATCAGATGGAAAAGCACATAGCTAGCTCTTTGCTGTGGATCAGACCATCTGAATGGTCATTATGGTAACCTGCATTCACTCCAGTCCTGTACCCCACGAACAGAATATATGCCCTCAACAGAATATACGGCCTTGGACTTGATCATATGACTTGCTTTGACCAATGGAACCTGAGTGGAGTGGACAGTGTGGCCACCCTGAGCAGAGAATTTAAGATGTGTGGCCTATTTCAGTTCGGGCTCTCCTGCTTGCAACACTGGCCATGAGAAGAGCTCACTTCAAGAAGACCAAGAATTGGAGACACATGGAGCAGATTCTAATCCAAGCCCAGCTGAGCCACAGACCAGTGAGTGAAAAATAACCATTTGTTGTAAGCCACAGAGTTTTGCAGGGTTGGGGGTGGGGATTGCTTGTTATCCAGTACATGCTGACTAATACAGTCCTCTAGTCCAATCTCTGTCCAATGCATAAAGCCACTCCTCACCATTTTGGCCCATTTGAAGTCAAGCCTTAGCTTGCACACCTCCAGTGATGGGGAGCTCACTACCTAACAAGGCTGCTTATTCCCGTCTCTGGAGAGTTAGATCCCAACCCACCCTGACCTGAGTTCATGAATTGATCCTAACTCCCTCTGTCCTTCCTTCCTGATCTCACAAGGCAAGTCCACCTCAGCACAGCCAGACAGAGACTGAAGCAGTGTGGTGTGGCAGCCCCATCCCCTGCCTCGTGGGACCTCCAGCAGCTCCTATACATGGTCGCCCATGCCTTCACCTCTCTACCTCCTCTCCTTGCCTACTGCCCTCCACCAAGGCAGAGTCTGGAACTGACCATTGCAGCTAATCAGCATGGCCAGTGGCCAGACCCTTGTCTCTGTTGGACTAGACAATATACCTCCACAGGAAATGCCAGGTTAGAAGCAGACTCTGGAGCTGGACAGACCCGGGGGCAAATCCCAGCCCTGCCACCACCTGCTGTGTCACCTTGGACAGGCCACTTCATTCTTGGAACCTCAATTTTCTCATCAGTAAAATGAAGACAGTAATTACCTCTACTTTACAAAAGCAATAATATGGGGGGGTGGATTTAGCTCAGAGGTAGAGCACATGCTTAGCATGTGGGAGGTCCTGAGTTCAATCCGCAGTACCTCCATTAAAAAAAAAGGGGCAACAACTCAAGACCTACCAATAAAGGGATGGGGAATTAAACTATAGACTGTATACAGCTCATGCAACTTAATAACAAAAAAACAAACAACCCAGTTTAAAAATGGGCAGAAGACCTAGACAAGCAATTCTCCAATGAAGACATACAAATGGCCAATAGGCACATGAAAAAATGCTCAATATCACTAATTATCAGAGAAATGCAAATCAAAACTACAGTGAGATATCACCTCGCACCAGTCAGAATGGCCATCATTCAAAAGTCCACTAACAATAAATGCTGGAGAGGGTGTGGAGAAAAGGGAACCCTCCTACACTGCTGGTGGGAGTGTAGTTTGGTGCAGCCATTAGGGAAAGCTGCATGGAGATTCCTCAAAAGACTAAAAATGGACTTACCATATGATCTAACAATCCCACTTCTGGGAATATATCCAGAGGGAACTCTAATTCAAAAACATACATGCACCCCAATGTTCATAACAGCACTATTTACAATAGCCAGGACATGGAAGCAACCTAAATGTCCATCAACAGATGACTTGATAAAGAAGCTGTGATATATTTATATAATGGAATACTACTCAGCCATAAAAAATAATAAAATAATGTCATTTGCAGCAACATGGATAGACCCAGAGATCATCATTCTAAGTGAAGTAAGCCAGAAAGAGAAAGAAAAATACCATATGAGATCACTCATATGTGGAATCAAAAGAAAAAAGAAGACACTAATGAAATCATTTACAAAACAGAAACAGACTTGCAGACATAGTAAACAATCTTATGGTTACCAGGGGAACGGGGGTGGGAAGGGATAAATTTGGGAGTTTGAGACTTGCAAATATTAACTACTATATATGAAAATAGATAAAAAAACAAATGTCTTCTGTAGAGCACAGGAACTATATTCACTATCTTATAATAACCTTTAATGAAAGAGAACATGAAAACAAATATGTGTATATATGTGTATGACTAGGACATTATGCTGTACACCAGAAATCAACACATTGTAACTGACTATACTTCAATTTAAAAAAAAAAAAAAAAAAGAATAAATAAATAAATAACAAGTATTAGCATGGATGTGGAGAAATTGGAACCCTTGTGCACTGTTGGTGGGAGTGCAAAATGGTGCAACTGCTGTGGAAAACAGTGTGGCGGTTCCTCCAAGAATTAAAAATAGCGTTACTATGTGGTCTAGCAATTTCGCTTCTGAGTATACAACCACAGGAACTGAAAGCAGGTGCCTCAAAGGGCTGTTTGTACAGCCACAATCACAGCCGCAATATTTACAACAGCTGAAAAGTGGAAGCAACCCAAGTGTCCGTTGATGGGAGGCTGGATAAGCAAGATGTGGGGCATACATACAATGGAACATCATTCAGTCTTAAAAGGGAAAGAAATTCTGACACATGCTGCAACATGGACAAACTTTGAAAACATCACGCTCATTGAAATAAGCCAGTTACAGAAAGAAATACTGCATGATTCTACTTACAGGAGGCAGACTAAGAGCAGTCAACTTCATAGAGACAGAAAGTAGACTGGTGGTTTCCAGGGGCTGCGAGCAGGGAGAAACAGAGAGTTTTTGTTTAATGGGCACAGAGTTCCATTTTTCAAGATAGAAGAGTTCTGAGTGGATGGTGGTGATGGCCTCACAACAACATGAATAGACTTAATACCACTGAACTGCACACTTGAAAATGGTTAAGATGTTAAATGTTATATTATGTTAAAAGTATACATGAATGAATGAATGAAAATAAACCAGAGTCTTCTATGTTTTCTTAGGGGCCACAGTCCTGCAAACTCCAGGAATACCCCAATGTGTCCCGGAGCGGGGGTTCTGCTGCACCCCTCACCCTTTTGGTCCAGGCTTTGGTCCAGGGAAGGAAGGCAGTACAGGACAAGGGACAAACAGGAGCATCCCCATGCCCCCATCAGTACACAGAGCACTCATACTCACTCATCAGATTCATTTTCCCAAATGCTGCCCATGTAATAATTTTACAGATAAAGAAGAAGAGGCTCAGAGAGGTTGAGTCACCTGTGCAGGGTCACACAGCTGCAAAGTGCAAAGCCTCAGACACACATACCTTTCCCAAAGTCTGCACTCTTTCTTCAACCTCTCAGCAGCCTGGCCCAGAGCCTGAGTGATGCCACCAGCTATCTCTGCAAAGCTCTCAACATCATTTCTCTTCCCAGGCCTTCAACCTCCTCTCGGAGAAAATGAAAAGTTCAGGGCTATGGTGTTTGTGAATGTCACTCATTCCATTCTTCAGCAAGTACTATTACTGAGCACGTCCTACGCTCCAGGTATTGCCTTGGCCCCACAGATGCAGCAGGGACCAGACGGATGAGGCCCTGGGCCTCACAGAGCTCACAGACAATAAACACATAAACAAGCAGGGGACTCCCAGAGTCAAAGTGCCCCGAAAGGCAAGATCAAGGGTATCTGGGGAAGGCTGCTTTGAAAGGCAGCCAGGCAGGCCTCCAGGAAAAGGTGACATTCCAGCTGAGAATTAAAGACTGAAAAGGAGCCAGCCATTAAGGGAGCAGCAGAGAACATTTGAGGCAGAAATAACAGCAAAAGTGGTGGGAATCAACTTGGCTTCTCAGAAGAACAGCCAGGAGAGGAGGCCAGCGTGGCTGGAGGGTGGTGAGCGAGGAGTGGCAGGTAGGAGGTGGGTGGGGAGGCAGGTGCTGGGGGCAGGAAGCCAGCAATCAGGATTTGGATTTTGTTCCAACCGAAGAGGAGCATCTTGGAGGAAGTGACAAGAAGAAGGAAGCACTCTGGCCCTGAATGTGCTGTGCACGCTGTAGAGTGCTGTGCACCTGTGAGCTATGATGTCCTTGCTCTTGTGTCAAGTGAAGGAGTCATCTCCCAGGAGCTCTGTTTGCTCCCTTCCGGTTTGTCTTGATACTCTGGGCAAACGGACACACCCTGGGGCTTAGTAAGCAATACCTTGTTCTTCTCATTTCCCTCCCTGTTTACCTTTCCCAGCTCTGATAGGCTCTGGCCCTGGATTCTGACCTTTCTCAGGACCTCCTTATCTGAGCCTTCGGCAGGCAGGCAAGGGTGACCTTCACCACCTGGGCAGTGGAGCCCAAGGGTGAGCTCCACCCTGGGCAGGCCCTGAAGGAAAAAAAAGAGCCTTAGAAGGAAGAGAGCGGTGAGAAAGTTCCAGAAAAGGGTAAAATTAATGCTGAGTGGAACCTCAGTGATCAGCTGGGGAAACTGAGGCCTGGGGAGAGAAAGCAGCTTGTCTCAGGTCATACAGCAAGTTGATCCCGGTATGAAGTTCTTCACCACGCCTGGTAATCTGAGTGGTTCTCGGGCATAGTAATAATAACAACAAAAACAACAGCAATATAGCTAGTAATCACTAACCCTGTGCCGGACACTGTCCTAAGGCATTTACATATTTAACTTTTCTGCTTCTCACAGCACCCCTGTGAGGTATGGGCTATTAGAGCCCCGGTTCCGTAGAGGATGACAGAGGCCAAGAGACTTAGCTACTGGACAGGAGTCACACGTCTGCTGCCTCCAGAGCCCCACTCGTAGTGACTACACTAGCAAACGGAGGCTCAGAGTGGGGAGATCCCTTGCCCAGTTCACTCACGCTCATGCTGTAGTCACCGTCAGACACTGTGCCCCCGAAGAATATGTCATGTGCATCTTTATACTGATGGTGCCAAGTATAGCAAAGGCTTGGCGCAGAAAACACTGGTTGAATTAAGACTAATTGTGATATCAAGTTCTGCTCAAATGTGGCAGATTCTTTTGGCACACGTAGGGGGGAATGCAGGGAAATTGCAGGAAGGAAGCAGATCGAACACCCCAGCTGGTGGCGGTTGTAGTAGAAAGCACATGGGCTTTCTGAGAAGTCACAGATTGCTTGTTGGAAATCTGGGGGATCTTCAGCAAGTCATTTAGACACACTCAGCCTCAGTTGCCTTCTCTAAAAAAATCAGGATAGAATTCCCAGCCTCACAGGGCATGGATTAATTCAGCTGATGGATACAAAGTGGAAGTTGGCTAATTTTTTTTTTCCACAAAGGGCCAGATAATGAATGTTCTCAGCTTTGTGAGCCATAGGTCTTTGTTACATTTCCTCAACTGCTTCTGGAGGGCACAGGGAGCCATAAAAATTGCATATTTACAAAAACAGGCAGCAGGCTGATTTGGCCAACAGACCATTGTTTGCTGACCTTTGACACAAAGCACTAGCCAGAGCCGGGTGCCCACAGTGCTGTGTATGACTTTTGTGGACCCTAAGAAACTTTGCCTTTGTAGGTCTCTTCTACCATAACAGAATTTTGTGAGCCCTAGAAATTTCTTTTTTTCTATTAATGTGAAAAAAATCTTTTGGCTTACGATTTTAAAATAAATTAAACTGTTTTTTCGGGGCACTGAAATTATTGCAGGTCAGGCGCTGTGTCTATGTGCCTGATGAGTGGGTACTTGTCACACACAGGCAGTCAGTAAATGGGACTCCCCTTCCCAACCATTTTTCTCTGCTGGGTGGGACTGCCTTTGTTGTCATGAGATACAATAAGAGAATACCAGAAGCTGGGTAGCTTAGGCCATGAAAATTTACCTTCTTATGGTGGGGGAGGCTGGACATTCAAGCATCCAAGATCAAGGAGCCAGCTCGGTCAAGCTCTGGTGAGGCCTTTCTCCTGTCTTGCAGACAGCCACTGTCTCACTGTGTGCTCACATGACCTCTTTTTTGTTCAAAAGAGAAGGGGTAGGGAGGAGAGAGAGAAGCAGCAGCTTTCTGATGTCTCTTTTTATAAGGAAACTAATTTTGTCACATCAGGGCCCCACCCTTATTACCTCATTTAAACTTAATTCTTTCTTTAGAGGCCCCATCGCAAAATACAGCCACACTGGGGGTTAGGGCTTCAACATCTGAATTTGAGGGAGCAGGGGGAACACAAACGTTTTAGTCCATAACAGCCTGGAATCAGACAAGGAGATAGGACATCTTCTACATGGAGGTACCTATGAGCTCAGGTTTGCAACGAGGTGACCTGGGTGTTAGATCCTGGTGCATCCTCTCTGGCATTTATCAGAGAAATCATTTCAACTTTCCTGTCCCCGGGTTATTCTTCTATAAAATGGGGTAATTGTAATTTCTATGTCATTGGGCTTTCCTGGAACGTGTGGCAAGCATTCAGCTGAGACTTACATATGGAAAGCACATGATCAGTGTTAGCAATAGTGATGATGGTGATGATGGTGATGGTGATGATGGTGATGATGGTGATAGTGATGCTAGTGATGCTAGTGATGATGGTGATAGTGATGATGGTGATGATGGTGATGGTGATGATGGTGATAGTGATGCTAGTGATGATAGTGATGATGGTGATGATGGTGATGATGGTGATAGTGATGATGGTGATGTTGGTGATGGTGATGATGGTGATAGTGATGATAATGATGATGGTGATGGTGATCATGATGATAGTGATGATGATGGTGATGACAGTGATGATGGTGATGGTGATAGAGAGGATGATGAGATGAATATGATGATGGTGATGGTGATGATGACAATGGTGAGGATCATCTTGAGACAGGAAGGAAGGGGGCAGGGCAGAGCCGTTAAAGGAATGACACAGCAGATGGCACCAAGATGGCAAAAAAGTCAACTCCCAATAGACCTGAAGGCCTAAGATGGTGGGACATGTGACATCCAGTGGACCTTGAGCTTTATTATATGCATTGTAATATATTAGCATGGGAAATAGCACACTCACAGGTGCCATGACTGTTCTCAGGCTGACCATAAAAGGTCAAAAAGTAGGTGGTGGCCCAGTTCCTGGGAATCACCATCCCTTCCCCAAAGTAGTTGAAATAATCCTCCTACTCATTAGCATATGAAATCACCAAGCCCATAAAAACTAACAACCCTGCACCCTGGGGCCTCTCTCTCTCTCGCCTTCTGAGACGGCCCACACTCTGTCTGTGGAGTGTGTGTCTACTTTTAATTTAACTGCCCCCCTCTCTGGCTTTCTGAGCTGGCCTGCACTTGGTCTATGGAGTATGCCTCTCTCTGAATAAGTCTACCTTTACTCAACTATGGGTCGCTTTTGAATTCTTTCCTGCATGAAGCCAAGTACCCTTACTTGGACGAGGCGCATCCCAGGGACTCAACCAAGACCTGGGACATGGCCATCTTCTAGCATGCCCCCACCTCTTTCTTGTATCAATCTTATAAGAAGAACCAGAGACTCATTGGATGGACCCAGTGGCTGGGATCTTCTACTTCAGCTGAGCATAAATCCTTTCTATCACCAGTGTAAAGAAGACCCACCAGAAGGAGCTGATCCTAGCATCTCAGGGTGGGTACACTGACACACTGAATCCCTTTTTTTGGGTTCCTTGCACACAGTCCTTGTCTTCAGACTCTTCCTCCAGTGGACTAATACTTGTGGCTTCATTTATGCCCTGACACCAATTCTCTGAGAGCAGCTGGGTGTCCTGGCGCTGACATCACCCCCCCCCCCCCCGCCACAGGTCTAGGAGCTCCTCCACAAGACTGCCTCCACTTGAGATGCCAGCCACAAGTCTCAGGAGCCACCCACACTTCTGACTAGCTGACTATAAATTTCCAGGTTCCCATGGCTCCCATAGGTTTGCTAAATCTCCAGAATGACTCATAGATTCACCAAAAGTGCTATACTTACGACTACAGTTTTATTTTAAAGGATCCAGATCAGCACCCTCCAAGTGAAGAGACACACGAGTTGAGGTCTGAAGAGAGAGATGTGGAGCTTCTGTCCCCTCTGTGGAATCCAGACACATCACGCTCCCAGCACATCCACGTGCTCACCCACCAGGAAGCTCCACCCGGCTGTGATGTCAGAGTTTTAACTGGGGTTTCGTTAGGTAGGCACGGTTGATTAAATCATTGGCCACATAACTGAACTCAATCTCCAACCCCCTGCCTTCCCTGAAAGTCAGGCTGGTCCAAGGTTCCAACCGTCTAATCACATGGTTGGTCTTTCTGCGACCAGCCCCCATCCTGAAGCTACCTAGGGTCCCACTGTGAGTCTCCTCATTAGCACAACAAAGACATTCCTATCAGTTGGGAAATTCCAAAGGTTTTTAGAGCTCTGGGCCAGGGTGAAAACCAGATACATTCTTGATACCACATCCCCCTTCAGAAGCCCTCCTTCTCTCCCTCCCCAAAGCCTTGATTGAATTTCCAGGTTCTGCATTTACTGTTTTTAACCTGGGAGACATCTTGCCCCTGGAAATGACCTCTACAGGGGCTGAGCTCATCCTCCCGCCACATGTAGACTCACTCTGTTCTCCTTTTGGTACCCACAGACCCTCCCTAAATCTCCTTCTGACCTGGATCCTGAGCTTCAGGCGTGAACCCCACTTCCTAGGCTCCTCACTTGCTTATACCATCTCCTGGATCTGCCCAGATCCCCCATCTTACCCAGCCACTGCCTGAGAACTCTTGCTGTGTTTTACATTATTTTCTTTAATTTAAATTCTTTTCTGAATTAGTTTATGTTTATAAAATTTTTTAAAGTTACACTCCATTTACAGTTATTACAAAATATTGGCACACTGTACAATTCATCCTTGTAACCTATCTTACAACCAACAGTTTGCAACTTCCGCTCCCCACCCCCTATATCTGCTGTGCATTCTTAACTCATCCCAACTTCAGATGCTGAGATTTCCTGGCCTTCAAGAGAAGCCTAGAATCCTGGCTTGAAGTGGGTCTTAAAAAGACATAAGTCCAATTGCCAATGGCACATTCCCAGCCTTGCCATTTCTTCATTGAATGGCCTTCAGCAAGTCACTTCAAGTCCAGAAGGTTACATTTCCTAATCTGGAAAAGAGAAAAACAATCCTCCATTAGTCAGGATTTGTCTAGGATTTGCTGCAGTAACAAATGCATCCTAACATAGCAGAAGTTCTTTCTCACTCACACCCTCACTCACCACACTGCTCTGTCCTTCACTTACATCCTCTAGAGCACATGTTCTCCAGGGTCACCAGGACAGAGAGAAGAGAAGGGCTGGAGGAGGTACACTGGCTGTCAGTTGCATTGGCCCAGAAGTGACCCATACTACCTGCATTCACAAGCTACTGGCCCCCAGTCATCACTTGGCTCCCACATGCCTGCAAGGATTGCTGAGGGATGACTGTATGCTATTTGGCAAGGGCCAAGTCTGTCTGCAGGTTCTTTGACTCACTGGGAGGTGGGGGAAACCCAGGAAGCTTGTGTATGTGAGAACTCCAGCCACAGAGCAGGTGGTTGTTAATCAGTTTCCTGATTCCACAAAGGGCCTCTGTTTTGCTTGGGAAGCCCTTTAGTCTTGATAAGAGAGATGGGTCCCGTTTGTGCTCTCCGTCTGCCGGGGCAGGGCAGGTCCTAGTGGTCTGGCCATTGGGGCTGTTCAGACTGGGCTGAGATGACCAGGTTATTTCTCCCAACTTCCCCCGGGGATCAGAGATCCTACCTTCCCAGCCCTCAAATCAAAGCTGGAGGCAGAGTTTATGTCAAATGTCACTGACCTTTACCTTGGCCGTCAAAGGTCAAAAGCAATCTGACTTCACACTATGGCTTTCTACTTTCTGCCGAAGTTGACTCCACGTAGCTGTAACCGAGTTGGATAGCGGAATGGAGCCATGAGATGTGGAATCAAAATAATGAGATCATGGTCCCGGGTACCATTAATTCCCTGGACCATGTGAAAAAGAGTCTGTGGTAGAGTGGAATAGAGGAAACTGGACCTTGGAGACAAGGCAAGAAAAGGTCAGGAAAGGACTGAGACCAGATGGATAAACAGCAGAGAGTCAGGAAGCCAAGAAAGGACAGAAAATGGCACGTGCAAAGGCGAAGAGGCACAGAACCACATCCTCAGGAGCAGCGTGTGGTTGGAAAAGGAAATCCAGGATGGGGCAGGGTGGGGACACTGTCAGGAGATGTGGCTGGATGTGTAGCCGAGGCGACATCGTTCCTTCTTTCCTTCATTTCAGGACTATCCACTGAGCACCAAGAGACTCCAGGTGCCGTGCGAGGCACAGCAGATTCAACCGAGAGCCGGGGCAGAGCTTGGAGTGCGCCACGGGGGGCTGGGCAAGAGGCAAGTAGGCAAGGAAATGAGAGGGTTTCGGAGAGATGGGAGGAAGGAGAAGGAGCACCCCTTGAATGCCAGGCCCAGGGATCAGGGTGGTGGGGAGCCCTGGGAGAGCTGTAGGCAGAGGAGAGATGAGGTTAGATCTGGATTTTAGAAGCTCACTCCATGCAGGAGGGGAGGTGGGTGTCCCAGCCTGAACAGGCGCCCTCAGCACAGGGCGGGGCACACAGTGGGTGCTCAGCTGATGCTAGAGTTCTGACTCTCAGTGTGATGTGTGTTTCCTGATCTGGAGCCTGTTCCCCTCCCCTCGCAGCCTCTCTGTCCCCAAGGACATCTGCAAGCAGGGCTAGATGCCTCCTAATCGCTCAGCTGGCTCTGTGCCCAGGGAGGAATGCAGGAAGGGACACCCTGATAACCATCAAAGCTCCAGCATTGACTCCAGGGGAGAAGACAGCCCGAGTCCCTCGCGCTCCGCCGCTGAGGACTCAGCCAGCTTTCCCCAGGGCCTCATCCGTTACCTGAGTGGATGGGGGACGGAGACCTGGAAGCGCAGAGCCTTCAGCTTGACTCCTGCCTCCACCCCAGCCTGCCGCATGCCCCAGGCAGGCTGCTCCCTCACTCTGTGCCTCCGTTTTCTTCCTGGCAAAACAAGCGTAATAATCCAGGCTTCCACCTCACAGGACTATGATGGGGGCGAGGGCGGAGACGCATTCTCTCCTCAACCAGCAGGTTCTCACTGAGCCTGTACCACTCCCCCCGGCCTCTCTGTCCCCAAAGACACCTGCATGCAGGACTAGATGCCTGGGGGGCGTCAGCAGGGAGGGATGGTGGGGGTGACAGAACAGAAGAAGGAGTTCCCTGCACTGATGGAGCAGAGCCGAGGACCCAAGCTCTGCTTTAATAATGTCACATGGATTTGGCTCATTTAATTTTCATGACAACTCAGTGAGATGGGTCCAGTCCTCACCCCTCTTTCTACAGATGAGGAAAATAAGGCAGAAAGAAGGTAGAGGACTTGCCCGCGGAACAAGCCCAGGAGGAGCAGCTCACGGGGATATGAACTGGGTCTGAGTCCAGAGCCCGTCCTCCCAACCACGAGTCCGCACTGCCCAGGTGAGGGGAGACACGGCTTGAAAGTATTCAAAAATCCAATGTTCTGTGGTGCAAAGTTTTGGGACAGGAGACAGAGGCAGGAGTCAGGGGAAGAGACCTGAAGGTGGCGGGATGCGCAGCTCAGGGGAAGACAGAGGGGTTCTGGGCAGGGGGGGGGGGGCAAGGCTTGGACCGCAGTGAGAGTGGTCCACGGAGCTCAGTAGGCGGCTGCAGGCCTGGGGAGCATCATCTGGAGTTTGCACTTTCCTCCAAGAGTGATGAGAAACCACTGGAGGGATTAAACTGATTGATGTTTTAGAAAGAATCCCCCGGACTAGGGGCCACGATAAGACATGGGAAGACCACGCAAAGGACGCTGCAGTCAGTGACCCCAGTGAGAAGGGGTGGTGGCCAGGACCAGGTGGCGGCCTTGTGGGTGGGGAGAAGGCAGCTCGGAGGATCTAGCCGAGTAGAATTGACAGGAGTGGGTACGTGAGAGAGGGTGACCCTGGGACGTGTGGATCATGGGCCTCAGAGAGCGTCTCAATGGGCTGGTTCTCCAGGGAAGTAAAGACTGAGTAAGAGTCTTTATGAAACCCCTAGGGGAAGGTATAGCTTGGTGGTAGGCTGCGTGCTTAGGACGCATCAGGTCCTGGGTTCAATCCCCCGTACCTCCATCAAAAATAAATAAATACGCCTAATTACCTCACCTCCCCAACAAAAAAATATATATTTTTTTAAAAGAAGACCTAAAATAAATGGAAAGGCATTTCATCTTCATGGATCAAAAAATTTTATATATATGAAACACCCAACTGGAGAAGGCTCAGACTGATTCAGGCAGACCTGGAAACCCTGGCTCCACCCCCGACCAACCACGTGACTTACAGCCAGTCACTTCCCCTTCCTGAGCCTCGCTCTCCCTCTCTCAAAAGCAGAGGTGTAAACACCCACCTGACAGAACTGTGGGGATAATGGAGGTGACAGCTCCTGCCACTTGGGTTTCAAATCGCTGCATCTCCTTAGTTACAATTTACTGAGCAGGCACTATGTGTCAGATTCTGTGTTGTGTGTTATGTACGTGATCTCGGCAATCCTCACAACATCTCAATGAGGTAGGCAGAATTATTCCCTTCATTTTTCAGTAAGAAAATAAAGGCTCAGAGAGGTGAGGTGGTTTGCCCATGGCCACATAGTGACTAAATGCAGAACTAGAATTTAAGCCCAGAAAGGTCTTGTGTCAAAACCTGGGTATTTCATTACCACACTAGTCAGTAGTAGTTAGGATGTGGTCAGTGGCCAGTAACAGAAGGTACAGGCAAATGTTCATGGTTCCTATAGAGCAGAAGTTAATTACTTTTACATGCCAAGGTGTCTGGTCATAAATGATTCCAAGGTAGAGGCAGTAGCTCAACCAAGTCATCAAGGACACACATGCTTCCTAATATCCCAATCTATTCCTATCATTCTATCAGCAGTATTTTGCCTCATGCTTGCAATATGGCTGCCACAGCTCCAAGCATCGCAGCTACATCCCAAGAAAGAAAAATAGAGATATCATAAAGGGAGTATCCTCTCTTATCATTCATGAAAAAGTTTCCCCCTAAACTTCCAGTAGATTTTCTTTTATGTCACATTGGCCAGAAATAAGTCACATAACCAATCCTAAACCAATCAGTGGCAAAAGAGAGTAGGGGTGACATGACGTGGCAGTTTTCAAGGATATCTGGCTATTCTTGTCACTCTTCTCATCAAGAGGTGGGCTGTCCTTGAATTTAGGCCCACCTTAGGAACTTGTTGACAAAGAGAACTTGGCATAAATGACACCATGTGACTTCCAAGGCTAGGTTATAAAAGAGAAGGAGATTCTGCTTCTACCCATTTCACTGGAGCACATGTGCTGGAACCCTTAGCTGTCACATCAGTCCTACCAGTCCGAGGCCGCCATATTGTGAGGAGGCCCAACTAGCCCACGTAGCAATTCCACTTGGAGAAGGTCTAAGTGAAGAGAGAGAGAGGTGCCTGGCCAGCCCCAAGTACTCCAACCCCCTGATGTTCTAGCTCCAGTCACATCTGGACTGCAACTGGGAGAACAACCCAGCCAAGCCTCTTCTGAATTCCTGACCCCCAGAAATTGTGTGACATATGATGATCATTGCTGTTTCAAGCTGCAGAGGTTTGGGGTAAATTGTTACACAGCAGTACATTGCCAAATCACATGATCAGCTTAGAACAATCATGCTTCATCTTCTGGGGTTAGACAGTTTTCCAGCTGCATAAAGCTGGGGTTTCATTAGCAAGGAAGAGGGGCAATGACTGTGGGACAGGCAATCCCCCACAGGGTTCTATTGTATTGCCAGAAGTTTCTGACATGGAGAATTTGATAGCCAAACTCAGAGAAACTATAGTAACATGAGGAGATTTCTCTTAAGCCACACATATCCTGATGCTCTGATTGCTTGGGTGGTACAAGGTTCACATTCGAGCTGGAAACATTAGTTCTCGATACAGATTCCTACATCATGAACACGCTTTGCCTGGCTGTAGCAACTGGTTCAGTCGTTCAGCCAATCCTGAGAACTTTTTTGTGCCAAACTTTCTTTGAGCCCTGAGACCCCAAGATGAAAACATCATCCTGTTTGTGCCCTTTGGGGGCTCTGAGAGTCAGGGGAGACCAGAAATAACTTCCAGATCAGACAGAAAGTATGCGGTGCTCGTGAGAGAGTGCAACTCACACGCAGAAGGAATTCAGAGCCACACAGTCTCTTCTGAATTGGGGGAGGTGGAAGCCGGGGCTCTGTGGTAGTGACAGCCCACTTACCCTCCTGTTCTCTCCCTCCCCTACTGCTTTCCCACCACGTGACCTTCTTTCTGTGCCTGAAACACCTCAAGCTCATTCCTGCCCCAGGGCCTTTGCACTTGCTGTTCATGTTTGGGGAACAACAAATCCACACCTAAGGAATATAGAAATAAGGGAGAGAAAGGAGTGGGCACTAGAGTTGCCCTCCCAGTGGGCAATGGGCTTCCTGCCTACCCTCAAGTGTTTGAGTTCAGGCCAGTGGCCAGGGCTTCTGCACAAGGCAGCAGATCTACCTGTGGCCCAAATGGCAGAGCAAACAAAGGCCGTGTGAATGCCGAGTACTACGCGAGGGGTTTTATAAATCATCACTGTTTCATCCTCACAGTAATCCTGTGAGGTGAGTGACAACATCCCCACTGAACAGACGAGAAGATGGAGGCCCAGGGACATCGATGAGCACCTTGCCCACCACCCCACAGCTTCCAAGCAGAGGTGGGCCAACTCCAAGGCCCGCAAGCTTCCTTCTGCCAGGCTTATCAGAAATAAGGGGCATCCTACAACTACGGGTCCCAGAGTCAAAAAGAGAGTCTGCCACCCGCTTTGATTGGAATATCCACGGTGACAAGGAACTCAGCCCACGACGTTGCCAGAAGTTCCCACTTGGCAGGTTCCGGGAAGAGTGGAAATTGGCGAGTCCAGGAAAAAGATCCTAGCAAAAGGCTGAAAGACCTCGGGCGGCTCGAAAAGGAGACAGAATAGATGTGATCTGAGCTTGGGGAGACTCTCCAGGGACGAGAGGAAAGGCTGCAGCGGAGCCTGGGGGCCTGGAGGCCAGGGCGAGCCGGGCGGATGCGCTGCCGTCGCAGACACTGGGTATGGGGCATTGCTGGGAGATGATCAGGACAGACAGGGACTGGACTGGGGGGAGTCTTCTGGCTGTACTGGGCTCTAAGACTGCACTTTGCACGTATCCCAGAGGAAATGCCAGGTGTGGGTGGTGCCCTCCTCCTCCCGATAAAACCAGTGGGGAAGGTCAAAGGGAGGCCTGTTCGTCTGGGGCCCGGGCAGCTGCGTCAATCATTAGCTGGCGATTAGAGGCCTCCAGCCGTGTCCTTCTGCAGGACATGTGCACAGCTGCCTCCCAGCAGCTGTCCGAACCCCACCCCACCTCTCCTGCAGGAATCTTGGATCTGCTAGGCTCCCAGCAAGGGGGCTGGAGCAACTTTCTCCCCACATGCTTGTGTGAAGGTGAGAGCTCAGTAGATCATCTTCCTTATCATGTTTCTGTTGACCCTTATTATCCAAAAGAAAGGCAGTAAGGTTTTCGAAAGAGGCAAAACCTCACCCCGCGGGAAGTCCTTCTCTTCTAAGGTGACAGAGGGAGATTTCAGGGCAGAGAGATCATTATGTGTCCACCCATAGGATACATGCAGGCCTGGGAACTCCATCAGGCAACCTGGGTTCTTCTTTTATTACTCAGCAAACCCCTCCAGAGGGCCCATGCTACGTGCTAAGAACTGGCTACCCCAGGTGAAGCTATATGACCCCTGCCAACAGAGAGGCAACAAAGTAAGCAATTTCAACCGACCGGACAATCGCTGTCACTGACGTGTGGGCCACGTTCAGTGGGAGCACTGGAGAGGGAGCCACTAATGCTGCCCAGGGGAGGTAAGCCGGGCTCCCCAGAACAAACAGGAACAGCAACTTGGGAGACCAAGGGACTAAGTCTGCTGTGCTTTCCCCTCCCCTGCCTCCTCGAGATGTCCTGCCCCTGGGAACTCCTGACATCGGCTCCCAGCCTGCGCACTTCCTTGCCTCTGCTCTCCCCTGGCCTCTTCCCCACTTCTGTTCCAGGGGGACCTCCCATGCTGGACCCTCCTGTCACTTCCCAAGGGGTCCACTGGCATGAAGCCAGTTTCAGGCTTCCTGGAAGGTGGGACCAAGACAAGTTCTTTGCCCTTGGAGCTTTTTTTTTTTTTTTTTTTTTGGAAAAGGTACTTCTTTGGCTTCTCTCTGTCTGCTTCTGAAAACTGCTAACTCACCCTCCAGATTTCACAAACACACCCAAAGTTGACTTACATTCCCCCTAAAAATGAGCTCATAGTCTGTATGGTTAACTCATTACACACCTTTTAGAGAAGAGAAAATGCTCAAAGCATTCTGATTTAAAAAAAAAAAAAAATGGCTGAGCTGGGGTGATCTCCACGTTCAGGGCTCCATCCAGGACAGCACAGCCGCCATGCCTCCTGCTCCAGGTCAATCAGGGTCAGGGGAGGCTGTGAACCGGCCTTCAGTGAAAGGTCTAAAGTAATTGCTGTTTATTCAACACATAGTTATGGAGTCGCTACTACATGCCAGGCACTGTTCTATACACTGACAGTTTGGTGATGGGCAAGCCAGACAAACACGGAGCTTGGATTCCAGCAAAAAAAAAGGATAAACAATAAATGAGCAAATTAATGAGTAAATAGGACCATTTCAGAGAATAATATTTACTATAAGAAAATAAAATAGGGTAATGGGGCAGAGAGTGATGGGTGAAGAGAGGGATTTCTCATTTAAATAGAGAGGTCAGGGAAAGCCTGAATGATGAGAAGTATCCAGCCCCATGAAGAGCTCAAGCTGAGAAAGCAGCAAGTGCAAAGGCCCTGAGGTAGGAATGAGCATAACGTGTTCCTGGCACAGCCGGTGTGGCTGGAGCAGAGTGAGGAAAAGGCCAAGTGCTATGAGATGAAGTTAGAGAGGGAGGTGAGGACCAGTCGTGTAAAGACTTCTCATTTAGGAAAAAGACGAAGACTAACCACACCAGGGAAAAGCTAACCGGGCACTGGTCACAGAACTTCAGTGGGTTGTCCACTTGCTGGGGCTGGAGGGAAGCCTGCGAGTCCTGAGGCCCCAGCTGCGCACTTAGTCTCATGGGGTCTGCTTCCTGGAGGCTGCCTGGCCTCCTGATGCGGCCTTTTCTACTGTTGTGCCTGGTAATCCTTACTTAAACAGCTTAAAGCCTCTCCCGTTTGTTCTTCCACTATGCACATGAACACCAGCTTGACCTTAGAGGTCTTCCCTCACTCCTTGAGTTGTCCAAGAACTCTGAAGTCTTTCTTAGTCCAAAGATGGGGTGGAGTTCTGCTTCTAAACGTCATGGAAAGTGGGATGATTTATTTAATCCTCCACCACTGCTGCTGCTTCTGTTATTGCCACAAGGTGTCGCTGTGGAGCACTGGTCTCACACAGCCCTGTGGACACCCTGGCTGGTCTGACCCTCCCTGGTGATGCTGCAGGTGTGTCCCGTGCTGGGCACCAAATTTCAGCTCCCTTGGGGAACACCCTATACTCAGCTCTTCTTTCCGAACACCATCTCAAGCCAAGGGTAGTTGGGTCCAGAGGAGTTTTCAGCCATATGAACTCAGCTCCTCCCAGACTACCCTTTCCTTACTGAGAACTTCTCCGGGGGATGGCTGGCACATTCAGATCAGGACCATCCCAAATACATTTCTTAATTTGAAATATCAGAGAGCAGGGCTTGGGGATTCCAATACCTTTCTTTCCAAAAGACTCTGGTATAATTTGTTTTAGAAAAGAAATTCGTTTAAGCTCATTGTTGCCAAATCTTCCCATTTTTTTTTTTCAGTAGAAGCCAGAATTTTCTTATTTTTATGTGAAGTTTCCAGACCTTAAAAATACCACAGGACCTGTCAACTACAAAAAAAGCACTATTAATAAATCATTTTTTTTATTTCTGTCATACAAATACATCATATTTATGTATATATTTGTGTGTGTACTTTTCCAAATTTAGATATCAGGTTTTTTTTTTCTGTTATCAGTGAGAAAGTAAAAAATGGCTCTGCTGTCAGCCAGACCGTGATGTTCCCAGCTGAACATAAATGATACGCGGTGCTCACAGAATACAAACTGAGTCCCAGCGGTGTGGGGGCTCAGACTGGGCCAGGCTGCATCCGTGTCTCAAAGATGGCAGAGAAAAAGCCACTCAGAGGCCACAAAAATAACTGAACACCCTCTCCTTTGACTAATGTGAACGATTCCTGCTTTTTTTTTTTAACTGCCTCCAAGACAAAGTGCTTTAAGATATCCCGTGACCAAACTGCCCCTGCTCCCTGACAGCAGCCCATCCAGAACCTGCTTCCTGAATCCCTCCTTAGAATCAACCAAGTCAAGTCTAAAATCTCTAGGAAACTCTCTCAACCCAGCCCCGCCTGGTAGCCCCTCTCAGCACATTCTCTTTTGCTGCAGCAAGACACATAAACTTGACTTTGGATTACTGGTGCGCTCCTGGTGGTCTTTGGAGGAGGGCCCTAGACAACAGCATATTTTCAGCATCTTTCCATCCAGTCACAGGGGCCACCAACACCCTCTTTAATGACCGCTTCTTCGCAGGGCATTGTGCAGATGGCAACATCCATATTCATTCCATTTTCTCGATAGTCCCCATCACCCATTCCCTTACAGTATCTCTTCACACGCGGTAATTGTCTTGCTTTATTATATTAATGGGTGTTTATTTATTTGCTTTATGGGTAACTCCCTGCTAGTTTTCTGTTTTTCCCCACAGGTCCATCAGCTCTGGGAGGGCAGGGTCCCCACCCCACCCCCAACCACAAGTCTGATAAGAGACCAGTGGACAATAAACAGAATCAGATGGGGACCAGAAGACTGCTCATCACCAGAGGAAAACGGATGAGAGGGGGAGTGCCAGCTGCAGTCTGGAGCGCCTCCTGATCGCTGGGAACGTGGAAGGCGCTGGCCCTGGGAGGAAGTGGGGGCCCAGGCAGGGAGGGTTTGAGTGCTGCAGGACTTGGCCGGCTGCCTGTGAGCCAGGACCTCTCGGGGTCTATGAATAGCCCTCACACAGGGGAGCTCAGCAGTGCTTGAGGTCCTGGGACCAGAACCAGTGCTTCACTAATAAGGGCAGCAATGCGCTTGGGCCAGAGGCAACACCAGCCCTGGAACTGAGTTTCTCCTCCACATTCCTGTCAGCAACTGGGAAATAAATTAAGACAGATGGCATCCTGTGTTTTAGCTCAGAGAACTGCAAAATGCCCGTAGTCCCCTACCATCCATGGTTGGCCAGCTATGTCATTAGATGTCCTGGAAATCCAGAGATACTCCCTGACTCTTCTAGGAAATAGAACTTCAGAGGATTGTCACCAACTGCTTAGCAGGTGCTGCCCCCTCCATGTGGAGTTGGACCTGAGGACCCTCTGGGGAAGAAGAGTTCTCTGTTCTGAGTTTGGAAGAGAAAATCCTGCTCTCTGGAGTGGGGATGGGTAGAATCAGACAGGGGAGCTCACACTTCTGCTATGCGCAAGACACGAGCTGGAATTCAAATGTAGAAAAAGGGATGGGGGCCCTAGACTAGGAGCTAGAAGACCAACTGGGGGGCCTTGAGCCAGCGGCTGCTCCCCTCCACCTGCCATTCTGGTTAACAAGGGAGCAGGAATGTGTGGTCGCCAAGGGCTCTCTCTGCCCTACGAATGATCTGCGTTGTGTGCTCTGGGACCAGTCACACGTCCTTTCTGATCCTCAGTTTTTCTGCCTGTGGGGAGAAGACGGGGACAGAGACAGAGGGGAATACATGCTGATTAGTGTCGTGTAGACTCTGGGCCAGACATCCCGCTGGGCACTGGGGATGCAGAGATCAAAGACACGTTCCGAGTCCTCAGGAAGCCCATCATCCGGAAAGGGGACAAGCAAGTAGCTCACTGTAATGCTTGAGGGGCAATCAGAGGCGCTGATGGAAGGAGGCACTGTCACAGAGTGACAGCCAAACCTCCAGGAGTGACTAGGAGTTTCTCGGAGGAGAAGGACACCGGGAGAGGAAGCTGCCCAAGTGACAGCAGGGAGGCATGCTTTGTTTAGTGAGCACCTAGCAGGCAAGGACTCATGTATGTATGTCAGATATTTGCAGCAAAAGTCACGTGGTCCAGTGCCTGCAGGGCCCAGGGCAAATGATGTACATGAGTGAGGTGGGCAGGTGTCTGAGCCCAAAGGAGGTGTGTGGTGAAGTAGAGAACTCATATCCTCTGGAAAGAGAGAGACACTGCTCAGTTCCCACGGAATGCTGCCTCGTGAGAATTAGCCCGGTGTCTGACTTTTTAGGAGAAGACAAACATCTGGGTTTCGGGGGGGTGAAATCTTCTAATTTGTAAATATCAACTCTGATGTGCCAGACAAATAAAACAGGCTGGACACAAGTCTTGACTCCCCTATTTCCAACCTCTGGGCAAGGTCGTCTCTGAGGTTCCTGAGAGCATTTCCTTTCTAAAAAGGCACGTGGCCTAGTGATTGAGAGCATGGGCTGGGAGCTAGTAAGAGCTTAGTTCAAATCTTGGCACTGGCTCTTACCAGCTAATTCACAGAGTTTATGAAAATCATCACCTGGAGTTGTGCAGTGCACAGCCTGAGCAGCTGTATATGGTTGCCTTGTATGTAACTATAGGACAGGGCTTTCTCTTTTCCAAGCCCCAAATTCCTCACTCGTAAATCAGTGATGATTACCTCTGAGTGTGAAATGGATTTATATCGGTATAAATGCTTAGCTCAATGTTGGGCATATAGTAAATATTCAAAATATGACATTTTTTGCCCTAGTGTCTTTCTTAGGAACCCAGCTAAAACCCCATGGGCCCTCAGGCGAGAAGCATTCTTTTGTGCTGGAGAATTTAGGCTGAAGGTTGGAAGGGAAGAACCCCCTCTCTTTGGAGGTGGGTTGGAACAGAATCAGGGGAGTTCACGCTTATTCCAGCAGGACATGAGTCAGGATTAGAGCGTGGGAACAGAGATTTTGAAAAACCCTGGCAGCAGATCCAGGTTTTTTGTAGGGTTTTTTTCTTTCTTTTTTTTTTTTTTTTTTTTTTTTGAGAGGGGGAAGGTAATTAGGCTTATTTATTTTTTAATTTTAATTTTAATTTTTTTAACGGAGGTCCCGGGGATTGAACCCAGGACCTCATGCACGCTAAGCATGCACTCTACCATTGAGCTATACCCTCCCCGACAAGATTCAGGTTTTGAGACACTTTCTGAATGTATCAGGAAATTTGTTTGGAAGTCTTATTTTTTTTTTAAAGCTTCCTGTTCAATAAGGAAAAAAGAAGCTCCCCACCCCCCTCTCCAACATTCCATGCCCCAAATGCCTGGCAAATGTGAGACCAGTGATTTGGACTAGAAATGCAAATAGATTTGCTGAAGGTTTGTTTATACAGGGCTTAGAACAGGGTCCTGAGAACAACCAGAACTATTTTCAGCATCCCTTCCCCCCCCCTGCTGCCCTCTCTCCTGCCACCTACCCCTCTTATTTCTTCCCTCCTGTTACCTGTTTATGAGTTTGCCTCTCTGGGCTGTGAGCTTCTTGATAACAGGAAACCAGCTCTCAATGTCTTTGCCTCCCCAGCATCCAGGGTGTGGTACACATTAGATGCTCAGTTAGAGGTATGAAGGGAGTGAATGAAGGACTGAATAAATGTCTCAGCTGTCAAGGTGGCTGGGATGACAATGTTATCGGTTGAATTGTGTCCCCCCCAAAAGATGCTGTGAACCCCCAGTTCTTGTGAATGGGACCTCATTTGGAAATAGAGTCTTTGCAGATGATCAAGATTGAGGTTGTTAGAAGGGCATCGAATCCACTGTGACTGGTGTCCTTATAAAAAGGGGAAATTTGGACACAGAGAAGCTCTTACAGAGGGAAGAAGACACAGGAAGACCACCATCTACAAGCCAACGAATGCCCAGAAGCAAGGAGAGTGGCCTGAACAGATTCTCCTTCGCCGCGTTCAGAAGGAGCCAATCCTGCCAACACCTTGATCTCCAGCTTTCAGCTCCCAAACTGCAGAATAAATGTCTGTTATTTAAGCCAGCCAGTCTTGGGTATTTTGTTACGGTCGCCCAGACCCAGCTGGTACGTGACGGAGCTGGGTCTCACACCCAGGGAAGCTGGCCTCCCGTCTGGCCTGGAGATACGGGATGACTTTACAGGGATCCGGAGCTGAAATGTTGATTTAAACACACACATGCAGGCCAGCAGCTGATGCAGACAGCCAGATTGCTCTTTTCATTTGCTGCCGGCCTGTGACTTTGCCATCGGCTCATCACTGAGTAAAGTTCTTGAGTGTGAGCCTGTCTTACTGGGGGTCCTGCCTTCATGTCTGGGTCAACCCCAACCGTGGTGCATTTCACAGCGCAGAGCCACGTGGGAAGGCAGCTGCCCTGGGGTCTCTGACATGGGACTCAGGGGACAATGCAGCGCAGCATCTGAGACCTCACTCAGACTCTGGGGTAGGCTGCCTGGATCCAGGCCCCAGCTCTGCCTCTCCAAAGCTGGGTGACCCCGGGCAAGTGCCTAACCTCTCTGAGCCTCAGCTTTATTATGAGAAATGCTGACAACAGTGGCACCACCTCAGAGGGTTGTCGCGGGGATTAAATACGTTCATACAAATGAAGTTCTGGCAAAGCGGCTGGCAGGCGAGCAGGGCTGTGTGTGTTTGTCCTTACTCTCCTGGCGACCCATGTGTGGCTCTCGGCCGTGGTGGACATCTCCCTGGCCATCCACACCCTCCCTCCTCCCCAAAGGCCCACCTTATCAAAGAGCTCCCTTGCCCTCTGGCTTCTCATTGTGTTCATCCTACCAGCAGTGCAGCCAGGAAGGCGGTGGTGGGGGGAGAATAGGGTTGGGTCTGTGTTCCCCCCTCCTCCACCACTGGGCCCCGAGGGCATTGGTGCTGCCCTCCTCCCAAGGATGCAGCGCCTTCTAGACAGTTCATCCACCTGCCACCTCCTCCCCCAGACCCTCTGTGTCCCCTGGAACCTGCTAGCTCTCTTGTCCCTTCAGCCCTGGAGGTAAAGGTGCCCAGCTGTGGCCAGCTGAGGGCGCCACTCCACCTTCCAAGGCTTCCCTGCACACTGCCCGCCCCTTGGTAAAAAGCCCCTCTGCTACACCCCTCAGTTTACCCAATCCATGTGCCATCTGTTTCCTGCCAGGACACTTCCTAATGCCTGTGCCCTGTAGGAGTCAGGAAACTCACTTGGGGCCCCAACAATAAGAGAATACAATTATTAATACATGGTGTTAGTAGGTAATACACTGTCATCAGAGGGTCTTTTTTTTAACATTTTTTATTGATTTATAATCATTTTACAATGTTGTGTCAAATTCCAGTGTTCAGCACAATTTTTCAGTCATACATGGACATATACACACTCATTTTCACATTTTTTTCTCTGTGAGCTACCATAACATTTTGTGTATATTTCCCTGTGCTATACAGTATAATCTTGTTTATCTTTTCTACAATTTTGAGATCCCAGTCTATCCCTTCCCACCCTCCGCACCCCTGGCAACCACAAGTCTGTATTCTCTGTCTATGAGTCTAATTCTCTCCTGTATTTACACTTTGTTTTTGTTTGTTTGTTTTTGTTTTTGTTTTTTAGATTCCACATATGAGCGATCTCATATGGTATTTTTCTTTCTCTTTCTGGCTTACTTCACTTAGAATGACATTCTCCAGGAGCATCCATGTTGCTGCAAATGGTGTTATGTTGTCGGTTTTTATGGCTGAGTGTATTCCACTGTATAAATATACCACATCTTCTTTACCCAGTCACCTGTTGATGGACATTTAGGCTGTTTCCATGTCTTGGCTGTTGTAAATAGTGCTGCTATGAACATTGGGGTGCAGGTGTCATCCTGAAGTAGGGTTCCTTCTGGATACAAGCCCAGGAGTGGGATTCCTGGGTCATACGGTAATCTATAGATTTAATGCAATCCCTATCAAATTACCCAGGACATATTTCACAGAACTAGAACAAATCATAATAAAATTTATATGGAACCACAAAAGACCTAGAATTGCCACAGCACTACTGAAGAGAAAGAAAGAGGCGGGAGGAATAACTCTCCCAGACTTCAGACAATACTATAGAGCTATGGTCATCAAGACAGCATGGTATTGGTACAAAAACAGACATATAGACCAATGGAACAGAATAGAGAGCCCAGAAATGAACCCACAAACTTTTGGTCAACTCATCTTCGACAAAGGAGGCAAGAATATACAATGGAATAAAGACAGTCTCTTCAGCAAATGGTGTTGGGAAAACTGGACAGCAGCATGCAAAACAATGAAGCTAGAACACTCCCTTACACCATATACAAAAATAAACTCAAAATGGATCAAAGACTAAACATAAGACAAGATAAAATAAACCTCCTAGAGGAAAACATAGGCAAAACATTATCTGACATACATTTCAAAAATTTTCTCCTAGAAGAAATAAAAGCAAGAATAAACAAATGGGACCCAATGAAATTTACAAGCTTCTGCACAGCAAAGGACACCATAAGTAAAACAAGAAGACAACCTACATCTGGGAGAAAATTTTTGCAAATGAAACCAACAAAGGCTTGATCTCCAGAATATATAAGCAGCTCATATGACTTAACAAGAAAAAAAAAAACAACCCAATCCAAAAATGGGCAGAAGACTTAAACAAGCAATTCTCCAAGGAAGACATACAAATGATCAATAGGCACATGAAAAAATGCTCAGTATCACTAATTATCAGAGAAATACAAATCAAAACTACAATGAGGTATCACCTCACACCAGTCAGAATGGCTGTCATTCAAAAATCCACAAATGACAAATGCTGGAGAGGCTGTGGAGAAAGGGGAACCCTCCTACACTGCTGGTGGGAATGCAGTTTGGTGCAGCCACTGTGGAAAACATCAGAGGGTCTTGATGCTGAACTTCAGACTGGTGGTCAAGAGGGGGAGAGGGGAGGGGTGAGGATGGAGGAGCAGGGAGTGGGTGGTGGTGGTGATGAATTTCTTCCAGCCTTGGTAAGCTCACTGAGCTGGAGAAGTGGTGCCCAGCCGGCAGGAGCAGCCAGTGGGGAGGGCTCTGGGGCAGGGAGCCAGCCTCTGGCCTACCCCTCTCCCAGCCCCCTACACCAGGCCTGCAGGGTTATAGGTCCCCCAGGCCCGGGACGCTGCAGGCAGGCCAGGCCAGGCCCAGCAGCACCAGTGAGCTAGTTCCCCACTCCCTTTGCCCCGCCCACGCCCCCGGCTGGAGTGGGAGGAAGGTGCATGGCTTCCTGGTGGGCTCTGATCTCTGCAGGGCCCGGGGCCTCCCTGGACCCACTGCAGGCAAGTGCAGCTCAGAAGGAGATCCAGTTGCTCCGTCTGGGGGCTCAGGGATCTAGGCCAGGGAGAGGCAGGCTTAGAACTTCCTTGCCTGGCCTTTATGATATTGTGATTTATAATAAAAAAAATTTTTTTTGGTCTTTTTCCCCACTTCCGGCAAAGAGCTCACCAAAACCCTTGGAATTTCCTAAGCGTTAAGAGCAATAAAAGTGTCCTGATACTCATAAGAAACCCTTTCAGCCACACACCTGAATTTACATTAGTGAGGTGATGGGTGGAAACCCCCTTGGATGGAGGCTGGTTGCCAGGGGAACCAACCACCTGATTAAAGATTGGAACTTCCGGTGTCGCCCACCTCCAGGAAAGGAAGACCGACTGGAGGTTGAATCAATCACCAACCGCCAAAGATTTAATCAAACATGCCTGTGTGATGAGGCCCTCATAAAAGGCCAAAAGGACGGGTTTGTAGAGCCTCTGGGTTGTGAACTCATGGAGAGTGGTGAACCTGGAGACGGGGTGAAGCTCCGCCCCCTTTCCCCATACATTGCCTTGTGCATCTCTTCCATCTGGCTGTTTCTGAGTTAACATCCTTTTATAATTACCTGGTGATCTAATAAGTTAAATATTTCTCTGACTTCTGTGAGCTGCTCTATGAAATTAATCAAACCCAACAAGGGGCTCATGGGAACCTCTGATCTATAGCCAATCCGTCAGAAGCAGGAGTGACAACCTGGACTTGTGACTGGCATCAGAGTGGGGCAGCGGGACAGTCTTGTAGGACTGACGTGGGATCTGATGCTGTCTCCAGGAAGATACTGTCAGAACTGAGTTGAATTGTAGGACTCCCAGCTGGTGTCAGAGAATTGCTTGGTGGTGGTGGAGAAAAACACACCTGCAGCCATGAAGGTGCATAGGAGTGGAGGAGCTAGGAAGATGTGGGACTTCCCTCCCATACCTCCCCCTTGACATGTGACACTTCTCTGCCCTCCTCTCCCATTCCGTGGTCTCTCACTCCCCAGAATCTTCCTCCATAACCGCTTCATCCCTCCCAAGATTTCCTGTCCCCCAGCTCTAGTCTCAATCTGGTCTCAGGCAGAGTAATTTCACTCTTTGAGCATCCCCACACCCAACATCAGCATTGCCTTCAAGAATCTGAAAGGTCATTAGACCATCAGACTGAGTACTCGACGCATGTACTTAGGGAACGGAAAGGACTCCCAGCTACCAAAGAGATGGGTCGGGGGGAGGACTTGCAAATATCTTTTGCATATAGTAATAATAAGACACGCAGCATGATAGTACATTGCTAAGAGTTATAAAATATTTATGTCATTAAAATTACTAAGTAATCATAATGGCTGACTTTTATTACACATTTGCACAGTACCAAGCAACATCCTAAAAGCTTTACCTAAGATCTCTTACTTAATGTTCACAGCGAGCCCTTGGAGCATCTTCTCTGTCGTAGCCTGGGGAACTGAGATTCAGGGCGCTTGGGTGATTTCTCAAGGTCACATGCTTATTAAGTAGATTCGCATCCAGATCTGCTGGCCTCCAGAGGCCGACCTCTAAACCACTGATGCCATCAGGACAGAATCCAACCGAAGATCCAGGGGCTCAGTCACTATAATAGAGACGAGATGCCTTCAGAAGAGCAAGAAAAATGTCAGAAATACGCAGGAATAAACGTACGGGCAAGCAGGCAAGGCCGAGGCGGCTTACCAAAGCTCAGCTCACAAGGAAGTGTGGGCGGAGGGAGCACAGATCATGTTCCTAAGGTTGTAAGGTTCATGCTCCTCAAATTACCCCATTAATTTGTTGTCATGCCACTAAAAATCCCATTAGTGCTTGGGAGATCTTGGCAAATTAACTAAAATTAATTTGGAGGAAAAAAATACTCAAGAGGAGCCAAGAAAATGTTCAGGAAATGCAAGGAGCAGGGGAGCTCACACTAGCCACTCATTCTTTCAGTGGATATATACTGAGCACCTATAATATACCAGATGCTGGAGATAGAGGTACCATCTCTGTCCTCAAGAAGCTTACAGTCTAGTGGATCCTAAAATATGCTATAGACTAGGGGCATGTAAATGGTGGGGCTCTGGGGCAGAAACAGACAGAAATGGTGAAGGCCCAGACATAGGCTCTGAAAAGCAGGGGGCGGGGACCCAGAAAATAATCACCATGACGGTGTTTACTGAGTGCTCTGTGTGTGCCGCATCATTGCATCCCCTCTGCAGTGCTGTGAACCAGGAGCCCTGATGATCCCCACTTTACACATAAACCCAGAGGTGTTAGCCTGCTCAAGGCTACGTAGCAAAATCCAGACCCAAGTCTGCCCAACTCCGACGTCCCAGCTTGGAAGCAGTACAGGGATGTGATAGGACCCCCAAGACACCTCAGATCAGTAGGGAAGTGGCTGAGTCAATCAGTTGTGTGGGGATAATTATTTGAGAGATGCTTAACTTGATTTTATTTATTTATTTTTAATTGAAGTATAGTCAGTTACAATGTGTCAATTTCTGGTGTATAGCATCATGTCCCAGTCATACATATACACACATATGTTTGTTTTCATACTCTTTTTCATTTAATGTTATTACAAGAGTTCCCTGTTCTATACAAAAGAAATTTGTTTTTTATCTATTTTTACATAGAGTAGTTAATATTTGCAAATCTCAAACTCCCAAATTTATCCCTTCTCACCCCCTTTCCCCTGGTAACCAGCAGATCTGTTACCAGGTCTGTGAGATTGTTTCTGTTTTGTAGGTAAGTTCATTATTGCCTTCTTCTTCTTCTTTTTTTTTTTTTAGATTTCACATATGAGTGCTATCATATGGTATTTTTCTTTCTCTTTCTGGCTTACTTCACTTAGAATGAGGATCTCCAGGTCCATTTACTTTGCTGCAAATAGCATTGGTTTTTCTTTTTTATGGCTGAGTAGTATTCCATTATATAAACATACCGCAACTTCTTTATCCAGTCATCTGTTGATGGACATTTAGGTTGTTTCCATGTCTTGGCTATTGTAAATAGTGCTGTTATGAACATTGGGGGTATATGTATCTTTTTGAATTAGAGTTCCCTCTGGATATATACCTAGGAGTGGGATTGCTGGATCATATGGTACATCTATTTTTAGTTTTTTGAGGAATCTCCATGCTGTTTTCCATAATGGCTGCACCAAACTGCACTCCCACCAGCAGTGTAGGAGGGTTCCCTTTTCTCCACACCCTCTCCAGCATTTATTGTTAGTGGACTTTTGAATGATGGCCATTCTGACTGGTGTGAGGTGATACCTCATTGTAGTTTTGATCTGTATTTCTCTGGTAATTATTGATACTGAGCAGTTTTTTCATATGCCTATTGGCCATTTGTATGCCTCCATTGGAGAATTGCTTGTCTAGGTCTTCTGCCCATTTTTGGATTGGGTTGTTTGCTTTTTTGTTAGTAAGTTGTATGAGTTGTTTATATATTCTGGAAATTAAGCTTTTGTCCATCACATCATTTGGAAATATTTTCTCCCATTCCATGGTTGTCATTTTTGTTTGTGCATGATTTCATCTGCTGTGCAAAAGCTTATAAATTTAATAGGGTCCTATTTGCTTATTTTTACTTTTATTTAGGTAGACTGCCCTAAGAGAACATTGCTAAGATTTATGTCAGAGAATGTTATGCCTATGTTTTCTTCTAGGAGGTTTATAGTGTCTTGTCTTATATTTAAGTCTTTAAGTCATTCTGAGTTTATTTTTGTGTATGTTGTGAAGGGTATTCTAACTTCATTGATTTACATGCTGCTGTCCAGTTTTCCCAATTAACTTGAATTTAAAGACAAATTTGAAACAGATTTGAGATTTAAGTGTAAGACAAAACCCATAAAAGTAATAGAGAAAACAAAGGGGAAAATTATTTATAATTTTGAGTTGAGAAAGGTATTTCCAACAGGACAGTAATGATAAAAGAAAAGATCAGTAGATGTAACAAATTGCAACTTAAAGCTTCTATTATATATAAAATGGATAAACAATAATTTTCTTCAGTATAGCATAGGGAACTATATTCAATATCTTGTAGTAACCTATAATGAAAAAGAATATAAAAACCAATATATGTATGTATATGCATGACTGGGACATTGTGCTGTACACCAGAAATCGACACATTGTAAACTGACTATATTTCAGTAAAAAAATAAAAATTTAAAAATTAAAAAAAAACCTTCTTTATAGCCCAAGTCATGGAGACCAAGAACAAAATGAGAAAATATATTCACAACATAGATGGTAGACAAAGCTCCTTGGTTTTCAAGGTGGTCTTAGAAGCCCATAAGGATAAGAAAATCACCTAATTAAAAAATGGGCAAATGGCATGAACAGGTAACTCTGGAAAGAGAGACAATCAAAGAATGACGAGCAGGTTGTTGCCCACACATTGCCCCTTCCGTACAATAGAATATAATTTGGGAATTAGTCAGAATGAGGTTCAAATTTTATTGACATGAAAAAAAAAGCAGGAAGTTAAGTGAAACTTTTAAGCTACATTTTAAAACTATAGTTTAAAAATTTTTTATTTATTGTGTGTGTGTGTGTGTGTGTGTGTTTAAGATTCAAATTGCCTGGGTTAGAATTGGGCAAATTCTTCAACCTGGTTTCCTCTTCTAGAAAATGAGGAATAACTGTATCATCTTCAAATAGTTGTCTTTTGAGTATTAAAACATGTGCCATCTTAGAACAATGCTAGGGACATACAAAATGCTCAGTAACTGGGAGCTCTCACCATCATTCTCCATAGAGAAAAAGCAAAAAACAAAAAACCCAAAAACTTAGAAGAATACACATCAAGTTGTTCATTGTCCACACCTCTGCGGGAAGGGGTCGGGGTGGGGATGACACTATTACATTGGACTTCAGGCACATCTACGTTAATTTAAATGTTCATAACAAGTGTGTTTTCTTTGGAAACTAAAAGACAGCTGTGGGGAAGATTTCTCCTCTAAGTGGAGGACCTATCAGTCAAGAAGGAGAAGAAAGTGGAGCTGATGGTCAGAGCGAAGCAGAGATGCCTCCCGGTCCCCAGAGGGAGAGCAGCGACAGAAGCAGCTGCAGGGAGTGGGAATGGTTGGCAGTCAGCTTCCCTTAAGGCAAGGCAGTGATTTGTTTATGGAATTGCTCTGTATTTTTACCAAAAACACCCTGTTCCTTTTTTTTTTTTAACTTAAGTTAGTTTAAATAGCTTTTTGTTCCTGGTAACCAAAAAATTCTGACCCAAACAAGTAGCTGATAAGAAAATATACTCAACCTTACTCCTTACTGAGAAACAAAGAATTGCAAACTAGAACACAGTGATATCCTTTTTTGCCTATCATGTGGAAAAGTATTTAACAGACTGTTAAACAGTCAGGGAGGGGGGGATGAAAAGAGCCAAGATGCACACACAGCTGCCACTGAAAGCAGACATTTGGTCAGTCTTCGGGAGAGCACTTAGCCATGAATCTATTTGCTCTTAGATCTAGAGATTTCACCTTGAAAAATTTTCTAAGGAAAATCTTGGACCAGTTCATGAAAATGCAAGTTCAAGGGTGATGACATTGTTTATATTGGTGAGAAAACTGAAATCAACGTAGGTGTTCATCAGAGGAAGAACTGTTAAACAAGTGGGACACCAGGTCAGATGGTGGCCAGACGATCTCTGGTACTCACACCCGTGTTCAATGCCTTCCCCTTGAGCGTGGGCGGGACCCATATCTTGCTTCCAACCAATGGAATACCTCAGTGCTAAGTGGATATCACTCTGTGATTGGATTACAAAAGATCCTGACTTCTGTTCCACTAGTAGGTGCTCTGCCTTGCCAGCTTTGATGAAGCAACTTGCCGTGTTGAGGAGGACCACCTAGCAAGGAAGTGAGAGTGGCCTCTGGCTAACAGTCCCTGAGGAGCTCAGGCTAGCAACCCAGAAGGGACTGAACCCTGTTAGCGAATACGTAAGTAAAATTGAAAGTAGATCCTTCCCCACTCAAGCTTTCAGAAGAGAACACAACCCAGGCGACAACTTGGTTACAGTCTAGTAAGAAACCCCGAACAGACCACCCAGCTAAGCCGCACCCAGACTCCTGACTCACAGAAGCTGTGAGATAATAAATGAGAGTTGTTTTGAGACATCAAGGTTTATAGTAATTTGTGCTGCAGCGATAGATCACAGATACAGAAACTGCGTCACTGTTCAGAAGGGTTGCGTTAGATCTATTTGCATAAATATAAGGAAATGTCTGTGCTACTCCTGTCTTTAAAAAAAAAAAAGTAGGTGGCAGAAGAGTATATGTGAGATGATCCCATTTTTACATACAAATGTCTAAAAACATTTTCATGAGTAGCTAAAAATCTGGAATGAGATATAGGTCAGATTATTCATAAGCTTATCCCCGGGGGAGTAGGATTTTGGGAAACTCACTTGACCCAAATGGTTTGAATTTTTACAACAAGCTTTATTGCTTTGAGAAGCAAAAGACAATAATAATGAAAGATTTCCGCCTAGAAAAAAAAACAGTAATAATAATAATCTATGGTTAAAACATCAAAGAACTTGATAAAAGACTTTGTCATTTGTGGCAGAGGCTACTTAGTGGCCAGTCCAGCACCTCCGTTCCCTTTGCCTGCCGTACACATAGAGGCTGGACGGGTCCCACTGTCACTTTGCAAGTCTCCCTTGCAGCTAGGGGTGACCACGTGGTAGGTCTGGGCAAATGAGACGTAAGTTGAAGTCCGAAAGGGGGACAGATGTCACCGGCTCCCTCCCGCCTCCCTTTCTTCTGGCCCCCCACAGAGACCCCCTGGTGGGAAGTGGCCAACAGCAGAGCACGCGCCCCGTGCTATGAAAGCGGAAGAGCACCAGGCAAAGATGTTTCCAAGAAATTCAGTGGGATCCAGCCTGGGAACTTAAAGTGGAACTTCTGGAGAAAGTAATATCGAAGCTTGGCAGCCAAGTGTGTGGAGAGGAAAAAGGAGAAATGTCCCAAACAAGAGAAAAATGGAGTCACCACCTTCCAGAAGGGCAGCAAATTGAGGATGGGGTTATATTGTCTGCACATTTGTATATTTCCTCCTTGAAGCAAGATGTGCTCAGCTGTGAATTATAAAAAACCTGACTCACAGTGTATTGCATTATTCCACAAGTGAAAAAGATGGGAGACTGGTGGTCTCCAGGGCTGGTCCAAGAGCCCGACAGTCTGTGGGTTCTGAGCTCATCTCTTTCTTTCATGTTTCGTTCCCTCCTGGTCCCAACACGGCTGTCTCAGCTGGAGGATCTAAAGAAGGAGGCAGCAGATCAAGCAGGCCAGGTAGCAGGCCAGGTTGCTTCCTGTCTCTCCTTCCTGTCACAGGAGGGAAATTTCCCACCCCACTGCACCAGGCCCCACGCCAAGACTTCCTCGTGGTCTCATTGGCCAAACTGGGTCACGTCCACCTCTAATGGAGACTGGAAAAGTGAGTATCTAACCCTGCAGCCTTTAAGGTGGATAAAGACAGGACAAAAAGGGGTGGAAACCACTGTGTAGACAACAGCCATGCTCCCTGCACCTGCCTGGACCAGGGACAAGATGCCCAAGACTTCTTAGGCTGGACCCCAGGCTCGCCTTTAAACTCCCTGTCTCCCAAGACTCTGATTAATGAGCCAGCCCAGCATGATCCCCAGACCTGGCTCTTCTTTTGTTCCAGGATATTGTCCTCTTACTGGAGTCCCCAATTCTGGGCTGCCCGTGTCTGTCAACATGTCCTCCAGCTGCTCGGAATATTCTATCCCAGCCTTGCTTTCAGACATGCTGATAGCTCTTCTTCTGTGCATTAGTCAGGGTTCTCCAGGGAACAGAACCAGTAGAATATGGAGAGAGAAAGAATTATTTTAAGGAATTGGCTCATGCCATTATGGAGGCTGCCAAGTCCAAAATCCTTAGGGTGGGCTGGCTGGCAGAGACTCAGACTGAATGCATCATCTCCTACTCCAGATTCCCACATAAGAGTCTATTTTGCTAGTGGAGTGGGCCAGGAGAGCAAACTGGTTAAAAGCAGGGGCTTTGGAGGTGGTCCAGTGCATCCCCCAGCTAGTTGTGGAAACTTGGAGAAAACGCTGACATTCTGAGCCTCAGTTTCCTCATCTGCAGCCTGGGGGACCTAGCATGGACCTCACAGGACTGTAGTGACAATTACTTGAGATGATGCTCTATGTAATGAACACAGCATCCAGTATACAGAGGATGGTAGGTACTCAACAAATTGTGTTTCTTCCTATCCTTTGAGCTGTAACTGGGGCATCACACAATCTTAGAGGGACATAGCCAAGTCCAGGCTCCTTGGAGTAGCCCTGGTGGGGCAGGAACCTGCTGTGTCAGTCTGGTGACTCCCAGTCCTGAGATGTTTCCAACACGTCTCTCAAGACTCAGAGCATGGGGTGGCCAGGAAACTCTGCACCCCACATCACCTAACCACAGTCTCAGGTACCCTACCACAAACCCAGAGCCATCCCAGCGCTCAAGAGAGAGACAAAAAATAACTGATGGCAAAAACCAGGGGGTTTCATTGGAATTTTCCGCAGACCACTTCGGTAAATGTTATCACCATGCCGTGTCATTCGTTATCTTAATTGTTGCAGTGTTTTTTTTTTTTTGTTTTTTTTGTTTTTTTAGTTTAAAGCTGTCAGACTTCACAGAGATTACTCATCCAAAGAGAGCCTTTTTTTTTTTTTTTTTTTTCTGTTCTGGTCAAAGAGTGCTTTGGGTTTCCTCAGAATGAGAAGTTTCTTCCGGCTTCTTTTGAAAGATGGTTCTTACACAATCAGAGCAAGAAGGAACTGGAGGCCATCAGATCCCAAAGCCCTCTTGCAAGGTGGGGAGACTATTAGTGAGAATGATGACTTCTTAGATGATCAAAGGGTTTAGTTTCCAGCTCTCGTACAGAACTGGTAACTTGTGAGCTGGAAGGGGTTACAAATGACATCCCAATCTGTTGGGTTGCCAACTGTAAATGCCTCACTTTACAAATATGAAGGGTATCACTTCCCTATTCAGACCCTCCAGTGGCTCCGTATCTTTGAGGATGAAACTGGCACGCCTCACCACGGCCTTGCACCAATACCATCTCCAACCATCATCCTTCTTTCTCATACTCTCAGCCAGGATGGACGTCTTCCCTGCCGAGGCCAAGCCTGTCCGTACCTTGGGGCATTTGCACCTACTGCTCCTTCTACACGAGACACTGGTCCCCCTTAACTTCAGATACCTGGCTCAGCTCAAATGTCACATGCTCAGAAAAACCTTCTCCAACTGTCTTAAAGAAAGTACCACCCCCGGTCACTCGCAATTACATTACCCTTCTTTGCTTCTCTCACAGCAATTCTCTCTAGCTAAAATTATCTGCCTTGCTCATCATCTTTTTGCTCCTTCCAGCACGTCAGATCCTTGTCTATCTTGTTCATCACTGTGTCCCAGAGTTAACCCAATGCCTGACACATAGTGGGTCCAATGTCGTGTGTTCAAGGAAGGAATGAATGAATGTAATGTCCATTTCTTCTTTCACGTGGGCTTCATCCAAACTCTTTGAGGCAGACATTACTGTCATGCTTATTTACTGGTCAAGGAAATGGGCTCAGAGATGCAAACCGCTTCCCAAGCCCCGTATCTACTTACTCATTGCTTTGCAGCAAACCACCCTAGAGTTTACTGGCATAAAACAACGAGAAAGCATCATTTCTCTCAGTTCTGGGGGCTGGCTGGGTGGTTCTTCTGCTAGGCTTGTCTGAGTTCACCTGTACGGCTGTGAGAGCTGGGGCAGCTGGCCGTCCCCCTCTGTGTAGCCATTCAGATGTCTTCACAGTCTGGTGGTCTCAGGGCATCATCCCGAGAGAGTAAAAGTTGAAGGACCAAGACCTCTTAAAGGCCTAGCCTTGGAAATGGCACAGCATCTCTTCCACTGGGTTCTATCCATCATAGCAAGTGACGAGGCTGGCCCAGATTAGGGGAAGGGATATAGACTCCAGTCTTGATGGGAGGTGCTGTCACACGGCCAAGGAGCCGGGGCCATGCTGTGGCCACCTCTGAAAATCTATCACAGACAGTAAGTGCTGGAACCAGCCTGAACGAACCTCTGACTCAACAAGGAACACCTAGGGACCCCGATGATCTGTGACTCCAGAAATCTAAATGGCCAACATCACTCATATTACATGTCCACTGGGGCTGGCTGGGGTTCTGAGACTTCATTCTGGAACTTAAAGTTTGGGAGCAACCTCTCTCTTGAACACTTCCTGAGCAGAGCCAGTCTCGTGACAGAGAGGAAAGAGACCAAGACGTACTGGCCCAGAGCCCCTGCACAGAAGTGACACAAATCATATCCATCAATGTGTCAGTGGCTTATTAGGCACAGACAGTTCATCCTCTCCCTGGGAGGGACACAGAATAATCTCATCCACATGGAGTCCATTTTTCTCTTCAGATCCTTAAAAAAAACCAAAACACCCTTCACAAAGACCAAATCTGTCTCATTCTATTTCAACTGTTGGTCCAAGTACTGCTGTCACATTTCTCCCTCTGCCCACAGAGCCCTGCAGAGAGACAAAGGTCACTGGAGCCCTCTCTTCTCCAGGGTGCAATACATCCCAGTCTTTCAGGCCACCCAGTGTGAAAATCTGCCATAATCCTTCACTGGTCACAGGATCAAGTTCAAAGTCCTACCTGTGTCCTTAGAAGCTCCCCCACAATCTGATTCCTGCCAGCACGCCAGTCTGCATTCCCTGGACGTCCCAGGCTGTGTGATGCCCCGTGCCTCTCTCTACGCTGTTTCCTCTGCCTCCGTGGCCCTTCTGCTGTTCTCCACCTTGTGAAATGTCATTTTCCTTTTAAGATCTGCCTCCAAAACCACTTCCCTCTGAAGTAGATTTCTGTTGCCTTTGACAGGGTCAATCAATTTTTCCTTTCTCCCAACTTCTTCATCATAGCATCTGTTCATTCACTCATTCATATTTATTGAGCATTTATTACTGCTTCAGGCTCTGGGGAGACACAGGGAGTAATATATGCAAGTTTCCTGCTCCCTTTTGCGTTATATTCTGGAGTGCTAAAACAGGCAATAAGCGCAAAAACAAATAAATAAACAAAATAATTTTAGATAGTGGTGTTTTTGTTACAATGAAAGAGGGATGGTATATGAAAAACCCTGTGGCAAGGAGGTGACTGCGCTAGGTAGGATGATCAGGCCTCATGGCGTCTGACACTGGAGCAGCTGTGGGAAGATGTGGGGGAAGAGCATTCCTGGCAGAGGAAACAGTCCGTGCAAATGGCCTGTGGTCTGCCAGCTTGGCCTGTTCCCAGCACAAGGAGAAAGATGCTGTGGTGGCAGAGGCACACAGAGGGAGGCAGCGAGTGGTGACACATGAGATTAGAGAGGTCATGTTGATGGTGATAGGGAGCTTGGACTTTATTCTAACTGCAGCAGGAAGTCATAGGAGGGTTTTCAGCAGAGGAGTAGGCAGGTGTGATCTGATTTATACTTTCCTGAGATGACCTATGCTGATTTGTGAATTGCTGGAGAGCCAGAGCAGTCTGTGAGATGAGCTTGGAGGCTCTGTGTTTCCAGGATGCTGGTGACTTGGATGCACTGCCTCCAACAGCCTCCCCCAGAGGCTGTAACCTCAGAGCTCTAGGGGACTGTGACATTGGTCTCTGCGTGTCAGAACACGGATAGCATAGAGGAGCCCACAGAGACAAAATGACTCGAGGTGGTGTGTCAATCAGCAGCAGCACACGCCTGAACCTTACACTCAGTGGAACCAGCTATCTTTCCCTCTCCTTTGTCAAGTTTCTGCAGAAACTGCCCTCCATGTATCAGGTTCCCCGGGGAATCAGGGGCAGCCCATCTGACTGCCTACCTCTCCTGCACTGGGTTAGCAACCCCAGCCTGGCACAATGCCCTTGGCCATCCTGCCTACCTAGGCTCCCCACACTGAGGTCTGCGTGGTTAGCACAGTAGCCTTGACATCTTGACATGTAAGAGGTAAGTTCTCCCATCTGAGCCTCTTTTTTCTCATCTGGAAGGTGGGCATAATTTTTCTTACTCAAAGAGCCCCTTTTCCCAAAACTCCCCTCCCTACCTCTTCTCTCTCTCTTCTGCTGTCAAGTAGAACAAATCCATTCTGGGGTTTTCTGAAGCTCCACTGATCTTTTTTTGAGAATTAATAACTCTGAACTCAATGATTTTTCTGGGCCCTTGAGCATCCGGCCCTCTGTTTCCAGACACAGATCCCAGAATTGTCCAGACAGTCACTTTGAAACCAGTTCTTTCTCCCTGTCTAGCTTGATCCCAGGTGGCTGGGAGCTGGACACCCAGGTAAGGAGTGCCACCTGATCCCGTGGGTCTAGCCCTCCCTGGGCAGGCCCTCCAGTTGTGCGTGGAAGCGGTGCTGGGCCACAGCTGGAAGTCCCCTTCCACTCAGCCAGTTACCCACATCTGGGTCCCAGGCCAGGCAGTGGGGGCAGTGGGCGGGGTGGGGGGGGGGAGGGAAGCGAGAGAAAGAGAAGGCAGTGTGACCGAAAGAGAGTCAAATGAGGAAGCGTTAGAGCCAGAGAGAGAGAGGGAAAGAAGGTCCAGGAGAAAGAAAAAGAAAGTGTTGGAGACTGTGGGAGAGAGTGCGGAGAGGGAGTGTGAGTGTGTGCGCGCCGCGCACGGAGCGCGGGGGGGAGAGGAGAGAGGGAGAGGGAGGGCGAGGAGGGAGAGAAAGACTTGGAGAGAGAAGGAAGGGAAGGAGCTGTTGGGAGCCAGGAGGAGCGAGTTGGGGGCGGAGACGAGGAAGTGGGTGCGAGGCGCAGGGCGCGGGCGGGGCGCGCCGCCCGCTGCATCCCTGCCCGGGGCCGAGCCGGCGCGGGCGCAGGACGGAGGCGAGCCCGAGCGGAGCCACCGCGGCCGCCGCAGCAGCTCCAGGTAACGCGGCCGCCGCCCCGCGGGGCCCGGGCTCGGGATGGGGTCCACCGGCGGCCGCCGGCTGGGCCGCCCCGAGCGGCTGCTCCCGGTTCCCCGCGGCGGTCGTGACCCTGACCCCGGGATCCAGCCCTGACCCCGCTGTGCGCTGGCTGTGCCTGACCTTGGGCGAGTCCCGCCGCCGGCGAACCTCACTCTCCTTCTGTGACCCGCGGGGGTGGTGCCCGCACCCTGGGATGCAGCCCTGCTCCGTCCGCCGTGGTGCTCGGGCGTGGGGTCGGGTGGAGGTCCCCTCTGCCCCCGTGGGGGTGGATTTGGAAAATCCACTTTCGCCGAAACAGCCCCTGTTTTGTCCCTGGGTCTGGGCGCTGGCGCTTTCTCAGGGTGGTGTGTCTGTGGGAGCATGGAACGACTTTCTGCTTAAGGAAAGCCGGAGAAGGGCCGAGGGCTGGCGGGGAGGGGGCTCCCAGCTCCTCAGGGAGCCTCGGTCCTCCTGGGCTGCCGCCTCCGCCTGCCCGGATGCTTGGGAGCGAGGACCCGGCAGCCCTCGGCCAGGCGGGAGTCTTCCCCGAGCATCTGGAGAGCGAGGCTCTGGGATGAGCCAGGCAAGTGGTCCAGGCTTGGAGGCTGGGAAACCCACTTCTGCCGCTTAAGTAGCGCTGTTGACCTTGAGCATGGGAGCCTCAGTTTCCTCCCCCAGGAAAGGGGGCCTGCTAACGCTGCCTTTGCGATGGCTGTGAGGATAATGAGGTTAGACAGGAAAGTACTGCGGGTTGTGGTATTCCCGAAGGGCGGCTGTTACACCCCACTCGGGGTGACCAGAGTCCTGGAGCTGGTTACCTTCTGGAAACTCGTTTGTATGTGGCAGGTCCTCTCTGGTCTACTTTGCCAGAGATGGTCAGTGGCTCAGCTGGGCACGAATCAGGGCCCAGTGAATCTGGGGGGCCCAAGACCCCCACCCCCCAGCCCAGACACACATCCTGATGGTTCTTTTAGACATGAAATCTGTTAAGATGACAGCTTATGTCCTCATGAAGACTCCTGGCGGAACCTCTCCAAGCCTCAGTTTCCCAGTTTGTAATAGAAAGTTAAGAGCTACTCCTTATTCATGAGATTGCTGTTGCTTGAGGTTATGAAAGACTATTAGATAGATTACATTTATTGACACCTCTGACCCTGAGACATGAGGAGAATCGAACAAAACAAGGAAAGAATATTTCTCCAGCACCTGCCCCGTGCAGGCCTGGTACTCGGTGTGTTATGTATACAGTATTGGTGATAGCCATCAACCATAGCGATCAGAATCATCATGGAAATGCCATTAAACCCCAATTTACAAACAAAAACCAAGACCCACAGGAGTCCGTGATTTCCACAGAGTCACACTGGTGGGAAGTGCCTGCACAGGGATTGGCCCTAGTTCCGTCTGACTCTGGAGTGTTTCTACTGATACCAAACCACCTCCAAAATATGGCTGTGGATGGTGTCCGGCATGAGGCCTGGGGTCTAGTTAGCTGGTTTCTTGATGACTGTTTCTTGTTAAATACGTAACAGAAGGAGCTGCGACACCATCACTGGAGAAAGTGATTCTGAAGATGGGCAGCGGGGTCGGGGTGCCTTGACCACATGGCAGGGGGTCTGGAAGGAAGGAAGGTCACTACTCAATACCAAGGAAGCAGATACCGGGCTGACTCATTCCAGCCCACCAACCTCCCTTCCCACCTCTGCCACCATGTCCCGGCTCACCTCGCCTCCGTTAACCCCAGCCTCGGCTGCTTCCTTGGCCTTCAAGGGCACTTGTCCTTCTGCATCACCCCCTAATGACTAACAGAACAGACCCTCCTGGCTGATGTGTCTGAGCAGAAAGCAGAGCCAGCTGTGGTCCATCTCCACTAATGCCCCGGAGAAGGAGAAACAGGATTAAGTCCCGAGCCCAAGGATTTAGCTCAGCTTGGGGAGGAAATCTCCGGGGATGGGAAAGTGAGCGTCCTGCTATGGGAAGATGGGCGTCCCGGCAGGCTGGAGAGGTTCCTTTGCCAAAAATGTTTTCAAAGAAGTGGAGGACATCCAAAGGAAATGATGGGAGTCTGAGCAAGGTTCTTTCAAATGGAAATAGTCATCCACAGTCAGAGAGCTCCTAAATGTCCAACAATTGGGGATTGATTAAGTAAATCATGGGATGACCGTGTGCTACTAAAAGTGGACAGTTATAATGAATGCAGACACACTTATGCATATGCATGTATATGGCACGGTCTCAAATTGGTAGCAAGCACTTAGAAAAAAGACTGGAAGGAAATAAGTCAAAGAGTGTTCACGACGTTTGCCAGGGGGAGATTTATGCCCTCTTTATAATTTCTGAACTTTCCAGATTGTATGCAATGGGCATGTACTATCATAATTAGCAGACACAGACCCGTCTGGCTTCTAATGGCAATAGAACCCACCCACTCCCACTCCCACTCCCACTCGCACTCCCACCACCTCCTCCCAGCAGCCAGGACAGGGCTGGTGCATCGATGCTTGTCAGTAATAGGGACACCTCTGTGTTGAGGCCTGGCAGGCACCTTAGAAGGAAGAAGGAGTGCCAAATTATCGATACCATGAATATCTGACATTGTTTATGCTCTTACTGTGTGCTCCTGGTGGCCCCTTTGAGGCGGCTACAATCAATACCCCATTGTACAGAGAAGAACCCAGGAGTCAGATCCCACCAGCCACTCGCCCAGCATCACACAGGATGTAAGCACAAGCCATCTAAACTCAAAGCCTGTGCTCCTAACCAGAGTCAGGAAGGGTCAACAGAGTCCACTGGCTGACTTTGCAGCACGTATCACAGAAACCCTGGGGGGAGTGATGCATATTTGCACGGCACAGGGGAGGAAAGGACTCAGCAGGGACCTCCAAAGTGCCAGGCTTTGTGCTGAATGCTGGAGACCCGAAGGTATATAATGTGCCTCCCCTGCCCAGGTGTGAGGGGGAGCGACATGTAAACGGTGTCCGCAGGGCTTCGATGGTGGGGGGGTTCTTTCAGAAACTTGAGAAGACAAAGCGATAAGGTTCCCCCAGAAGAGATGGCATCTGAAATGGTTCTGGAAGGTTAAGCAGGAATTCATCAGGTGAGCAAGAGAGGTCTGAGCAGTGGTTCTCAACTGGAGACAGTTTGGTTCCCCAGGGGACATTTGTCAATGTCTGGAGATGTTTTTGATTGGCACAACTGGGGTGGGGGGCAGGGCACGTGCGGACGTCTCGTGGGTAGAAGGCAGGGATGCTGCTAAGAACCCCACCATGCACAGGATGGCATCCACAATGAAGAATTAATTAACCTGTCCAAAACGTCACCAGGACTGAGCTGAGAAACCCTGGGTCAGAAGAGAAGGGCATTCCTGAATCGGGATCAGCCTGCCCAAGGCATCCAGAGACATTTGCTAGGTACCTCCTTTCAGCCTGTGATTGCACTGCTAGCCCTCTGACTTCCCTGCTGCTGCTCTGCCCTCGTCACCAGCCACCAACCAGAACGGTCTCTTTTTTTAAAAAACATAAAAGCTTTATAGACATACAACTCCCATGCCATAAAATTCACCCGTTTACCCATTGCACCCTCTTCTAAGGAGTCACCGCATCATAACCCTACCTGTGTTAAGCCTAACATTTGACCAACCCGTGATACAAATGGACCAAGAAACCGTAACACGATTTGAGCGGTGCTTTTCCCTGCTTTGTTAGCCATCACGTGCACTAGTCTACCGCACAACTTTTCTTTTAACAAAGCTGGAATAGTCCTGGCTTCTTAAACTTCATATTTGGGTGTGCTAAGCTGCTATTCGTGTTCAGTATGAATAGTATTTAAGTTGAAACTATTGTTTAAAAAATTATATTTTTTTCCAAAAACATTAAAAAAAATAAATAACAGTAGAACTGAAAAAAAAAATATTTGGTCAGTTGCTTTTGGTCTATTCAGAGAGTTGTGTAACCATCGCTGCTACCTAAGTCCAGAACATTTTCATCTGCCCAAGAAGAAACTGTACGTATTGGCTGTCACTCCCTCAGTCCCACCCAGCCACTGGCCGGTCTTCTGTCTCTGTAGACATGCTTGCCATCTCATGCCAATGGAATCACACAGTGTCTGGCCTTTTGTGACTGGCTTATTTCGCTTGGCATCCTGTCTTCCAGGTTCTTCGATGTTGTAGCGCGTGTCTGTATTTCATTCCTTTTTATGGCTGAAATAATATTCCGTTATTCGTAGAGCACATTTTGTTTATCCATTCATCAGTTGATGGGTGTTGGGGTTGGGTATTTTTTGGCTCTTATGAATGATATTGTTCTGAACATTTGTGTCCAGGATTTTATGAGGACATAAACTTTCACTTCTTTGGGGTATATACCTAAAAGTCAAATTACTGGGTCACATGGTAATACTGCATTTAATCGTTTGAGGAACCATCAGAGTGTTTTCCAAAGCAGCCGCATCATTTAACATTCCCATCAGCAGCAGTGTCTGCCGATTCCAGTTTCTCCACATCCTCACCCATGCTTATGAGCTGACTTTTGGATTCTAGCCATCCTGGTGGGTGTGAAATGGTATCACAGTGGTTTTGATTTGCATTCCGCTGATGGCTAATGAATTTGAACATCTTTGTGGGTGCTTGTTGGCCACTTGTGTATCTTGTTTGCAGATCAGTCATCTTTTAACACGTGGTTGCATCCTTCCCTTACTGAGACTGAAGGGCAAAGCCTGCAGAGGTATATAAGCCCCACACGCCTGGGTCATGCCCCGGCTTTTGACTGCATCTCCCCTCGCTCACTGCTCTAGCCACCCTGGCCTCCAAGCAGCAAGCTGGGCCCGTTGCAAGTCCCTTGCCAGGCTGGTTCCTCTGCCTGCATCACCAGGGAGCTCTGGGGACAGCCTCAGAATGGTCTTCCCTGTTCTCTCAGTTCAAGAGCCTCCTCTTATTCCCAGGCCCTTTCTAATACATCTCAAGGTTTCTTTTGATCATTCTTTTTATGATCTGATAAGATCCAGATGAACTGGTCTCCTGTGTGGCCTCAGGCAAGCAGCTGCCCCTCTCAGGGCCCCAGCTGCCCCACCTGAAAACCAGACTGGGAGCATAGTCTGATTTTGTAGGGGCTTTTCAACTTTGCCCTTCTTTGATATCGGCTTCCCTGTGACAGTGCTGCCAAGAGGGCTCAGGTCTGGCACCGCAGCAGTGAGAGAAATGTGGCTGGAGCCAAGTTGGTCATGGCTCGGAGCAGGCGGCATGGCTGATGAGTGCCAGCCCCGTGGGGACGGTCTCCAGGAGCACGTGGCAGCCTTGACCTGGCGCCCAGCCTCCAGCAACAGCAGGAAGAATTGTCAGCAGCTTCAGCAAAGACTGGACTCTTTGGCCATTTGTAGCTCTGGCATCACCCACTTCTCCTGTGAGAATAATCTTCTAAGCTTCAAACCCTCTCTGAGCACTATAGAGCCATTCAGTCCCCCACTCAGTCACTCAACAAACTCTTCCCAGGAGCCCACTTGTGCCTAGTCCTGGGCAGTGTAGTGAAGACACAGAGATGGATAAATGTGACACCTGCCAAAAGATTTGGGTGTAGTGGCGAAGGCAGACACTTGCAACAGTGGGACAGGTACAGCCCTAAAGCCATGAGCAAATCTCAAAGAGTCAAGTACACGTTGCCCCAGGGAGAATCAGGGAAGGATTCACAGAGCTGGGTATGGAGGTGGATGAGACGGAGCAGGTAGACAAAGAGTGTTGGGGTATTTCAGATGGAGAAGGAGGTGGGCAGAGACCCAGAACTGCAAAGCCTCCAGGTGTGCTCAGGGCATTCAGAACCACTAGGTTTTGCCTGAGGGGCCAGGGACAGGGGAAGGAGGTAAGAGAGGATTCGATTCCTGGGGGCCCAGATCATGGAAAGCTTGCAAGGGCAAGCTGAGGAGTTTGGACTTTGTCCCGTAGGCGGTGGGAGCCATGCAAGGATTTTAGGCTAAGGATGGAGGTGATCAGGTTGCCCTTTCTAGAATGTCCTTTCTCCAGACAGTGCCGAGGCAGGTGGGGCTGAGGAGAGGGCGGGAGACCAGGGCCCTAGTCAGGATGTCCGTGTTCTGGCCCAGTCCAGGGAAGCAGCGATAGGGGAGGCTGGAATGCTGCAGCTGGAGAGAAGGGAACAGATTCAAAAGCTGTCTGGGAAGTAAAAGCACATGAAGGAGACAGGGGAGTCTAAATAATGAACCACACCAGAAGAGCTGATGCCAGCCTCCTGGGGTCCCGGCTACGACAAGGAGGCACAGGAGCTGTGGGAGCTGGCGTTTGAGTGTGACATCTTCCAGGTGGCTGAGAGATGGAGGATAGAGGTGGCAGGAGAGGATGATCCAGACCCAGGGATTGGGATGTGCAAAGGCTCGAAGGGGCAAGAATGTGGAAAGTTAGAGGAAGGTGAGGCTTTCTGGGTGGCCGGAGCACAGAGGGCGTGATGGGTGGAGAGGAGGGGAAACGGAGTCTGGAGAAGGCAAGACGGGCAGAGATTGTGACATCAGAGGACAGTTAGAGCCCAGAGCAGGAGTCCCAGCTACAGCATCGCTGACGTCACTGCCAGACACGGAGCACTCGGTACCCACGGGAAAGCCCACCACTAGGGTCAATCAGTCCTCTCCTGGACCCCTTTCCACACTCCCAGGGCAAAGATGGATAAATGTCAGCCTAATTTTCAACCAGGAGGAAGGCAGACTCCCCTGAGCCCATGGATCAATTCGTTTGATGCAAACTGGGGCAAAATTCTCAAAGCCATAATGAAAAGTGGGAGGATGGTTAGAAAAGCAAGTAAATCTCAGGGGCTGACCTTGCTCTCTGAGACCACCAGGAACGTGCTGAGGTCATAGATGGCAGCTGGTAGAGGGCTTCCACATACGACATTTAAAACAAACAAACAAACAAACAAACAAACGAAAGAGCCAACATTTAAAAATGAGATTTCATTGAAAATCTTGGATATTTTGTTTTAAAGCCAGAAGAATTCACTTAAAATGCAGATTTCCAGCCTTTCTCGAAGAATGTGGTGATCTGGTGGCACTGAGGACACAGTGACCACAGTGGCCACCCCTCTGGCCCGGGCATGCATCCTCTCTGTGGGTCACCATGCCTGCACCCCCACAGTTCCCACAGAGGGTGGAGATGGTTCACACACAGCCTGCCTGGGTCAGGAGGCGCTCAGACCTGGGAGGCAGCACCAGCTTCCTAGCGTTCTCTGTCCTGGAGCCTGGTCCTTGCTCTGTGTTCCCTAAACTGGTCCTGGCAGCAGCATTCTCAGGGGAAGCTCTATCGGAAAAATAGGGCCGGGGGTGCGGGACAGTGGAGGTTCTGGGACTTTATTTGGCTTGTTGGAAGCCCTGCCTCTTTGGGGCACAGTGCACACTGGCAGGCTCAGTCAAGTCCCCGGTTAAGACCCCAGCTGACCTGATTCACCCCTGATTCATTCCCAGCAGAGATTCCTTTTTTTTAAGAGCACGCTTAACCGATGTCCCCATTTGGAGAAATAGCGCCTTTTTTATAAATGTTTATTACATAGTTATGTCTTTTCTTTCCACTTTTTGATTAGATAAAACACTGATGTGGTTCAGAAGTACCATATACAGAAGTGCATGGGGAGAGGCCCCTGCACACTGGCCCCGTCTGCCCCGTCCTCTGCCCAAAGGAGGGGGTCAGGTTTTTTTTTTATTTTGTTGTGACGTATCCTTTCAGATTTTCTTTATGCAAAAACAGATACACTTAGGCAAACACATATATGCCTTGGGCATAAGTGAGTGTATGATACACACGTCTGCATTTTATGTTGTTGTATAGTGCCTGGAGAATTAATTCTCCATAAGAAAATTTTGAATAAGGAAATGTGGAGGAAGACAGTAATAAATCATTGTTTCTCCATCCAAAGAAAACCACTGGTACCCTCCAGTCTGCCCCTGTGGGCATAAATTGTAGCTGTTTTTCTCCCCAGGAGGCTGACAGGGTAGGAGTTCATAGTCGCAGTCCTCCTCTATATACAATCGGAACCCTGCTATTTTATTACCTCAATATAAGCATTTTCCCTTTTTATTTCATAGTTTCCAAAATATGATAGTAACAGCTAGAGTAATTCCATTTATGGCGTAATCGACTCAGCCATCCTTCCAATTTCGAACATATAAAAGTCATTTGCAATATCCACCGGCCATAAATAATACAGTTAAACCTACCGTTTTGTATGTATTTGGAATTGAGTTGAGTGAGCATCTTCAGAAAGCCTGGCATCTGGACCAGCAGCTGAGTTGCCATGAGTAGCTGGTCCCCCAGGGCTGGGACCCGGGTTGGGGGCGGTGTTGGGAGAGCATAGTTCAAAGAGAGGACACGGGTGGGGGCTTGGCAGGTGAAGGGACCAGGAGGCCAGTGGGCAGCTGGAGGAAGGCAGGTTCTGGGTCAAGCATCATACCAAGCGCTTGTGTGTCCGACCCGTAGAGCATTCACACTGGCTGAGCGATTAGTAAGTGCTGGGGCTTCACGCACATCATACGTCTGCCCCGTGATTCCTCACAGCAGTCAGACGATGCGAGGACTGTTATTCCCATCCTGCCAGGTGAGGAATCTGAGGCAGCAAGGCTCCAAGTTGTTCAGAGAGAGGCAGTGGGGCCAGAATGTGACCTGGGAGGCTGATTCCAGAATCCCCTTGCTCCTAACCCCCACGAGCCTCTGGACACGCTCATGTGGTTGGAATTAGTACCCCTGTTTCGCAGGAAGGGAAATTACGGCTCAAAGCAAAGCCCTCTGGCTCACATCGCCTCCCTGGGAAGTAGCAGAGCTGGGATTAGAACCCGCTGCTGGGGAAGACCTTATTTTCATCAGGGGTCTGGAGGCTGAGATGCGGGTGGTGTGAGGGGCGGGCTCGGAGGAGAAGCCTTGGGACCCAAACACGTTCCCAGGTGGCTCACAGACGGCGTAGTGCAGCCGCCCTGTGCTCAGACTCTTCCAAATGAAGATGTGTTTACTTGGATGCCTTCCCTCGGCGGCGAGGCGGAATTGGAAGTCCAGCACTTCCCAAAGAAGAGCAGAGGATGGGCGTGGGGAGAGGAGGGGCGTTTACCCGGGAGCCATCGGGCCTCTAGCGCCATCCCCCCGTCTTCACCTTTCATCCCCCCAGCAGTGCACGCTGCCGTTTTATGCCCATTTGCAGATGGGAGAACTGAGTCTCAGGCTCCTGGCTCCTTTCCACCACACGGTGTGGGGGTCCTGAGGCGGACGTGGGTGGTCAGTTGTTCAGATGATAGCAAACATCCAGTATTACCAGTGAACGGATTCCTTTTTCGGTTCTCCTTCAAACTCTCCTCTTTGTGTCAAAGGAAGTATCAGTTAGTTGCTAATCTATCTTTAACACCTTTGTAGCACAGGCAGGTCTGCCTTTCTAACAAGGAGAGGGTTAGGCTGGCTTTTCGGGCAGCAGCAGCTGCACCACATCGCTCTCACTTCCACTGCATTTATCTTCAGAGTAACCGATTTGAGGGAAAGTGATCCTGGCGGTTATTGTCATGAGAAAACAATTCCTTTGGCAAGTAACTCCATCACTTTAAAGAAAAATGTTAAAATGCAAAATGGAAGTGGTATTTTGTGGGTTTGGCAAACATCCTGGAGGTGGTACAGGAACTCATGAGGTTTGGGAAACACGGGAAGCTGAGGACACGGGGCACTGTTGGGAAGTAGAAACTGAGAGGGCTGCTCCCGGCCTCTGCCCAGCTGTGTGGCCTCAGCCCGGGCATTCGGCCTCTCTGTGACACCTTTGCAGAGGGGAGTGATAGTGACTGCCATGACGGCTTCACAGAGCGCTCCTGCAGGACGCGAGATGAGGTAATGGGCATGTGGAGGGGCTGTGGAAAGTGGGGGAGGGCGGAGGGGACTGCATAAGATAACCGGTGTGTGTACATGTTCCTGGCAAGCCTTAGCTGTTTGCTGTTGATATCTTTAAGGTGACCCAGCTGGCTGCAGGACTTTTGCTTTGTAGGAGCAAGTTGTTCCCTGCTGGAAGGGCAACACCTTCCTGGAGTGAGGGGTGGGGAGAGAAGGGCAGAGAGGAAGAAGACAGTGCTGGAGGGGGCGTTCTGGTGCCCAGCTCGTGTGGCCGCAGCTGCTGATGGTGGCGCTGATGCTGGCGGTGGTGGTGATGGTGGCGCTGATGCTGGCGGTGGTGGTGATGGTGGGGCTGATAGTGGTGGAAGTGGTCCTGATGGTGGTGCTGATGCTGTGGTAGCAGTGGTGACGACGGTGGTGATGACAAAGGCAGTGACTATGATGAGGGCAGTGGCGGTGATGATGACTGTGATGACGATGATGGTGGTCACATGTCCAGCTGGAGGGCCGGAGGGCTTTTTTTATCACAGAGAAGCAAAAACTCAGGAAAACAAGGGGCTCTGTTGGGCTGCCTGAGGAAAGGGACTTAGATTTGTTCTCTGGGGCTTCAGAGCTTTTCAGGAGCCTACAGAAACATCTGCAGACTCACGTAGACCACCCCACACACACACACAAAATACTGGATCTAATACACAAAAACCCCACAAAACTGCAAGTAATGATTGTTTAATTGATAATCTATGACAGCTAGTCAGTGGCAGCTCATTATACTAAACAGCTGAATATAAATTCTATGTCTGTGGAAGGTGCACATATTACAATGCACTTATTACACAGTGGGGTCCGTCTCCAAAAGAAAGGGTATGTAGGGCTCCATGAGGGTTTTAAATAGCCGTGACTGATAGGCAAACGATTTGTAAGCTAGTGAGCCCCCTGTCGCTGGAAGTATGCAAGGCAATCAGGGATGACGGTCTCTCCGGGATGCTGTAGAAAGGGTTCCTAAATACCAGATGATCACTGAGTTTTGTCTCTACCCAGAGCCCTCCTATTTTACTGTTTTGGGGGCTCATTATTTCTTCCCTTCCATCCCTTCCACATGTGCACAAAGATACTTACTGGAAGAAACCTTTGAGATACTCTAAGCCCGTCTCCCCACTTTTCTGCTGAGGAAACGAGGGGTATGAAACTTGTGGGCAGTAGCGCAGCAAGTCGGAGTCACACCAGGGACTCAAACTCAGGGTCCAAATCCCCAGCCCAGTGCCTTCTGGCAGTTTTGCCCCTTGGGGGCCCCCTTGCAGACACTGGCAATCTGGGGTCTCACCTGCCCCAGAAGAACAAGGCGGAATTTTCATTTGGCCCAGTCTAACGCCTGCCCTGAAAAGCTCCTCCCCAGGCCTTTCCCACACTTGCAAACCCACTGAGGGCTGTGGGCTTTGGCCAAGTCACAAAGTACCATGAACCTCAATTTCCTCGTCTAGAAAATGGAAGTAAATAATGGCCACCATGTAACAGGGTTGTTGCAGAGAGATTAAGCGGATTAAAAGTATGTAAGATGCTTAGAAACTTGCCTGTGCTTTCAAAGTGCCCCGTGAAAAAGATGCTATAATGTTAGGGCAGCTGTTTTCGATATGCATCTAGTCAGTCCAGTAAGTGTTCCTTGAGCTTCCATTAAGCACCTGTCAGGGAACAAGGCAGAAGGAATCTGGCCCTCAAAGGTGCCTACCTTTCAGCGGGGAGAAAGAAATAGTGAACAAATAGGGAAACAAAAAAATGCCAAGAGAAAAAAATGTGCCAAGAGGGGATGAGATGGACGGTCAAGGGAGCTGCTTCCAGGGTCTAGGAGGTGGGGCGCAGGTCCCGTGGGGCCTTGTGAGCCCGGGGGAGGGTGTAACGGGCCAGCGTGGGGAAGACAGAAGCAGGTGGGTGGTGGTGAGGCTTGAAGACGTAGCGGGAAGGCCCGGCAAGAGCAGTGACAGAAGTCCAGGCAAGAGGCTGGACTGGCTGGGACTGAGGACCAGGATGGCAGCAACCCAGGGAAGTGGCCGCATCCGAGATGCGTGTATTTCAGAGGCAAAATCCACCAGGCGTGCTGACGGCTTGACTGCTGGGGATGAAGGAAGGATGAGAGTCAAGGGTGATTCCCAAATACGTAGGCTGAGCCTGTAGTTAGATGAAGTGGAGGCAGGGGCTGGATCCTCCCTCGGTCCCACCCTTCCCAGTTTACATGGGCTCTGTGGCCACAATGTCCAGAATAAGTCCATGGAGTCAGAAGGCAGGTTGCCCGTTGTAGGGACCAGGGAGAGGGAGTGACTGCCTTATGGGTGTGGAGTTTCCTTTTGGGGCAATGAAAACGTTTTAAAGCCAGATAGCAATGGTGGTTGCACAGCCTGGGGAACGTACAGGATGCTACTGAACGATGGTATGCTGTGTGCTTTTCACCTTAACTGAACCAAAAAAAAAATTGAAGGAAAAATAAAGACTTTCTTAGACAAGCCAAGGGAATTTGTTGTCACCAGAGGTGGCTTCAGGGTCCCACATCAACCGCTGGCAGAGGCCAGGACAATGGCGTGGGGTCTCTCGCTGGTAAGAAAACACCATAGCAAGAGCCCGTCACACACGTCGTCAGGGGATGACCTGGACCGGATGCAGGTCTCACGTGTCCATGGGGTGGTTGGCTATGGGCACTCAGACTGGAGTCAGGCCTGGTTCAAAGCCCTGCCTGCCTCTTTGCTGTGGTTGTGTGGCCTCAGACAAGTAACCTGACCTCTCTGAACCTGAGTTTCACTGTCTGTCAAATGGGAATAATAATAGTCTCCGCCCCACAGAGATATTAACGTTATCTGTCGGTGCTCGGCAAACGGAAGTGGTCAGGGTCCTGGCTTCTGGTCCTGGTTGCCTTCCTCCTCACCGTGATGCCCAAGTGATGGCTGTCATCATAATAAAATGTCCACTTTGATCCCACCGTCCCATTCTGGGCTGCTCGATGCACGTCTGAGGGATGGATGGGGCTCTTTCGCTGCCCCGAATTCCAGACGATATTTGTGTCCCTTCACCTCTCGGCCTGGGCAGAGGGGGCCGCAGTGCTTAGGACAACATGCCCTTGAGGACAGACGCGCAATCCTGGCTCTGGGCCCCTGGCGGCTCAGGAGAAACGAAAGGGTGTGACCAGCACTCAGACCATCAGGGGGCCGGGGCCCTTCTCGCTAATGAGCAGCCTCAACCAGGAGTCTTTTTATTGCCTGAAGAGGCTTTTACTAAATGTCCAGCCCACTGCAGGGAAGGACTTAGACATCTGCAGCCATAAAGATCAAAGGCACACTGAAATGCTACTGCAAATGAGGAAGTGTTTTCTGTGGCAAATGCCCAGGCAATTATCCCATCCCTCTGAAGATCGCAGAGGGTGGGTCCTTTCTCCATAGGAAAAGCTAAACAGTAGCGGCTGAGAGCAGGGATTTTTGGAGTCAGGCAGACCTGGGTTCAAATCCTGACTTTCCCATTTGGTGATGTTGGGACTCTGGGCAACTTGACTTCTCTGAGCCTCGGCTTCTGCATTTATAAAATGAAGAAAAGATCTCTTGCTTCAGGATGTTGCGGTAAAGCGTGAGTGAGAGGATGTGCAGACAGCAGAGAGCCCCAGAGTGTCGTGACATAGCATGGGACGTGAGCTAATGAGTCAGAGAAACCTCATTGAATGATGGCTGACTGGGTTCAGGACAGCTGGGCTCCCAGGCCTGCTGCCAGAATCTCCAGCCTGTTGACTGAAACTTCAGGGCTCCTGTTTGCCTTAAGAACTAAGGCCAAACTTCTTAGCACTTTATCCGCAGCTACAGTCTCCCCACCCCTGAGAATCAGCTGGAGAGGCTGACGGGGGCCAGATCACGCAGAGTGTGGCGGGCATTGGCATCCTGATGCCAGCAACAGGGGAAGCACTGGAGGGGCAGGTCCGACCAGCCCTAGTCCAAAGCCTGTGCAGTGACCGCGGGGAGAGAGGGCCCTGAGGGGGACGTGCTTGGAGTGGAGGACTTAACGCTTACGGGGCTTCTGGTTGAGCGGCCAAGAGCCAGCCCTGGCCTGGAGCCCTGAATCCCCAGGTCCCGCTCCAAAGCGTGGCCTGATCTCCCAGCTACCCTTCCTTTACTATTGTTGCCTCTGCCCAGCACACCCTTCCGCCCCCTGCTCCACTGGCCAAACTGTTTGGCTGTAAGGTTTGGAGTAGGTGACATGTACCCAAGGTGAAAAGACTCAAAATGTCCCAAAGAGCGTATAGTCAAAGACGTCTTCCTCCCACTCTTGGCCCAGCCCCCAGTTCCCCCCTTGGAAGCAGTCAGTTCCTTTTCACACGTGCCCTTCCTGGAGGAAGTCCGAGTGTCGATTCCAGGGCACGTGCACGGGTGTGCGCACGCACACACTCCCCGTTTCACCTGTCACACTCGGCGCCCGTGTGGAGACCATCCCACACCTGCCGGCAGCCTGCTTCAGCCGTTCGGTGAGTGCGGTGCGGGCTGTCACACCATTTCCAGGTCACATGACCAGTTCCTAGAAGTACATCTGTGGGTCAGTGAGCAGTCTGAGTGTTTTAACGTTCATGGGGTTTTCCAGCCCCGATGAAGCGTTGCCTGCTGCACACACGCACACGCACACACACACACAGCTGCCACCTGCCACCACCCAGTGTCCAACTTCATTCCTCCAGTTCCCACAGCCTCTTGCTGCCCCTCCCAAGGCCCCTGCTGCCCATCGCTGGGCTGGGTCTGAATGGCCTGGGTCTGGGACCCACCCTGTCCTTTGGTTAGTCCCCCGGCCCCTGCCCCGCAGCTTGCCTCGGGCGCCCGGGTGAAGGCAAGAAGCAGCCGCAAAGTGCCGTCAGCCTTTCTTGAGCGGCGCTGCACCTCGGTCCGGCAGCGCCTGTGTGTGGGAAGAAAGGGCCCCCTGGGAAGGCCGCAGGCCATTTCGGTCCCCTCTGTCTGGGCCTCAGTCGCGTTGCTCAGCATCCCGTGTGGCACGGCCCCTCTGGGCCTTGGGCTCCTCCTCCCTCCTTAAAGGATGCAAGTTACCCCGCTGACCTCACTGCCGCTTCTGGGCCACTCTGGGACTCCTGACGGCGGCAGAGCCCAGCACCAGGCCCCCAGAACACCTGAAACGGCCAATGACAGGGGCAACATTCTAAGAAATTCCAGCTCGTGAAAATGAGGAACTGCCTGCCAGGCCCCTGGCACATCACATCTCATTACCTGCGGTGATAACGGCCTGGTCAGTGGGGCCCAGCTAGTCCCACACCAGCTGCCACCCTCCCCCAATGCCTGATGTCCCAGCAGGACAGCTGGACAGTGGAGCCACCTCCCGCCTCCCAGCCACGTCACCCTCCACTCACACGCCCCCTCCACCCCCAAGGCTTCCCACGGCTCTGCAGTTAAAATCCACCATCTCTCAGCCTCCAAGCTGTTACAGGGGCTGTTCTGTCTGGAATCTGTTTGTTCCCCATTTTCACTGCGTTACCTTTTTCCTGTCTGTACAGATGTCAACTCAGATATCCCCCAGACCTGGTCAGAAGCCCCCGTGATACAGTCCCGTGGCTTCCTATACTGTCCCTTTATGTAACTGTTAAGACACTGCGATTAGATGAGCGCTCTGCTGTGAGTTACTTCTTGTTTGTTCCCCTATCCCCCCACCCCCCTGCCCTGCAGCTGCCATGGAAGCTCCAAGATACGCCTGCCATACTCAGCCCGGAACCCACGCACGGCGTCTGCATCTGGAAGGCACTCAGTAAATATATGGGGTGTGCATGAATGCTATTTCCTTGCTGTGCAGCTTTAGATAATAATACAAAAATCACATTTTTTATGGTTATGAAATTGTTACCAAAAACAAGTTCACATGCCCCGCGCACCGTGAGGCCAGACAAACAGAAACCACGGCGTTCGGAGCAGAGAAAGGTTTATCGCAGGGCCGAGCAAACAGAACGTGTGGCTCGTGCTCAAAAAACCCCGAACTTCCTGAAGGGTTTCAGCAAAGCATTTTTAAAGGCAAAGTGATGGAGGGGCGTCCCTGGCAGATTGGTTAATGATGATTGATCCTTAGGCACCAGAAGGTCTAGGGGCCACGTGCTCATGATAGTCAAGTAGCTAATTTCTTCCTTTCCCTGGTGGTTTTGGCATCTGAAAAACTCAGGAAATAGGCATCAGATACCATCACCTGGGTACATCAGAGAGGAGCTCCAGCAGAGGATATGGGGGGCGGGTTCTGACCCAGGAAGGCCCCACAGGGTCCTGTTCAGCTACAAAGTAATGATCTTACACTATTATTACGTATAACGTAACCTGCCACGTGCCAGGCACTAAGTGTTTCACAGCCCTTCACTCTGTGCACTTTCACATCCACCAAGTGAAGAAGGACATCTCATTACCCCCATTTTACAAAGGAGAAAACTAAGGCTCGGAGAGGTGGCAGTCACGTGCCCAAGGTGACAAAGCTATTAAGTGACAGCCCTGAAATTAGAACCCAGATCTGCCCAATGTCGAAGTCCTTGCTTTTCAGCCCCCGGGGCTCCCTTCACTTGTCTGAGTGTCAGTTTTTGCAGAATAAGGATCAAATTACCTACTTGCCCCGCTTGTCCACTGGCTCACGCAGAAGGTGCCCGGCACACAGCGGCCTCCTGCTGAGTGTCGTTGTCTTTCCCCTTGGTCAGTGGTTGCTGGGGAAATCAGACTCATCTTCCAGGCTGAGTGAGAGACCCAAAGGCGCCTGAACTGACTCCCCCAGACTGCGGCTCTGCCTGGGGATTGGGTCCTTACACTGCAAACGGGGAGCTTCATCTGACTTCCTAATGAGAAGAGAAAAGTGTTAGACTCGGTTTGATAAAGTTTGATAGGAGAAGACCCCAGCCCCCAGACTGGTAAACAGCATGTACCACCAGTGGCATCTCTTCTGGGATTTTGGGGTTGAGGAGTAGTGAGAGGGGACCTGGTTTGCCTCTGGGCTATACCTCTGCTGGTGGGGCGATGCTCAGCCTTTCAAGCCCCCATTTTCTTTGCTGCCACAGAGGGGGATTGAGAAGGAAATGGTATTCCGGATTCCACCCACCACAGCTCAGTTCCGGGGGAGACACATTCTGATGGGGAATCACCAAAGGCCACATTGAGAGGAGAGTTTTCCTGGGGCCCTGAAAACTCAGAATTCTACCCGGAGGGGTAAAAGAACCCCTCCTTCCTGTGCCTCTGCCAGAGGCGGGTAGAAGTGGGAGGGAGAAGTGAAAGAGGATGGAGCAAGTACCTCTGGAGGACTCCCTGGAGGAGGTGGCAGAGGAAGCCAGGTCTTCAAGAAAGAGTGGGGGCTCACCAGGCATGGAAGGGAGGAAGGGAATTCAGGCAGGGGGAACAGCATGTGTAAAAGCAGAGTCAGATCAGGCCCAGGACTTTCAAAATCAGGAGGAATTAAATGCCACCAGAGATGTTTCTCAAAGTGTTGCCCAGCGAAAGGTCACTCGGCAGGCAGGAGCTAAGGCTTAAGAGAGAAGAAAGAAGCAAGTCACAGAGAACCTTGAATGCCGTGCCAAAGGTTTATACTTGGAGACAACCAAGGCTGGTAATGGGAAGTGATGGAAGCTGGCTCCCCAGCCCAGAGCCCAGCACAGGGGATTCAACACACACCTGGGAGCACAATGAGTGCGTTGAACACACTCGGCGGTGGCTCCTCTTAGGGGCTAACTGGCCAGTGTGGCCTCACAGGGGCACCTGATGTGATGAGTCAGACTCTGAGCTGGGCCCTGCCTTTTGTCATGTTCGCATTTGCTGGGTGATGACTGTAGGGAAAGATGAGACGCCTCCCCGGGGGGGTCGTGAGGGGCGCTGCAACCCATGAGCAAATTCTTCAGAAAGTGGCTTTTCAGAGGCTCTTGAGGCAAAGATGAGGTGAGGTAGGAGGAAGCGGTGGGACGGTGCATAGCTGCAGCGTCTGGGGCCAGCCTGAGGCAAAGGGGGAGGAAGTGGCCGAAGCGGCTTTAGTGACTTTTCACACACTCACACACACAGAGAGAGAACCCATCATTATTTAATCTGCATGAACAGGGGGGCAAGAGCTAACGTACACTGTATTGTTTCTTCAGCTTTTTGTGTGTTTGACAATTTTCACTCTAAAATGTTGGGGGAAACGGGCCCATTCTCACATATCCTTTCAGACGTACAAATAGGGCCAATCAAATGCCGAGATGAGTGCCCTTAGGTTTTCACAGTGGAGAAACCACACACACACACACACACACACACACTCACACACACTCCATGTACCCTGGACCTCTCCCTTAGATAGACAACCAGAAACGTTTGCTGGATGGGTGGATGGATGGATGGATGGATAGAAGGACGGAAGGGTGGGTGGATGGAAGGCCCGAAGAGGTGGTCCAGATCCAGCCCCTGCTGGGGGACAGACCCAGAGCCATGTGAACAACCTAAGGCGGCAGGTGCCACCAGTATAGCTCCATACAAAGTGCAGGGGAGGGTGCCCCTGCTCGCGGGCGTTCAGGATGGCTTCAGGGAGCTGGAGCTACAGGCATCCCCTGCTTTTTGAAGGTTCGCTTTATGAAACACCTGCATTAGTACCTGTTTCTGCTAACCAGAAGAAGTCCAGGGATTTTCGCTTTTACGAAAAAAGGTGAAAATAGCGTTCAGGTTTGTTTTGCATCCAAGTCGTTATAAAGGCAACCTGCACCCCGAGTGTGGGGTGACCCCACCAGGCTCTTTCCCCGGGAAGTGCACTCAGCATCGGCTCCAGGCCGCCAGAGCCGTGAACTATCTGAGCATCTGTGCTTTAGCTCCATTCCCCGTGCGCATCCATTAGCAAGAGGTGTCCTAAGGTAACCGCTTCTTCGCTTTCTGCCGTTTCGGCTTTTGAAGGGTTTCGTAGGGATGCTCAACTTTCGGGTAGTGGGGGAACCCTGTGTTTGAGCTGGGCCTTGAAAGGGCAGTAGCTGAGAAAGCGGGACTCCGGGAGGTGGAGACCTGCTGCTTTTGAGCAAAGGCCCGGTTGCCTGAACAGCGCGGTTAGGGGACAATTACAGGGCTATTGGGCGAGATCCACTTGGAGGGACAAGTTGACGTCTGATCCAAGGACCGGCGTTGAGGCAGACCGAAGGAGTGTGAGCTGAGTGTGCATCCAGGCTCTCTGGCTACTTACTAGGGCTGTGACATCGCTCGGCCTCCCCGAGCCTCGCTCTCCTCGACTGTTAAATGGAGACGGTGATTCCCCTCACTCGCGTGCAGGACGTCACCTGGCCCTGGTCCACCCGACAGTTCCGATGCGCCATTGTTCGTAGCACCCTTCCCGGGCTGGTGGACTTTCATGTGGTTTCTTTTATGTGCTTGCCCCTGGCAAACCGCTCACACCGACCTCCTTCTTCGTGGGTCCTCTCATCCTGGTGGTTGTATTGCCAACACTAGGTGCCCAAAAGAATGAGTCAGATCTGAGTGATCTAGAGAGGCGTCCAATATATAACGGGAATTTTAAAAGAAAAAAGGAAAGGAACTAGTGGGGTAATATCTACAGATGTATTAAATAGCATCTGCCTGTGTCTGGCACACAGAGGCCCAAAGAATGGAAGGTCCCCACCACACCAAACAGCCAGCGACAGTCCCCTCCCCATCTTGAGGCCATGGGTATGCCATGGCCCAAACAGTTGGCCCGTCCTGTATACCTTGGTTTGCTGCAATCAGCTTGTCATTGCTTTTGAAGTTAGAAAGGAAAGTTCCAGAAAGTGTTTTTTAGATTAGCTGTGACAGTGACCTTGGGGTCCCGTGATCCTCTAGAACCATCCTTCTTCTCCCCACAAGGGACAAGATGAACTGAGCTCCGTGCAGAAGCTCCTGCCTTCACCAAAAGGTCACTGGAAACTTCTGGGGCCGAGGCTGTAAAATAGAAACGTAACAGAAGTGATCCTTCTTTTGAAACTCTCTGAAAAAGGAAGCCACCACTGTTCTGTTAATCATGGGCCCCCCAGCGCATGGAACCATGTTTGGCACATTGTAGGTTCTGCAAGAAATAGTTGCTGAAGAGAACAGAGGGAGGCAGGAGGAAGAGGAAGGAGGGAGGGAGAGAAGAAATTAATTTTTAATTATGTGAGAGGCTGGTTTGTGCAAATTTGAAAACCGCCAAGCATCAACTAAAATGTCAGTTCAAAATACCTAAACCTGGCTGTTAAGGAAACACAGAGAAAATTTTGATCAGAAATAGATAGCGATTCTCAAAAATAGAAAAACAAAAAACCACACTCTGGCTGCTACCCCCCTCCAAAGTTAATTAAGTGTGGCGGTAAGAGCCATCCTGTTTGGGCTATTTATGTAATGAAAAGATCGTCTGAAAAGAAACCCCAGAGGCCCAGTCCGCTAGGCTAGGTGGCTGAGCCAGCTGGAGTGGCAGAAGGTGACCAGGAGCCGTGATCCCTGCACCAACAGACTGGTTATGATTAAATGATGCTTCTCATATTCAGATTGCAAAACCGCTCCAGGCAAGAGTCTGGGAGAGGCTTAAATTATGTCACACAGTAACGAGCTTGTTTCTGAGAGAGTTTCCGCTGTCAACTTGATTTTCTGCACACTCCCAGATCCCAGGAGGTGGCCTGCTGGCTGCTCTCTGGAAAGCCAGGATCAGCTTGAGAGCAAGGGTCCGGGAATCAAGCAGGCCCTTCCCTGGTTTTGCATCAATTAGAATCGTAGCTCATCACCGCTAGGAGGGGGTTAAACCTTCTGCTGAAGTGATGTCCGCAGCGGGACAAGAAGGAGGAAGGAAGAGAGGGCAGTTGGAGAGAAGGAACTAGAAACCACCCAAATACTTGTGATGGGGTGATGATGGACTAATGTACAGCCATTAGAAAGGTGGAGCGAGGAGGGAGGGCGTAGCTCAAGAGGTAGGGCATGTGCTTAGCATGCATGAGGTCCTGAGTTCAATTCCCTGTACCTCCATCAAAATAAATAAATTAGTAAAAAAAAAAAAAAAAAACTTAATTACCTCCCCCACAAAAAAATATTTTAAAAGAAAGATAGAGTGAGTTCTGTACCAGCTGACCTGAAAAGTGAGGTTCACAGAGACATCTGAGGCAGATGTGGGGTGGGGCTGCCGTTGGCAAACTATGATAGCAAGCTAAATCTGGTGTCCTCTCCCTGGCTTCCTGCAGCCCGCAAGCTAAGAATAACTTTTACATTTTTAGCTCAGAAATGGTTTTAAAGAGTTTGGGGGGAAAATTCCAAAGAAGGAGACTATGTTATGACACGTGAAAACGATGTGAAATTCCCGTTTCAGCAGCCGTGGTCTGTCTTCCTGGCACACGGCCACCGTCACTCATCTGCCCGTTGTCTTGTGGAGGTGTCCTCACGCTGAACGACAGAGCTGAGTCGTGGCCGCAGAGACGAGGCTTGGGACGCCAAGCAGAAAATGTCCTCTACCTGGCCCCTCCCTGAAAAAGTCTTTTGGTTTCTGGTTTAGAGTGTGATGACATTCTGTGACACAGCAGTGTGAGATGCTGTTCCCCGTGCTTTGCCAGAGGAAATGTATTGCCTTTGCTTATTTTTCATTCATTTTATCATTTATTCATCAGACGCTTAGTGCCTACCTGCAAGGCCAGGCACTGGGACCCAGCAGGGGACAAGCAGAGGCGGAGCTTACAGTCTGAGTCCTTTCCCCTCTCTTCCTCCCCCTAGGAACCCTGATGGCCTTGGTCCCTTCTAAGGAGAGGTACGGGACTGGCTCCATGCCTCCTGGTGTCTTGCAGGGAGGTCAGGGTCCAGGAGGGTTCGTCGTGAATCGGGCCACACTCTCGGTTTGGTTTCCGGATGCTCAATACTCAATCTTTGCATTTCCAGCGCGTGCTCCCCAGCGCACCCCACAGGGAGAGGCAGGAGTGCCCGACCCCCGTCATGTGGGCGGGAGCAGCTGTCTGCGATGGAGAAGGCTGCAGCCCCATCTCCGCCTGACGCCTCCCGCGTGAGGCCAAAGCCACCTTCAGACTCATGCCCCAGGGCCTCAGCCTCTATGCAAAACCTGGACAGTGGAAATCAGCTCCAGTCCCGGGAAGAATCCAGCTCTGCAGGGGCCGATGTGAGGAATGGGGTTTGAACTGGGAACCTCGCTTCAGAGACTAGCTTTCCTTCTTCATTCATTCTCATGCCTACCACCTCCTCACAGACTGCTTTATTAACTTCTAGGAAAACAGCACCCAGGTCAGTCATTGTAGCCTCCCCACATTTGGACACTCCTTTTGGCTCTTTTGGGCAGCCTGGAGCCCAGTGGTGACATAACTTACACGTTGGGGACCTGCAGGAGGAGCAGCCCCGGGGCCGAGGGCAGGAGGAGGAGCCATAGGGCCCCAGCATGGCATCCAACAGCACGGACCCCTCCTCCTGTCTGAACCATACCGCGTTCAGGGTCACCGTCAGCTTGGTCCTCACCGCCCTCATCCTCATCACCATCGCCGGCAACGTGGTCGTCTGCCTGGCGGTGGGCTTGACCCGGCGGCTGCGGAGTCTGACCAACTGCTTCATCGTGTCCCTGGCCATCACTGACCTGCTCCTCGGCCTGCTGGTGCTGCCCTTCTCGGCCTTCCACGAGCTGTCTTGCCAGTGGGGCTTCGGTGAGGCCTTCTGCAATATCTACACCAGCCTGGATGTCATGCTCTGCACGGCCTCCATCCTCAACCTCTTCATGATCAGCCTGGACCGGTACTGCGCCGTCACGGACCCCCTGCGCTACCCCGTGCTGGTGACCCCTGTCCGGGTCGCCATCTCCCTGGTCTTAATTTGGGTCATCTCCATCACACTGTCCTTCCTGTCTATCCACCTGGGGTGGAACAGCAGGGCGGAGACCAACAGCACCAATCACACCATCTCCAAGTGCAAAGTCCAGGTCAACTTGGTGTACGGCCTGGTGGACGGGCTGGTCACCTTCTACCTGCCCCTGCTGGTCATGTGCATCACCTACTACCGCATCTTCAAGATCGCCCGGGATCAGGCCAAGAGGGTCCATCATATCAACTCCTGGAGGACAGCCACCCTCCGGGAGCACAAAGCCACAGTGACTCTGGCCGCCGTCATGGGAGCCTTCATCGTCTGCTGGTTCCCCTACTTCACTGTGTTTGTTTACCGTGGGCTGAGAGGGGACGATGCCATCAACGAGACCTTCGAAGCCATTGTTCTGTGGCTGGGCTATGCCAACTCGGCCCTGAACCCCATCCTGTACGCCACACTGAGCAGAGACTTCCGCACGGCGTACCAGCGCCTCTTCCGCTGCCGGCCCGCCGGCCACGTCGCCGACAGAACTTCGCTGAGGGACAGCAGCTCTCAGCTGAAGAGGAATCAAAGCCAAGAACCCAGGTGGCAGGAAGAGAGGCCCCTGAGGCTCCAGGTGTGGAGTGGGACAGAGGTCACGGCCCCCCAGGGAGCCACAGACAGGTAACTGCTAGGGTTGTTTGTGTGTGGGATGGGGACCCGAGGGGGTCCCACTCATGGAAACCATTCAAGTGGCAGCTGTCCCCAAGGTGCTGGCTGGAACATTATGGGTTGGAAATGCCTCATGAGCACTTTCCAAATCTCGTATTGTTCCTTCCCCCAAACAGAACTTTTTACCTCCATTCTAAAAGAGGCAAGTCCAGACTCAGAGAACTTGGCCAGGGTCACACAGCTGGGATGTGACTAGAGTTCCCTCGACTCCAGAACTTGTGGGCCCTTTTTTCTAGCTACCTGGTCCTTATAGTCAGGAACCCTAACTTTGAGACCCAACCCTGCCACTTACTTACTGGTCCTAAGTGTTCATCTGAACTGGCCAGGACAGCCCTCCAATGGCCATGCATTAATGCTACCTCCTGCAGGTTCAGTCAGAGACCCCACTCGGCCCACATTCATTGAGCATCAGCTCTTACTTTGGGGGTGCTCCAGTGCGGGGAGGAAGGCAGAGCCTTGAAAGCCAGGCTTGGACATTGTAGTGTAGGTCTTAGGGGAAGATGAGAGGATTAGAAGCAAGGAGGGGGTAACCCAGGCACCTCTGTGCCTTGGAAAGAGGGCTCTGGTTGCCCCATAAGATGTGGACCACAAGGATAAGATGAGGACGTCAGTGAAGGGGAATGCGGCTCTGGTCCATGACAGAGGAGAGCAGAGAGGAGAGAACAGAGCAAAATCTAGGAGGCTATTGAAAAAACAAACAGACAAAAAGGCTTGGAGACCATTGACTCTCCAGGATGCAGGAAATGCAAGAGACAATGCCCTAGGATTCAGCCTCCAAAGAGATGCCCAGGCTGAACAGATAAACAGGATCAGAATGAGATTTAGATCAATTCACTGGTGACAAAGCCCATGCAAAGTATTAAGGGGAACCCCACCAAAGACTTGAGTGGCCCCAGGGAGCTCGCCCGCGGGGAGGAGGGTTACAGGTGGGAGGGAGCCCCAGCTGTTGAGATGAGTAAATGAAAGGGTGCTGGCAGGACAGCAGACATGCGGGTGTTCAATATTACTTTCCTTTCTCTTCCCACAGACCATGCCTTTGCCCCCCCCCCCCAGAATGCTGGTCCATGTGACAAACCCACTCATTCATTCATTCATTTATTCACTCATTCATTCCCTGATTCATTCATTTGCAAACATTTGTCAGCTTCCCATCCCATGCCGGGAACTGTGCTGAGTGCCAGGGATGTAGAGGTGACGTTTTCGGCATCTGCTGTGGTGCACTGGGATGGAAAGGCAACTGCCCAGCCCTGATCTCAGCTCTGCCCTCCTCGCTCTGTGGCTTGAGCGAGTCCCTGCCCGTCTTGGGCCTCAGTTTCCTCATCTCGTAGAGGGTGAGGTCTGTCCTCAGGCAGCCTGTCCGGCTCACCTCCCAGAGTCGCCTGAAGTACACGTGAGCCAGGGGATGCAAACAGGTTTTAGGACCTGCAGTGGGGTACTTGTCTGCTCTCGAGTACTGAGCGTCAGACTCCAGAAAGGCTTGGATGGGCACTGCACACCCATCCGCTCTGGGTGCCAGTCCCTGTGGAGCACTTTGGGGCTGAAACTGACCAAATGGTCCCCTAGGCCTCGTGTAACTCTGGTCCTTGCATCGGCCAGGTGTGGAGTGTCCCCATGTAGACTTGGGTCCCGGACCCTCCCCCTCCACTGCTATGCTTCTGGAACAAGCTTCATGGCTCCTGCATCCAGCCTCCTCCTGGCCTTCCAGCCTCTAGGCTGTCTCCCTCACATCCACCCTCCAAGTCACCCAAAGGCGCCTCTCCAGAACGCCTGTCTGGAGGCTTCCGCGTCTGGCCCTGATCGCTAAGATGACCTTGTCCTTCCACGCTCCCTCACTCAGGAAGCAGCCTCTGGTACAAAGCTAATTTTGTTCACAAAGCAAACAAAGGGCAGAGCACGGCGGGTGTGGACTCTGCAGAAGGCAGTTACACATTCAGTCTAGTCATCAAACCACTTCCTACCGCTCTTACCTGTGCGACCTCAGGTTAATAGGCCACCTTGACCCCTAATCCTTAGGGAGACATCCAGCGAGCACTCACCTGCACCGACTAGGTGCCAGTTTCACGTTTGTCACTGTTTCTATGTATTAATCTTTCTGTGGCGGCATCCTTCACCCACCCCCGTGCTGGGTGCAAAGGGAGAGACAGCCAGCCCCCCACCCCACGCCATCACTCTCACCACCTGCAATTGCTCACAGGTGGAGGTGATGGTCTGGTTAAGGAGCAAACTGGTGATGGTTTGGTGCAGCACATGCCAAGGCTTGAAACCCAGTTCCTGAGGCCCCCAGAGGAGGCCGTGCCGGGAGCAGACCTCTGAGCTGAGCCTTAGATGCAGCTGGGAAAGACTCGTTCCTCCAGGGTGGTGCTGGACCCTTTAGACCCGTGGCCCCGTTTCATTCTCTACACCACCTTGTCAGGTAGCTGCTTGCTTAGTTTCCACTTTGCAGATGGGGAGACTGAGGCTCAGAGGAGTTAAGTAAATTGGTCAAAGGACACATGCTAGTGACTCTCCCGAAGCCAAGATCTGAGCAAAAACAGAAATAGCAGCCCCCGCTACCGACTGCCCTCTGGGGGCCAGACCACCAGCTCTTCTGACTGTTACGGCCACCCTGACCAGCAAGGCCAGCTGGGAGGCCGTGCCTGCCTGGGTCACACACAGCAGCTGCAGAGCAGAGAGGTTCGGCAGAGACGCATGGGGAACCAGCTGAAGGGCTTCACGCTATGGTTGTGGGTGTCGGGGTCCAGGAAGCCAAGAACAGCCAGAGGTTGATTTTCCAAAGGAGGCCACCAGGGCACCCAGGGACTCGTGTGGCCTCCACAAGGTTGGCTCCCAGCCCCCCTGATGACCGATAGTGTGTCCTTCCTGCTCCCCATCTGAGGACAAAAGCCAGCAATGACCTGACAAAGAGCCCTTATCACAACCAAGGAGGCGGGGGTGTCTGCCTGTGCCAAGAATTCCAAGGGACGGACCCTACCTGCCCTTGGCTGCTGGTGGTGGAGGTGAGGGGCGGGTGGGAGACAGTCAGCCCAGGAAAGAGTGGCAGAGCTGGCTGGTCCTCCCTTCCCGGAGGCCAGTCAGCAGCCACCGCCCCACCACCCCCTCCCGCCAGCAGGATGCTCTGTCTGCCCTGCCCTGACCCAGACTGGCCGTCACGTCTCCCCCTCTCTGATCCCAGGTGGCCAGCCTCACCCTCTCTGCTCCACTGACCCTACTCAGTAGGCCCACAGCTTCCACCAGACACAGGCCTGCATTAGGTTCCCAGGTGGGGCTCCTGTAACCAATGACCGTGAACCTGGTGACAGAAAACAACACAGATTCCTACCCTTACAGTCGAAGGGGTCAGAGGTCTGAGATCCAGGTGTTGGTAGGGCTGGTTCCGGAGGCTTCAGAGGACAATCCGTTTCCTTGGCTTTTCCAGCTGCCGGGGGCCACCCTCACTCCTTGGCTGGTGGCCTGGTCCTCGCCTCACCCCCACCTCTTGGTCACATCTCCATCCCCTCCTTTGTAGCCAAGTCTCCCTCTGCCTCCTTCTTTATTTATTTATTTTTAATTTTTTTTAAATTTCTTTTCCTTTTTTAAAAAGGAAAAGCTGCAGTTTTCTTTTTCTGGTGGGAGAGGTAATTAGGTTTATTTATTTAAATAGAGGTACTGGGGATTGAACCCAGGACCTCGTGCGTGTGCCAAGCACATTCTCTACCACTGAGCTACACCCTCCCTCTGCCTCCCTCATCTAATAAGGGCACTTGTCATTATGTTCAGGGCCCTCTGGGATATTCCAGGATAACCTACCCCTCCCAGATTCCTTAACGGAACCACATCTGCAAAGCCCTTTTCGCCATATAAAGTAACACTCCCAGTTTCCAGCGATGAGGATGCGGGTGTCTGGGGCCATGTTCAGCCCCTACAGGTCCCAGCTCCCTGAACTGGCATTAGAGGCCCTTCATGATTTGGTCCCTGACCACCTCCGGACACCATCCCCAGGCCCACGCCCACCCTCCAGCCCCACCCAAACAAGCCACTCAGAGTTCATTCATTCACTGGCACTCACCAAGGACCTGCCCGAAGCCGGCGCTGTTTGGGGGGCTAGCAGTGAGCAAAGCAGGGGTCTTCGTCCCTAAGGGAGGTTATTCCAAGGCCGTAGTTCTCAAAATGTGGGCCCCCGGCCAGCAGCCGGGGCTTCTGGAAGCAGCCCAAGCCCGTCTGCCCCCGAAGCCAGGCTCGTTCCATGCTGACATGCCGGACTTGAATTTAGCCCAGACTCAGAGCTAATCCCATAGCCCACAGATGGGGGAACTGAGGCAGGTGACCTCTCTGAGGCCCTCAGCAAGCTGGGCAGGGGCTAGGAGTAGACCCCGTCTCTCTGGATCCCTGCCTGGGCCTCTTGGGTCCTTTTCCCAGACCCTGGCTGGCCCTGCTAATCTCCCGAGGCAGGGGGACAAGATTCCCGGGGACCTGGAGTGTCGGCAGTCTCCCTCAGGGCGGGGCACTTCCTTGTTCCTGTGGAGCCCTGGTACCCATGGTGGTGATTCTCCCCAGGCCTGGAGGTTGGAGTCAGAGCTCAGGAAAGCCCTCAGGAGAAGATGCCCAAAGGGAGGCAAGGAGCCACAGCTGCCCCGCTCCTGCCAGGTCCTATCAGCTCTCTCCCCTCACAGGCCTCTGGCCAGCACTCCCAGGCCCCTTCCATCTGCCCTCCTTCCTTCTGCTGCCAGAGGGACCATTTTCTCCAGATGGGAACAGGCTTCTGCTCTGCCCCACAAGGTCCTGACCTACAAGGTCCTGCCCTGCCTGACTCTTGTCACTTCCCTGACCCCTCCCTCTCTCCGTCTGGGCCCCTAGGTCATCTCCCCAGGCCATGACTTGTCCCACCCCATGCACCCTCCTCTCAGCCTGGACAGTCTTCTTTCCCCTCCTGGTATCTCCCATCTGTTCTACTCCCCTAGACCGTAGCTCCCTGAGGGCAGGCCCACATCTGTATCCATCACTGCTTAACATCTAACACTCTGCCTGGAGCCCCAGTAATATCCATTGAGTGGATAAGTGAATGAATGAATGAATGAATGAATGAATATCTTGTTCTAGGTCCCCAAGAGCCTCAAGAAGTGACTCACACCATCCCCCCTTTAGAGATCAGAGAAACGAGTTTCCCAGAGGAAAGTTCCAGGAAACTCCTGGGAGCTCAGAAATTCCTGGTTCCCTTTACTAACTTTGGCATCACCCCAGGCCTCCCTCCAAAGCGCAGTGTCAGCCTCGGGCCTCACAGTGGCCTCCGCAGCTCCGAATCACAGAGTCTGCTGGTGGAGGGAGCCTCGCCTCTACCCCCGCCCCCAGGAAAGGGGCAGGGATCCCCGGATGCAAATCCAGAGTTTAGGCAGCTGGGATGCGGTCCTCTGTGGCTCCAGCCCGCCGAGCCTAGCCGTGGGTTGGCCAGCGGTGGGAGGCCCCAAGGGGAGGGTGGGGCTGGCTTTATCTTTTGCTCCAAGTTCAATTTCTTCTGGCTGAGGAGATAAAAATTTGCATGATTGACGATGTACACATACTTCTTAAGAAGGAGCTGTTTGCTCAGAAAGAAAGTTTTGCATAATTTAGTCCTTCAAGAGCCCCAACTTTTTTGCTTGCATCATTTGGGCTCTAAAAGTCTAACTTTGTGGCTCATGGATTCCAGGATTTCTGAACAGGTCTTACTTAACAAGGACTCTTTGCAGAGGCGCCTGGAGCCGCTGCCCCCACCGCACCTCCCACCCGGGACCCTGGCTGCCCCCTGCACGCTGGCCTCCTGCTGGCTGCTGCTTGTCCCCTCTGCCCTCTGTACCTGGCGGTCACACCACAAGGCTCCTGGGGGGTTCTCCTGCTCCCGTGGGGAAGCTGGGGAGCCCGGTGTTTGAATCCTGGCCCCACCACTAGTAAGGGGTTGAGTGATGTTAGACAGGCCGTGGATAGTCTGAGCTGCAGTTTCCTTACCCAGAGAACTATGATAATTATCAGACCTCCCTTGCAGAGCAGTAAAAATAAAACCAGAATAAAGGAGGCGGGCACTGAGCACAGTTCCCTGCACGTAGCAGGGACTGGAACAGACGTGACCCTTCCTTCTCAGCCACCCCTCTCTTTCTCTTTTACTTTCTTCTCATTTTGTCTCTTTTCTGTCATGTTCTTTCTTTTATGTAACAGGCGTACTGAGATATCCTTCACGTGCTCTGTGCATCATTCGTTTCAAGTGTACAAGTCACAGGTTTTTAGAATATTCACAGAGTCGTGCAGCCACCACCACAGTCCGTTTAGAACATTTTCATCACCCCCAGAGAAATGTTGTAGCTTTCAGCTGTCGCCTCCCAACCCCGCATTCCCCAGACAGCCACTAATCTGCTTTCTATCTCTGTAGACTTGCCTCTTCTGGACATCTCAGATGACCCTTGGGCTTTTGCGGCTGGCTGTTCCACTTAGCGTAATGTTTTCCCAGTTCTTTCTTTATTTTCTGCCTCTTCTTCCTTCCTTGCTTTCTCCCCCTCTGTCGTGTGTTTTCTTTCCCTCCGGCTGTTTCTCCCTCCCCGCTCCCCTTTCCCCCCGTGGCTCCTTCACCGTGTGCTTGGGCTTTCTGGCAGCTCTTGGCCGTCGGGAGGCCCTGGGTGGGGAGTTCCAGGCGGGAGGCTGCATCCCGGACCCCCAGGCGGTCCACGTCCCTCCCGCCTGGCCTGCTCCGATGGGTTCCGAGCACCCGTTCGCAGCTCCTGCGGGGCCCGCACTCCAGCACCGCCGTGGGCAGAGCAGATGGGCTACAGCGAGGAATTAATCCTTTTCATCTTCTGTCTCTTCAGAGAGTTTGGGGAATGAGACCCCCTCCCAGCCCAGGAGAGGAAGTCAGGGAGAGAGGAGGTGGGAAGCCTTTTCCAGCCTCAAAAGTCAAGGAGAATAAATCGTGGCCCCCCCAGGAGTCACTTGAAAGGTAGAGAACCCCTCATTCCCCTCCGCCCTGGTGCCTGTGCCTTTGAAGCCGGCTGGAGGCCCCCGCTGATGCCCAGCCATGCCCCTCCGTCCCTCTGGCTCTGCACAGACCCCTGCCCTTTCCCTTCCTTCCCTTCCGGTTCCTTCTGACGCACATCTGACAGGTCTGCCGCGGGGCTGCTTCCCCAGGGCTGTGATGGGGAGGAAAGGGGTCGCGTGCCTTCAGGGCCCCCGCTAGTAGCTCTGTACCCATAAGAAAAAGGTGAACACTCTGGGTAAAAAAATTAGGAGAAGGCCCTTTCTCCAGGGGACCCAGCCCCGGGGCGCACAGCCCTGCAAGCAGGAGGAGGTTTGGATATCAGCCCTGAGACCGCGGGTGCAGAGAACAGCCTGCACAGCCGCGGGGAGGCCCCGCAAACCTTCCCGGCTCACAGGAGACGGCCCGGCGTAGGGCAGGGCTCGGCAAGCCTCTTCGGCCAAGGGCCAGATAGCAAATACATTAGGCTTTGTTATGTTCTCAGTCCCCACTGCTTAACCCTACTGGTGTAGTCCAGAAGTCATCGCAGACAATACAGAAATGGATGGGGGTGGCTGGTTTGCAGTCCAACTTTATTTATGGGCACCAAAATTTGAATTCCATATCATTTTTGCGAGTCACAAAATGTTATTCTGCTATTCTTTTTTTTTTTTTTTCCCCAACCATTTCTACAAAATAGATGGTGGGCTGGATTTGGCCCACAGGCCATCTAGTCTGCCAACCCCTGGTGCAGGGGAAAGAAAAGGGTGTCAGTTCCCGGCCCAGCACTTGCTGGCTTTGTGACTTTGGGCAGGTGGCTTGCCCTCTCTGAGCCTCAGCTTGCTTATCTGCAAAATGAGGATACAAATATCTCCCTGGGAGGACTGGATGAGGCTTAGCATCGATTTATGCAAAGCGCCTGATACAAGGTAGATGCTTGTAAGTGGTAGTCCCTTCCTCCCTTCCTTCCTCTCTTCCTTTCTTTTTTTCTTTCTCTCTTTTTTCCCCTGTGGCCCTTCTGTAAAGGAGCAGCTGAGAAGCCCAGGGCAGACTTTGTGGATGTGTGTATCAGTTGTGCCACTGAGTTGTTCAACTCAGGCCTTAACCCTGAGCCTCGTGTCTGTCCTGAAAATGGGGACTGTCTCAGGGGTCCAACATTAATCACACGTAAATACTTAACAAGAGAGAGCAGTTGGGCCAAACCCTCCACTGTGTTTGTGTCGAGAATCTTCTGCCAAGGGCAAGAAGGAACCTGTTTTTCAGACTAATGAAATCTCTCCGAGGGTGAAGGCAGATTCAGTGAAACGTGTCCTTGTCACGGCCTGAGCTTTGTGCGCCAGGGCCACGGGCAGACGGGGGTGCAGGCTGGGTGCAGGATGGGGCTTCTGGGAGATGGGGGACCCAGGTTTCTCACTGCCTCTGCCCTGGCTGGCTGTGTGGCCTTGAGAAGATCACGTCCCTCTCTGAGCCCCCGTTTCCTCATCTGTCAGAGAGAGCTAAAGCTTCTAGCAGCCGGTGCTGCTCCCGGGAAAACGTCAGTGAGTCACAGGGCTCTCTGTTTTGGGGTGATGCTGTGTGTTCATTAAACCTATAGCTGCTCTTTGTGGCTTTGTCAGGGGACAGGGATGGGGTGTGCCTGAGACCTGCTGGGCATTTTAGGGTGTCTACAGCCACCCTGAGGCTCTCCTGGAGTGTGAGGACCATTTGCTCCCTGTCCAGAGACGGGCAGGGAGGAGGGGGAGTTTGTCCCACCTGCCAAAAAGTGGCAGATGGCTCTCCTTGCCTGCATCTGATCTTACAGGAGGGTGCAGCCTTCGGGGAAGACCACAGGTTTTAGGACTCACTGGTCCGTGGTTGAGTCACAGGCCTTCCTCACTCCACTGCATGTCACTGTCACCCTGGGACAGATACTCTGGGTGGGCGGCAGGGTGGTGCTGGGTGCCCAGAGGGTTCTAGGAACTTGTCTTTTCCTCACTGACTTGGGAAACGCAGAAAATTTATAAGGATTTTATTAGCATTGAAATGGAGCATTAAAATTGAATGTCAAAGAGAAACTCCATTCCTGTTTCATCTCACATGACCCCTGAAGGCACGCTCTGCCTGCCCTTTCTGTCTCCCGTGAGCAGATGTGGTCTTAATATCATAGCAACCAGAGCACCCACACGTGGAGTTCCTCAGCAGGTCTCTGTTTCAGGAGCTGCTGAGTCCTACTGATTCATTCATTCATTCATCCCTTAGCGCCACTTCCCTGCGGGAGGTGGGAGCAGGAGTGGAGGGGGCCGCTAACAGAGCTGTCGGATGAGCAGGGAGGGGATGAACCCAAAGCCTCATTGAAGGGGTGATGTCTCAGCTGACTCTGGAGGGACAAGCAGGAATTTTCTAAGCCAAAGGGCAGAGGTTGGAGGCACCATTCTCATCAGAGGAGTAGCCTGTGTGGACACTGGAGGTGGAGGAGGCGAGGAGGGGGAGGAGGGACCCACAGGCAGTGGTGGCCGTGGTCTGTTGAGAGAACGCTGGGGGCTGACCTCCCCATTTTGTTGGCCAGCTGACCGTGGGCAGGTACTTCCTTTTCTAAAACTTTGTCACCATCTGCAAAGTAGGACTGATCATTCCAGCCCCTCCCTCCCAGGGCAGGGGAGAGGACCAAGGGCATTAATGCCTGTGCTGGGGTGGAAGCTCAGGGCACAGGGCTGAGTCCACTCAGGTGCTCAGGTGTCAGGTTTTTGTTTCATTTTGCTCTGGGCGTCCACAGGCCACCATTTCACGGATGGCGGGAAAACGTATGTTTTCCAGGTCAGGGGATCACAGTCACTTCCAGTTGTCAGCATGGTGACTTTGGAGTGTCTGAACAGCAGCCCCTGGCGGTTCACTGGTGGGGGAGGAGGTGCATGGGGAGCCTCAAGATTGACTGCAATGCTCCCCTATTGTTGTCTTGTGCCCTTGTCTCCACATTATTTTGACTATTTTCAGCAACCTTGTTATGAACATCTCCATGCGGAGAACATTTTGTTTCTTTCAGATTATGTCCCTAAAAACTGAGTTTCTAGAACAAGAATGACTGGTGAAAGGGGAGGGATATTTTAGGCTTTTTGTTACAAGTTGCTTAATTGTTTGTTAGATTGGCTGGACGGGCTCTGGTGACGCCAGCCACATCTGAAGGCACCACTTCCTGGGAGTCACACCGGGGGAGGGTCCTGGAAATGTCGTGAGAGGGGCTGATCAACGCAGAGGGTATAGTCGGCAAGGAGAAGGGGTCCCTGGCATTTAGGGATGGACAGAGGGGCAGGGAAGAGGGGAGAAGAGTCTTTGATGGGGCTGAGGACTAACCCTCGGAGAGGCGAGCCTCCGTCCAGGGCATGAGCTGTTCAGAGACTACAGAGCAAATTAAGTCTCAAATCAAAAGGACCAGTCTGGGGATGCCAGGCCCTGAGCCCAGGATACAGTGCCGGACCAGGATGACCTGGGGCAAACGGCAGTCTTTGACCCTCAATTTCTTATCTATGAAATGGGCGTGACCCTTCGCCTGCCTCCCGGGGGTGGGACGGAATGAGTGATGGGAAGTGACTGTGAGAGTTGCCTCCAGTATGTGGGTTCTTTTCCCATGAGTACCCACTCGTGTGAGTTGGCAGGAGCTATGGGGTTGCCTTCGGTTTTAAAACGACATTCCAGAGTCTCAGGGAGAGGATTGCGCGAGCCAGCTAGTCTCCAATGGAGGTTCCTGGAGGGTGGGAGCAGCGAGCGCAGGATCTCCTTGGGACTGGGGACATCTGAGCATGACCCAGATTCCACGTGTATTGGACAGGGAAGGCGGGCCGGGAATCTCCGTCTCTGCAGGTGGGCCAGGCTGGGGTCTTTCAAGACCCCACCACTTATTTGCTGTGAGTTCCTGGGCAAGTGACTAAAGTTTTCTGGGCTCAGATTTCCTCATTCATTGGAAATAAGAGTATCAGAAGTCTATCGTCCGTGTCACATGGATAGTGTGGAAGTTCAGTGTTAAGCACCCTACCCATGATGACTCTCATCATGTTATCATTCTGCCGTCTTGGTCATGAAGCATTTAAAATATATATGATCGATAAAATGAGCAATGGCTTCTGCGCCACTCAGTGCTCCCCATGCACACCCACTGACACTCAGATGCACACAACCCCATGCACACTCAGGCACTGGCACACACAATCTTGGGTGTTCACACACACACACACACACACACACACACACACACACACACTCATACCCTGAGCTTTGAGACCAGCTACCCGGCCCTGACTATTAGCCCTCGGTCCTGCTCTGTTGTATTCATTTAGCCTGGCTCCCAGGAAGGAGCATGCTGCCATGGGAGGGGAGCAGACCTCGGAGTCAGCTGTGGATTCACATTTGAGCTTTGTTACTGAGTGACCCAGGGGCATCGCTTACTCGCCCAGAGCCTGGGTTTCCTGGTCTGTGAACTGGGACCCCTGCACTTGCTTTAGCGTGCAACTAACTAGAAAAAGGATGCCGAACAACCCCACGCGTGAGCGCTCAGTAAATGCGCCCTTGTCAATCAGTTGCTCTTCATTCAGGACAATTCACAGATGCCAGTTCTTTGCCAGGCCCCACGGGACTGCTGGAGTCACAGACAAGCCTCCCTTCGAGCTCTGGGTTGTGGTCCCAGGTTGTGACCCACCAGTGTTCCGGGGTGTGTGCCCTGGGAGGCTCCTAGTAAAGATCCCTTTCAGGAGCCTAAACCCTGACCCTCGCCATCTCTTTCCCATGCCAGGAGGAAAAAACAAAACGGGACAATTGTTTGTGGCTGTCACCTATTAACCAAGTCCCAGGGGGCTCTGCGAGTGCCTTTCTTGGATACATTTCACCTTATTTGGCATGAAAATGAACTTTGTTTTTGCAAAGCTCCTTCAGGAAGTCTTTGCCTTGCTCTTGAAGCTTGAAGGACAGAAGGAGAGCTCCGTCTATGGACTTAGGATTGGGCGCCCATCATCTTGCCCTGGCCCTCCACACTTCAAAGCAGACGCTGGTGCTGGCAAACCTTCTGTGCTTACTTCCAGAAAATTATGAGAAGGCCACTAAAAGATCAAAAAGATCACTTTTCTCATGAGCGGAGGGTGGAAGTTTGGTCATTTCAGCCAAATTCTAGGTTAAGACTGGTTTGTGGTAGAAAACAAACTTCTGTGAAGATGTTACCAGTGTAAGTTTGTGTGTTTGATGTGCCTGAGGCCAAACAAACCGAAACGTTGGCATTTGGAGCAGAGAATGGTTTATTGCAGGGCCAAGCAAGGAGAATGGGAGGCTCCTCCTCAAAACACCCCAAACTTCCTGAAGGGTTTCAGCAAAGCATTTTTGAAGGCAAAGTGATGGAGGGGTGCCCCGGGGTATGTGATTGGCTAGTGCACAATTCTCTGATTGGTTGATGGTGATCAATCCTTAGGCGCCAGAAAGTCTGGGGGCCACGTGCTCATGATCATCAAGTAGTTCATTTCTTCCTTTCATTCCCTGGTGGTTTTAGCAGCTGAAAAGCTCAGGAAATAGGCATCAGATACTGGCATCTGGGTACATCAGATAGGAGCTCCAGCAGAGAGTATGGGGGAGGGGTCTGTCCCTGGAAGGCCCCCTAGGGTCCTGCTTAGTTACAAAGATAGCACCCCCAAGAGTGGGCTATAGGTAACTTGGCATCCTGAAATTTCCACCTCGTAGCTTATTTTAGGACAGCTGGAAATTAGAAGACACTCACCCCTGATTTTGGCAAAAGTTGAAGGGAAGGTGATGACACGTGGTGGGTTCTGTCTGGCTCCCAGGGCACTAGAGAGCCACTTCCCCTTTCTAAGCATCTCCACTTCCCTTTCCTCAAAAAGGAGAGCAGAACAGTAACCCAGTTCCCAGGATGTCAGAGAAACTGCCCATCTGGGGGGTGGCGGTCCTCCCAGGTGGTTGGCTGCGGGATTCGCGAAGGCCCGGGTTCAGCAATAAGCCGCGACTTCAATACAGAGTTCCTCAAGTTAATGGCTGTACCCATTGTGGGAAACAGATGGGGAGAGAGCGGAGGAGAATCTTCTGGAATCTCTAAACCTTTCACTTCCTCCTATCTCTTTTCATGGCTTCCACAACTTTGAACCTGGCTCATGACCATTTGTCAGATGAGGAAGTGGGATTCTGTAGGGAGGCGGAGTTGTCTGAGACCCAACAGCAGGGGAGTGAGGGAGCCTCAAACTGAGAACAGGACTCCTGGTTCCAAATCTCACATTTTTTGTTACTGAGTCCAAGCTTGCACTGCTCTCCACAGGACAGACTAATAAATAGACAAGTTATTGGGGCAAGGAATAGTGACTTTATTCAAAAAGCCAGCAGACCAAGAAGATGGTGGACTGGTGTCCCAAAGAACCATCTTCCCCGAATTAAAAATTCAGGCTTCTTTTATACTAAAAGGGGGGGGGGGGGTTGGTTGTTGCAAACTTCTTGGTGTCAGAATCCTTTGTTCTTGCAGCTGCTCAGATAGATCAGGTCATGATGTTCCTGTAAATTTCCAATAAGACAAACACTATTTTCTGTTCTGCAACTCTTTATCTCTATATTTATGGAAAAGAGTTATACCTTTAAAGGTCAGAGCTTTGAGAATGGGCCATCCTGTGTATTTCAGGACATAGGCAACATTCTTAACTTGTAACAGAAGCAATAGGATACAAAGTTTAAATTAAAAGGAACAGCTCCAATATGAAGTCATATTTGTTCTTTCCTGTTACACTTTGTCCCAATCATCCTAGCACAGGGCTGGTGCTCAGGAGGTATTGGCTGAAGTGGTAAACATCCCTCACTGTCCTGCAGTTACTGCCCACAAGACTCTTTGGGGCTAGTAGCAGTGGGAAGGTAAATATAGAAATAAAGCTAGAATGAGACACCACACATGGGGTAAGGGCTGCCCAGCAGCCAGGGAAAGGGCTTCTGCTTCCAATGATCTGTGAGCTTGGGAAGCTGGAAGACGGGAGAATCACGATCTACATTGAGACGTACTAGGTTGTTCATTCATTAGCTCACACACACTATTGAACACCTGCTATAAAGTTGGACGGTGGGGTGGATGAGGAAAGATACAACTCCTGCCTTTAGTCTGGGAGACAGACAGACAGGTAAATTGATGGTTAATCCAAGGAAGTAAGTGCCTCCGCAGAGGGGTTGTGGGAGCCGGGAGAGAATCAGTAATCCTGGGAGACCTCAGAGACAGCTGCCCAGAGGAGGTGATGCCTGAACGGAACCTTGAAATGGAAGTAGATGTTGCACAGCAAAGAAGAAAATAAAGGAATTCAAACAACGGGAATGACACGTGGAAAGGTGCAGATACGAGAAACAGCAGAGTGATGTGCTGTGGTGATTCTGTGTGATCATTTGTACTATAAGCCATAGAGGGTGATGGAAAGGGCACTGGCAGTCACTATGTAGTCCTGTGAGGTAGCTGTTATTCATATATTTCACAGATGAGAAAACCAGGGTTCAGAGAGGACCTGAGCAGGGCTTCTCATACAAAGTAGCGCTGAAACTGGGTCCTGACCCCTGGTGGCTGATCATATTATAGCATCCCCCATGTGGAAAGACTGAGATTCAGATTCAAAGAACATTTATTTAGGAATGTTGTTAGTCAGGACAGTGTTAACGGTCAGTAGTAAAAACCCAGTTAAAAGAGTCTGGGCTTGGTGGAGGTATAGAATTGGCTTATAGAACCGAAGAAACTAAGTGTAGCTTTAAGCTGGATTCAAGTGCTCAGACGCCGTCATAAATTTGTCTTTCTCCAGTTTTCAACCCAGTTTCACCCTGTGTTGCCTTCATTTTCAGTTAGTCTTGCCATGGTGCCACCAGCAGAACATCTTACCATCTTAGCAGCCCTCATGGAAAATACATCCCTCTCTTCCTGTTCCAACAGAAAATTCCAGGCTTAAGTTTGATTGGCTGGATTGGGTCATGTGTCTGCCTCTGTACCCAGACCCAGAGGCGGGCCAGTGAATAAGAGGTCAACCCCACTTCACCCACATGGACAAAGAGTGGGGAACTTTGGATCCCAAAGAAAAGTCAAGGTGCTATTACTCAGAGAAGGGGGGTTGATGATGGGAGGGTGGAAATGAGATGTTTACCATAAGCACTTACTGAGTGACAGACACTGTATTACGTGCTCTCCTGGAGCCCCATTAACACCTCCTAGCCTTAAGTGTCAGGGCTCAGGGACAACGTGTGCCATGGGGCCGTGAAGGGAGTCAAGGAATATTGAACCTACTAGTATCCCTAAATGTGTGTAATGTAATAGATTCTACAGAGTGTGGGAATCCAGCTTAGTCTCTCAACCCAACGTACACTTGGTATGGATGGCAAGCTAGAAAAGGAGGAAGGGCTTCATGCCTGTGGACGTTATTAAGTTAAGTATGCATGGTAAAAAATTTTTATAAGGGGACTGACATTCCAGATGGTAAGAAGGAAAGAAAATGAGAGAAAAGGCAGTTTAAAACAGAGCAAGAAAAGACAGAGGGGAATTTTATAAAAGATGGATCAAATATAAAACACAGGATCACGCTGAAGAAATTAGTCAACATACATTGGTAATCACTGTACCTGTAGGTAGGATAAGCTGATCAATTTTTTTTAAATGCAGATGGTTAGATTTGATGTTTTAAATCCAAAGAAATATTTTTACAAGAGCTAGACTTAAGGAAACAAAAATGTTGAAAGTATAAGGAAAGAAAAATAAAACATTCTGGACAAATGCCAACCAAAAGAAATCTAAGTAGCTATATTAATAGTAGACAAAGTGAACTGTAAGCAAAAAGTATTACTGAAAATAAAGCTGGCCACCATATTTTCAAAAAAAGACTCAATTCACTGGAAAAACTCTAAACTTGTATGTACCAAATAAACTTGCTTCAAAAAGTAAAACTGATGAAGTATAATTGACAGAACTACAAAGAGTAATTAATCATTAACATCATAAACAAACAGTATTAAGAATGAAAGGGAATATTAATATAGATTTTGCAGCAATTAAGAAAGATAATAAGAACATTGTGATCAGTTTTATGCCAAAAACAAGGGAAAACTCAGATGCAGTCAACAAATGCCTAGCAAAGCGGAACTTGCCAAAACTGACTTGGGAAGAAACAGAAAACCTAAAGGGTCCTATAACCATTAAAAATAAATAAAATGGACGAAGCACCAGTGCTGCTTGGTTTTGCCAATGAGTTCTACCAAACACTCAAGGAACAGATCCTTCCAGTCCTCCACAAAATCCTTCACAGGAGAGAAAAAGGGAAAACACTCCTATTTATATGATGAGACCAGAATAGTGTAGATTCAAAAATAAGTATGAGAAGGGAGATGATAAAAATGAAAAACAACTCAGTGTCCATCAACCGGTGAACAGATAAATAAACTGGAGTACCTTCCATGGTAGGACACTTTATGTCAACGAACGTGAGCTGCAGATACGTGTATCAACACAGTTTAATCTCAAAAACATAATGTGAACCAGCAACTAAAACAAGGAAGCTACAGGGGGAAAAAAATCTTAAAACATGAGCCCATTTATATAAAAATAAAATGCAGGCAGAATAATACAATATATTGTTTAGGGACACATACATATTTGCTGAAACAAGTCCGATCCTGGTAAATTCTGTTTCTTAACCTAGAGGTGGTTACACTGGTGTCCATTCATATTCTTTAGTATTTTAAGCCACGCATATGTGGTTTTTGATGTAGTCTCTCTGATGTCTTTCATTTAAAAATACTTAATGACAGCATCGACATGTAGCAGAGAGATGTCTGAGAAGGGGGGGTGCCTGAGATGTTTATTTTCTTTGTTTTGTTGGTCTGTATGTTCTGAATTTTTTACTAAGCACATGTGATACTTCCATAATAATACTATTTCAAGTGATTTTTAGAAGAAGGGAAGTCGGTATTTCCTAGCCTAGGGCTAGCTTTTCTTCACTAATTTCACTAATTTCAGCGCAAGTCATTTTATCAGACTTCCATCTGGAGTGACAATCCAAGGGTAGCTACCTGCCTGCTCGGTCAAATATGTACACTGCTGGCACGGAGAAGGACCGGAGCCTCTGACGTGCCCGGGCTGCGACCTTGAGGTCCAGGTGAGGGTGGGGATTCTGGGGAGGGAGGCGCTGGCCAAACCCACAGGGGGAGCATTGGCTCAGCCAGAACATAACACGCTTCGGCATTGGCTGTGGCTGCTGGCTGTGTCCTTGTTCACAAAGACCTACAAAGTCAGGCACCCAAATCTGCATCTCCCATCTGATAGACTCTTCAGGGGAAGCACAAGGCTCTTTCCTCTCTCCGTGGAGAAATAAGCTTGAGTCTTCTGGTGGCCAGATGACCTTAGCAGATGAGCAGAGGCCAGACACGAGCTTCACGGGACACCCAGAGGACCCGCGATGGGTCTCAGGACCACAAGAGGGGTGGCTCCTCTCTTGAAGCTGGAAGAGGAAAGCTACCACTCCAGTCTAGACAGGGAAGTGAGAAACTAGGTAGCGTCTGTGGTCTTAGAACTGAAGCCAGATTTTGTCCTGTCATGGAGATGACCTGGGGCAGAGTTCCCAGGGACAGCATGCGGTGCTCAGCTTTTCCTGCTTTGTGGCAACGGTGAGCGGGAATGGGCGGGGCTCACCACAACACTTCCCAAGCCACAGCTGCTTGCAAACCCCGTTCCCCATGCAACCCATTTGCATTCTGTGCGCTTAAATCTCTACACCACCTGGCTGTTTTCACTGAAATACATTTATAAGAAAACTTTATATCATCACCATAAATGGAAATGCAGTATCACTCGTGGCAAATGGAAAACACTTCTGAACACAAATACACTGACACAAAGCCATGCCATCCAAGTCTGGTCAGATCCCATTGCCTGATTAAAGCTCTGAGCCTGCTCCCACTCCCAGATATAAAGGCAGACTTGCGTGCTGGATGCTGAAAACACAGGTGCACCACGCTGCCTTTCCCTCTGACCTCAGAAAGGCTTGAGAAAAAAAAAAAAAACCAAAACAATAAAAGAACTCTCACTCACTGAAAGTAGTAGAAGAGGAAAGCAGGTCAACCATCCACATCTTAAGCAGAGGCAACAGGGCAGAGAATTCTGTATACTTAGAAGTGGGAGGGAGCTTCATCTCTCTGAAAATATATGTCAAACACTGGGCACTTGGCTAACTTACCTTCAGTGACCTTCAAGCAGATTGACTCAACAGCCATTAACTTGAGGACCTGCTATGTGCCGGCCACATGGTAGGGGTTTGAAAGGCAAGCGCCATGTCTTCAGGGACCACACCTTCTCATGGAGAGACAGGCGTGTTCACAACTGGTATTAATGCAGGGCTGAATAAATCTTTGTATCGTCTTCTCCCAGGCTTCCCCCAACTGATGCGAAACACAATGTAGATGTTCAGGAATCATTTAATTAAGACTCAGAAATAGCAAATGTTAATTGGGCTCCTACTATGAGCCAGGCAATGTGTGGGATACTTTTAAACATATCTTATAAACTTAATCCTCTTAAGAATTGGAAGGGTGGTTATTTTTACCTCTATTTAAGGATCAGAGAGGTTAAGTAACTTGACCAAGGGCACACAGCATGTTAGAAGTTGACTGGGGATTTAAAAGCATCTCCCAAATACTCCCCTTGTGGGGTGAGGGAAGAAGTCCTTATTGCACGTGGGTGGTCCCCTGTCCCATCCCGCCGCACCTTTCCCAGGGCCTTGCTCAGTGGTCACCCCAGCCCTGACCTGCATTTGTGTCTCCCCAGGAGGCCGGCGCTGTCCTGCACCACGTGCTCAAGCAACCTTCTGAGCTGCTGCAAGAGCCTGTGGGGAATTAGGCTCCTCCAGAGACATGTGGGAGGCCCCTCGGAAGAGCAGCTGGGGGAGCCGCTGTCCAAGGAGCCCCCGAGAACGCTGCCTTCCGAGGCTGTCTAGCCTCGGCCCCAGGACACTGAACTTACTGCTCCTGGTCACCAACATTTGACTCCTGGAGCCACTAAGGACCCAGCAGCCCCCAAAACCATGGAGGACACACCCTGGCATGAGTCTGGGGACTCCCGGAGCACACGACGGGCGCTGGGGTCCTCCGGCCCGGGGTGGAGCAGCCTGTTCTGCGCTCAGCCTCCCCTGGGTCCAGGTCTGCTGAATCCCGCGGGTTCAGAGCTCACATTGGTGCTGGCCCTGGGTCATGAACAGAGACGCGGGGCTTTCGGGGTTGTGTGCACGGGCGTGTGCTCGGATGTGCGTGCGCAGGAGCACACGTGCCCTCTGAGCACGGCCGAGGGTGTTGCCATAAAGAGTTAGCCTCTCACTCCCTCGCGGGTTCTGTGGGATGAAGGGGAGGAAGGGAGGGGGAGACAAAGGAAGGGAAGGGCATTAGCCTTTAATGAACACCTGCCGTGTGCCAGGTACGCCCTCTGCATGAGCACACATAGTCCTTACCATGTGCGGCAGGGATCACTTTATAGGGAAACTGAGGCTCAGAGAAATACGGGGCCGTCCCTAAGGCCACTCAGCTAGAAAGTGTGCCTGGCACGAGGGAGGCACTTGAGAAACTGTTGTTGAAGGAAGGAAGGAAGGAAGGAAGGAAGGAAGGAAGGAAGGAAGGAAGGAAGGAACGAAGAAATGGACAGACAGGATGATGGGTGGAAAACCAGGCTTCAAGCCCATGCTCTTAACATGACATTAAAATGGCCTCTCAAGAGAGGCCACGATATTTCCTTGACTCAGGTGACCCTCTCGCTCTCACCGCCCAGACCCGGAGCCTGGGGCTGGGAGGGTCCCTTCATGCTGCAGTACAGATCCTCTCTGGTGCTTTCCATCCACAAGGAGTGGCGTGGGGCAGGCCTGCTGGGGAAAGTGTGCGGGCAGCAGGGAGGGACAGGTGGCAGCTGGAAGGGGGCAGGACAGGCGTGGGTGGGGAAGTTGGCCCCCAGCGCCCTCTGCTGGATGCGTGACGTTGGGCGCCGCAGGGAGCGCCCCTGAGCAGCTCTTTATTCCTCTGTGGGCGGGTGCGCTCCCCTTTCCCATCTACGGGGGTGGTGGAGAGACCCAAGGAGGTGGAGGAGATGACAGCCCCGGAGACATGAGGGTGTCCATGGGCCCCCTTGTCGACCACTGCCCCTCCCTGAGTCCACTCTTCCCTTGGTTCCAAGACCCCCTCGTGGTGGCCTCCTCCCCGCCCACCTGTACCTCTTCAGTGGCTCTTGCCGCCCACCTCCTCTCCCCAGCCATCGACGCGGCCGTTCCGAGGCTCGGTCCTGAGCCTCGTCCTCTCACTGCCACTTCTTGCCCTCTGCGGCCACGTCTACACTCTCGCATCTGAAGTTACAGGAGACTCACCTCTCAGGAGGTGACTCAGATCTGTACCTGGAGCCCAGGCTCCTTTGGGACGCTTTCGACCCACTCTCGACCTCACTGTTAGCAGGTCCACAGCTGCAGCTTGGCCATCTCCCTGCACCTGCTCCGCTCCTGAGGCCCCGCTCCTCAGACAGAAGCCCTGCCACTGGCTTCAAAGGCTGAGGGTCAGTTTTGACATCGCCCTTCTCCTGGCTCCTCATGATCCATCCTCTCGAGTCCAAGCTCCCACAAGTACCCACCGTTTACCTGGTTCTTTCCGGCTGCTCTGTCTTCACTCGGTCCCACTGCCATCCCCTCTGTCAGGACAATTCAAACAGCTTCATGACACCTCCCTGTGCTCCCCACTGGCCTCTTTCCTGTCTGGTCTCCACCCAGCAGCCACTGTGGGCTGTGCGGTGCAAACCCAGGGAGAAACCCATCTTCCACGTGGCCCACAGGTCCCACGTGGTCGGCCCGATGTGTCCCTCCAGCCTCCATTGGCCCCACACCCCCTCCGTCTCTTCACCCCACCCTGCTGGCCTTCTCCTTTGGTTTGTTTACCTCCCTGCTCCCTCCAGCAGCCAGGCCACACGTAGAGCTCTTTCCATGCCTTGGAATGCTCATCCTGCCCTTTCTGCCACGGGATCGCAGCTGAACCATCACTTCTTGAGGGAGCCTTCCTTGACCCTCCCTGTTGGGTCAGGCCTCCCCACACACATCCCCAGAGCCATCTTCAGAACCATGGGCATGGCTGTCATTTATAGTCATCTGTGTGATTCCTGCCCTGTCTGTCTCCCCCACTCAGGAGGTCGTGAGTCCTGCCTGTATCTGTTGACCTTTGTCTGTCTAGCCCCTGGAAGACTGTTCAGTCTACAGAGTAGGAGCTTTAAGCAGCTTATCTGCCAACATACACCTGAAGGCACGATTTGCCCCCATGACCTCCCCAGAGATGCTCAGTCTCTTGGCTTAATTCCTTCCCGAAACTCCAGAATCCCCTCCTTGGAAGTTTTCCTAAGAGTCTGAGACAGGTAGGTCTCCAAGTCATGGCCAAGTAGTTAGAGCACAAGACTAGCCTAGCTGATCACGCTCAGCAGGTCAGGGCAGAGGTCAGGATTCCCGCGTGCCACCTGCCACGGCAGGGACTCCTTCAGGTCTGTCTCTGAGCCCTGCCCCGCCTTCCTGGAGGCCTCCTGAAGCCCCGACTGGCTGCAGAAGTGGGGCGCATGCTGCTAGAAGAGGAGCGTCTGCGGTGGGCCCCCAAATCCGTGTTGCGTGTCACCATCGTGTTCCAATAAAGCTATCAAAACAGATGCTGCCTTGAGGGTTTCGTTTTTCACTTCCTGGTGAGGAAATGCTCCCCGAACTTCATCATCCGGCATGTCTCGGTTTAGATAAAGAACTATGATAAAATGTTGGGGTAAAGGCCAACTTGGAAACTGCCTTAAAAAGTGAAAGCGTTCTCAGGAAACTAGGTCTCACCTTGAAACATCCGATTGGAAATGAGGGACAGACTGATGGGAAGGATCAGGCCTTCGTCCTGCTCACCTGGTGAGCCAGGTACTCGATCGGCCCTCAGCAAGCGTTTGTGGAATGGAATATTTCTGAAATTGTCAGATCCAGAGATGCCTTTGTTAGGTGGGAGGAAAAGACATCTTTAAAATGGAAAACTTGTCCATCGAGGAAAGTCCAGTCAAAGAGGAGGTGGGTGAGGTGTAAGTGAAAAGACCACGTCAAAGAAAATATTCGCAGATTCGGTGCAAGGACGGAATCCCAGAGGCACCCGGAAAGGGTTTGGAAGGTGGAGGGAGGGAGCTGACCAGAGTCGAGGTCGCTGTGTGACAACTGCAGTGTCGGCAGTGAGCCGTGTCCCGGGGCGGGAGGAGGGGCTGGGGGAGGCTGTGGAGTCCTGAACTCGGAGCCTCCCCGAGGGATGCACAGAGACACACTTGGGTGTTTCCACAGGAGGCAGGGAGGAGACGTGAGTCGTCAGGAGCAAAGCTTACCGGAACTGACCTGCCCGAGACGGGAGGTCCCTGTTTCGGGGCCAAGAAGGCGAAGCATGTTCAGGGATACCCGGGAAGATGAAAGCAGCATTCAGAAGGAGTCGCTAGGTGATGTCAAGCGGTTCTATGCAGATGGTTTTAAAAGGACAGGGAACTGTCCCCCTGAATGACTACAGTGCACGCAGTGAATACTGGGCCACTTCATAGGCAACCAGCTAGGGCTGGAAGCCCGGGGACCGCAATTCCTGAGAATCCGTCCCAATAGGTTTAGATTCCACCAGTGAGAGGCGGGGGGAGAAGCAAAGCCATTGTCGCTAAGTAGGCCAAGGGGAGGGGGTGGGAGGAGGGGAAGGGGGCCAGAGAGGCTAGGAGGGGCTGCTGCGGGCGTCCTGGAGCGGATCAGGCCGGGAGGGGGCTGCATCAGGGAACACTATCTCATCCTGGGAGGAATGGCTTTGAAAGGCCTCTAACAAGAGGGGACTAACCTGATGAGAGCTGGGCTCTGGCAAGCTCATTTGGAGTCCAGTTTGGAGAAATATACTGAGGGAGTGAGAGGGCAGAAGCTGGGTGATCAGGGCAGCCCCACTGCCGGGGAGGGTAGACCGTTGTGTCCTATTAGGATCGATTCCAGAACCCAGGCAGGCTGACTCAGGCTCCGTGCGGGGAACCCAAAGGCATCAGACCCTCCCCGCCCTCCAGAGAGACGGGCTGATAGCGAGACATTACCAGGGAATCCGAGAAGGAATGGGACTTGGGGGGCAGTGCCAGGGACACCCAGGGAGGAAAGTGTGTGTGTGTGTGTGTGTGTGTAAGGATACAGGTCAAGACAACCATGAACTTCTAAGGGGATGTGCTCCTGGTGCACATCGGGCTGTATTTCAGCTCAGGTTTGACGTGTGGGAGGTGGGAGGCCGTGCTTCCCATCCCAGCTGAGCAGCTGGCAGGTCACACTTGGCGCCATCTGGAGCTTTGGGGGAGAGTTTATCGTCTTCAGTGTCCACGTTAGGGGGCTCATTCCAGGTCACTCAAGCAGGGAGTGACAGCCTAGGACACACTTCTCTCACCATAATTCCCAAATCCCACCAGAATTCCAAGCATTCCAGTGATCATTTGGGAGCCCTCAAAGGTCACTAACATCCCCTGGGGTGACTAGGAAAAGGCCCCCTTCACCCCACCAGCAGCCCTATGGGGCACATAGTTTTGCTATTTTGGAGGTCATTGCAGATGTGGGCACCATGTCCCCAGTGTCTCCATCCAAGGTCACACAGAACATGTTTCTCACGCCCTGAGTTGCCACTGCATGAGCCAGAGCACGGGCCCGGCTGGACATCAGCCTTTGCTCTCTGGGACTTTGCCAAGGCTCTCACGTGCCCAGCGGGCCTGGCTGGACTCCCAAGGAAGGAAGGGTCCAGTGGGACACGCCCTCCGGGCTGTGTGACTCCCAGGTAAACCTGTCCTTCACTTTCAACTGACGTGTACAAGCCCCTTCATGCACCCAGTCATTATGTCAGCCCCTCGACAGGCACTGGTCCGATTTTCCCACTGGCCACAGCTAGAAGTTAGCATCCTCACCACCCGGGACCTGAAAAGGTACAGGACGCACCCAAAGTCAAAAATTGAAGCAACATAACTGGGGTTCCAACCCAGACCTGCTTGCCCCCAAAGTCTGGGTCTTTTTTTTTTTTTAATATATCATTCATATTGTGAAACTCACTTTTAAGGATTAAGTGACAGATACAACCTCTTTTGAAAATTGTGACGTGACAGAGAAAGCCAGAGATCCTTGGACCTCCCCACCCCATCTTTTTCCTCTAGAGATTTCCAAGGCAACCTCCACTACAAAGTTTGCTACATGGTGTTTGGTTCAGTTTTGTTTGGTTTTCAACACAAGTGCTCCTCAGGAACTGAACTCACTCATTTGTCTTCAAGGTTCAACTACATCATTGGTACATAAAGAGCTCCTTTCTTATTGTGTCCAAAAGGAATGGACACCCTACAGCTCATTTAGCTGTCCCCCTAGCCATGGACATCTGAATCTTTCTAAAATTTCTAGCTGTTGAAATAATAACACGCTTTTCCATTACAGGTTATTACAAGATACTGAGTATAGTTCCCTGTGCTGTACAGTAGGTCCTTGTTGTTTATCTGTTTTATGTTTAGTAGTGTGTATCTTTTAACCCTGAACTCCTTATTTATCCCTCCCCCCTAATGATAAATTTGTTTCCTAGGTCAGTGAGTCTGTTTCTGATTTATAAATGAGTTCGTTTGAATCTCTCTGCTGTACACCTGAAACTAACACAACATTGTGAATCAGCTATACGTCAATAAAAACATTAATAATAGTATGCTGATCATCTGAAACAGTGTTTCCTTGTGCACATCTGCAGGTGGGTTTTGTTGCCATTGTGTGTGTGTGTGTGTGTGTGTGTGTGTGTGTCTGCCTGTGCGCACATGTGTTTAGCATACCTAACAGTGTAACTCTGGATGTGGAGCCCATGTGTTGCTGAACAGCCCTCCAGAGAGGCACAGCTCATTCAAGCTCCCACCAACAACACTAAGGGGTCCCTACCACACACTTGTGCCCCTTCTACCATGCCCTGCAGCTCCCTTCATCCCTGAGAGGTTAGAATATTCCTCCTAGAGATGTCTTACCTCTAGTCAGTGCAGGCAGGTCATGTAGGTAGAAGAAATACCCAGAAACTCCCTTAGGCTCACCCCAGGTTTCCTGCAAGCTCTACAAAGCCTGACCTTCCTCCTTGGGGTGTCTGTAGAGGAGGGCCACCTTGCCCAATTTGTACCACTGGAGAGAAGCTGTATCACTTCACGACAGCCACAGGCATGCTGCGTAACAAATGTTCACAAACACTCTCAGTGTATGACAATTATTAAACATTTATGAAAAAAAAAGAAAAAAGAGGCCACTAATGAACTCATCTACAAAACAGAAACAGACTCGCAGACATAGTAAACAATCTTATGGCTGCCAGGGGAAAAGGGTGGGAATGGATAAATTCCGGAGTCTGAGATTTGCAAATGTTAACTGCTATATATAAAAAATAGATTAAAAAATAAATTTCTTCTGCATAGCACAGGGAACTATATTCAATACTGTGCAATAACCTTTAATGAAAAAGAATATGAAAATAAATATATGTATATATTTATGCACGACTGGGACATTATGCTGAATACCAGAAATTGACACATTATAACTGACTATACCTTAATAATAATTTTTTAAAAGACAGAAAAGAAAAACATTTATGTAGTTCATGATTCTGTAGGCTGACTAATTGAGGATGGGCTCTGCTGGGGTGGCTCATCATGGCTCCACAAGTCTCTCACCCTCTCTTGGCACCAGCAGGCCCACCCAGGCATGGCCTTCTTGCAGAAATGATTGGCATACAAGAGAGCAATCCCAGCAGTACAAGCATATTTCAGGTTCCTGAGCATCTTGCCTGCAAATACATCATTAGCCAAAGTAAGTCCCATGGCCAAGCCATGCTAGAGCAAGCATATCTACCCTTCCCATGGGGCTGAGATGGAGTGAGAGATGAATATTACTGGATGACCATCTCACCCACCACAGAGGCAGAGCCTGGATAGGAACTGAAGGCTGCCTGACTCCAGAGTTCTGCATCCTCAGGACGGAGGGGACCTGGGTTTCCCAAGTGACTGGAAATTCCCTGGCACTCTCTAAACCTCCCCACTCCTCAATATTATAGTTGCTTCCAGCCTCCTACATACCCTATGCTCATTCCCTACCCTGGCTTACAACAAAATCTTTGAGACTCAAACTCTGGGCCTTGGCACTCCCTGGCTGATGTCCTTTCGGTGGCCCTCACCACAATTTCCACTGTCCCCTCCATTTATCATCAATCGAGCAGGGAATTCAAGGCTGCACCATGGTCTGGCTCTGCTTAATGGTCCAGCCTCATCTCACATCCCTCTCTCCCTTTGCTCCATTTTCCCCATCCAGCCCAAGGGCCTGTACTCTCACACAATTTCACTCTACAGCTATATCCCATGTAGAATTTCCTTCTCAACCTACAGAGTTTCCCTTAGCCATCCTTCAAATCTCAAGTTGGGCGTCACCTCCACTTCAAAACCATCCCTGCCCCTTCCTAGAATAGCTCATCACTTCCTCCTGGGTACATTCCCTGTCAAAGAACGCATCTCACTCCTCCCAGGGGTTCCCAGACTCAAATGCCTACAGGGACCAGCAAAGCTCACTCGTGTAAGACAACAGAAAAAGACACACTGGTGGTTTATGACCAACATCCCTGCAGTTGGTCTATGCCCCTGCCACACTCATTATAAAATAGTCTGAGTAACACCTTAGCAACTCTGTATATAGTGAAGTTCCTTTATGGGGATGTGGGGCCAGATTCTGTTTTTTAGGAGAAACCATAAATCTGGATTTCTATTAGCCTTTTTCAATGAATTAATATTTGTAAAGATCTCAGAAAAGTGCTAGGCACATAATAAATGCTGTAGAAGCATTAAAATAAATGTATGAATGGGTGGATGTGTAGATGATGGTAGATAGATGGATGGATGGATGGATGGATGGATGGATAGATAGATAGATAGATAGATAGATAGATAGATAGATAGACAGATAGATCTTTGAAAAGATGGCAAAAAATTTTAAAAACACTGCACCGACAAAACCAAGCCCTTTCACTGGCCACATTTGACCAGAAAGCCCGGTTTTTGGCCTCAGCTACAAATGCCCCTTTTCTCTGCAGGAGCCCTTGGAGAAGAGAGTGGGGATGTGGCATGTGGCCTCCCATCCAGAGCAGACACCACTGAAAATGTCCCTTGCCACTGACACAGCCAGCCCTCCCTGCTTCCCTTCCACTCTGACTGAGGTGGAGACAGTGAGGAGAGAGCAGAGAAGAAGAGTCATGGAGAAAGTGTAAATTGCTTCTGTCTTGACCAAGGTTTCTCTGCAGTACCCGAGAGGGATCTAGAAAGCCTCCTGGTTCTCAAAAAGGGTCTTACATGTGCCCCTTCCTCCCATCTCCAGGGCCAGCACCCTGAGTCAGTCTTTCCTGGGCTCCTAACTAGTTTTCCAGTCTTCATTCTCTCCTCCTCTAATATGTCCATCCACCTCTTACATCCTTAAAGCAGCCAGAGAGAGTAGATCATGGTCTCTGTCTGGCTTTGAAATCCAGCTGTGAGAACAAGTTACTTTACCTCCTGGCATAGAGTTTGCTCATCCGTAAAATGGAGATAATTACAGTATCTGCCTGGGTTGTTAGAAGATTCAATAAGATCATGCTTTCAGGGTGCTTAGAACAATGCAATAAAAGAACTTAGACGTTAGTACGTCCTCAATCAATGTCAACCATTGTTACTGCTAAAATGCAGGTCATTCTAAGCACTCTTGTGCTTAAACGCCTGTGTGGTTCCCACCACGTGTGGATACAGACCAGGCTCCTTGGCTCAGCACTCGCAGCCCTGCTTGATGGGGACCATGTTATCCCTTGGTGCTTCCATGTGGACGTAGTTTCCAGCCATGAGATGCACACTCCCTACTCTGAATGGCTGTGCATTCTTACTTTGTCAGTTCTGAGCCTCCCAGATGCTGTGACCAGTTAACACTTCCCCAAAGCTGGAGAAACCCCCACCACCCTTAGAGCTCAGTCCAGGATGTGAGACCAAGTCAGGGTTACCCTGGGCGTCCAACATCTCATAGAGATTTAGGGGTGGAGATCATCTTGAGTTTACTCCAATCTCTTCTCCCAGGGACCCAGCGTGCATCTGATCTAGTGAGCTTTGCCAGACAGGACAACTGGAGTGATGGACGCAGTCCTCTCTGATCCTCATTTTCTCATCCATGAACTGGTGGTGCTGCACACATTTCCCTTTATGCTATTTCTAACCTAAATGGCCTTTTCAAGAGACAATCTCTTTATTGTTAACTGGGTCTCCTTTGTTCCATGGACCACCTGGATGAATCTGAAAATGTATTTATCTATCCCCATAATGGAAGGAGAAGAATTTGGAGTTCCTCAGGCACAGTTTGGGGTGGCAGATGGTGAGGAGGAGGGATGGGAAAAGAGAAAAGAGACAAGAGCCACCAAGATGGGGACCATGCATATTCCCAAAACGACATTTTGAGGAAAAGGGAATGCCTAGTGTTCATTTTATTTTTGCAAGCTTTGATGTGATATAAATCCTTCTCCACCTTTTCTCCTATAAAAAGATCTCCAGGAGAATCCACTGTCCTTGTGCATATTTTGTATGAGTGGTTTTGGCAGACAGTCTAGGAAAGGGGTGGAGTTTCACATCTGGGTTCATGTAGAACATAACAGAAGGGACCCTAGAGGAGGTAGATACCCAGAGGCAGAGGAGATTATGAGACTCTGAGCCCCTTGGGAAGTCACCAGATTCTTGGGAAAGGCTTGTTGGACTTCCTAGAGGGTAGTGAATGTGTGGGGTCAAACCAACCTTGTCCAGATCTCAAAGCATCGGGAAGCCTCAGATGTCATTTTGGTTACAGAGTTTATAAAGTCTATCTTGTAGGCTGCAGTGAGAATTGAGAGATATGATGAATAAAGGCATCTGATGGATACACAAAGAAACAATTATTTGAGGTGGATTTTCCTCATGGTCATATCCTCTAGAAAATGCCTGCCTCACAGTGCCAGACACAACATGATGGGAATTTCCAATTTGAAGATCAGGTCTCCCACAGCATAAAATTATAAAGCACCAGATGGACATAAGCAGGTATTACAAATGATTCAAAACAGTTTAGGCTCATATTACATGTAAGAAGAGGAGGAAGGAGGATCTTCTCAATTCTTAGAGCCTGTCTCCACTGAAACAGATCATTAAGGACAAGCTCAGCCCAAGATGAATGATGGTTTGAGCCAGTCAGGCAGGGAAGGGAGCTCTGTAACATCATGGAATTAAGCCACAAATATGTTCACTCAGATTTCCAGACCATTCTTTTCTCTTAGCTGGTATAATATGCATTGACCCCTATGCTTGCAACAAAGTAAATGGTGCACTCTTTGGGAATTTTTCAAAAAGTTCTTGCAGTGCTGATCCTTCTCTGGGCTTTTTTAATTGATATATAATTCACATACCATAAAGTCTACCCTTTTAAAGTACACAATCCAGTATTTTTTAGTATATTCAGAAGGTTTTCATCACCACTGTCTAATTCCAGAACATTGTCATCATCCCAGAAGAAATCCCAGGCCCACTGGCAGACATTCCTCCACCTCTGACAACCACCAATCTCTTTTCTGTTCTCCATGGATCTGCCTACTCTGGACATTGTGCCAGTCACTTGTACAGTCAGAGAACTCTTGGAGTTCACAGTGATAGCTACTGAAACTCAGAAACCAAGTCATGTCTGCTGCTTACTAATAAAAATCACACTGCTCACCAATAAAAAATGTATTACCTTAAATTTAAACTCTTTCCTATACCTCTCCCTAAGTGATTTGATTTGGACACTCTCTCCCCAAAGGCAATCTAAGGAAGGAAATGTGACCACAAAAGCAAAAATGGGGAAGCGTTTTGCTGAATAATTTCAGGACTGACTCCGCTGGGACCATGACCATGAAGAAGTAAGAGACTTTCTGTCTATATACAGTTTTTACTAACAGAAAAATCCTCTTTCCCCTGACCCAGCTGCAAAAATGTGGAACAGAGGGTAAAAGACACAGATCTGAAGGGGAGCCAAAATATTTGCTTGTCTGGGCACCCATACCCCTAAGTCCAGCCCTGACCCTGGCAAAGACTTGCTCAGAACAGCCTTTTTCTGTTGTTAAGAAAATTAATTCAGAACTTGAGAATAAAGCTAAAGGGTGATGGCATGACCTCTGAGAGTCATGCTGGGGTGTCCCCAGCAGGCTTGACCAAGATCATCTGATTCTCTAAGTGAGTGTCCCTTTCTTTGATTTACTATTTACTACTGATAAGGGACCAAACTCTGCAAAGTTACATGGTAACTTGTATATGAGTGATAATTGGCAAATAATTTTTTTTTTTTTGGCTCAGGAGAAATGCAAAGGATTTCTGTCCAGTAGGAAAGATAAAGCCAAAGGGTATGGTTTATTGTTCTGTAGGACACCAAACAGTTTTGTATCCAACTTGGCAATCGGATTTCAAGGTTCTTCCTTTGCAGATCTATAGCTGTCTCTCAGATACTTCTCTGAGCCTGCTCTCCCTTCCCTCCTTAGTGGGTTAAATTAGTCAGTCATGTGTTAGAGTACGCATTTGCGTGAGCCATGTTTTTAATCTTTTGAAAATTACACTTGGACAAAATGTTGAGTTCCTAACCACAGCCAGTGAGCAACAATGCCTCTTGCTGGCAGGATCATTGTATCCACTGGACACCACGAGCACAAGCTTTTCCAAGACGTACAAAGATATTTGGGGCCTAAAAAAAAAGGAACTTCAGAGCCTCCAAAATATGAAAAGAAAAATGTAAATGAAAGAATCAATAAATGTTTAGTTAAATATCTGCAAAATAGAATAGTTTAAATGTCTGTAAAGGGGACCGAGGATTTACTCCACATCTTACCAACATGTTAAGAGGTTTTCAGATTCCACCTTCAGTGACTCTATCAGTGTTGAATTCAGTTACAGCTCACCAGCTGGCATAATATGACTGCTCGCAGAATATGTTTAAATATAAACATTGATTGGCTTTGATTTTGCATCTTACTTTTATATTCTGGAATAATCCGCAGACAGAAGCTACACAGAGGGAGGGAGACAACCCAGTGAGAAGGGCAGGAAGTCCTGAGCTGAGGTCATGAGCAGCAGCAGCTACCAAAGGAGGGCTCACAAGGTTGTTTAAATATTTGCCCAACATTTAAATAGAATGTGACTGGCAAAGAATTGGAAAGGATTGAAATCCTTTATTTGGCAAGATCAGATCCATCCTTCTTCTTCTAACCAGTGGTCTGCAAAAGCAGAAGTGACACACCGATTAGAAGGGAATGCAGATGCTGCTCTGTGGGGCATTGCTGAGCGACGCTGCGGGGGTTACGCCTGCTCAGTTTCTTCTTCCGTCTATTTAGTCTGTTTCTCGCCTGGGCGGGCAGCTGTCAGTCACGACGGCGGGCACCCTCTCACTTCTTCGTAGTTTCCTCTATTGCGAATCCCTCCTGCCCAACGTAGAAGGCAAGCATCTGCCTTTGCCAGCCTCCTCCCCTCGGGTGCAGACATGTGACTCCGAATTTCCTGATCAAAGGCAGTAAGCACCTCTGATTTAAAAAGAAGCTCTGTGCACAAAGCGGTGAGCTCTGTCAGGCTGGCGGGTGGGAGGCAGTAACTGCTCCTGCCAGCCAGTCAGCCACGAATCTGTGAGCTTTCTAATAACCCCTGTGCTGATCAATCCCTTCCTGCTTAATACCCGGTTCCTGGCATGTAATAGGTACTCAGTGACTTCTAATTGAATGAGGGACTGTTGAACCAAAACCGCTGCTGGGCACGGCTTTTCAAGAACCCATATGCATGCTTGGGGAGAAGGTCTAGGTTTGCTTCAAGGTATGTCTTCCCTGGTTAACTGGAAAAGCAGAGGCTGTGTCCTTCAAATCCAGGTTGCCAGGGCTTGGCAAGAGCTTGGCACAGAGTGGGCTCCAGTAAATATTGAATCAGGGAGGAGGGGACAGATATGGGGAACCAGCGCTGACCCTGGACTGGGATTTTTTCCACGCCCTCACTCTTTTCCTGCCTCTCGGGGGTGGCTTCTGCTCAGGCATATCACTGGGGACCTCTCACCCACCTGAGAAGTTTGGAACAAGGGGCTCTCCCAGGACCACCCTCAGACCCCAAGCAAGAGCGCCCCCGCCATGATTCCTGTGCTCTGGAAAACCCTTCCTGGGCCCTCCAGCTGCACCTCTTGGGGTCAGGAGTCTGTGAGGCCAAGAGGAGGTGCCCACAGGAGCCCCCTCCTCCCTTGTACAGCACACTTGGAGGAATCAGATCCCTGGATTTCCTCAGCCAGACGGTGCTAAAGCCCAGTTCTGGGGCCTCTTCAGGCCTCTGCCCAGGTCCAGCCTCGGGAGGGCAGACCACGCACCTTGTGCGGAGGGTATGCGCACGGCTGGGCCCCGGGGGGGGCTGTTTGCAGGGGCAGTTGTATGGAGGTGTAGCCCCTGAGCATGAACAAGCTGTGGGGCCCGCAGACATCTGGCAGATTCCTGCTCCAAGGCCTCTCAAGCGGCCAGTTGCTGCCTTTTAAAGATAACAAAGAACATTCCTTTCTTAATATCTACCTGCCTCAGCTGAACTAGCCGCTCTAGACAAAGATCAGCCTCACCGTGCCCAGAAGCCCGGCCACCAGGACTGGTCACAGTCCCCTACCAGAGTCCCTCGCCCTACCCTTTCACCATCCCCTCCCTTCCCTGTCACCTCAGCATCAGCCAATCGGAGAACTGTGCACTAGCGGACCACGCACCTTGTGACCCCTCGGCGCCTGAAGTCACGTCAGCACAAGGAGTTAAAGGTCACCCTCCCTCATTAAAAGACCTCAACAGCAGCTCTTGGGGCACTCGGTCACCTCTAGTCTGCATGGCCCGATGTGGCTATGACACCATACCTCATCAACGCCTTTCCTATTTTCATCCTTTGTCTTTGGTAAATTCTTTCATCACCATGCGCCGCCGGCTCACCGAATCCCACAACACAAGACCTGGGGCATAAGGGAGGGAGCCTGGGTGGGAAGAGAAGGCGGGTGGCCTCCAGCTAAGGTCCAGCTCTCCCCCTCCCACTGTGTTCTGGTTCAAGGAGTCCAAAGATTCCAGGTCTGAACCTGACCTTCCAGGTAGTTGCTAACGCAGACTTCGTCAAGGTCAAAGGAGAGAAGGTATTTGATTGTAATAGTTCCCCTGTGTCCTGGTTACCTACTGCTGTATAATGAATTGCACTCAAACGCAGCAGCTGAAAACAGCACACGTGCATTACCTCCTAGCATCCAGGGGCAGGAATCTGGGACCTGCAAGGTCGTTTCCTGTTTCACAGTCTCAGGAGGCTTCAATCAAGGTGGGTCAGCCCAGGGTCTACGGTCTCATCTGAAGGCCCGACTGGGCTCACTCGGTGGCTGTGGACAGCTTTCTGCTCCTTGCCACCCCCCAACATGGCAGCTGACTTCATCAAACATGCAAACCAGAGGCAAGAGAGTCTGCCAGCAAGCCAGAAGTCACAATCTTTTATATTACAGAAGTGGCAGCCACCACCTTTGTCAAATTCTACTGGTTAGAAAAAGTCACTAGGCCAGCCCACACTCAAGGGGGGAACACAAAGCCCCAAATGTCCACCCGGAGGCTCCAGCAGGACCCAAATGCTTCCCTTTGAGCCAAGCCCTGGGCTGAGCATGCAGGGCTCCCACCACCGAGCCCAGCGCTCCCAGAGCACCACCCTGCACCCTGGACAGATGAGCAGAGTCCAATTCAGAGGGAGCTTCCGTGAAGGACGGAAATTACCACCTCCAGCTCCAATTACCAGCTGAGCTAATTGCAAAAGTAATTGCAATTGAAGGATCTAATTATCAGGCTGGGCCAGAGAAGCGCCTCCTGCCCGCCTTTGGGGAGACTCCTGCTGCCTCCTGGGGGCTCCAGACATGGTGGGAATCCCATTCTTGAGGAAACAGCAGGTCTGGCCTGTGTCCCCGAGACCAGATCTCCAGAGATAAGCTGTCCCCCGGATAAGGCTCCCCAGCCCTGAGAGGAGCCTCTCCCCATGGGTTTCTGCCCCAGCCCTGGATACTTCAGCCTCTTGACCTACTCCTGTGCTGCACACAAGCACCAGCTCTGAGCAGAGGGCGCTTTGTGCTGGCGTCTGGGTCTTGGCCGTCCCTCCCCCATGGGTGTCTACACCAGGCACCCTCAGCCCTGCAGCTCCATCTTCCCTGATGACTTGAAGCTGGTCCTCCCACTGGTGTGCAGCCCCCAGCCTCTGGCTTCCACGGTCCACCTGCAGGACCTATTCTTGGCACCTCCCACCAGCACTTCCCTGGGTTCCTCGGACCCAGGAAGCCCAGCCTGGGCTGGCCCTGGGTGACCCCAGCACAGAGCACAGTGTAGACGCTCATAAATCACTGTGGAGAGGATGAAGATCAACAGAGGTGGTGTCCTCCCCTACCTGACAGCAGCTCTAGCCGCCTGCCACCCTCCATTTGGCCCCTACTGGCTCCCTCTCCACACCCCAAAATAGCCATCCTTGAACCCAGCCATGCACACACTGTCAGCATGGCCCACCTTTTGGAGGCTGGACCTGGGGCAAGGCCTGCACAGATCCCAGACTCGGGACCAGCTCCCCAGGGTTTGTGATCTGGAAGAAGGGTTGGCTGTGAGCCCCCAGGTGGCCACATCCTCCTGAGCCCAGGGACTCCTCACCTGCGGGGAGCGGTCCAGCTGGAGGACCAGGACAGGGTCTTCTAAAGCATAAGTACCATGGCCACCGCCCCCTTGCCTGGGTCTGGGGGTTGCACAGGGAGAGCTTCTGCTTCTGCAGAAAATTTCCCAACTCAGAAACCTTTCCAACTCAGGAGTGGCCTGGCCGTTCTCCTGTTCAAATCTTTTAATGGGGCCCCTTCACTCTCAGGACAGAGTCTGCACTTGTCAGCTAAGCCAACCTGCAGCTCTCGGCCTCTATCACTTTATCCCCTGCCGCTCCCTCCCCACCTTGACTCCTCCAGGTATGGGGGAGCCCCTGATCTCACTCAATTTGGAGCAGGAGAAGGAAGAGAACACAAAATGATGAATGTAGCATGAATTCCAGAGCCCTGGAAAGCAAGATGCCCCGCCCCCACCCCCTCCCGAAGTTTTGGGCCATTGCTTCGCAGTTGACTTGCCTCTTCCTTCTGGACCCCTCTGACCCCAGCTCTCCTACGATGCTCACCCCTCCTGCTACCTTCCTTAACCAGCCTTCCTCTGGCCCCTCCCTCCACTCCCCATTCCTGCCCAGTTTGCAGCTCCCAGGATGCTCTGGGTGTGGCTTCATGGTGCCCACCTCTCCCTGCATCGTGGGTGTCTCTCTGGGGGACCTCCCTTCCCAGGAGGATGGAGGCTCCCTGAGGGCAAGGACTATGCCGAGTCATCACCATTTCAGCCTGAGGCATCCAAGTGTCTCTGGAGACCGATTAAAGAACCTAATGAATGAACACTTCTCCCACAAATAAATACCTGAACATCTGTGATCTGTTCTAGAAGGAATAAGCATTCAGCTGTCCAAAAGCAGGGGCTGCTCCACCAGGAAGATCTGGAACCCACCCACAGCTACAACCAGGCTGAAATTTCCAAGCTCAGGGCTCCCAGATCCCGGAGGCCAGGCATGGGGCGGCCACCAGGGGGCAGTGCGGGAACACAGAAGCCCATCCAGCAGCCCCTGTGAGTAGCTGTCCTTCCCTCAGCCTTCTCCCTGCAGAAACCATCTCTGTGCCGCGCCACCCCATCCTGCAGCTCTGAGTTCCTGCTACTGGTCTGCACTGTTTAACAAGAAAGCCAGGGCTGCAGAGTCAGGGGATGGATCCAGGCTGTGTGAATTTAGGCAAGTTCCTTCCCTCCTCTGAGCTTCTAACATGCAGATCGGTTGCTCTGCCCTAGGGAGTCTCTGGAAGTGGTAAACTGCCAAATGCAGATTGATTCTTGGTGAATTGATCATCAACCAATAGTCTCAGTCCACTGTCTGATTCTCAAATGATGCCACATTAACCCAACTTTAGCTTTACAGGAAAAATGTTGAAAATGCCAACCCCATAACAAGGTTATAAAAAGCTCTGATTTAGTCTCTATTAAAGACACTGTGAACAGTTTATTGATTCTTTTTTAAGGGAAACAAACGGAAACAGAAGCAAACCCTTCTGGGTGCCAATTGAATAAGCAGTTGAGAGTGGATTACACAAGAGACAGCAGGGACAGCAGAGCAACGACCCTGGTCCCTGTCCCTCCTCCATCTCCCTCCCCTGCCCACGAACTGTGGGCTCTCCAGGCTTCAAAGGGGACTGACATCTCTCTGGAGCCCCAGGACCCAGCACGGGAGCTAGCACATAGTCGGTGCTCAATAAATGTGCCCTGTATTGCCTGCTCTGAGGGAGGCTTTGGGAAGTAGCTCCTCTCCCATGACCCGCTAGGGTTGCAGTCTGCAGCAGCAAGAGTGCTTGGCTGCAAGCCCCAAACCCTGACTTGAGGGAACTGAGTCTATTGGAAGGGTGTCAGGTAGCTCACAAAAATGAAGGGAACGCTGGGGGATCGAACTCAGCAAACGCTGGAGTGGCTCTGGGGGACCCAGAAGGAAGGAACTCTTCTCTCTGCCAGGCTGCCCCCACTGTGGTGAATGACCCCTGGGAGTTTCTCCTTATGATTCAAAACCCCTGGAGTAGGGCCACCCCACCCCCCGTCTGGAGAACACACACATCTTGATAGGCAGCCCCAGGACCACCCCACACAGAGCCCGGGAGAGGCCAGCCCTCCAGTGAAGGGGGCAGGGGTGCTACAGACCAGCCAAAGTCCGCAACCAACCTGATACAGCAAGTCTGGGTCCCCGGAGCTCCCCCTCCTGTCCCTGGGCCCAGTCCTGCAGTGCGGAGCCTGGGAAGTTGGGGTGTCGAGGGGAGCAGGCAAGATTCCTCCTTTAGAAAGTCTGAGAGCCGGCTGAGGAGGCAAGGCTCAGAGATGACAGGGCAGAGAGAGAGAGAAGACCTTGGTGCAGACAATCTGAGGTGTTCATTGCAGCTTTCCTGCCATTTGTGGTGCAAAGTCAGGCAAGCCTCTGGCTTCTCTGGGCCTCAGTTGTATCATCAGTAAAAATCTTTCTGGGCAACACTCCTGGGCATATATCTAGAGGAAACTCTAATTTGAAAAGTTACATGCACCCCAGTGTTCACAGCAGCACTGTTTACAATAGCCACAACATGGAAACAACCTAAATGTCCATCAACAGATGACTGGATAAAGAAGCTGTGGTTTATTTATACAACAGAATACTACTCAGCCACAGAAAAGAATGAAATACTGCCATTTGCAGCAACATGGATGGACCTGGAGATTGTCATACCAAGTGAAGTAAGCCAGGAAGAGAAAGACATATATCATATGGTATCATTCATATGTGTAATCTAAAAAAAAAAGACATAAATGAACTTATTTACAAAACAGAAATAGATTCACAGACATAGAAAACAAACTTCTAGTTACCAGGGGGAAAGGGGCTGGGGAGGGACAAATTGGGAGTTTGGGATTTGCAGATATTAACCACTATATATAAAATAAACAGTAAGTTCCTACTGTAGAGCACAGGGAACTATATTCAATATCTTATAATAGCCTATAATGAAAAAGATTATGAAAAGGAATACATATATGTATGTATGTCTAAATGAATCTCTGTGCGGTACACCAGAAATTAACACAACATTGTAAATTGACTATACTTCAATTTAAGAAAAAGATCTTTCCAGGCAAGCATACTGCTCGCCATGGTCCCTCTGTCCAGCAGTGACATGGGGTCACTGAGGTCTACAGAGGTGCAAGGACTCGGTTGTCATCTACCAGCATCGCTCACACACACACACACACACACACACACACACACACAGGCACACTCACCAGGCCCCAGTGAAAAAGAGGTCCCTCCACATCTCAGTCATTAAGCAGCAAATTTCTAGAGACGGGAAACTGGCCTGGAATTAGCCCCCTTGCTCACTAGCTGTCACTAATCTTTAAGCTTCAGTTTCTTCATCTGAAAAATGTGACCAACACCTTACTCAGAGGTTTGGTGGAAGCATCCAATGAGAAACAGATGTGGGAGAATTTCGTAAATCATAGAACTAAGCAAATACAAGACATTCTCCAAGGTGTTCATTTCCATGTTGTTGTTTTTTATGCCTCTGCCTTTGGTGACACGGGAAGCGGTTTTTGTTTTCAGTGGGAAAAGCCCAGGGCCTCTTATTTGGGGGTAAACAGAGCCTTTTTGGTCTCTCTCTGGCTTTTGCGACTGGCTCATTGGTATTCGTGCAGTCATGAGTCCGGCCTCGTGCTTGCAGACCCATGCTGCAGATTCCTGGGCGAGCCACCCAGGGAGAAGGCTGGCTCGGCGTGTCCCGTCCTTACCACCGGAGACTCAGCCGGTGTATGTAGGCCAGGAGTCCCGTTTAGACCCAAAGGGGGTACTCCCCAACGCCACGTGTGTAGTCAGGGTCATGCTAGCAGCAAAAATAGAACCAGAGGCACAGGAAGACTCAGACACAGCAGAAGTTTATTTCTCATTCTCAACGTCCAAGTCAGAAAAATCCAACCATCTCAGAGAAGCCTTGTATTTCTGAACACTACATCCTTTCATTTTGGTTTACAGGCTGGACAATTCTTGCCTGAGCTCACGTCTCCCTTGTGATACCTTGTGATGCGCAGCAGGAAGAAACGAATTCTCGCTAGCTGTCAGGCTCTTTGCCCCGTCCCCTCGAACACCCCATCCACGGCCCGTTTTAGGCAATGGTTCTTCAGTTGTCTTCAACTACAGGACACGAGTCCCCAGCCTTCCTGCCCGTGACCTCTGTGTCCTCCCCACCCACAGTCACCACAAGTGCCACAGATTTTCGCTTTGTTGTTATGGCAACACCCTCACTTCAGGGTACCAATTTGTGTATTAATTAGAGCAATTCAAGCTGCTGAAACATAGATCCAAATAAAAAAGGGCTCAGCACATCAGAATGCGGTTTCCCCTTCTGCAGGGCAGTCCTGCGCCTGTATTCCTGGCCAGTAGGAGTTTCCTCTGATCAGGGAGCAGGTTTCACTTGCAGCCACATCCCCTTAAAAACAAGGACCTTGTCCCCATGTCTTTCCAGCTTGAGGAAGGAGAGAAAAGGAGGCTGTTCCTTAAAAGCTTTGGCCCCCAAAGGGAGCCCATCATTTCTGCCTGCATTTCATGGGCCAGAACTCAGAACTCAGCCCACGGTCACATCTAACCACAAGGGAGGCAAGAACCAGGAATGAGAGAGAGTGGATTTGGGGGACGGCAGGCAGCGGTCAAGTCCAACCCCATCTCTGGGGGAATTCCACTCCGACCCACCCCACGTGCCTAGTGGTGCTGCATTCATTCATTCATTCATTCATTCAACAAATATTTTCTTAGCACCTACTATGTGCAGGCCCTGTGAAGGGAATCAGCAATGCCTTGATGAATCGGATAACATCCGTGTCCTCAGTGAGCTCGCAGCTCAATGGAGAGGCTGCGAGAACATGCAGTCACACCCCAGTGTGATCGAGCTGATGGAGCGTGTGCCAGGGAAGGGCTGATAACGTATTGAAGCAGCACCTGGACGACCTCTCGGGGGAGATGACATTTCAGCTGGGACCTGCGAGTTGTGTGGCAGATGTCCCGATGGAGGATGACAGATCAGAGCACGGTCCAGCCTGCCGGGTGGGGTGGGGCTGGTTGAGAAGAACCGACCTGAATCTTAACTTTTCCTTCCGTGCTGAGCCTCTGGGAGATGGTTCTACCTTTGGGTGATGGCAGGAAACCAGTGCGGAGTATGAGATCCAAAACGTGAGATGCCAGGTACCAAGGGGCATATTGATTCTCTGTGAGTGCTGTAACAAGGAACCACAAGCTCAATGGCTTGTTTTGTGTTGTGTTAACACAAATGTATTATCTGACCGTTCTGGGGAGGTCAGAAGTCCAAAATGGGTCTCAAGGAGGCTCCAGAGCAGGGTCTGTTCCCCTGCTTTTCCAGCTTCTAGAGACAGCCTACATTTCATGGCCCACAGCCCTCAGCCTGCAATCATACCCCTCCCATCTCCGCTTCCACCCTCAGAGCCTCCACTCCTCCCGCCCTCTCCTGCTTCCTTTTTCCACGTATAAGCACACTGACGTGATCGTGTGATTACGTGGAGCCCACCCAGATAATCCAGGATCACCTCCTCGTCTCAAGATCCTTGACTCCATCACATCTGCCAAGTCCCTTTCACCACATACGGTCCCAGGGATTAGGATGCAGGCATCTTTGCGGGGCGTGATGATCACCAAGAGGATGCTCAGACAGGAAAAAAGGAGCGTCCGTGCAGGGGGCCAAAGCTCAGGAGCACTCAGAAGTCAGGAGGGAAGGTGGCAGGTGCTGGCAGCAGGAAGCCCACGGGCAGGATCACATTCCCCCCTTCCCCACCCCCGAAGGTCATCTGTTTTTGCCTTGCCTACATCCACTCTCCCCCTTCTGGTAACTGCATCCTAGCTGTCCTGACGGAAATGCCTCTGCACATTCTTAACGCAGGGGTTGGGCCATGAGCCAGCCGAAGCCAGCCAGAGCCTTCCATGCCTGCTTCAGGGGCAGGGATGGCCAAGGTGGGACAATGAGACCTTTCTTGTAAGTTATTCCAGAGTGACTGGGGGGTAAATTGCTGCTGACGACCACCTTTGGCCAACTCTCTGAGACAATATATGGAGAAAGAAGACTTGAGTAATGGAAAGAGACCACAGCATTGTTTGAGAATCTGGAACTAGCTATGCCTGAAGCCAGCTCTGAAATTCTCAATTGTGTGAACAATAACAACCACCGAAAAACCTCATCTGGGTTTAATTCCATGTCTAGCAATGGCAGCCAAATTGATGTCTCTGGTCAAGTCCAGCCTCTGGCACCGGTCCCATGGAAGGTCTTGTTCCAGGGGCTGCATGCAGTGTCTCTCCCCTTCTCTCCAGTCTTCCCCGTCCTCCAAGATTGTGTTTCATGCCACCTTTCCAAGGAAGCCGTCCCTGATTCTCTACACTCCCTGCTTGCCTGGTCCTGCCTAGAATGCTTCCCATAAGATCTCGACCTCTCCAGGTGGCGCCCTTACCCAAGGGCCTTCCCAGAGCCCCCTTGACCTTCCTTGTCCTTTCGCCCTTAGGTAATGAGCTGCCCGTCTGCTCTCTGGCCACTTGCAGTTCTGGGAACATGAACTTCCATGAATCTGTCAGAACCAGATGCCAAGCCGCAGGAGAGTCAGCAGCTGCCATCCTTGGGATCAGGGAAAGGGAAGCACTCTGGCCCCTCGCCAAGGGTGGCTGAGCCTCTTCCTTGACGGGGCCCCAAAAGCCAGCGCAGGGCTTCTCGCCCTGGGATCTTCTCTGCAAGGCCAAGGTCACCCAGCAGAGGAGCAGTCAGGTTATCTGGCATCCCCTAGACAGAGACTCAGGAAGGGTCCTTGAGGTTCCTGGAGCCCTGGCCCTTCCGTGGCTCTGCCCGATGGTCATGGGTACTACTTCAATGCCTCCAGAGACAGGGAGCTTACCACTTCTCTGCAAATCATCCTCTTGCTGGACAATGGGTCCAAGTCTGCCATTAAGCTTACTTTCCCTCCAGTCCTCTGGGAAGGTCTGACTGGGTACCTCCCTCCGCTGCCCCTCCACTCCCTAGTGCTGGCCCTAGCCCCAGTCCTCGCTGGCTGTGCGCTGGGACTGTCTCTCAAGTTCCCCACCATTGCTGCCTCCCCGTATTTCCATTGCCCCTCCCTCTTACTCTCAGTATCACCAGCTCTTCCCCGATGGGTCCCTGACATGTCACACAGCTCTGAACGCAGGAAATAGCTTCCAGAACCTCCAGAGTTCCCAAGCTCACCCGTCTAAGTGCATGGCCAAGCCAGGAGAGAGATTGACGGTCCCCACCCTCAGACCTCCTTCTTTCCTTGAGTCCTAAGAGATTCCCATCCAGGGGACAAAGGAGGCAGACGGTCCCTCGTCTGGGGCCTCCAGGCTGAGGGAGACCAGGACAGTGCATTTCCTGGCAAGAGACATATTTTATATCCAGAGAAGGACACTGAGTCTGGGAGAGGTGAGCTCATATTAGAATCAGCATTGATCCTCGCATCCAGCTCCAAACACCGCGGCTCTCCCAGGCTTCTGAAGAACTTACGGTCCCTCTGCTGCACGTGGTTCCTGGCAGGCGCTCAGTAAACGTCTCAGGAAGGAAAGGGGGTGGGAGGAAGAAAGAAAACACATCTCTGAGCATCTACTGTGTGCTGGGGCTTTTTACTGATACCTCATTGACCTCACCCATCCAAACAGGGTGGTCCTTCTCCCACCCTCAGAGAGGAACTGTGACAAGGCCAAGGTCTCACAGCCAGTGAATGTCAGATCTGAGCCCCGCCGCTCAGTGCCGAGCCACCCCACGCTGCCCCCCCCCCCCGCGCCCTTCCTTCCTTGACGGGAGCGCGCACTATAAACAGTCCAGCAATGTCAGAGTCTGCTCCCCGAAGAACACATGCGGCCGCTCAGCTCTTCCTGCCACGAAGAGGAAGATGTCAGGAAAATCTGGGATGGAGGAGGGGCCGCAGCGATTTCTCCAGATCAGAACGTCAGATTTTGTGAGCCCAGTAGCTTGTCAGGGCTGGCTGGGCAGGGCCTCCGCTCTGCCCCAAACCACCCTCCTTCCAGAAGCTGCCCCCAGCCTGGTGTGCAGAGCCGTGCCACAGCCCAGCCACAGCCCAGGGTCCTGCCCCAGGTGAGCCTGGTATTTAACAAGGGCCAAGGGGCCGCCGGTGGCAGGGGAGGCGGTGTGGAGCGCCTCCGCTCAGTCACTCCATGAACATTTATCATCATTATAGAGCGCGCTCACCGAGTTCCCTGCGTGCGTGTTGCAGGTTCCAGCAGTGCGACTCCGGGCAAATCAGTTCTCCTCTCTCGGGCTCTCTCTTGTCTACAAAATATGCATGAATCTAGCATCTGCCTGAAAAGATTGTTGGATGAAACAGAATGAGCAATCCCTCAAATAATGCTGGTTCCTACTATTATGCTACTTCTATCCGGGCAGCAGCACAACTAAGAAGGTCCTGTCGTTCCCATTTCACAGAAGAGAAAAGTGAGGCTCAGTGAGGTTCAGGACCCTGCACAAGGTCCAACAGGGAGAGCTGGTGTGGTGCCAGAAGCTCTCTTTTTACCAGCTCCATCTTCACTCCCAGCAGCACACCAAGGGCCAGGGGCTCCCAGGCACATCAGGCCTGACTCCTGGTCCAGTGGCAGAAGACAGACACCTAAGTAGACAGTTACAGCACCAGGGAGTAAGAGCTGTGATGAATCCAGGGGAAGAGGGTGAGGGGGAACAGAGGAGAGCTCTTAGCCCAGCTGGGAGCCCCAGGGGGACCCCGTGAGAGGTGATCTCTCAGCCAGGCCCTGAGGGGTGAGCACTATATTCAGGAAGCAACTGGAACAGCAGGAAGGACATGGGCTCAAAGCCTGGCTCTGCCCCACTGTGTGATCCTAGAGAAGTAAGTTTACCTCTCTGAGCCTCGGCTTCCTCACCTAAATAGCTTAGTGACGGAGAAATGGTGTTGATAAAAACACCTGGTACCTGGTAAACCTTATCATTTACAAAGTTCTCTCTCCCCCCAGTCTCCTGTTGTTTACTGAGTGCCTCCCACACGCCTCGTCCTGGATGCAGGGTTATTGTGATCTCATTCTATGGGCAAGGATGCTCAGCAACCTGAAGTGACTTGCCTGAGGTCACGTAGATTCAAGGTCAACCCTGCATTCACAGAGCACTTACTAAGAGCTCATCACCTCAGTGAAGCCTCCAAACATCTATGGGAGGATAAAGTGCTTTGCTTCCGTTTCACAAACAAGGGAATGAAGACGCAGGACGGGGGTTCTGCACAAGATTGTTAAAAAGGCTGTATAATGGAATACTACTTAGCCATAAAAAAGAATGAAATCATGCTATTTGCAGCAACACGAATGTTCCTGGAGAATGTCATTCTAAGTGAAGTAAGCCAAAAAGAGAAAGAAAAATACCATATGATATCACTCATATGTGGAATCTAAAAAGAAAAAGAAAAAGAAAAAGAAAGGACACTAGACGCTCATCTACAAAACAGAAATAGACTCGCAGACATAGAAAACAATCTTATGGTTACCGGGGAAAGAGGGTGGAAAGGGATAGATTTGGGAGTTTGAGATTTGCAAATGTTAGCCACTATATATAAAAATAGGTTTTAAAAAAGTGTTTCTTCTGTCAGCACAGGGAACTATATTCAATATCTTGTAATAACCTTTAATGAAAAAGAATATGAAAATGGATATATGCATGCACATGCATGACTGGGACATTATGCTGTGCACCAGAAATTGACACACTGCAACTGACTGTACTTCAATTTTAAAAAGTTGGGGGTCATATCAGTTGACTCTTTGATACTCAGCACCCATTTTTTGGAAGACATAAGCTTATCAGATGGGGTTGAGTTAGCTGCTAATGGACACAGGTTATTTCTTCACTTGGAAAATAGAAATTAAAATAATCCTACTTCTGTCCCCACTGCCCCAGAGCACAGAGCCCTGCCCTGATTTCCCTCTGGGACCCACCACATGCCTCTCACAGCCCATGAGGTTTGGAGAAGGCTGAGTCCCCACCCGCAGCTGCAGGCACGGGACCCAGCAGGGCTGGCCAGCATGTCACGGTCCCCCAGCTGCAGGGTTTGGACCCAAGACCCAAGACTCTTGGTGCCTCTAATGGGAAAGGAAAACTCCTTCAATGGAGTTGCTGAGAAAAGAGGATGGAAGCAAATGCTGCTCCACCCAAGAGTGAGGGCAACACAGGAGAGTGGAGCCAAGAACCAGAGCCTGCTTCCTGGGCTGCTGTCTGGTTGGACGCAGCCTTGTCTTTGGCTAAAGCGACCCTCTAGGAGGCGGGGCTTCAAGATGGAGGAATAGAAGGACGCGGAGCTCACCCCCTCCCACAAATACATCAGAAATACATGTACGTGCGGAGTAATTCTCACAGAATACCCACCAAACTCTGACGGAAGATCTTGTGCAACTGGAACTACAAGGAAAATCTTCATGAAACCAGATAAACCACAAGGTCCTACTGTCTAGCCCAGGGAACTACATTCAATACTTTGTATAGCCTGTAATGAAAAGAAACATGAAAAGGAATATATATATATATATATATATATATATATATATATACAACTGAATCACTATGTTGTACACCAGAAACTAACAAAACACAACATTGTAGACCGACTATACTTCAATAAAAAATAAAATAAAGCAATAATTTAATAAATATTAAATGGAATATTTAATTACAGAGACCAATAATGTCTCCTTTTCCTTAAGCCACATTGAATCAAGTTTCTGATACGAGCAACAGCAGAAACTTGACAAATAAAGCAACCCAAAGAGCTAAAATATCACATTTGCCATGAAAAAAAAATACAAGAAAGCACTAACGTCTTAATGTTAGTAATTAAACAAAGAGGGAAACAATCAAATTAAATAAGAGAGTTTTCTTTATCTAGAAGGCAGTACTTAAGGAGAAAATTATTTAGGGAAAAAAAATGGAGACTTCTGAAATTCTGAAGAAGACAACAGGGCACTGAGAGGGAGGAACCATCACGGACTGAGTGCTAACTACGTATCTGGTGCTTCTCCAACTGTGATCGCATTCCATCCTCACGCACCCAGCACAGATGGTAGTTCTACACCCATGTTCACAAATGAAGAAAGAAATTGATGTTCAGAGGGAATAGACACTTAGCCAAGCACACATCAGATTTGCACCAAGCTCCATCTTGCCCCAAGACCAAGGCTGTTTCCTCATCCAATAAAGCTTTCAGCAATACTTTGGTAAGGACCTGTGGAATGGCTCAGCGACCACAGTCTCTGTGGGTCATCATATGAGCATCACAAAAAGTACCCCAAAGTGGACGTTCGTGGTGGAAATCAGGGCCAGCACCCACGGGGACAGGGCCCCAGAGGCTGCCTCCATTCCCAACCATTCCTGGCGTCTCCAAAGGACAAGGTGAAGGCTCAAGACTGTCTCACTACAGAGCCTAATCACGCCCTACGGGCCAGCATGCCCCCAGCCCAAGGACCAGCACGACGCCTGTCTTTGAAACTGACCTTCTCTCTGCTCTTGAGAAAAGCACTGACGGACGCTCTTGCCTGAAAACCCCTGGACTCTTCCTTCCACAAACAAGAAGGAACCCCTTGCAGATAATGATACAACCTCTACCCACTGGTTCAAATGAAAAGTTAATCTTTCCAAAACCACGATCCAGAAACCCTGCACTGATGGGATGCTCAGAGAACTCAGAGCCCTGCAGAGTCAAGCCGGACCAGCTGAGCCAGGACAGAGCATGAGTCTCCCGTCGAATGCACGTCTGTCTGCTCTTGCGAGCCCACAGAGGTTACTGCTTTCCTGAACGCCCCAGTCCTCTGACAGTCCATTGCACAGATGAGAAAATGGTAACCCAAAAAGAAGCAAGCACGCCAGTGACCCAGGGCAGAGCAAGACTTGAACTCAGACCCCTTTTCCTCCAGAGACCATCCTACCCTCACCTCACCACCTTTGCCAGCACAGTGAGAAACAGTAGCCCGGTGCAAGCAGAACTGAGCTCCAAGAAAGACAGTTCTTCATTGCTTCAAAAAGAAGCTAAGTTGCTCCTCTTTCCTGGCATCTGCAAAGTAGGATGGCAGGGACGCTAAGGAACAAAGTCACTTACATTCTGCCCTGAAACCCTCAGAATATACTGCAGCTCTCTGGGAACGCGTCTCCTTAGCCACATAAATAATTGAGAGCCCGTGCGTCCCGTGGCATTTCTGCTGAGATCATCACTCACCCACACTGTCTGTGCTTCCTGCAGAGCCTAAGAAATTCTTTCTGATTTTTTTTTTTTTTTTTTTGTAATGCAGCCTTTTGTTGAAAGCAACGTTTGAATTCAGCATCCACGGAGCACCTGCTCAGTGCCATGCCCTGTCGTAAGCGGTGGAGACGCAGAGATGGGTTTGGACACAGCCCTGCCCTCCGGGAGCTCAGATCCTGCGGAGAAGAGAGAATTCAACAGACTGTTAGAATGTCCACCCTGTAAATTATTTACCAGATTGAGGAGGAGGGGCCAGCAGGGAAGGAGGGAGCAGTGGTAGGTAAGTGCAGACTGGACTGGCAGGTCTGCACCTCTCAGGAGGGCAGGAGTAGTCAAGGCTAGGCCCAGGGGTGAGCCACACTGGGGAGAAAGGTGTTCTCAGAAGGGGGCAGGAGGAGCGGGGAGCCAGCCCAACAGCAGAAGGCTCTGCTAGGAGCCATGGGATTCCTCTGTAACATTTAGTTCTTCTGTCATTAAACTCACACAATCACAGGTGTGATGGGTTTTTTGTGGAGAGGAAGTGTGTACCAACGTGTGTACACCAGCAGTTGATCTGAGGGGATGTGCACAGATGCAGGAGTGGAGGACCACGTGGGAGGAAAGCCAGGGGCATGCAGAAATCAGGGAAGATGTGAACTCTGAAGCTGACCAGTTAGTGCACTCCAGCTCCCATAGCCATTGGCTTAATTAATAATGGACACGTGACCCCAATCAGCCAATGAGAGCCAGCCCTGGGACTTTTGCTGGAATGTCTAGAAAAGAGACTTTTGTCTTCCCCTGGAGCTGCTGCTGATCACTGTGAGGGGAGTACCTGCCTGAGAATGAAACCACACAGGTGAAAACATATTCCAAAAGGCGTTATTTAAGCACCTCTGCACGACTGAATCTCCCTCCACCATGGGCTATCCAATGACCCAAGCCAAGAATTTCTCCTTTTTTGTTTAAAAGTATTTGAGATGGTCTATCACACTGGTGACCTCCAGGGTTGTGACAGTGGGTGCAAAGACGTAGAGGTGGAAGATGGCCAGTGTGTCCAGATGCTCACAGTCAGCAGGTTGTGGAAGGGAAGGTGGGTGGTGGCCAGGTCCCAGGGGGCCATGCTGTAAAGCCAAACGTGAGCTGTGGGAACCAGGAAAGGGCTTTAAGCAGGAGAGTGATATACGCACATATATATTTATGGACTCTCTCTGTTTATTCAAATCTGTTTAAAACCTAGAAAGAATTCCCCAAGTAGAATGCAAGCCAGACATTTTTCTTCTCCAGTTTTTCAGCACGAAGGTGCTATTCAAGGTACTAAGATCCCCAAGAGGACTCTTCCAGGAAAGGGAGCTTGCTGAGTCTTGTGGGAGGAGAGTGGCATGCCAGCTCATACAGTCGAAATGCCGGCGAGTTCTAGTCCCTTGTTTCTGCACAAATGGAGTCAGCCCTGTGCTCTCTGTCTTCCTGCTCCCACAGACGGGGAAGACAGTCTCCTTGCATATGACTGCTCGCTGAAATCGACCTCAGGATACACACAGATCTTTTGTCCTTGCCTCCGCCTGGGCTGATGGAGCAGGAGACTAATAAAACTCACAGCCAAGGGGCCCAGGTAATGAGGTCTTTGATACTGGGGGTATGCAAACAGCCAGAATGATCAACACACTCGTCTAGGGTTGGTGGTAGGTGGCATTATTGGCCCCAGTTCTTCAATTCTCCCTGCATGCAAGCCCTTTGTCATGTGATGAGTCCCTCTCATTAAAAGAACACGGTGTATTTTCCCCTTCTTTGACTTTGGGCTTCACCGTATGACTTGCTTTGGCCAAAAATAGGTGAACAGAAGTGATAATGAGCTTGTTCCAGGCTTAGACATGAACAGAACCAGACATTTCCGCTTAGCTTCTTGTAATGCTGCCATCACCATGAAAAGAGTGTGCACCAGTGAGGCCATGGTTGGGGAATAATTCTTCATGTCTCTACACATCTTGCGAGCAGAGTCATGACTGCCTACATAATTTGCAGGTCTCACTGCAAAATGGAAATGCAGGGTCTTTTATTCAAAAAGTATTGATAATTTCAAGATCTGTGATTTTATGTGCATGGCCCTGTGCAATTTCACAGGTCACACACCCAGGAAGCCAGCCCTGGCAGATGCAGTGATAGTTTTTGTTTTAGACCAGGGGCGAACAAACTCCGGTCTCCAGGTCAAATTCAGTCCATCATTTGTTTTGATTTTCCCCTGGAGCTCAGTGGTAGAGCAGGTGCTTAGCCCGCACAAGGTCCATGGTTCAATCCCCAGTACCTTATTCATTAAAAAAAAAAAAAAAGTTTTAAATAACTGATTAAAAAAAGAATGTTTTTACATTTTTAAACAGTTGAAAAAATCAAAAGAATACTGTTTTGTGACATGTGAAAATTTTATGAAATTCAAATGTCAGTGTTCATAAACAAAGTTTTATTGAAACATACCCCCAGACATTCATTTACGTTGAGTCTGTTGCTTTCATGCCATGATGGCAGTGCTGAGTCATGGCAACAGAGATTGTGTGGTCCACAAAATCTAGAATGTTTACTTTTTAAAATAAGTAATTAACTTTTTATTGTCATACAGTCAGTTACAATGTGTCAATTTCTGGTGTACAACATAATGTCCCAGTCATGCATATACATACATACAATCATTTTCATATTCTTTTCCATTAAATGTTATTACAAGACATTGAATATAGTTCCCTGGGCTATACAGAAGAAATTTGTTTTTTATCTTTTTCTTTATATAGTGGTTAACATTTGCAAATCTCAAACTCCCATATGTATCCCTTCCCACCCGCTTTCCCCCAGTGGCCAAGGCTGTTTACTATGTCTGTGAGTTTGTTTCTGTTTTGTAGATGAGTTCATATGTCCTCTTTTTTCTTTCCTTTTTTCTTTTTATTTCTTTCTTTTCTTTTTTTTTTTTTTTAAGATTCCACATATGAGTGACATCATATGATATTTTTCTTTCTCTTTCTGGTTTACTTCTCTTAGAATGATGATCTCCAGTTCCATCCATGTTGCTGCAAATGGCATTATTTTATTCTTTTCTTTTTTACTACTGAATAGTATTCCATTGTATAAATATACCACAATTTCTTTATTCAGTCATCTGTCAATGGACACTTAGGTTGCTTCCATGTCTTGGCTATTGTAAATAGTGCTGTTATGAACACTGGGGTGCATGTATCTTTTTGAATTAAGAGTTACCTCTAGAGATTCCTCAAAAGACTAGGACTAGACTTACCATATGACCCAGTCATCCCACTCCTGGGCATATATCCAGAAGGAACCCTACTTCAAAAAGACACCTGCACCCCAATGTTCATAGCAGCACTATTTACAATAGCCAAGACATGGAAATAGCCTAAATGTCCATCAACAGATGACTGGATAAAGAAGATGTGGTATATTTATATGATGGAATCCTATTCAGCCATAAAAACCGACAACATAACGCCATTTGCAGCAACATGGATGTTCCTGGAGAATGTCATTCTAAGTGAATTAAGCCAGAAAGAGAAAGAAAAATACCATATGAGATCGCTCATATGTGGAATCTGAAAAAAAAAAAAAAAGAACTTAAACACAAAACAGAAACAGACTCACAGACATAGAATACAAACTTGTGGTTGCCAAGGGAGTGGGCACTGGGAAGCAACAGACTGGGATTTCAAAATGTAGAATAGATAAACAAGATTATGCTGTATAGCACAGGGAAACACATACAAGATCTTGTGGTAGCTCACAGAGAAAAAAATGTGACAATGAATATATGTATGTTCATGTGTGACTGAAAAATTTTGCTCTACACTGGAATTTGACACAACATTGTAAAATGACTATAACTCAATAAAAAAAAGTTAAAAAAAAAAAAAAAAGAAAAGAGTTCCCTCCAGATATATACCCAGGAGTGGGATCTGACTTGTTATAAAAATTAAAAAAAGTTTGCCTACCCTGCTCCCAACTAGACAGAAGAGTCACCTTCTCACTGCCTGCTTGGATCGGCTGAGTGCCAGCTGGACCACAGATCTCTGAGAATGGAAACTATTGCTGTATGCCCCCTGAGAGCTTGTCGTCCTGTGTAATGCAGCCGTCGCTAACCCATCAGGCTTCAATCTAAGGTTTCTAAAAGGATGGTATGTGGGATGATTTCACAAGTACGTGGAGGAGCCTTACATAGCATTGAGTTGCTTCATAAGAAAGCACTGCTGTTTCCCATTCTCTTTACATCCTTATTTCCTCAAGGAGGGAGCCTCAGCTTGGTGATGCTAAGTCTTTAATTCTGTTCTCACTCCTGATCATTCTTCAGAGCAGGGATCCAGCAGACCTTGAGCTCAGTCCCTCTATCAGGTAAGGCATCTCTAGAACAGACAAGACTGCTGTTTTCACTGTATTTCTTTCTAGGATTTACCTTCTATTTCTGGCAAGCAGTACTCGCCTTCTATTTATGTCGGTATGTTAGCTTCCTTTTTAAATGCAATTGTTGGTGTAAAAATTGTGAGTTTACTTGAACAAGAATTATAAAGGTGATACTATTTAAATAAAACTACTAAGTAAATCATGGTGCAGATATAAAATAGCAGAAAAACATCGCAGAGTGATGGTGATGGACACATGGTTGAAGCTTGGGAAGCATGGATAGAGATGGCTTCTGAGGTCCCCTTTCTTCTCTGGTTGCAGAGCATGACGCTAAGCATGTTAAATCTGGGACCACTCTCCCTGGTTCAGGCTCTATCTCTGCTGCTCATTGGCTGTTTAACCTCAAACAAGTTACTTCACCTCTCTGAGCCTCTATCCCACTACTGCCGCAAGGAGATGAAGCTCTTGCCTCCGAGCTGTAGTGAACACTGGTGGCTGCCTCCCAGCATGCTTCTTCTTTTGGACTCTGCGAGCAGAACCCCAGTTTTGTTCAGGTACCCCTCCAGCAACCACACACTTCAGGGAAGCTGAGCCCAGCTCTACGTGGGGCCTGATTGCCCTTCTCCTTTGCCAGTGGTTTGCCCAGAGGTAGGTTATGCTCCAATGCTGGCACTGAGGCACGGGAGACTTTTGAGAGCGTCTCACAGCTCCTAAGAGAGAGTCACCGGAAATAATGTTCTCTTATCTTTGCCTGGATATTATTGGGTCTGGATGTGATTCCTGGAGCCAGTGTAGCCAGTGTAGCCAGTTGCCTCTGATGAAGCCAACACCAGCACAAGAGAACAAATGGGTGGACAGACCCCAGGCTTGGTGATACCATTAGGTTGCTGCACCAGCCAACCCTGAAGCTAATCCTACCTCTGGAAGTATAAGATGTGGGCTTATAAATGTCCTTATTGTTTAAGTTGGATTGGGGTTTCTCTTACAACCAAAGGAATCCTAACTGACACAAACATTGGTGTTTTATATTCCAGGTTCAAATTGCTACATTCACACATCCTCCAAATGGTCTACTTGGTCTGTAATTATACAGATAGTCCTTTCACGAAGGCATTTGTAGCAGAAACTCCAGTTTTCCAGCCAGTGTTCCTTACGAACAGAATCCACATTTTACTCAGGGTAGCAACGTGCCCAGTTAAAAGACTACATTTCCCATCCTCCCCATGCAGGTAGTTATGACCACATGACTGAGTTCTGGCCAATGGCATGCAAATAGAAGTGAATTATGTGCATTCCAGGAAGACTGCCTAAAAGGAGCTGATTCAGCTGGAAGTATACCTTTCTGCCCACCGTCTCCTGCTCTTCCTTCTGCCTCCGGTGAAGCTGTGATGGTTGGAGCTCCAGAGCCTTCTTGGAGCACGTGGTGACCTTGAGGATGGAAGTTTTGTGCATCAGAGTGCAAAGATGGAAGGAACCTGGGTCCTTGATGAATTTCTGGAGCTTCCATAACAACGCTACACTGTAACTTTCTATTTTATGTAATAAAGTAAACCCTTGCCTGTTTAAGCCCCTGTTACTTTGGGATTTCTGTTACACACAGCAGCACCCAATCCTAACTGATACATATCTAATTGGAAATTCCTTGTTCTTTTTTAAGATGCTGATGTCTGCAAATATGTAGTAGTGTGGCTGGAATAATTTTCAGATACACAAAAGATCAAAGATTTAATATGATCTTTATTGACACTCAGAGTCTCCAAATCAACTTAAGAGTTGTTGGGAGAGTGAAAACGAATCATTTATGTAATACACTTAACTCAGAGTTCAGTGCACACAAACCACCCAAGCAAAGACGACTTCTAGATTATTATTGTTGTCAGCTAGTCCAACCATCTGATTTGATATGTGAGGCAATGGATGTCCAGAAAGAGGAAGCATCTTGTCCAAATCATGTAACCACTCAGCAGTGCAGGCAAGACTAGGACTCGTATTCCTTCACTCTTGCTTCAGAGGTCTTTCCCTTCTGCTGAGCACTTTTGCAAAGCAATGAGCTCCACCACCAAAGAAGGATGCAAGGGGACCTGTAGGCCCACATCCCTCCAGGGACCCTTCTTGTAGTGATCTCAGTCCATTAAACCTGCTATAACAAAATGCCACAGACTGAGTGGCTTATGAACAGCAGAAATGTATTTCCCACAGTACCTGAGGCTGGAAGTCTGAGATCAGGGTGCCTGCATGGTCAGGTGAGGGGCCTCTTCCAGGTCATAGACTTCTCATTGTGTCCTCACATGGCAGAAGGGAAGGGAGCTCTCTGGGGCTTCTTTTATAAGGGCACTAGTCTCAATCATCAGGGCTCCACCCTCACGACCTAATCACCTCCCAAAGACCCCATCTCCAATACTATCATCTTAGGGATTAGGATTTAAACAGAAGAAGTTAAGGGGGAAGCACACTCAAACCAGAGCACCCCCCTCTTAGGGAGCCAGCTCAGTTGCATGGTCTCTTAGTTTCTTCCAAGTACAGGATTCCACAACTTGTTCAGGACCAGAATGAAAGGGAAGGATGGAGAGTCCTTTCCGCTCCCATCCGTGTGCTCCCCTCTCTCTGTTTCCATAATGCCTGTGAGTGAGTATAACAACGTGTTATGGAAATGAGAACAACAGTGGGGAAAGTAAATAGTCTAAACCTCAAATTTGATCCAAACCTGGAAACAAGTGGGGTGGGTTTAAGGCCAACTTTCTTCTTTCTCTGGGGTCTTTGCTTGCCTTCTTCTCAATTGCCCTGTCTTCTGTAGGGAAGGTGGGAGCCACATGACATCGGGGTGGCTCACACAACCGTGGAAGAGGGTCTAGAGATGTCGGACCCACTCCGAGACCTAAAGGGAAGCCTGGAAATCTCCGGAGGCTGTTTTGATGCTGTCTTCCTGCCAGAGGAGTAGCTGTTATTGGCAGAACTTTATCAACATTTCCTTCGTGCTGTTATTAAGGCAGGCAGCTTGCCCCAAGCTGATGAATTTTAAAAGGAGCATAAAATAATTTTTTTGAAAAAAAAAAAAAAACCTCGAAGCTGAAAGAGCAATGAATGTTTAAAAGCTTTTGGTGCATTGGAAGCATCGCTCTGGAGCAGACAAACCCACTGGAAGCATCGCTCTGCAGCAGACGAACCCACTGGAGGCATCGCTCTGGAGCAGACGAACCCACTGGAAGCATCTCTCTGGAGCAGACTAACCCATTCAGCGATTATGAGCTCCCCCCCAAAATGATTATTAGCAGATTTCAAAAACCGTGTTCAACATTAAAACATCTACAACCGTTTAATTCTTAGAAGAACCCGATGAGGCAGGGAACTGTTCTCACAGTGCCCCCCCACCCAACTCAGTCATAACTAAGGGAGTTGGACTCACTCCTGGGCCCACACTCTGGTCTCCACCCTGGGCTGTGCCCCTGTTCTGGTCCTCCACCGGTGACCAGTCCACCCTGGGATTCAGCCAGGACAGATGGCCACTTAGCCTGCCCAAGGACAAGCTCTCGTATTTGCCTGCCAGCTCTCAGACCTTCTAGCATGGCCAACAAGGTCAGAAAGCTCTTCGGGGACGGGGGAGGCAAGAGAAGGGGATGCCGTGTAGCGTCTGTTTGGACCCTCCTCCTCCACTCTCGTTGGCTCGGAGAAGCAGAATGCCAACTCCCCAAGAGAGTGGAGGGAGAGCCGGTCTCGGTATCCCCAAGGGCAGAGCTAGAGAGTTCAGAGAGGAGGCCCACACAGAGGCAGTGGACCGCCAGCTTCCAGCAGAGCTGTCCAGCCAGACAGGATGGAGCTTCCCGTCACTAGAGGTATGCAAGCAGGGCCATGCTGCCACCTTCCAGGAATGCAGTAGGAGGAATCCCGGCCTTGGGTGATCTTGGCACTCAATGACATCAAAATAACGCTTGTTCCAGGAGAACTTAGGACAATCAGCATCACGCTAGTGTGTACCGAGCCCCTGCCCTGCCAGGCTCTGCTCCAGGTGCACAGCCCATCCCCACGGCTCCGCAGGTGGGGATCATTGGCCCCATTTTACAGAAGATAGATGGCTTGTCCGAGGTCACACAGTTCAACCCACATCCTCCTGTCTCCCTCACCTGTGCTTTGGCCTCTCTGCATCCTGCCTGAGGCCAGTCCCATTGGCAGAAAGCAACCATTCTACAGGGGAGAGAGATCTTGTCCTCATAATATTGAAAACCACTACTATTTATTGAAAGCCTGCTCCGTGCCAGGCACACTTCCATGCACAACGCAGATATTATGTAGCTTAATCCATCCGCTAAATCATCTTTCTCCTTTGATATATGAAGGAACTGACTTCCCAAGTTGAAGTCACTTGTCCAAGGCTACAGCCAGCTAGTCAGTGGCAGAGCGAGCCTGACTGTGAGCTTGGGCTCTGCTTTGTTTTGATACTCACTGTTCAGGCAGAGGGCAGACTCAGCTGCAAGGCGTGTGAAACAAGAAGAGGGCACTGAGAAAGAGGAGGAAACAAGGACGGTCTGGGGCCATAGGAGGCTGGGGAGGACCTTCCACACAGGCGCCTGGCTGCGGGATGAGGGAGGCTGCCCAGGCTCCAGTGGCTAATGCGGTCAGCTGTGCAGCCTTAGTCAAGTCACTGCCCCTCTCTGGGCTTGGGATGGCCCCATGGTTTAAAGCAGAGCTCCAAGCCCAGCAGGGGTAAGAGGACAATTTAGGAAACTGAAGCAATTAGGCAGTTACAAAAAGCTAGATGTCCACAAGCCCAGAGCCTCCCAGGTCCCCTTGCCAGCTCCCCAGCCGGGAGTGCCCACTTACTCTCCCCGTCCTGGGGGCGCTTGGGAATGGAGACCCCTCCACTTGCAAAGCACTGGGTCCCAGATATTCAGAGAAGGAACTGGGGTGGCCCTTGGAAGATGCCATCTCAGCCTCCCGTACTCTCAGATCCTGGATGTTCACACACTTTGCCTTTTTCCAATAAGGACCTGCAAGGGGCACCATTTCCAACCATCTTCTAGGGAGTTGATCCTCTGGGTCTCTTTTATCCTTTTGTTTATTCACTCAACAAACGTTTACTGGGCACCAACAATGTACCCATTTCAGAGCCAGGTATGTTCAGGCCCATTCCTTTGCTGCTCTGAGGTGAGGCTAATTATCCCCCATGGTCATGTGACTAGAAGGGGCAGGGTCCGAACTTGAACCCATGACCTCGCTGTCACAAGGGCCAGCCCTGACTCCCTGTGTCTGAGATAAACCCACAACCAGGGGCCTGCTGCCGGAGCCATGTGCCTGCGTGTCTGAAGGTCCCGGATTTCCCACAGTCCTGGCACCTGTCACAGTTTAGCAGGTTACCATGGTATCGCTCCCCAGCACCCCGGGCAGCAGGGACCACCATCTGTTTACACGGCTGTCAGAGGAATTGATGTCATACGAAATTGTCAGCTCAGCAGGATGGAAGGAGGAAGAGTGGGCGGCTCTGAGAGCTTCCAAGCCATCAACACTCATCTCAATCAAATCCATGGGCAAGTTGCTGCTCCCCTGGGGGTGGGGGGAGGAGAGGAGAAGGGGTTAGGCAGAGAAAAAAATGTTCCCGAGAGGAAGAAGCAGTAACGCTAGTAATGGTGAGTATTATTCTTTCCATTTTTATACTGGTTTACAAATTGCAAGCTCATGTCAGCTTCTCACAGCCCCGGGAGGTGAGCATCACCATGAGCTCCATTTTACAGATGTTCCGAAATACACAACTGAGACTCAGAGACTCAGTGAATAGCCTGCTCAAGGTCGTAGCAAACCGCATGGCAGGTCCAGGAGGAAACAGCTCCCTGATCCTCGGACTCAGAGGCTAGGAGTTGCTTTTGGCCAAGAAGAGAGGCAGGTGGCCCTGCCCAGGGATGCACAGGGTGGCTTTTCTGTTGACCACACCTGCAGAAACTGGGAGGGAACAGACGTGAAGAGCGTGGGCTGGGAGCCGGGAGTCCCGGGCTCTAATTACAGCTCTGACGCAGCCGATGCTGCAGTCAGGGACAGAGCAGCTGGTGGTTGCCCAGGGCTCAATTAAGACACATTCAATATCCCTGGAAATATAACTGGAGAGTGGAAATCCGTTACTTGCTGCTCACCATCCACCCCTCTTCCTCAGTAACAGCTTACTGATTCTCCCCTGGGAACCAAAGCTCCTCTAGTCTCGCTCCACTGGGGATTGGGGAGGCTGAGCCACCTCCAGACCACCCTGATCTAACCTAGCTGGTGTATCTCAACTCCAGGCCATGGTGATTGGCTCAGGCACAGGCCAATGAGAGCCAGGAAAGAGAATCTCTCCCTTCCCCTGAGCTGATAAAATGAGATGGTGTAGGACAGAACTGGGTCACCATCTTGCACCAGAGGGCGGAGGCTACCTGAGAACACAGCCAACATCAGGTAAAGCAAGGCCAGAAAGGAGAGGATGACAGATTTCCCCTGGATCCAACCAATCCTGAAGGAGAATCTGTTGGATTTACATCAACTGATACATTTCCTCTTTGGCTGAGATAACTGAGTTGGGTTTTCTGTCACTTGCCTCGCCCCTACTCATCTCAGCGAGAGAACCCTGTGGGGTTGGGAGGAATCATGGAAGAGGCTGCGGTAAGAGTGAGGCCTCAGGGAAAACAGTAACAGGTGGTCACTAAACTGCCTTCAAAGGAGTACGAGCAGGGTAACCACAGGGTTTGGTTCTGCTGGGTGGGCTGTGAAAGTTGGGACCAGAATGGGATTGCTAGAGTGAATGACAGGCTGAGGCAGCCACCAGCGACTCCTGTCCTCACCCTTCTCTGTAAAGCACCCAGCCTCACCTCTAAATAAACATTGACCAAGTATTTAGAAAATATTGATTTGAAGGAACCCAAAGTATTAAGCTGCTTATGTGACCCGCTTGTCTCCAGCTAGCCCAAATGCCGTAACACTTGGTAACCTTGGAAAGCTCCTGTTCCCTCCCTCAGTTTTTTCATCTGTAAAGTGGGGACTCTCATTTGCATCATTCTGATGGGGGAGGGGAAGCAATGAGGAGACAGGATTCGACTGACCTGCATCGTGGAAGGGTCGGGAAGCGCTTGGAATCTCTCATCACTTACTGGGGATCACGGCCTTCCAGTTTCAAATAAGCAAAGATTTTCAGCTGGGAAGTTTATCTTCCTTTAAAAATATATCTCCCCTGTTGCTTATTTATTTTATATATCTAAAACTAATATAATATTGTAAATCAACTATACTTCAATTAAAAATGTGTACGTGTACTGTCACCTCCTAAAGTAACAAACTGAAATACTTATGGGTGAAATGATACAATGTCTAGGATTTGCTCCAAGATCATGTGGAGGAGAGAATGCAGGCAGAGGTAGAGATTAACCAAGAATGACCAGGAGCTACTGAAGCTGCCATGATGGATACATGAGGATTTATTATGCTATGTTTCTACTTCTGTATAAGTTTGAAATGGCCATTATAAAATGTTAAAAAATAAAAATAAACTCCCTGACCATCTATTGGGCTGCTCTGACATGTTTCAACATGCTCCACCCAGAACCTGGGACAGGCCCAGCCCAAGGGAGGTGAAAGGAAGTGTTCCAGGGTCTTTGATGGAGATAGTCATTTGAGCTTTTTGCTTCTTGTAGTTCTTCTCTTCCTGCGTCTAAAGCAAGTTGGTGACTTTGTGCTCCCAGACTCACGACTCACAGGGAGGCCAAGGCAGAAAGTCAAGGCTATTTGGGTCTTCAGTGACGGGCAGGGAGAATTTTCCTGAAGTTGGCAAGAGAGGAGTGGGAGAGGCTTCCCCAGCCCAGACAAGGTCCCACCTTGACAAAGCTCTTTGTGTCCCAAGAGCAGCAAAGAAAACACAGAACCACCAACGGTGACTAGTGGGCACTGCCAATGCCCATTGACAGAGGGGACCCCTGGGAAGTGCTGGCAAGGTTGAAGAATGTGTGGCCTTCACCTTGAGCCAGGGGTCAGGCTGCTCCCTGAACGGCTGACACTGACCTTCTGGTCTGTCTAATGGGTTGAGGGGTTGGGTTTTAATTTAAGCCAATTTAAAGAAAATAGAGGAATATAGAATGGTGGGCACATGCCAAGAACAGGAAAATAAAGCAAGAGGCTCTGAAGAGCAGAGAGTAGGATTCTGATCCTGGTTCTACTGCTTACAGGCTATGAGACTCTGGACAAGTCATTTCCCCTCCCGATACTCAGATTCTCCACCTGTAACAAGCTGACGATGGCAGACTGGACACCATGGGCTTGCTGGAAAAAGGAAGATGAGGGGATGCTCTGAACAGTGCAAGACACTTTCCATGCCTTCTTTCTCCCCTATCCTACCCCTCCCCCTGCCACTAGGAAGAAACTGTTTAAAATGGAACTGTAATCCATATGCAGTCAGCAGAGCCTAATTTGGAATTTATTTTTACTCCTGGATTAAATGATGTTTTAAAGTCTGGTATCTCATTTTCTTGGTTGGCTACACAGAGTCCTCTGGAGCCTTCTGTACATGGTGAGGAAGACCCAGTGAAATCCACACCCAATAATAGGTCATGTCTAGAGCTGACAGCTCAGTTTAGAATCATCTTGCCCTCCAGTACCCGTGCAGCAAGGAGGGTGAAACTCACACTGACAACCCTTGATTTCCTCCAAACTCGCTCCTCTCCTGGACTACCCCATCTCAGGAAATGGAACCCCATCCCCTCCAACCCTGAATCATCCTTGATCATCTCCATTCTTCACATGTTCCCATCCTACCCCTCACCAAGGCTGCTGGCTTCGTACCCCCACCCCCACCACCTGCTCACTTCGCTGCATTTCCACGCCACCTCCCAAGGCAAGCACCATCTCCTATGGTCCAGAGCCTCCTCATTGGTCTCCCTGCCTCCCATGCCCCCTCCTTCCTCCCTCCATGTGACAGCCCGAATTTTTCCAAATATAAATCAGAGTACTTAAAATATTAATCAAAACCCTCCAATGGCTTTGTACTGGGCTTGAAATAGAAATCCACTCCTTATCTCAGCAGATCAGTGTCTCCTAGCCTCTGCCTGTCTTCCCACCTTATATGTCATTGATCATGGCCCATCTTTTCTCACTCAAGTCCAGCCCCTCTGGCCTTGTTCTGTCTCTTGAACACACATGCTAAGCTGTTTCCTGCTTCCAAGGCCTTCGTATCTTCTCACAGCTGCCTTCTTTTCATTTCACAGATGTCAGCTCAAATGTCACCTCTTCCGAGAAGCTTTCCCTGACTGTCCCCTCACCTCTATAACTCTTTGTTATATAAATGAGCCAAAGGTGGCACTGTGTAGTGGCCCCTGGGTTATTTCTTCACAGTGGGCTGGGATCTGTTGACTCAAAAGCCCATCAGACTCAAAGTTTTATACACCTACTTGTTTTTAAAAAACCAACCAGCAGATGTCTAGTTATTTAGGGCCTTCCTGCTTTGCATACTCCACAAAGCTGCACCCAACATTTGCTGGCCATTGATAAGTTCGAGCCTGTGGTTATAAGACCCCAAGATACTATTTCTCTTCAGAGTTCTCTGACCCAGGGTCTCCCAAGTGTCCTGCCATCACCATGAGTGACACCACCTAGACATGCAAACCTCACCTCTGGCCCCCCAGGAGTCCCCTTCTGGATGCGGCCTCCTCGCCACAAGCCTCTGGACGGACTCCTGCAACGAGGGACATCCCCCTCCTCATGCAATCCTGTCCAAGTACCACCCGTTAAACCTTGTCATGTGTTATCAGCTCTCACGGTCTCTCTTTTTCCTCGATGAGGCCCAAATTTCTTGAACCCCCTGAACTCTCATCCACTACAGTGTTTTATTTTCTTTATAATACTTTTCACTCTCTGAAATTGCTTGGTTACGCTGCTTGCTTATTAGGATGTAAAAATCCATGTAATCGGTCAATAAGTCTATGAGAAGGAGATTTGCCCTAACTAGTCATCAAATAAATCACAGAGTAAAGTCATGAGGTGTTATTTTTTTCACATGAGTTGGTAAAATTTCTAAAGTTTGACAACAGTGCATATTGCAAGAATATGGGGGGAAAGGGGCAGCTGCCTACACTGCTAGTGGGAGTGCAAATGAGCACAGCGTGGAAACTTAAAACCCACACAGCTCTGAGCAAGGAATCCCACTTCTCAGTAGGTAGCTACCCTTAAAAAAAATCCTTAAGTCCGCGTAAGGAAGAACGTTAAGTAATAAATCAATAAAAGAAAGATGGAGCAGATGTAATTTCCCTATTCCTCCTGCTAAGGACAACTAAAAACCCCAGGCGTTATATATAAAGCAAACATTAAAAGACACTGAAAGGTGAGAGAAAAAGGTGAATTAGCTAGAAACCTCAGAATCCAATGATGAGCTCCCTGTTGTGTGTGTTTGTTTGTGTGTTTTGGGTTTTTTGGTTTTTGATTTTTTTTTTTTTTTTTTTTTTTGGTCTCATACATTCCAGACTTAGAGCTGAAGATGCCAGCAACCAAGAAATGTCAAGCAAAACCCTGCTTTCTCTGACCAAAGGACAAGGCAAGGGGCAACCTAGAAACAAACCTTTTAGGTGATAACCACTCTACTCTAGAAAAACCATAGTCCCACCCTCACCCATAAGAGCAAAGGCAAAGTGGGGAGCCCAGAGCTCCATCCTCACCAGGCTATGAGAAGATGCCCCAAGCCCCACCTCACCAACCCCAGCTGATGTCAAAGAAAACCAAGCAGGGAGCACGAATGAGCCCCTCTTCCACCCACGGTGTCATGGAGGCCATGTGAGGAGCTGGGGGTCCCACACCCAGTCAGTGGTAATGAGGAGCTCCCCCCTACCTTGGGCATCAAAGGGGGTCAGATGGGAAATATGGACTTGCATCCCCATCTGGCAACAACACAGTAGCACCGACCTTCCCTTGCCAGAGAAGTTTCAAAAGAAGCCAGTTCAAATAGAAAAAAAATAAGATACAGGGTCTCCTAACATAATACCCAAAATGTCTAGGTTTCAACCAAATCATTTGTCAAACCAAGAACCAGAAAGATCTCAAACTCAATGAGAAAAGCCATCAACAGACATGCCAACACTAACACGATACAGATGTTAGAGATACATGACCAGGACCTTAAAGTATTCATCCTAAAATTGCTTCCAAAAGCAATCATGAGTAAACTTGAAGCAAGTGAAAAAATATATAAAAAGGTGAGCAAAGAAATAGGAAGCCTCAGCAAAGAGGTAGATAAGTATAAAAAAGAATCGAATGGAAATTTCATAACTGAAAAATACAACAACTGAAATCAAAAAAAAAAAAAAAAAAAAAAAACTCGGAATGGGCTCAGCAGTAGAATCAGAGAACAGAACAAAGAATCAGAGAAAACCTGATGAGGGGGGAAGGTATACCTCAGCGGTAGAGCACGTGCTTAGCGTGCACAAGGTCTTGGGTTCAATCCCCAGTACCTCCATTTAAAAAAAAAAAAAGAAGAAGAAGAAGAAGTAGAAGAACCAGAAGAGAACCTGAGAATAAAACAATAGAAATTACCAATCTGAATGACAGACAGAAAATATGAAAAATAATTAAAGGAACCTTGGGGACATACGGGAATATAACAAAGATCTAACATTCCCATCATTGGAGCACCAGAAAAAGATGAAAAAGAGGGCAGGGCTGAAAAGGTACTAGAAGAAATAATGGCGAGAAGCTACCTAAAGTTGGCAAGAGACATGAGCCCACAGACTCAAGAAGATGAGCCGACCCCAAGCACCGGAACAAAACCGAGGATATCACGTTACCTCCTTCAGGCATGAGAAGGAAATCAACGTTCTCAGATTAAGGGGAACTAGGAGAAACCACTACCAGCACAGCTACCCTGAAAAATAAAGGCTGACAGGTTTTCTAAACAGATAGAAAATGATAAAAGAAAAAAGTCTTGAAAAGTCAGCAAGGGAGAACATGGTAAAGCAAAAACGTGGGTAAATACAATGTATTTTCCTCTCCTCTTGAGTTTTCAAAATTAATCAGGACTGGTGATAGTAATATCAGATACAGTGACTTCCAAACAAAGAAGACTACCAGAGATAGAAAGGGACATTATATAATGATAAAGGAGTCTGTCCACCCAGAAGACAGCAATTTTAAATGTGCATGCACAAAAAAAAAAAAAAGAAAGAAAGAAAACCCACACAGCTGCAAAATACATGAAGCAAATCCTGACAGCACTGAAAGGGGAAGCAAAAAAAGACAAATCCAAATATATATTTAGAGGCTTCAACATCCTCTCTCAATAACTGAGAAAACTATTGGACGTAACAATTAGACAGAAAACCAGCAAGGGTACTGACGAGCTTACCAACAACACCACACAGGATCTCACTGACATTTACAGAACTCTCTTCCCCACAGCAGCAGAGCACACGTTCTATGCAAGGGCCCACAGGACGTAGGCTAAGGTAGACCATATCCTGGGCCGTTAAAAGCAAAACAAAGCAAGCAAACAAGCAGAAACGAATCTCAACAGATTTAAAACAGTTGAAATCACAGAGCATGCTCTTCAAACACAATGGAGTGAAACTAGGAATCAGTAACAGGAAGATAAAAGAAGAATATCTAAACATTTGGAAACTAAACAACATGCTTCCAAATAATTCATGAGTCAAAGAGGCAGTCATGGGGATATCAAAACGTGCACTGAGCTGAGTGAAGAGGGAATAGGGTATGTCAAAATCTGTGGCAGAACCAAGGCGGTGCTAAGAGAGGAAGTTGTAGCACTCAGTGCGTACATCAGGAAGGAAGAATAGTCTCGAATCAGTCATCCAAGCTTCCACCTCAAGGACTTAGAAAAAAGAAGCAGAGAAAGGGAAATCATAAAGAGGGGAAATAAATGAAATTGAAAGCAGCAGAACAATAGAGAAGAATCAGTGAAACAAAGAGCTGGGTCCTTGAAAAGACCAATGAAACTGACAAACCTCGGCATGGCTGAAAAGGAAAGAAGAGTGAATGAGGAAGGAAACCAGGGATGTCACTGCAGACCCTGCAGACGTTGGAAAGACAATAAAAGGACAGGACAGCAACTCTGCACACAGAAATCGACAATGCAGATAGAATGGATCAATTCCTTGAAAAAGACACACTACCCCCAACTCACCAGATATTAAAAAGAGCATTTGAATAGCCCTAAAACTATTCAGGTTATTAACTATATGATTCAATTTTAGAACTTCTGAAAAAGGAATCTCCAGGCCTGGATCGCTGGAGAAATTCGACTAAACTTTTAAAGAATTAACATTAATCTTCACAATCCCTTCCAGAAAATAGAAAAAGAGTAAAGATATCTTAATTCATTTTATGAAACTACTAGTACCCTTATACCAAAATCAGATAAAGACAATATTTTTAAAAAGGAAAAAAAAAAAAAGAACCTGCTTACCAATATTCCTCATGAATGTAGACACAGAAAACTTAACAAAATATTAGCAAATAGAAGTTGCAGTACCTCAAAAGAAGTGTACACCATAACCAAACACTGGCCAATACTTGAAAAACAATTAATGAATGCATACTAACAGGCTAACGAAAAAAAATCACAGGTCACATCAATCGAGGCATGAAAGATATTTGACAAAATTCAACACCCATTCATGATCAGATCTCCCAGAAAAATAGGAATGTGGGGGGAACTTCCTCAATTTGATAAAAGTGTCTACACAAAATCTGCAGCCAACATTACACTTGATGATGAAAGGCCAGGGTATGTCTTCTCCCTAAGACCAGGACCAAGGCAAGAATGTCTGATCTCAACACTTTTCATATTCAGCACAGTGCTGTGAGTTCTAGCCAGTGCGATAAGGCAAGATAAGGGAATAAAAGGCATACAGGCCAGAAAGTAATAAATAAAACTGTCAGTACTTGCAGATGACATGATTATGATTTTATATGTAAAAAATTCCAAGGAATCTAAAACAAACAAAAAACTCACACCCAAAAAAAACCCTATACCTTATCGAGTATAGATGAGTTCAGCAAGATCATAGGATACAAGATAAATATACAAAAATCAATTGTATTTCTATCTACTAGCAATGCACACCTGGATGCAAAAATTAAAAACACAATACCATTTAGAAACACTCAAAAAATGAGAAATACTTAGGTAGAAATCTTATAAAACATGCATGGGACTTGTAATGCTGATGAAAGAAATCGAAGTAGATCTAAATAAATGGAAAGACATATTCTGTTCATGAACTGGAAGACTCAACATGATAAAGAGGTCAGTTTTTTCCCAAATTAATATACAGGTTTAACAAAATTACTAAAATCTAAGTGATGGTTTTTTTGTAGCTACAGATTAGATTATTCTAAAACTTATGTGGAAAGGCAGGGGAACTGAAATAGCTAATGTAATTTTTAAAAAGAAGAATAAAGTAGGAGAAATTATTCTACCTGATTTGAAGATTTAGAACTACAGTAATCAAGACTGTGTGGTATTGGTGGAGGCACAGACAATGGAGCAAAATACAGAACCCAGAATAAACCCACACAAGTACACCCAACTGATTTTTGACAAAGGTGCAAAAGCAATTCAATGGATTTCAACAAATGGTACTGAAGAAATGGGACATCCATGGGGGGGGAGGGGGACCCTTAATTAGACCTCACATCTTACATAAAAATTAACTCAAAATGGATCATGGAATTAAATCTTAACTGTAGAACTATATAACTTTTTGAAAAAAAAAATAGGAGAAAATCTTCAGGGTCTAGAGCCAAGCAAAAAGTTCTTAGATTTGATGTCAAAAGTCAAATCCATAAAAGAAAAATTGGTAAATTGGATGGATAGCATTAAAATTTTAAAAGTGTTTATGAAAGACCCTGTTAATAGGATGAAAAGACAAGATGCACAATAGGAGAAAATATTGCAAACTGTGTATCCAACAAGAACTAGTATCTAAAAAAAAAATATATATATATATACACACATATATTATATGTATTATATACTGAGAAGTTCTGAGAGTGTGTATATTACATATAATACCATTATATATGCCATTATAATATTATACAACATATATACACATCACCCTATGGTGATGGAATGTTTTGTATCTCAGTTGTATCAATGTTAACATCCTGGCCTTTGGTGCTAAAATTTTGCAGAATGTTGCCATGGGGGAACCTGGGTAAAGGGTACACGGGATCTCTTCGTATTGTTTCTTACAAGTGTATGTCAAGCTACAATTATCTCAAAATCAACAGTTTAATTTAAAAATAATTGTTGGCAGCACTGCCTGTATTCAGGGGGGAGAATTGGAAACAGCCTACATGTTCTTATAGAGGGGGAATGGTTGTTGTATAACATCAGCTCCATAAAGTAGAATATTGTACAGAACCAAAAGGAAAAAGGAAAAAAAAGTACGTCTGACCTGAAAAGCTGTGTTGCAGAACTTTTTATATAGCTTGGTACCATTCGTATTAAAATGCACACACACGCGGACACTGTAGCTGCTGTGTGAATGCCCACACCCTGCGTTCTCAGTGATGGCAACAGTACCACCGAAGGGTGGAAAGTTAACTTTGGGGAGGCTCAGAATTCTTACCCTTCTTGTGTATAAAGCACAGACACACAGAGTACGTTGCAGATAAACAATCTCTCTACTGTATTAAAATACTTCATGGGGGAGGAGAGATGTTTTTAGCACAAAATAAAAATGCTTAGAAAAAAGAGAGAGAGAGAGAGAGAGAGACTTTAGGAGAGGAGTCGTGAAAGAACAAAGAGCTCCTAGCCTGGACCAGAATTTCTCAGCCTCAGCCCTAGTGACATTTTTTTTTGCCAGATAACTCTTCACTGCGCAGGGCTGTCCTGCCTTTGCAGGATGTTTAGCGGCATCCTCTACCCGCCAGATGCCAGGAGCTCCAACTCCCAGTTGTGACAATCAAAAATGTCTCCAGACGTTGCCAAATGTCCCTGGAAAGTGAAGTTGCCCCCGGTTGAGCCCTGCTAGACCAAGGGCTGGAAGTCACACACCAAACCCCAGCCGTGGGGCAGGCAGTACTTCCAGAGTGACAGATCCAATGCTTTCATTTTTGACAAGGAGACTATATTCAGGGCTTCCTTGTGTCATTAAAAATTAATTTTTCAAAAATTGCTCTGGCTGGGGAATGCAGGCCTGGAGGGGGGAAGAGACCTGGGCAGCCCCTGGGACTTGGATCTCATTCCAGCCCTTCCCCTCCCCACTCTAGGACCACCAGCAAGTGTCCCCCACCCCCTGGGGGCCTCTGTTTGTTCCCCCTCCTCTTGCACACATACCCCCATGCTGACACACCCCACCATGCCCTCCACTCTCCATGATTTGTGCCCAAACCTCCATGCTCAGGCAGCACTCAGTCAGGAACACTGTCTGCCTCTCTTCTGCCTGGAAGACTGTTACTCATCCCTAGAACCCCGCGCCGGTCCTCCAGGAAGCCCTCATCACCTCTCACCAGCATTTAAGGGGCTCCCTGCTGTGATCCTACAGAATCATCCCTCCGTGCAAGACACACACCCCACACCTGGCTGTTTACAGAGCCTGGGGGATATTCCACACTGACTGCCCCTCCCCATCCACCCCTTTCCATCTTGCTTTCAGCTGGGCTCCTTCGCCCCCTGAATCTGCTTGGCTCAGTGAATGTCAGGCACCAGCAAGTGGTGGAGTCGGGGAGGTGAGTGAGGAGGAGGTTGAGTCTGCAGCCTCCTCCCTGCTGGGCGCCCCTTCGGCAGTGCCTCAGTTTCTCTTCCTAGGGCCACAGCTCTGCCAGGGCTCCAGTACCCGCTCCTTCCTCTTGTCCTCTGTCCCCTGAGGGTGGTAATGACTTCCCTGGTGCCATCCCATCCCTTGTTAGCACCTTGACCAGGTCCCCACCCTGTAAATGCTCCCTTCACTGAGCCCTCTTCAGATGTCCTTCTCGAATTGTTCCTGACAGGGTCCTGATCTGATACACCCATCCATCCTCCACAACTCAAATAAGAGCTCCTGGGCCACAAAACCTGTGTGTTTTTATTCTGTTTTTGTTTTTGTTTTGTTTTTAATCTCAGAACCCCAGTGGTCAGCGTTGCTAAGACCTAGAACATGGACAGAGCTCAATGAAAGCTCACTGAATAAATGGATGAAAGAATGAATAGATGGATAGGAATTACCAATGGATGGAAAGACGGATGGGCGGATGGACAGATAAGCCAGCAGATGGACTCTACGTTTGCAAACCTTAATAACAGCTGAGATTCCTCGAGCGCTCACTGCTTGTCAGGCATGGCACCAAGTCTTTTATGAATATTCACCCAACCTCCGGGGCCAGAACACCTGCTCCCCGTGGGTTTGGAGCACCAGCTTTGGAGGCACGAGGTGTGGCCCACGACCCCAGTTCTGGGACTCTGCACTGGACCCTTCCCCCTGAGCCTCGGAAAACCGGGACTCCCAGTGCTCCCTGGCTGGACCACGGAGAGGAGCAGATGGAAGTTCATGTAACAAAACTGCGCAGGTAGTGAGCAGCCATCAGCCGCTTCACCTGCTCACATTTTCCCAAACGTTCCTGCAGAGCTGTTTGACTTGGCCGTCTCTGTGAGGATTGCCGAGAAGCCTTTCCTCCCCATTTGGCAAATTAGGAAATTGAAGCGCAGAGAGCTTAAGAGAACTGTCAGAGATCACGCAGCTGGACGGAGGCAGAGCGGGGCTCAAACCCCAGGGAATTTCTGAGACCTTCCAGCACCCGGCGTCCCCCACCGCGCCCGGCCCGGGGCTCAGCTCTGTGGTGGAAGCAGCAGGAATTGTTTATTCCCTTCATTATTTATGCACGGCACATTTGGAACAGGGCCCTTGGTGATTATAGCGCCTCGGGACAGAAGAGCCGAGCTGAAACATGAGTGAAAATATTAAAAGGAAAACAAAAACACGTCGCATCAACAGGGATATCTCCAGGCAGAAGCGCAGGAGTGCCGCCGAGGACATGACCTCACCCCAGGCGCCCTGGAGGGGCTTCACCTTGGTTCCCCCTTCCGGATTCCAGGCTTCCCAGGACCAGGTCAACCACCAACACCGTCTACAACAGTAACATCATCCCTGGAGTTCTGGGGTCAGACGCACCTGGTTTCCATCCCAGCTCTGCCAGATCTGGCTGTGTGACCTTGGACAGGTGAACTGGCCTCTCTGAGCCACAGCATGCTGGGCCCTGACTCCCAGGGCAGTTGGGGAGTATGTGAAAGGATGCAGGTGAAGCCGGAAGCAGAAGACCTGCTACATCATAGCCTTAATGAGTCATAGGGTTCTGTTTTTTTCCATTCAAAAAAAGCCCTTTCACGTACATTTTAGGGAAGGGCGGGCGTGCAGGCTCTGCAGCAGGCAGTCTGCGATGCGGCCTGGCTCCAACCCTGACTAACTCTGGGACTGGGGAGAAGGTTACATAACGTTCCAAAGCCTCGTTTTCCACGTTTTTCAGATGGAATTAACAGTAACTTCTACCTCTAGGTTTGCGTGCCGTTTAAATGGGATAATGCATGCAGGGACTTGTCACAGTGCCTGACGCAGGACAAGCACTCCGTAACTGTTATTAATATTTTCCATCTTCCCAACGTGCCTGCTTGGTACTCAGGCTACGTCTCATTGTCCCTTTTTGCAGGCGATGGAAATGAGGCTCAGGGAGGTGAGATGGCTCGACCAGGTCACAAAGCCAGGAAGCAGCAGGGACCTCTGCACGGGGCCCCTGACTCTTAAGTCAGTGCTCGTTCCGTGACAAGACTCCTAAGGTGGTTTACTTCACCCACCCTGTGTTCTTGGTCAGCTCTGCTGAACAGAATGGACTGGAAGACACCTTGTAAAAAAGAAAACCGTAGTCCCCAGCTTCAGGCGAATCTGGTTTCGAATCCTCTTCCTAGCTGTGTGACCTTGGCTGGTACACTGAGACTCTCCAGGCTTCAGTTTCTCGTATTTAACTTGGCAATATAATTATTGCCTTACTCCTTGGGGCTGACATGAGCCATGAGAAATGAGGATGGGTGTAAAAGTGCCCAGCACTGTGCCAAAGACACAATGAGGTCTCAGAATATGCCATCCTTCCCTCCCCTGCTCCCATCAGTGCATCTGTCATTGCCTCCCCTGGGGCTCCTGGCACCAGCTTCATCTTCTGCCAGAGGGACCTGAGTGACTGAAGGAATCTGACGTTCTGGCTGACGGAGCAGCTTCATCTCCATCAGCCTGCCCCAGCATCCCAGGCATCTGCCACAGCATTGTCCTTCCACCTGGACCCCAGGAACTAATACAGCTACGAGGAGGGTGGGGCCAGCCAGCTCAGACGAGCCAGGTCCTGCCTCTCTCTCTCCCCCTGTCCTCCTCCCAACTCTGATTCTTCTCTCCTTCCCCTCAGCCCCTTTGAAACTTTCAAGCAAGCAGCCCCAAGGCCTCTGATGATGACCCCAAAATTATTAGCATCAAAGAAGTACAAGATGATTGAATTCTACAAACTCAGTGCATTCTCACGCGGATCGAGGGGCACTGAGAACACAAGGTTGAATAGGACACCATCCTGCCCTTTGGGATCTCCAGAGAAAACAGATGATTCAGCCGAAATGTACAAAACAAGAGGACGTCCCATAAGAAATAAGAATTGTAACAACGGCTATGTATTTATTTAGCACTTCATACGTGTTCCCGTTGAAGGTCACGGCTCAGGTTCAGAGGGGTCGTGAGTACTGCTCCAAGTCACACAGCCAGGAAGGGATAGCACTGACATTCAAACCCAGGTTTGCCTGGTCTCAAAACGTGGGCTCCTTCTACTTCATTAAGTTTATCTCCGAATGTCCCAAACACAATGTGGAACGTGAAATGGGACACCGATGACAGAGTGAGCGACTTTGCCTGGGGAGGGGGCAGGAAACACTTCACAGAGACTTCTGACGAGCTGGCTATGGAAGGATGGTGGTTGCGTGTGAATTTCTCTATACCAATGTCTTTAATTCCACTTTGCTATCTCTTTATCTATGCCTGTATCTATAATCTGATCTCCCAACTGCTAGGCTCCCTGAACAAAATTGTGACCTCACTCTACGCTATGTATGGTGGCTATAACCGAATTCACGCAGCCAGGGCTGGGAGCTGACTGGTTCATCAGAAAGGTCTATTAAAGCAGAAAGTAATTCCATAACAAAATGTATGCTGCCTATCTCAGTCTGTTCAGGTTGGTATAGCAAAACACCCCAAATCGGGCAGCTTATGAACAACGAAAACTTATTTCTCACGGTTCTGGAGGCTGGGAAGTCCAAGATCATGGTGTCAGCATGGTCATGTTCTGGTGAAGACTCCCTTCCTAGATCACAACGGCGCCTTCTCACTGTGTCCTTACCTGGCGGAAGGGGCTGGGGAGCTCTCTGGGGTCGCTTTTATAAGAACACTAATCCCATTTATAAAGACTCCACACTCATGACCTCATCACTGCCCCACGGCCCCACCTCCTAATACCATCACATTGGGCATTTAGATTTCAACATATGAATTAGGCGAGGGAGGGGGAAACAGACATTCAGACCACAGTACTACCTAAATATCTTATTTTAATTTAAAGCATATAAATGTACATGTATCTGAACAATATTTAGATGGCGGCCTCTGTGGCCTTTAAGAGCAGGACTGTTGATGGATTTCTGCGTCTCTTTTCTCCATAAACCATAGCCATAACATGCCTAACATTTACACTTCAGGCAGCCTCAAAATGAAACAAGGAAAAGCAGGCGGGGCGCAGAATCCTTCTGGATTGTCACGCTTATTTTCCTAGTACTTTACCGGTCTCTCACCCACACATAATTGGACAGAATTTTTTTTTTTTTAGCAGCTGACCTTTACAGAGTGTTTCCAAAGCATTCAACTTAGTTCTCAGAGAAATAGAACTTTCTTTCCTCTATTTTACTTGTATTGAACCCCTTATGGTAATCATGTAGTTAAATATGATGGGAACTGATAAAATCTGAGCACAAAAGGAAAAAGGAAAGAAAGGAGAAGGTGGTTGTTCCGATAAAAGCTAAATTGAATGCTTCGGGAACACTCCATAAAAATGAGTTATTTCAACTCATTCAAGTTATAACAAGTACGGCTTATTCCTGCTTCACTGCAACTCACCTGGCAGAGCGTAAAGACACGCCACGCACTGGCCTTAGTTTTCGGCCACTGGCTTCAGGGACCAGGGAAGAGTCATTTATCGAGGCAGACAGTTAAGTGAAAGCCAGATGGGGCCTATTTTATATTTCTGAGTCCCCTGCTCACAGTGTCCATGTGGGGTGGGGACCTGTCCTGGACAGGTCCATCATCCCCCTTCTGCTCCTCCCTAAAGGGAGGAATGAACTAAGTAGCCAGGTCCTGCAACACTGGACAGCCTAGTGGGCAGGGTCACAGTGCCAGAAAGGGACCACTCGTTGTCATCGCCATCTCCTCTTCTCTCACTTCCTGTCTCCCAGCTCTTGTCTCCTGTCTCACACTTGGTGACAGGAAGTCGTAAAAGCATATGTCATGAGAGGATGGCAAGAGAGGAGGACCTGGTGGAAGATGAGGCTGGGAGGTGGGCGGGTATCGCTGTGAAGATCGTGGATACCAGGCTAAGGCATTTGGACTTTATCCCCCAGGCAGTGAGGAGTGATTGAGGTTGGATCTGTGCCAAAGAAAGGTCACTTGAGCAGTTGACATGGACTGGAGAATGGATTGGAGGCAGGGAGGCCATTGGGGAGGCTGCTGCAGTCACCTGGGCAAGAGATGATGAGGTTTAAACTAGTACGGGGAGTCAAGTGGGGATGGGGGAGACCATTCCGGACCTAGCAAAGGATTAGACACGAGGAACGAAAAAGTTTCTGATGATGTCTCGGTCTCTGTCTTGACCAGCTGTGTCCACTCTGCCTCCCATAAAATGGGGAAGACAGGAGGAGGGGCAGGTTTGGGGTCAGGAAGATGAAGCCTTCTGTGTTGGCCATTTAAGAATCTTGAGAGGCAGCCAGAATTCCAGAGACATTCAGACCTACTGAGGAGATGGCGTCTTAGAAACAGAGCCATTCTGGCTGCTTAAACCAAGTGAAAGCCGCCGTCTGCCTTGAGGATATTTGATTGCTCTTGCTCAAGTCAATAACTGGCAGCAGGACAGGTACAGTGGGAAAAGCCACGGTTGTGAGATCATCCTGGTTTGGGTAGAAATTCTGAGCTTTGTTGATACGCATTCGTGAGCCTTTGGATATGTGATTTCATGTCTCTGAGCCCCTGGTTCTTCATCTGTCAAGTAGAAACACATAAAAATACATCTTCAGGGACTACATTGAGAATCAAATGAGATCGTGAATGTAGAGCTCCCAGCTAGTGCCTAGCACATAGTAGGTGTTTAAGAAATGGTGCTAACTATCAATTAATGGTGGTATTTTATTTGTAATCTAGAAAATGTCATCTACTATTTTCGTTAATCCTGCAGAAATCAAAGAGTTGTAATGCTGGTGGGTCTAGTGTAATTCTAGAGTGGTGGGCCTGGTGACTCCAAGGGATTTAAGAAACAGATATTCATTCATTTCATCTCAATGAGATTTTCCTGGCCTCCCCTGAGTGCCCAGACCTACGGCAGGTGCTGGGAATTTAAGGTGAGCTTCCAGAGTTTGCCAAGTTTCTTCCCACTACACACACACATCCAAGGAGGCATTCATGATCCCCAAGGGGGGTTCCCCCCAACTGGGTAAGAGCTCTCAAGGGCTGAGTTAAACAGACATTGCACACTGGGCACTGGGCACATGGAGAAGAGTCGCGCCAAACCTGCACCCTGGGGGCTTAGAGCCCCGTGCTGGGCATCGGTGAGTCTTGAATGAGCTTTTTCTCCAAGAACCAGTGTCCACCCCCGCCTCAGGCTCCCTGCCCAGGCACAAGGCTGCCAGCCCATCTGTGTCCTTGAGAACATGCTGGGCTCCTGACCCAGGCAGCAGCTGGTCCACTACCTGCTGCCCCCGACCCGGCACCTGTCCAACTTGGAGGCAGCAAGGACAGAGAAACAGACTCTGAGAGCGGGGAAAGAATGTGGAACTCATCCAGGGCATGGAATGTGCATCTCACTGAACCTGGAGCCAGAAAAAGTCTTGATTTTCAGTGAACCCGGCCCTTTACCAGCTCTGTGGGCTGAGGCAGGCACCTTTCACTCTGAGCTTCAGTTTCCTTATCTGTAAAAGAGACATGATAAATGGCTCCCTCACAGGGTTGTTGTGAGGATTGTGTAAGAGATACACTGTCAGGACTCTTGTTTGGAAACAACAGACATTCACTGAATTCCAACTTAAGGGGCAAAAATTAGGTGGTATTTAACTGAAAAGTTTAAGAGTAGATTTAACTTCAGAAAACAAGGTTCTCAAAAACCATCAACAGAAATCTTTGTCTCTATCTCTCTCTCTCTCCCCTACTGTCCTCCGAAGTTGCTTTATTTTCAGATACACTTTCCCTTGAAGCAGCCCTATATTCTACCAGCAGAAAGAGAGTGTTTCTTTATCAATGGTCTTAAAATTGACCCTCGTTGGGCTTTGCTTGGCTCTCCTTAGGTTAAATGTTCACTTCTCAGCCAATCACCATCTCCAGGGAGATGCTATATTCCCATTGGCCAAGCTCAGGTCACATGTCCCATTGAATACCTTGAATCCCAGGTTGGCTCAACCCCACTCAGTTAACAAGGACTGAGCACGGAGAAAGATGTAGCCAAAGGAAAACCAGGATGCTATTATAGATAAAAGTGGGACAATACTGGGCATGTCAAAACAACAGACATTGACAAACATGTGTAGGGGTTAATTTTCAACAAATGCTACCGTCCTCATCAACATCATTGTCATTACTATTATCACTGCCACCATTATTAACATCATTGTCATCACCGTCATCCTCACGGGCAAGTAATAAGTCATTCTTGTGTGTTCCTGTGAGCCGCTGCTCCCCGTATGGCTCTTCTGCAACTATTCTGTACCTAGAAGAGGGCTCTTGGCACTCGGAAAGGGCTCCTGAGAGCCTGAGGCTCCCCCGCTTCCCTGGCCCCTGAAACCGTCCAGCCCCTGCCTTCATCCTTTCTCTGTGGACTGAGATGGATCTGCTCTAGGCGTGGTCTCTGCTCTCACCCAGCATCAGACCCCAGACTGTACTGTCCACACATTCTCATCGCTGAAGCCCACTGACCACCTCTCTACGGACCCAGCTCTGCTCCAATTCCGAACAAAACCAGGAAGTTTGAAAGAACCCCAGCCCCACTCCCTAAAGCACATCGAACCCAGTACCACACTTCCGCTCCTGACATTAGGGCCTGTTTTCATCACTGGAATTTATACTTGGCCCCACATCCTGAGTCCCTAACTGGCTATTCTATTACCACTAAGGAGGGGTAAGATTTCTGGCCAACAGTCAAAAGATGTCCACTATTGGATATTTTAAAGAGTCATGCTCAGATTGTATCTGGAGGTGAGCCCAAGTCTTGCCTATATTCTCAAAGATAGGCAGCCTTCTCTTGTCACTTAAACTCTCTTTTGGAGTTGGGAGACAATTCTTCATCTTGAGTTTTAGTAAACAGATAAACAAGTTTATACTGTAGAGCACAGGAAGCTATATTCAATATCTTGTAGTAACTTACGGTGAAAAAGAAGGTGAAAATGAATATATGTATGTTCATGTATGACTGAAGCATTGTGCTGTACGCCAGAAATTGACACAACATTGCAAACTGACTATACTTCAGTAAAAATGTATATTATATATAAAAAGAGAGAAATCACCCACAAGATTGAAAAGGAGTATATTGGGTTCCTTTGTACTCCTCTTGTATTTTTCTATAAGCTGGAAATGATTTCCAAATAAAACTTTAAATAACCAATAGCATATGACTCCTATTCTTTGCCCCCATAGGTAAGATTCATGTAATTTTTATATTTGCTGTACCATTACTGCAGGGATATTAGAAAAAGGGGAGAATTCAACAAAATTGTTCAGAATGTTGAGAGCACTGGTCTGGAAAGAACTTCTGAGATTTGGTTGGCTGGATGTGCATAAAATAACCAAAAAAAAAAAAAACAGCCTTCCAAACAAAGATTAAAGCATGGGACCTCAATATTAAACACCTCCAAAATGGATCCAAATATTACTTTATCAGGATCACATCTCCTGTCTCAATCACCCCATCGCGTCACGTGGGATGTGAGTTGATGAAAAGGGACTGGCTTGCTCTCTCGCTTTCCCAATGGAAGTGTTTATAGCAATTATGCTGTGGTGCCTCGTTGTTCAGGTTGGGAAGAGGAGACATGAAACATGTCTGTTTAGTTCATCTGTCTTTAGGTCAAGAAGAATGACACTCCAGGAGCTGTGCAGAGATCCAGCCGCTGAGGAGCTTCTCCTCACGATGACACGATCCTAAACCTTGAGCCTGCACCTGACGTCACAGTAGATGAGGTCTGGGGGAAGTTCCAGTAGGAGTGAGTGTATTTTGCATGTGGGGAAAACATAAATAATTTCTGATCAGAGGAAGGGACCATGGTGGTTTTAAAACATGACCCCCAAATTCTTTGGCATTCCTCCCATCAAGAGGTCCATTTCCCTTGAATCAGGGCCAGACTTAGGGGCTGGTTAACCAACAAAGTATGGCAAAAGTGACACTATTTGACTTCTTGTGTCTAGGTTAGAAAACACCACACAGCTCCTGCCTGGTTCTCTTGGGGTGCTTGCTTTTGGAATTCAGACAAGAGGAGGGCTGGCCCGCCCGTGGCAAGGCCAAGTGGAGAGAGACTGAGACACCCTCAGTTCTCAGTCCAAGCTGAGCTCCCAGCTGACTGTCAGCACCAACTTGCTAGCCATGTGAGTGAGCAATCTCAGGGGTGAAGCCTCCAGCCCCAGTCAAGAATCCCCCGCTGATGTCACATGAAACAGAGACCAGCCTTCCCCACAAACCCTGTCCAAACTGCAGATTAGGGACCTAAGTGGATGCCTGTTGTCTTATCAAGCCACTAAGTTCTGCAGGGGCTTATTATGTAGCAAACATAACTGGAACACCACACAAATGAATGCCAAGCCACTTCCAAAGAAAATAATTTTGATATCAAAGTATTAAGAGACACCCTTTGCAAAATTTCTTTTTAATCCATGAATATTTGTTCAAAAATTAGCCTCTTGATACATGTACTGCAAAAGTCAAATGGAAGATAGAGTATGTTGTAACGAGCTGTCCGGTTTTACTGAAAAAAAAAAAACAAACACCTTTAAATTCAACAGTTGATTCAATCCTTGTTTGTCCTTAAAATCAACACACAGCTTCAGTTATGACCTATGTTTTGTTAAGTATAGGCTATCATTATTTTATTTCATTTTTTAATTCTTGACAAAGTCCAAGTCAATTCTATTAGCCTACATTTACTACAAAATAATTGTCCCTACTTGAAGTGGTTCATATTGAATGGGATATTTTTTTCTGGTCCTCAGTGTTTGGGAAACCAAGATCCTCTTCTCATTGCTTTGACCATACTATGTTATTGTCGCGTCCTTTGGCTGCCAGACTTGCTTTTTCCTTAGCACTGTAAGAAGAGGCTGTTCCCCAGTCTTCCAGGATATCTTCCACCGCCAGCCTGCCCGCCCTTCAGTATATGCCCAGCCACTCCTCACATCCATTGAGAAAGGGCATCAGAGACAGCTGCCTCCTTCCACTGCCCCACCATGTCCTGCACTATCTCATACCCTACCTCCCACTCTACTTTTCCACTTGTCTCCATCTCCTTGGTTCTTCATCTTTCTTCACCCTCTTCCCTGTGCTGTCCTTGGCACTCCTCTTCATTCCAGATGTATACTTGGATAATACCAGCCTCTTCCAGGAAATAACCCAGACCAATTCTATCTAGTCCCCAACGCCAGTTCTCAATGCTGACATTCCTGCCAGATTGTCCACATTTGTCACCAAGAGAAAGAAGTAGCAATTAACCATGTATTTTCAAGAAAAACTGAAGTTGACAAACTTCACACTGCCTTGGGGTTGGGTCTTGAGGCAGAAAGCTTGTGGATGGGAATTCACATGAGGAAATTCCAAATCCAACCTTTTTTCCTCAAACTTTGGGGCCTCAGAACCCATTATATAGTGATTAGAAATCTTTATGTTGAAAGTATCAAAACACTCAACTGAAACTGGTTTAAACAATGAAGCAAAATTTTTGCCTCATATAACTGAAAAAGGCAGAGATAGGACTAGCTTCAGGTGAGGCTTGGTCCAGACTCTCACATGATGCCACCAAGTCTCAGAAATAAGTCTTTGTCGTTATATTAATTCAGCTCCATCAGAGAGACCGTAATCCTTCCTCCAACACTCTCCCTGTCCCCCTAATCCTCAACACACACATGTACACACACACACACACACCCTGAAAAGCATAAAGGGATGTAAAGCAAAAAATAAACACTTGTCCCACCACTCAGATAATCCTGGACATAGTAGTATATGTTTATTCAGCTTTTTAAAATATCTATATATTTATATCTACATATGCTAGATACAGAGAGAGATTTCATGTATACATACATATATATGTTTGTATGTAACAAAAATGTTACACATAGTTTATGCTTTACAAAACAAGATGAGTGTTCTATATACACTCATCCTGAACTTTTCCCCATGTTAATTAATATTTTTTTACAATATGATTTCTAATGGTGGCATCTAATCCTGTCCCCAGTATCAGCGTTTCTTCGCAGGCTTCCTAACCACCAGTGTTTTTATTTGGAATCCCTAGCCAATGTTTCAGCTTGCTATTATTAGAAAAACTTTTATAAAATTATTGTTAATTTTATTAGTTGTGATAATGACATTATGGTTATTTTTAAAAGGAAGAAAAAATTCTTATTGGTAAAAGGTTCATACTAAGTTAAATGATAAGATTTGGGACTTGTTTTAAAATATTCCAGGAATAAATAAAAGTGGGGGTGGGGGAGGGGTGGAGGTTGCTGGACAAGAGGAAAAAAATTGATTCTTACTGGCCCGGTTGGCTGACTTTGATTATTTCATTGGCTGATCCTCATGTAATCTCTGTGACCAGGGAGATGAGAGACACTGATGAGAGATAAGAGGAGAAATGAAACCTACTCTTAGGAAGGGGGAAATGGATGTTGGAAGGCTAGAAATTGACTCCAGACGACAAGTCCCACATACTTCCCATGTCAAGGTACTTAACAATCCCCAAGAGAGCGATAACAGTCTGTGTCCTGCACACCTTTTCACATTTTACCAAGTTCCTTTTCATCCATTACTTCCCTGGAGCTTCATACTTTCTCTGAAAGGTAAGTACCAGTAACCCCATTGTCCAGATGAGCAAACTTGTATTCATGCCAAGAACACAACTGGTCAGCAGTGGAGTGGAGATAAGACTTGAACTTCTGAATTCTCTATTTCTTCATGACAATGCCACTGACTTTTTATGAGGTGAGTTTCTAGAAAACCAAATTCAAACCTGCCCTCAAATAGCAAAACATGGTTGGAGCCTAAGTTCTTGGTCCCCCACTCAGTACACAAATATACCCACCAGGACAGCCAGTTTTATGTTCATGATTCTGGAAACCCTGAATTCCACCAACTGTGACTCTAGGGGATGGTGTGGCCCACCCTGAGGCCCCCTGACAGCACTGTTGTTTCCCATTGGGCAGATTCCCTGCTTGTGTCCAAACCAGCTCCATCAGACTCCAAGTCCCTTCTTCTGTCCTTGCTTTTCTTCATCCCAGGTCTATCAAATATCTACTAAAACCCAAAGTCTGCACCATAGCAATCAAGCTTCCCCACCTCTATTTCTCTGACATCCCTTCCAGCGACTTTCCCCTTGCTCACCCCAGTTCAGCCAGCTGGCCTCTTCTCAATTCATCAGATATGCCAGGCACACTCCTTTGTTCTCTGCCCACATGGCTTGTTCCCTTGCTTTCTTCAGGCTTTTGTTTAAATATCATCTTATCAGCAAGGCCTTCCCTGATCCATCAGAAAAAAATGTCAACGTCCCCAGCACTCCTCAGTTCCATCTCTGTTTAAAATTTTTCCATAACAATTGTCACAAGTGTCTTACTCACTAAAAGGTTTATTGTGTGTCTCCCCGCCCATGAGGAGGTGAGCACCTCAGAGGCAAGAATTGTATCTATTTTGTTCTTGGATGAATTCTGAATATTTGGAACTGTTCTTGGCACATAGTAGGTGTTCAGTAAATATTTGTTGAAATAATGAATGTTATCGACACAGCCATCTAGCCTTTTTTTTTTTTTTTTTTTTTGCCTTTAGGGTTTTCCAGACATGGATGATACCAGCCTAAGTGCCTCCCAACATCAGAAGACCCAGATGAGGCTCTCCAGGGGAATCTCTGTAGAGCTCTTCTCACTGAGAAGGTGCTCCTCTCTCTCCCTCATGACAGTGGGAGGATGGGGTGCTACCCAGAACACCACTAACTCCAAAGAAACCCTCTCTCTTCTTTTATGCCCTTAAGGTTGGCCAAACTGGCTTCAAAATCGATTCGCATACCCTTTGTGGGTGGACTGGCACTTCACTTTGCCTAGGATTGCTTGGCACCTGTTTTTTATTTCTGGTCTTTGTGGCTTCAGCTGATACTGAGCTAGAAATGGGCTATTTTAACACCTCGTCACATACACAACATACCATTGAATTTCCACAAGGACCGTCAAAACAAATGTCTTTATCTCAATCTTCTCTGATCTCTCTGATCTCTGAGACTGGATAAATGCTCATCAAGTTCTTGTCTCTCAGTTGCCCCACAAAGCGGTGGATAAGGCTGTCCTCAGCTCCTGGAAGCCACCCCTACACAGTGAGTCAGGATCTAATTATCTGCTGTTTTCTCTGTAGGACTCTGCCTCCCACCTAGTCATTAGAACATTCTCTACTTCCAATCAGGCAGTGCCAGAAGAGCTGCTGACCCTGATCAGCTGGACCGCTTGTCCACTGCTGCAATAAGCAGCTTGGTGGGAAGATAAATGGAAGTGATTATTAGCCTCAAATGAGGCTTAGGGATTATCTCTGGATTTTCTCTATCCTCGTGGCAGACACAATGGAGAGGGGAGGGGCTGTGATTTCAGAAGCCAGGGGAGGGGACCAAGTACCTTTGTGACTTGAATTGTACCAAAGCTTGAGAGTCAAAAGGGTTTGGTTTGGATCCAAGCTCTGTGACCTTGGACAAGTCACTTCACCTCTCTGAGCCTCTTGCAGTTCTCTGTACAAGGAAGTGGAGACATGCTCAGATTGTTCTTCCGCATCAGAAGAGGATCGCTGTCAAAGTTCTGGTTTGAAGGAGTTTATATTCAACGGTGAAGTTCTAAATTAATTACCTCTAAGTATCTCACCTCCTACTGCAGCTCCTCAACAGCATCCTGAGAGAGCAAACTGAATTAGTGCACAAAGCAACAACCGTAGCAACACCGGCCGTTTAATCCTCTCAACACCCAAAAAACCAGATTCTATTCTGTTCTCACTTTACGTACGAGGAAATTTGGTTTCACGTGACTTGCCCACTGTCACAAATTTGACAAGGGGTAAGACTAGGCCTAGAACCCAAGTTTGATTCCCCAAAACTGATATTTCAACCCTCTGCTAAATGCCTCATTTGCATTTTCCATGAATCCTGTGGAGTATTCTGATCTGAGCTCGAACTGGCTTCATTAGAATAACCCTTATGCAGTCTGGTTGAACGGTTGTTATGAGCACTCACTCCACTTGCCTCTCTGAATCCCTGTTTCCTCAAACTGGAGGTGATAACACTTCCTTTCAGGTGGCTGTTTGGGATTGAATGAGATATAATGAATGTTCAAGAAATATCATTTTTCCTTCTTTTCCCCTCAAAAATTAGTATAAGTCGATTTGCTGAAATAATGATGGCTAGGATTTTAAGAACATCAGAAAAATAGGAATATAAGTCAGATGTGAAGTGGATAATGTCGGAAATTTTCAACCTACCTATTCAGTGTGTCACACAATGCTACAGCTTTTGAGATGCTGTACGTTGCACTGAAACAAGAGCTAGATGACATAGAAATAGAGCAGAGAATGTGTCACTCCCACTGAGTCAACACACATTCATTGATCCACTTTTCCCAGTATTGTGGGTTCAGATATAAACACAATGTACAAAGTCCTTGCTCTCATGGAGATTACATTCTGGTGAGAAAAACAGTGTGTCGGGGGGATGTTTTGAAGAGTAACAAATGTTACCAAAAACAAAACAAGATGATCGTATAGGGGGTAACTTGGCATGAGAAGGGGCTGTTTCTCATCCCATGAGAACGCAGGCAGGTAAACCGTCTCAGAGAAGACATTTGTACAAAGGCCTGAATATTGAGGAATAGTCAGCCATGAAAAGAGCTGAGGCCCTAAGCTCTGAATGAAAGGTGTGTATTCAAGGAATGTAAAGAAACTGTGTAGCTGGTGTGGAGTGAGCAACAGGGTAGGTGGTGGAACAATAGGATTTGAAAGTCAGGTGAGGCCAGATCATGTGAAAACTTAAAGGTCACGACAGGAAGTTTGGGTTTTATTCTGAGTTCAGTAGGAAATATGCATTAGAGGTGTAGGAGGCTAGTAACTTGGTCTGTTTCATACTGTTAAAAGCCACATTGGACCCAAACAAATATGAACACTCAATTTATGACAAAGATGTAGACATCAATAAATTGTGCCATATCAATAGGGTAGCCATACAGTCAAGAAAAATTAATCTTAACCCCTGCTTCATACCACACGTTAAAATCAATTCCATGTGGATTGTAAATCTAAATGTAAAAGGTAAACCAATAAAGATTCTGAAAGATAACAAGGAGAATGTTTTGATGAACTTGCATAGACAAAAATTTCTTGAACAGAACACAAAAAGCACTAACTATAAAGGGAAAAATTTGATACATTGAACTATGATAAAGTTAGCAACTTTTGTTCATCGAAAGACACCATCAACAGAGGAAAAAGGGCAAGCCACAGGCTGGAAGGAGATATTTACAATACATTTTGCAAGGATTCTTATCCAGAATATATAAAGAATTCCTACAAATCAATAATAAAATGACAGATATCACAGTAGAAAATTTGACAAAATATACAAACAAGCACTTCCCAAAAGATGTTTTCTAAATAGCTATTAAACCTGTGGATAAGTACGTCCCTGACCATCAGGTGAATTCAAAATAAGACCACTACATGCTCACTACATACACAGAATGGCTGAAAGTAAAAGTAGATTGACAATGCCGAGCGTGGTGGGGATGTGGAGCAACCAGAACTCTCATACACAGCTTGTGAGAGTGTCAATTGGTATTCCCACTTTAAAGAATTGTTTGGCAATATCTACTAAAGTTGAATATTTGCACACCATACCCATTTACTTCATTCATGGGAACATACCCCCCCCCAAAAAAAAATTACGTATATGTATGAAAAGATCTATACAAAATTTGGAAACAATCCCAAAATCCATCAACAAGCTGAGATACAGTCCTACAGTGGAATACTCCACAGTAATGAAAAGTAACCCATTGCTGACAAAGGCAACAGCATGAGTGAATCTCACAAACGTGATATTGAGCAGAAGATGCCAAACACAAGACCCATACTGCATGTTTTCATAAGTCAGTAACACTCCTCTATAGCGTCAGAAATCAGAACTGTGGTGACTTTTGAGGAGGAGTAAGGGGGTAATAACTTGGGTGCCACGAAGGGGACATGCTCTGTTTAACTCTCTGGGTGCTGGTTGCACAGTTGTGCTCACTTTGGAATAATTAATCAAACTGTTTCATGATTTGTGTTTTAAGTATGCTTTAAAATCACTTTGAGGAGCAAGAGAGGCTCCAGAGAGACCAGTTAAGAAGATGCCATCGTAGTCCAGGCAGAAGATTATGATGGTGTGGATGAGATAGGGTGCGGTAGAGAAGGAGAGAAGGAGACTAAATTTAGGGTGTATTTTGGTGGAAGAGCTTAAATGATTTGCTGATGGATTGAGTGCTATGGGAAAGGACAGTGGCCCCTAGGTTTGGAACCCAAGCAGCTGGAAAAATACGGAAACACTGGTCCAGACGAGGAAGACCAGGAAGGGAATGAACACCATTTAGATGCCTTCATATGTTACTTCATTTATTTCCCCCAGAAAATTTCCTTAGTAGTTACCTTTATCCCCATTTTACAGAAGATGAAGCTGAGGCTCTCAGAGATACACAGGTCTAGGAGAAACAGAGTGAGAAAATTTGTATCTGGGAGGGAGTCAGACAAAGTGTTGGAGCCTACAGACTCAAGTTTGCCTCTGTCAGGATGCAACGTTGGGCAAGTCTCTCGACTTCTTGTTTCTTCATCTGTAAAGTGAGGGTGTCATATCTAACTCACAGGGTTAAGATATGTCAAGGGCTTTAAAGGGACCTGTTACAAGTCGGTCATCTGTAAGTTAGCCATTATTAGGGTCCATATGGACTTCCCAGAGGTGTGGAGAAACAGAAGGTAGATTTTAGTTATTGAGCCAAAACTGAGTTTCATTAGCATGGTGATTTCTCTTTTAAAACACTGAAACAAATGATGGCATGTAATTTTACTGCCACATAATAGAGACCATCAGGACCAAAATCCAGGAGCCAAAAGACATAAAATGCATACAACAGAGAAAATCCTGGTTTGGCTAGGTGTTGGCCGCCTAGGTGCCAATATGCTTTTCTGCATGTTAGAGAGGAAACTTGTTGCAATTATTTTGGACAACTACATTCCAGCCTCTTCAAGGTGTTTGTAGGCAGGAGGCCATAGATTTTACTTTCCAGAATCAGCAACTCAAAAAATTCTGCACTCTTGGATTAAGTGATGCTTCTCATCACTTCTCTCTTACTTGAATTATTGCAGCAGCCTCTAAACCAGATTCCTCCAATTTCTTCTTCTTCAGCAAACAATGAGCTCCTACATTGTACCAGGTTCTCTGCTAGGTGCCAGGGAACAAAAAGAAAAACTCCGAAGTTATGGTGTCCTCATGGAGCTTCAGGTCCACATCACTCTAGAGCAATATTTCTGTTAGTAGAAAGATCTTTGCACGTTGTAAAGGACTGATCCAATGTTGCTACTGTGAGATGATGGCAGGTGTTAAAGCAGGGCTCTTGACTTTCAATGGCTCTCCCCTGCCTGCATGATAAAGGCGTACAGCCAAGTCCAAACTGAATTCCAGTCTCATTCCCCACACCTCATCCCTTACCCCAGCCTTACTCTCCATCCACACCAAACCACTAACAGTCGCTTAATTTCCATACCCCATACCCCAAGGCTGTTGAATATTTGTTTCCTCTGCCTGAAATTCTCTTACCTTCTGTCTGCCTGGAAACTCCTACTGAACCTTTCAAGATCCAATTTCCACCTCCTGTAACTCCTCCCCACAGATAGCATTCATCCCTCCTTCCTTTTCTTCTGCAGCACTCTCTACATGAGAGCTTCTCAAAGAGGTTAGGATGTAATAGAATGACCTAAGAATCATCTTCAAATCCCAGGCCCATCCCTGCTCACCAGACATTCAGATTCAGTAGGTCTGGGTGAACATAATGGTTAAGAACTCAGGCTTTGAGTCAAAAAAAAAACTCAGGTTAAATCCCAGCTCAGCTGTTTACAAGCTTCGTGACCTTGGCCAATTACTTAACCTCCCTAAGGTTCTGTTCACTCTGAAAGATGGGGATAGGAATAGGCAGGAATGATTGGTTGAGACAACATGTTATAAAGCATTTAGTACAGTGTCTGACACCTGAGAATGGTTGAAAAAATTGAAATTGTTATTAAAAAGAATTTCAGTTTATTCTGACCCTGGCAGCCTATCCTTTTCTTTTCCAGCACTTTCCTGCCCAGGCTGAGAACCACTGCTGAGTATTTGTAAAATTGCATTATGGTCCATTGTTCCTGTGCCATGTCTCTTACTAATGTGAAATCCCGGGAGGCAGGAGCCGTGTCTTAGTTCTAGATCCCTAGCACATAGCCCAGTACCAGGAATAGCATCTTCGCTTACAAGCTCTGTGATCTTGGTCAAGTCAGTCTTGCCCTTCTGGCCTCAGATCTTTTTGATGTTGGGGAGAGCAATACCTACCAGATAAGGTTGTTATGAATATTGAGTGAGACTCTGGATGTGGAAGTGCTTTCTATGGTGTGGAGAAGTGAGTTGCTATGGTGAAAGGGGGTTATGTCATCTCACAGCCACATATCCCATCCACTTCCTCTTCTTCCCCACCCCATGGAATATCAACGTGACCCCCTTTCCTTAAACATTCTCAGTTAATTTACACCTAATGGAAGATTGCACAATGACCTGCACAGTAGCTCAAACCTTTCCAGGGAATGACCTACACTGGTGTGATGTAAGAACCCATCAGAATGCTGGCCACTGAGAATACTGCACAGCATAAGACAGACATGATCTTTGCCCTAGCAGAGTCTCAGTTCCAGTTGAGGGAAAGCCAATGAGAAGCAAGAAAACATATAAATAAAATAATTTCAAAGAGTAATAATTACTAAGAAATACAAAGTAGACAATGGTAGAAAGTAATTCAGGAAGCAAGCACTAGAGTGGTCAGAAAAGGCCTCTTTAGGAGGTGACGTTTGAGCAGAAACCCAAAGGACAAGACGGATTCAGACATGTGAAGATCAAGGTTATGAGGGTCCCAAGTAGAGAAAACAGAAACACTTTTTTTTTTTTTTAAAGCACCTTGGTGCAAAATGAAAGTCACTGTAGGTGCAATTACTGAGCCAAGGGAGAGTTGGTGGTGATGAGGCAAGAAGGTTAGATGGGGATGCTGCCATGTTGGGCTTTTTTGTTAAGTATAGATATAGATCTTCCTTTACTTTATCCTTTATGTGATTGCTCATTTGAATATATATGTTGAAAGAATGATACATTGAATATATATTGAACATATGTATTCAAATGAGCAATCACATGAAGGAAAGGAAGTTACTTTGACCTCTGTTTCTCACATGTACATTCATTCAGCAGATATAGTTCAACAAGTCTCTTGTATGTCAGTTACCAGGCTAGGAGATGGAGACACAGAGAAAAATAAAACAGGGAACCAGTTCTTATGAGCCTGGTAGCAGGGGATATAAATACATAAGCAACTACAATGCAGTGGGACAAGGAGTCTGGAAGAGGGAAGTAAGGGCTGAGGGAGGTTAGAGAAGAGAGTGATTGTGCCATAGGGATCGGGGAAATTTTCATTGAGAATGAGGACACTTTAACTTGCAGATAAAGCATTAAGTAGCGAGGGGGAAGAACGTTCCAGCCAAAGGGAGCAGTAGGTGCTAAGGCACTGGGGTTAACCAGATCAGAAGGGGTGGTCATCTGTCCTGGTGGGAACACAGCTGGAGAGTAGGCCCTGGGTCTTCCTGATAAAGGATCTTAAATGCCATACCAAAAAGGGTGCGTTTATTATAGATGCACTATATATATGGAAGGTTTAGAAAGCTCTCTCTAGGGAATGGTAGATGATGAACTAAAGTGAGGTATTACAGGCAGTTGGACCTGTAAGTGGAGTTTGCAACAGAGCACTGCCCAGAGAAATGGAGAGGGAAGGAGAGCGATTTCCAAAGCAGAATACCCTTTGTCCCCTAAGTAACAGGACACTGTTAGTCCCCAACTTCAGGGCAGAAATGACTATTTAGGGAACTCCCCCATGTCTCCCTCTCGGTTTCAAACACCTCTGCTGGCGCCCTCTCTCGTCCCTGTCGCCAGCCCCCGCCTCCTTTCTCAGGAAGCTTGGGTCTCCCTGGGAGCGGGTCTGCCCTTGGGGGAGGCCTCTCGGCTCTGTGCCCTGCAGCTCGGCTGACATTCGGGGCGGACCGGAGAGGGGCTCGGCGCGCCCCGCGTGCACATGTGCTAGCCCGGGCAGGGGGGAGAGCCTCGGCGGAGGAGTCCAGGAAGAGGGGGAGGGAGAGGCGCGCCAGAATCTCGGTCCCGGGCGCCCTGGTCGGCCGCGGAGGAGCTGCAGCCTCCAACAGGTTCGTAGAACGCGCGCTCGTCTCTGCTGCTGAGCAGCCACCTCCTCCGCTGGAGCAGGTTCGCCAGAGAGACCCTAGCTATAGGCCCCGCGCCGCGGAGCTCCCTGAGGGCGGCTTCCTCCGCCCTCCTTCCTTCTCCCGGTAGCTCTCAGCTGCCACCGGCTCTTCCGGGGCGAGGCGGAGGGCGCCACGGGCTCCATCTCGCTTCAGCACCACCTCAGGGACAGCTCCCGCGCCCGGCAGGGTCCTCTCCCCGGGGCAGCACTTGCACAGGAGGCCAGTGGGCGCCCGGTCGGCTCCTCTCCTCGTTCGGCTCGGGTTCAGTACCACGGCCGCGGAGGACAGTCCCTCGCGCCCGCGGGCTCCGCTCCCCGCGTCAGCACCGTGGCGGCGGACAGCTCTTGCCGGGCGCCCGCTACTTAACCAGCAGCAAACAAAGACGAGGGGCTGGGGCCTCCCGCGTTCCTTGGGAATGGGTGGTTGCATCGATGGGGGATCTCGGCTTCCCCCAGAGCAGTGCCAGGGGCGAGCTGGGGAGGGGGGCCTAGTCACAGTCGCGCGTATCTGGTTTGGGTCTGCAGTTCGCCAAGGCCTGGCTGTGCAATGGCGGGTCCCAGCTGGAAGTCAGAAAGAGAGTGGGAGGGGAGACGGGTACTGAAGAGTCCCGGGCTGCAGCTGGGCTGGCCGGGCCTAGGCTAGGAGGAAGGAGTGCGCCGCCCCCTCTTTCCTCCAAATCCCCTACCTCCGCCCTAGCTCAGAACCTCGGACTTCCTTCGGAGAGCCTAACACAGATGCCTGAGGCTGGCAGCTGCGATCACTGACTCTGGCTGTCCCCGGAACATCCCTAGAAAGTGTGAGGCTGAGTTTCCGCGGGGGGAGGGGGCCGAGAAACAGCGGGGAAGACTCAAGAAGCTGGCGGCTGCATGTTCCCCCACCCTCCTGCCTAGGGTTCCGCCCCCACCTCCAGAGTGAAGCCTGCAAGGAAGGGTGAGGGACGAGGGGGGTCTGGGCTGCAGGTTGGGAACCCATCCTGGCTCTGGGAGGTTGCAATTAGCAAGAAAAGAGGTTGAGAAACTGGGAGGTTCCTATGCAGGGAAGCCAGTTCATCGGCAGGAGACCAAATGTGGAAGAGGAAATCTTTTCTCTGTTAGCTGAAGCTGGGAGGGCCCTTGAATCACGTGATCCTTTTGCTCACAGATAGTCTCACCGGGAGATGGGGAGACTTGGCTTAGGGGACAGAGGTGATTTGCCCAAGGTCACAGCAATTTTGTAGCAGAATTGAGCCTACAGCCCAGCCTCCCCAAATCCTAGGTCTGTTGTTTAAGGTTCATAGAGAAGTCTTAAAATCCCAGACGCAGGGAGAAGGGAAGAGTAGTTTCAGTTCTAAGTTTAAATCTCAGGTCTGTCATTTAGTGGCATGTGACCTTGGGACAGTGACCTTCTGAGAAGACAGGTCAATAGTACCCACTTGTAGTGAGGATTTAGTGAAGTACCTATACAGTGAGATTAGGGCAGTGCCTGGCACATAATAAGTGCTCAAAAAATGGCAGCTACCACTCCTGTTATTATTCCCTCTGTAAACATGTGCTGAGGACTCTTATGTGCACTGACTGTAAGGTGGGGTGGGTAGAGAAGTGTTCTGAGGAAGACACAGACCAGGACGGGAACCAGAAAGGAACGCAAGTGCAATATGATATGATACGTGCTGTAACCAAGGTGGGTATACAGGGCTGTGGGACCACAGAGGCAAGAGTGGTGAGCTGTGGGAAAGTACCCTGGACAGATGGAACTGTGCGTAAAGGCTTTGAAGTGTGAAGTCCCAGCCACTAGATTGATGTCACTGCACCAGTGGTTCCTCGGGATGGAGATTGTGAAGTAAGAGTGGAGAGAAAGGCTGGAATCAGTCTTCAAAGGGTGCTTTATGATGAACTATTTCAAACATATTTTTTTAAATAGAAAGGAAATTACAATAAACCCCCACATACCCATTATCCAAATTCAACAGTTGGCCAATTTTGTTTCATCTATAATCACACCCACTCTTATCACAATACATAGTACACACGCACACACGCACACACACACACACACACACTCACAGACTTATTTTGAAGCAAATCCAAGACATCATATCATTTCATGCAAAAGGATTTTAAGATTAATGACAACTTCCATCATTTGAATGTCGTTTCACCTTGGAAGTCACTAACTCAAATCATGACATTCTGTTCTCTGGGTGTTCTGAACATTCCTGTCCTTAGCAGAAAGTTATGAGAGAGGCCACACTATAGTGAAAAGACACATGCATTAGAGAAACTATTTCAGAAAAAGCAAGGGGGTACATCAACCCTCAACAGATTTTACCAAGCCAGAATGATCTCCATACCTACACTGTGGCCAGAGGCCAGTGACCACTGGCAAGGCTGGCTGACCAAAAGACAAATTGAACCCCTATAGAAAAAGAAAAGAGTGAGAGCTTCCCTTTCAAAGTAATCTGAACTGTAAGCTCATCAAAATAGAAGGCTTGAGGTCAGGGAAATCATTGATTTGGAAATCATTACACCCACCAACCACATTTTACACCGGAGGAAGGCAAGGGTCAGAGATGGGGAGGAATTTATGCAAATTTCCAAAGGGCTGAGACCAGACCCAAGACTTCTGAACCCATAATCAAGAGTTCTATTCAGTTCACCTGGAAGATCAGGCCTTAGACTTTCTCAGCCCCTAACCTTGGGGTGCCATTTCCTTCCCCATCTCAAAGAAGCCAGAAGGAAGAGGCAGAAGTGAGGCAAGAAAGGTCCTTTCTGGTTTTCAAGAGGATGACAGTGTATGGCAGTCAGTCTCTGAGATGTCTTGACATATTTCCCTTCTATATCCTTCTGAAGAAAGTTGAGGATGGTGGTACCTATATTTTGGCTGCTGCACACCAGCAATGGCCCTGCAGTCAGACATCCAGACCTTATTTCTGTACATTTTTGCCCATCCTGCTTACTTAAGCCTCTTCTCTCCCATTTGCCCTGAATTTGGCTGCACACCCCTCTCGGCTGCAGACCGCCACTCCTTTGAGGTGTTAAGTGAGTAGTGTTTGGCCCAGGCCCCAGCAGGACTCAGAGCTCTTTCCCCTTCCTGGAGCATGATGTCTCTCCCATGACTGAAGAAATGTGATGGCCGTGATGGGTGTGCGCGCTCTCACTGGGCCCTGGGCACTTCTCAAATCAGCATTTTCGCTTTTCAGGGATGTCCCTCCCTTCAAAATGGTGAGGGCAATCTCTCACGAGTTTCCTTGAGTCTTAGGTGGACAAACTAAAATACATGTAAGAAATTCTAAGCACCCCTGGTGAAGGGAAGTCAGCAGAGAATAGTCAATAAAATTGCCTTACTTCTGGGAGTATGATGGCAGGTAAGACGTAGGGAGGTGAAAAAGATAGTGAATTCAGCCTGTGAAATTAATCCAGCTTTTAGCCTGAGATGAGACCAACTTAGATATATTATATTATATTATCTGGGCCTAGTTGAACTGTAGCATCCCACAGGGACCTTGGTGAGCATCTACTCTTCCTTCAACATGTACTCACTGAGTGGCTATTTTGTGTCAGGCACTGTTCCAGGTACTGAAAAAGACATCCCAGATCCCTGCTCTCATGGGGCTTACAGACTTGCAGTAGACGCAGTCATTAATAACAATTAAAAGGTAAATATGAAAACATTTAAGCGTACAAACAAATGATAAGGGAGGTCTGTCTGCAATGGTGATGTGGAACTGAGGCCCAAATAATAAGTCAGTCATGTGAGGATGCAGGACAGAACATTCCAGGCGGAGGAAATAGCTCTGCCAGGGAGGCCCCACTGTGATCCTGGACTGTTTGGGGACAGGCAGGAGACCAGTGTAGAGGGAGCAGAGTAAGCAAGGGAGAGAGGGGCAGGGGACGAGGGTGGGGAGGAGGGCCGGGACCAGACCACGCGGAGCCTTCTAAATGCAATGCAGTGTCACTAGACGGTTTAAGCAGGGGCTTGATGAAGACTGGTTTTGTTTTTAAAAGCTGCCTCTGGTTGCTGCATGGAGAATGGATGATATAGGGACACTGGGCTGGGCAAGACGGGGCAGAGAGGGTGAGACACAAACTCCCAGGCTGATAAGCTCCGCATCCAGCAAAGGAGATAATACACAAACCAAAACAACAGTATTCCATGGGAAGGGCTGCTGTGGGGCAGGGTATGCAAGGCATTGTGGGAATAAAAAGACAAGAATTCATTCAGCCTGGGAGGCACCAGGGAAGGCTTCCTGGAAGTGGGCAATGGCTTTTGAGTTATATCTAGAAAAGGAGAGTGTAGTAGGGCTGGTGTCCAGGACAGAGAGACAGGCAATGCAACAGCAGAGGAGTGCGGGAAGCAGAAGCCAGGCTGCCTGGGTCCAAATCCCAGCCGTACCATTTAGCAGCTGTGTGCACTTAAGCAAGTTACCTACCTCTCTGTGTCTCAGTGCCCTCATTTTTAAAGTGGAGTTGCTGAGAATCACCACACTTATTTCAAGGGGTTTCTGTGAGGATCAAACAAGTTAAAATTTGTGAAGCATTTAGACAGTGCCTGGCACTTAGAAAGTGACAAATGAGTGTTGGTTAAATAAAAACGGAGCAAAATGGGGGTGGGAGGACAGGGAACATGGGCTGAAAAAGGTGGGCTAGAGCCCAACTCTGAGGGACCTCGAATATCAGGCCAGCACTACCCATCTTGCTCTATATGCAACAACGGACCATCAAAGGCTTTTAAGCAGGGGGTCTAGGGGTAGAGTATAAGCTAGAACCCAAAGGCCCAGAGAAGGAAAGGGTCTTACTCACAGTCACACAGCCAGTTCCTGGACCTGTCATCTGTCTCCCCCACTGATCCAATATTGTAGGGGAGCAAGGGAGTACATATATATTTTTCCCCCATTCAGCCTCAGGGTTAGAAGAATGCCTAGGAGATTCTCAATAAATATTTGTGGAGATGTTGCTGAATCAATGACCAAGTAGGGCAGAGAAAGTCAAAACTCTTGAATCCTCAAGAAGGTCAGTGCATTTTGGGAAGTGGCGAAACTATTCTCAAAAAAAATAGATCAAACTCCTAGAGATGTTGATTCGGGGGCTTCAAGCCCTTCCGAACCCCAGCTTCTCCTGTGACAGAGACACTGCCGCCCACACTCCTCCAGACACCCCCTCAAGCAGCTACAGGAGATGCTGCACAGGGTTCAGAAGTTAATCTTGGTAAAGTGCCTGGAAGATGAAAACCGTTCCCCAGGCATTCAGCATGGTAATTGCCAATGCGGAGAATATGCGTCTCTCCATTGGCAAGAGGCAGGCCTTTGTGTTCCACAAAAACCAGCCATTAGAATTCCTGTCTCTGACTCGTCAGGAAGCTGTGACAGCCGGGCGGGCGGGCAAGCAGGGTCTTGCAGTTCAAGGAGCAGATGGTAAGAGACTCAGAGGAACTCGGATCCAGCTCGCACATTGCTGACCCCCTACTCAGAGCCAAGCATGGCACTGGGCGCTTCTCCAAATGGGAGAGAACCCCAGCCCCAGGGCTTCCCAGCCAGGTCATCTTGGGCAAGTCCCGTCGTTTCTCTGAGCTTCAAATTCATCGGCTATAAAATGAGGATGACACTGCTGGCCCACCTGGGTCATTTTGCTTTTGATTCTGACAGTGTGGGATTCGGGTTGTTACCTCATTTCACAAATGTGGCAACTGAAACCCAGAGTATGGCTTGTTGAGTCCTCAGTGCTCACTGAGCACACATGATGGGCCAGAAACTATCGCGGGAGCTGGAGAGATGATGAGAAATAAGACAGACAAGACAGTGCAAGCTCTTTTAGAGTTCACATTCTGGTGGGGAGACAGGCAATGAGCAAGTAAACAAATATAATTCCAAGTTACGTAAGTGCTAGGAAGGAAATAAAAGAGGAGGTGTGCCAAGGAGGTGGGAGCTGTTTACATGAGGCAGGCAGGGGAGACATGGAAGGAAGAGGCATTGAAGCTGACATTTGGATGGAGAGAAGCAGCTGGCCATGAAATAAGTGTCCAGGCAGAAAGTGCAAAGGTCCTGGGGTAGGAATAAGCCTGACAATGTTACAGGACAGAAACCTAGTGAGCGAGGGGGAGGGTGGTAGAGAAGAGGGCAGAGAGGTTGACCGGCCAGAGCAGGCAGTGCTCTGAAGACTGGTTGAGGCAGAGTGGTGGCAAAAATCTCAAATCAGAGTCATTTCCCTCCACCACCCCACAGATAAGGGGCCTGATGTAGCAAAGCCCACGTCAGAGTGATCCTCTGGAGCCCCTTCAGGCTCACAGTCCCTGCTGCCATCTCTATAACAGGTCAGCCAAAGGGCAAGCAAAGTGATGGATTCCCCTGCTGGGAAATAAATCCATCAGCTGGCTGGCTGCCGGGTGGGCCCTGCAGTGCCTCACAGGCAGCATCCTAATGCCATGAGGCGGGAGAGGGACAGAGAAGACACAGGGCCAGCCTGGACTGGGGTGAGGCAGGGAAGAGAGGCACCTACCCCAGGTGCAAAATGCAAGGAGATGCTGAAAACTTCAGTCATCAAGACAAATAATGTTCTGTCTAACAAATAAGATTAATGCAAAAAAATCCATGATGATAAAATACAACATTTTTCAAATAAAGACAGGATTCCAAAAGAGTCAGCTTGAAGGATGAGTCATATGTGTGCAGCATTCTGTCCTGACCCTGAGATGTTCACTCAGCTGCAGGGACACTTCCTGGGCCAGGGCCCTGTTCCCACTGGGAGCCAGCATCCAGGGGTAGTCTGCGCGTGACAAGCTGAAAGAAACAGTTCTAAGCAAGGGCCTCAGAGATCTCTGGCCACCTCGACTGCGGAGGCACACAAGTCCAAGCAAGGACCACGCCGCCAGGAGGCGACGCTTGGGCTGCACCCCGGGCCCTGTGTAATGTCAGGCAGTTCAGACGCACCCCTTGTATGTGGTGGGGCACATTGCTTCTCAAGCCTCTGTTTCCCCATCTGTAACCCTGCGGCTAATAAGACCTGGTCCCCAGGTTTCAAGAAGATAATATGTAAAGCCCTCTAGCAAAGTGTGGCCCCCAGACCAGTCATACCAGCATCTCCTGGGAGCTTGCTAGAAATGGAGACTCTCCGTTGCTTCCCAGACCCACTGAATCATAATCTGCATTTTAACAAGGCCCCCGGGGGATGGGTATATTCTTGAAAGCCTGAGAAGCTGGTCAACTCTTGGTATATTGAAGATGCTCAGTAAATGATAGGACAGCCCCTCTACCCACCAAACCCTGAGTTCCATCCTGACCTCAGACAAGAGGAAAAACTCAAGATGGAGAAAAGAGACCCAAGGTGGCCACCTCATTAAGTTTTAAATGGTCACTTTTTTTGTGGTGGGGGGTAGGTAATTGGGTTTATTTATCTATTTTGTTGTTCTTGCTGGTGGAGGAGGGTGTGATTTAATACATCATTAATTAATTTATAATTAATGCGCTGGGTTGCAGCACAGCCCATGTGACCAAATAGGGGACATTTGGGTAGCTCTTTGCCACTCATAAAGCACTTTTGTTCAGACCAGTTCATCTGACTCTCAGCCTTCTGGATGAGATAGCAAAGGATTTGTTTGCTTTACAGAGGAAAATGATCTAGGCTCAGAAACGTGGAATGACTTGGCCAAGCAAACCAGGATTTAAATCCCTGGAGCCTGACAATAAAATCCATGCCAGCAAAAGAGCTTCTGACCAATCACCATGGAAAAGATGGGGGGAAAAATGGAATAAGACAATATTAGACTCTGGAGATGGTGTTGTCCAGCCTCTTTGTTTTACAGAAGGGAAAACTGAGCCCTGCGGAGGGGAAGAGACTTGTCCGAGGTCACTCAAACAGAGCACCAGCCCTGAGGTCAGAACCCAGCTCACGAGGTCCCCGGTGGAATGTCATGTCCAGTATCCAGACCCACGTCCTTCATCTGACAGACCAGCCTCCACCTGATGGGCCCAGAGGCGCAGGCTGCAGGCGGCCGGGGCCAGTTCCCCGGGTGGGTCTAGTGGGCAGCAGGCACCCCAGTTCCTCTTTCCATTCCAGACCGATCTAAGGAGCTCAGAGGCTGGAGTTGCCAAGGTGAGGCCTGCGAGGCTGCTAGGACACAGTCAGGTGGCAGAGGAGGGCTAGGCTGGGGCTGGAACGGGAGCAGAGACCAGGACCTGCCGCTGTGAGCTTCTTGGGAGCTGGGGGAGGGGCTCTAACTCCATAGTGGGGGTCAGCAAACAGGGAGGTTCACTGTCACAGACCCCCACCCCCGACCATCTCCACCCTCCATGTATCACCCAAGCCAGGAGGCTGTCGATCCTCCCTTGACCCCCCACCTCATCAAGCACAAGTTCTGCCACTGACTCCTCCCACCCCCCTCACCCAGCCAACCTTGCCCCCAGAAGGAGCTCTCTGGAGCACCAAGCCAAGCCCTGCAGTGCCCTCCATCACTCTCGGGGTGACGCGGACTCAATTTCGCCCCTCCTAACTGGCCTCAGCCACCTCCCTGCCTCAGCCTTCTCCCCAAGGCTTTGACCGAACCAAATTCCTCCAGGTGCCTGGGTGGACCATGCTCCCTCCACGCCTTTGCAGATGCTGTTCCTCCTGCCTGGAAAGCCCTTCATGTTCCACTGTCCTCTAAGCCTCAGTGCCCAACTCACCCTCTCAGAGAAGCCCTCCCTGCTGCCTCCTGGCAGTGAGTCACCTCTGACAAACCTGCCTTTGGGTGGACTTCACATCACGTCTTAATGATCAGCTTTCCCGTCTGTGTCCCCGTTAGGCTGTGAGCTTTTTACATCTCACTCCTAGAGGAAACCCGGGCTCCCACCGTGCAAGAGCAAGACTTCTCTGAGCCTCCATGCGGGTGATGGGGAGGATGGCCTTGGCCTCGCCAGGCTATTGAGAGTACCAGGGATTGTGGATGCGAAGGGCTTGACACAACGCAGGTACTGAAACTGCTGGTGTCGCCCTGCTGTTTCCGTCAGCACCACTGGCGCCCCGCACCGAGGGCTCACAGGTCAATGTGTCCTGAACGGGTCCCTCACCTGCTCAGTGAGAGTAACCACCACGATGTGAAGGGGCTTCTGTAGACAGCGAAGCCCCATTCGAGTGTAAGTCATAATAATTCTGATGGTTAACACTCCGTATGCCCACAAGCCCTTAGACTTGTGTCATCTCAACATACCCTGCCCGCCGTTCATCCACTGAACAAAACTTATTAAGTACCAAGTTCGTGCCAGGCAACAGCTAGGTCTTTGGGACTCAGCAGTAGGTAGACAGGGAAGAGTTAGTTGCGCCGCCTACCTGTCTTTCCCGGTCTTCTTAAAGGTCAGCTTCCAACCCAGCACACAGGTGGCCCTGCCTGAGGCCAGCGAGGCTGTCATTTGCTCAGAGATGTCAGCAGGCTCCACCCGCATCCCCTCCCCCCGCATTTCCCTACTTCACCAGTCAGAAAACTCTGCCCTGTTTCCAACCCAGCTGCTAGTTTAAAATTCAAATACTGTCAGCGCTCTGAGAGCAGGGAGCAGGCCTGCCCTTTCACTGTCGTGTCACCAGCGTTTAGAACATGGCCCGGCATAGCCGTTCGGCCTCTTATTTACTCGTTCATTCACTTGCTCGCTCTGCAGTTATTTATCAAGTCCTGCTAAGTGCCAGGCTCTGGGGGAGCAGCGGCAGGGGCCTGCCCCTCTGAGCTCCTAGCCCAGTAGAGGGATCCAGAGGGGGAGGCAATTGTGTTCGGAGGTGGCGGTGCGGGGGAGCAAGGTTAGGTGCTGTGGTACCCAGGGTGGTCCCGGAGACCCCCAGTCACACAAAGGGCCTCGAGTCAGCTGATCTGCTGGAATGCCCGCTCTGCTTTGCCGCATACCATCTCCGTGATCCGGGGCAAATCCCCGTCCCCACCTCTGTGGGTGAGACCGGAATCCCCGCTTCCTGGGTCACAGTGAGCAGGACCATGGTTAGGGGAGAAAGAGAAGACATTCCAGGAGGAGGTGCTCAGGCCCCCGGAGCGAACACTGCAGGTCCCCGCCCGTTGCGAGGCCTTGGCGCCCAGCCCGGGGAGGAGCGGACTGCAGCAGCGTGGAGGCAGCGAGGCTTATGGGCTCTCACCGGGCTCCACACTCGCTGTGTGAACGGAACAGATCGTTTCCTCTCTGGGCACCTGTGTCCTGATCTATAAGATGCGAGTGGGACAGCGACCTCATTGCTCCTGACTGTGGGAAAGCAAGTCTAGCAAGAGTGTTGAGCGATGCTCAGTCAGTGAACAATTACGGGGTATCCTTGGCCTTTTCAGGAGTGCTTGGTGCCTCCTAGGAGAAAGCAGAGGACGGTAACTAGGACCGGAGAGACTGCCATGTAGAAGATGACGTCCGTTATCTTACTTAACACCACCACCGATCATAACGACAAGCACTTATCAGCACTTGGTGTGTGAGGCTGGTGCTATTAGTAGCCCCACTTTATACATGAGGAAACTGAGGCTCAGAGAGATATAATGGATGTCCCTAAAGCCAGAACTCAAACCCAGGTGTGACTGGCAATAAATCCCGCCCACTGACTTCGGTCAGAAATCACAGCTAAGCCAGAAAGCAGTGCAGTCAGTCAGTGGTGCCACACAAGTGTTGCCTGACCCCATGATCGAGATGCGCAATTGCCGTCACGGGTAGGTGAGGTGCGGTCGGGGGGGATCTGTTGCCAGGCAGCGCCCCATCCCGCCCTGCGCCTTGCTGGAACCCAGAGGATTAGCGCGGCCTCAGCAGAGGCAAGGGCGTGCCCTCGGAGGTGTCCGGGGTCTGATGCCCGTCCGGGGTCCGATGCCCATCCGGGAAGCCAACTCCCCCTGAAGCTCTCTCCCCCCAGCTCTTAATACCCTCTCTCCTCCTCCAGGAAGTTGTGCACCCCTGGGATGCTACCTGCTCTGCTCGGTGACTGAAAGCTTCTGCACCACAGCTTGGCCAGGAAGCAAAGGTAAGGGTGCTGCCCAGGGTCACACTCACGGGCGGCGTTCAGAGTGCGCCACCCCCCTGCTGCTGAAGGGGGTCATGATGTCACTTCCCCTGTGCAGTCGCTGAGAGCACTCCTAACTGGGCATGAGATGGATCGATCTGGCAGTGTGTTAGAATGGTGTTAGCTCGTGTTACAACAGAGAAGCACTTCCTCACGTGCGCTACCGTATTCAATGATGCTCCCCAAAAACCTTAGGGCGGTATTATCCCCAGTTTACAGAGGAGACAACTGAAGAACAGAGAGAGAAAAGGGCTTGCCTGAAGTCATACAGTTAAACCTGAACTCCAACCCACTTATTCTTGTCTGTATCCCCACGTGGTCTCTGCACCTTATAGGCGGTTGGTACTTGTTTGATGAATGAATGAGTGAATTTTTGAATTGCCCAAGATCGACGGCCGGGCAGAGCAGGGCTGGAAGCTGCTCTCCTCTCATTCCCAGCTCCTGTGCTTTTCTGCTGATCTGTGGTTTTCTGCACTGAGGAACCAGCCCAGCACTCCTCTCACACCCCTACCCCGGGATCCAAGCATCTCGTGCGTGATGTTAGTTACCCTTTCCCCTGTGGCAGACAAAAAGATGAAAGGTGGACCAGTCAGCCTTGGTTCCTCTTCCAGGTGTCCCCCAAGCTTGGGTCATACCCAGCATCCTTTCATCCACATCGCCTCTTCCCCACCACCCACTACCAGTAATCCAACGTGCATAGTTGTAAACTCGTTTCTTTAAATAAACAGTCTTGAGTTTCATACCAAATAGTCTTTTAAGAGGAGGAACGTCTCCAGGCCACCTCGTATTTAGCATACAGTGAGCCACATATTTGCACAGAGAGAGAGTGTGTGGATACAGAGATCGCTCGATCGCTATAGATATCGCTGCTCATCCAGATGGGAGCTATTTACGACGCTGAGTCACTCGCAGAGAATGCCACAGAGGGATTCCAGGCTGGGCTCCCAGCCCCAGCATCACAGACCTCATGGCTCTTTGCCTCATCCTCACTGTTCACAAGTGAGAGAGACAGAGAGAGTGGTCTCCTTGCACAGCACAGGGACAGAAGGAGACATGGTGGCCACAATGTATGGAGACTTTCTCATAACCATAACTAATCCTATATCAAGTCATTGTCCTCCATCCAGAACACCACACCCTTAAAAATCATCCAGTCCAATTTTTTCATTGTATAGGAATAAAAACTGAGACCCAGAGAGGGAAGGGGCTTGCCCAGTGTCACACAGCAAGTCAGCGACAGCGCTGGTCCCAGAACTCAAATTTTCTGATTGCTGTCTGGGGCACTCTGCCATCCTGCAGCAACCTTCTTCAGTTTCTCTCCAATGTCCTGCCATTTCAGCCCTCAGGAGCGTCCTGTTCTCTGTAAACTTAAAGTTGTCACTGAGCACTTCCTTCCTTGGGATCCTCCGGTGGGGGTGGGGCTGACTCTGGCTTGTTTGGGCATCCCTCACGTTTACTGCAGGACCCGCACACACTGGGTGCTCACGCACGTGCACTGAGTGTTATGTAAGACCAAACTCAGTCCCAATTCCTGGGGAACACTAGTTCTCCGTTTGAAAAAGCACCCATTTATCTCCACCCTCCCTTTCTTGTCTCTAAGCCCGTTGTCTATCCGTGCAAAAATAGACTCCCTCCCACTCCCCACCCACCTCTGCCCAATTCTATAATGAATCAATTTTATTAATAGGCTTTGGGATGGAAACTCGACAAAGGCATTTTGTGAAAGTCGCCCTTTATCTCCGTATATAGTCCATTTCTCGAAGCAGTCTACTAAACTGGTCAAGTGGGATTTCGCCTTTCATAAAATACTCATGAATCCACTCTTTCCCTCCATACAGCATGTGTTTGTTTAAGCATTCGGTGATCTCTATCCTTCATTATGGATTCCATTCAATTGTTCTAAGAGACAGTGGGATGAGGCGGGAAGAGCATGAGCTGTGGGATTTGGACTGGGTTACAACCTAGCTGACCTCTTAATAGTTCTTCACCCAAACTGATTGCTGAGAACTAGATGATATAATGTCTATAAGGTGTCTTTCCCATATGAGCGCTCAATGAGGTTTGTGAATGAAAAAATGAATGAAGATGCTCAGGACCCATAAGAACCAGATCCTAAAGGGTGAGGGACCAACTGACTCTACATTCTGAAGTTTTGAAGTCATGCAAATCCAGGAGGGTCATTTGAGAAGCCTTGTGGGATTAAGGGCTTGGAAATGAAGCCAGGCTTTGGGATTAAGCCGCTGGTTGGGCTGTCTCCGGGCCAGAAAGAGAAGCTCTTCCTGTGGCCCCTGTGGAAGGGATTCCCTCAGCTCAAGGAAATTTTGAGTGTTGAATCTAGGCTCAGAGTAGGAAACACCTTGAGAGTAAAGGGTGCATCTTGCTGTCAGATTCCAACTTTCCCCCAACCAGAGCCTGGCTCGGAGTGGCAAGGAATAGACAGAAAGACAGGCAGTAAGCGTGCATCGAGTTGAGTTGAGTTGAGTAGAACTGACCTGAGTTGACTTGGCTTGTGTCACCTTGTGTTGTTTTGAGTTTGTGGGTGGACCTGACTCTAGGTCCTGGCAAGGGAGGAGCTTTCCGGAACCCAAGCTTAGCTTAGACCTGGTCCCAAAGCACAGGGGTGACTCCAAGCGTGATGTGCTGGGGACATTCAGAGCTTTCCGAAAATGGAGTCATCTCAGAGAGGACCAGAGCCATAGGAAGGAAAAGGGTGGCCTATTGGCTTGGTTAGGGAGCACCACAAGGCTGAACGTCCTTTAGGAGTCTCTAAAACTAACTGGAACTCTGTCAGGATTTTTCCATATTTTTACGTGAACAGATTCCTTTCTTCCTGACAGAGGAAGGCCCTTTGGTAGCATGCACTTCAGTGGGTCAAACAGACTTCCCCATGAGGGGAGAAGGCAGGCAAAGGCCAGGAGTTAGGCAGGGCCCCATATAGCAGATGCTGGCAAGGCTGTAAACTGGTCCTCCTGTTGGGATGAGGGTTTGGGGGCCTGAGTGAGGTATGAGTCTAACTCTAGACTTCCATCAGGCAGTGGTTGCTAAAGGGAACAGTGACCCAGGAATCACAGTGCAGAATCAGACAAGACCTCTGGCATCGCAATATGGAGGTCAGCCAGCACCACGGGGGTCCCCTTTTGCTGGCCCCATCTCAGGCACTACCCATCACAGGCTGCAACCAGGCCTCTGAGGGAGGGAGGCGCTGAGACAACAAAACAGATTCCTGTGAGTTGTGGCTTCTCAAAACCTTATCGTATTCAGCTGTGTCTGTGCGTATCCGTCTCCCACACTGGCTTGAGAAGCCATCAGAAACGCTACATCAATTCTGCTCAGTCCCTGCCTTGTGCCATCTAAAACTCTGGGTGCAGGTTAGACATCAGTGTTCAATGCATGAGTAATTAGGCCAGAGTGAGACTTACAATGCCAGTGGAAGATTTCAAGAGGGAAAGATGGAAATTTTCAGGATTTCAAGATGGCAAAAGTTCAGGGTAGAGACGTCCAGCCAGAAAGGGCAGCATAGACTCCAAGTTGCCCCTCAGGAGTATGGCTTACAGGAAAAATTGGACTAAATGGAATTAAGAGACACGGTGGTACAGCGTAGGTTAAAAATAATGTTCCTCAGAGTCCTGGACTTCTGAGACAGGCGCTCGTGGGGCATTGTAAGATGAGTTTGAGAAAGGGAAGTTCCCCCAAAACTTCCCCCAAAATCCCATTTAAATTTTAAAAAGCTCCAATATTATCTTCTTTATACATTGGATGTCCACACACATTTTCATGTTTAAAAGATTCTTTGGATGTAAAAAAAAAAAAAATGCATTTATAAAGCACTAGTGTTGAAATAGCCTAGGCATTTTAAGTGAGGTGGTCTGGATTCAGATCTCAGCCCCAAGCCTTCCCACCTGTAGGATTCAGGGACTCCCTGAGCCTCCACATTCTTATGTGTAAACCCTCCTTGCAGGGATGTGTGAACATGAACTGAGATGCTGCAGTATTTCCCAGAGGCTGGCACGCGTGTGATTGATGGTGTGCACAGTGGTTTCAGGTGGGATATGGATGAACATTTATTATTTTAATAGCTCACAATTGATGCACGTTAGCAAAACATAAGCAGCGCGCTAGACTCCATGATTTATGGAAAGAATGTAGCATTTCCTTTTAAAATAAAATGCCGTGCTTTTTGAAAGGCAAATCGATTTAAAGGAAAATACTAAATGAATGAACAGTCGCAACACAGCAGAAATCATGAAGGTGGAACAAAAGTGACTGAAACGCAGGGAACATTGAGATAACCTATGAAAAACACCCATCGCCATATCTGTCATTTAGGAAGGGCTCCGTCTGGAATACAGCGCATGCTGGGCATGCGGCAGGCGGGCAGCAGGAATCCGTTTCAGGCAGACAGTAGGGACGAAGTCCAGGCAAACGGCAGAGATTGGGTCCCGGCAGCCAGCTGGCCACAGGCTCCTGAGGCAGGCAGGCTCCTGAGGCAGTGTCCACAAAGTGGGAGGCAACCATCAGTGGCCCATGAGATCACCTGAAGTGTCGTTCAGGCACAGTTAAATACCACCGGCGGGAGTTACCTCCTTTCCGGTTGATCCATTGGAGATCAGCATCTCCTTCAAGCCTCTCTCACAATTGTTTTTTGGTTTTTTTTTTTAATTTTCTTTCTCTTTTTTTTTTTAACATTTTTTATTGAGTTATAGTCATTTTACAGTGTTGTGTCAATTTCCAGGGCAGAGCACAATTTTTCAGTTATACATGGACATACATATATTCATTGTCACTTTTTTTTTTGCTGTGAGCTACCACAAGATCTTGTATATATTTCCCTGTGCTACACAGTATAGTCTTGTTTATCTATTCTGCATATGCCTGTCAGTATCTGCAAATTTTGAACTTCCAGTCTGTCCCTTCCCACCCGCCTCCCTCACACTTGTTGATCTTCCTTTTCAACACAGAGGCTCAGCCTTCAGCTGGTAACAGTATCCAACTGAAAATGAATAACAGTATTGTATTTCCCATGTATATATTTTTTACCATTACCTTCCATTTATAGAACACAATGCGGTGTCCTGTTTCTGAGAATGAACTCGTGTTCCCTTTTCACATACATGAATTAAAGATTAAAAAGCGAGTGTGTTACTTTTGTTCAGTGTGAAGTGAAGAGCGGGTCAAGCAGGATGTATGCACAGAAGTAAGATAAAGGTGGTCCTTGACCAAGAGAAAACCCAGAGGTCCTGCAAGGAGTCCCTCAACTCCAGAGGCCATAATGAGCCCACAAGGTGGATGTCTCCCAACCCAGCCACAGACTTTGGGGCAAGCTTTGTCCTGGGGAGGGCAAAGGAGCCCCCAGACAGAGCCAGGGGTCCAGGGACCAGGGCAGCGGCAGCCAGCAGTCAGTACAGTGAGGGCTGCCCCTAGAGAGTGGTCTGGAAGGGATCTCTGCAGCTAGGTGCTCAGGGGAGTCTGATGACCCCAAACCATTCAAGCCAGCCTTTGAAGGGGGCTGTTTATGAGTTACGGTGTGTTGGTAGCAAGCAACAGAAACCAAATCTGCCTCACTCAAACAGAAGCAGGGGTCCTTAAGAGATGACCAGAGAGCACCCAGAACGAAAGGGCAGGCTGGTGGTCTGGGTCAGGAAAGGACAGGGACCAGCGTAGACAAGGGGCCTGGGAGCAGGAGCTGAGGCCATATTTTTCTAAAGTTCCTTTTTGGGACGCATCAGCCACAAGTGTTTTTACTTCCTTTCATCAGTCTGCTCGTGATTCCCAGCCCCTGGAGGGACACCAGCTGGTCTGGCATGTGTCCTTTGTCCTCCTCTTGGCCAGCAGAGAGCTTGGAGGCTTGGTTAGACTCCCTCCAAGGCTGAACACTAAGGAGGGGATGGTTCCCCAAAAGAAAATCAAGGAGCTGTTACTAGAAGGAGGAGGAATGGGTTCTGGGCAGCAAATGTCTACTACAAGGATTCAAGGGGGGCCAGGCTATGTGGGACCATCACTGGGGCTTCCTTTCTCCCACCATGGCTGGGCCAGGGTCCACCCCATCTGGGGCCAGTGGTTGGCCAGGCAGGGGTCTCGCATGCTTACCATGAAGGGCTCTTGGATCCTCTGATGGTCTGGAGAGGGAGGTGGCTGGACAAGCCTGGCCCTGGGCCCCATGGCTGAAAAGGATCCACTGAGCTGAGGAAGTCTAACAAGAATTACTCACTCAGGGGTTGCAAACCCAACTGTCTGCTGGCTGGCAAGGAGAAAATGCATAAAGATTAACAGCAGTGGCATGCCTGTTGAAAGGGGCCACCCTTATTAGCCCCGGCCACCTGTTATCATACAAGCCCATGGACCCACCCAGGGTTAATATCCTGATTTTTTAAGTGAAGCCTCAAGTCCAGATCTTTGTGACACTCCTCATTTGTAAATATTGTGAACTACCAGGAAAAAAATTAAATATTGTGCTGACCAAACAGTACAAGCCATCAGTTTGTGGCCATTGGACTAACTTCTATTCATCCACTGCAACTCAACTGAGAAATCACCTCCTCCAGGAAGCCTTCTGTGACTTGCCCCTCTTTCTACCTTGTTACCCTTTCTTTGGACTCCCACAGACCCTGGATGTCGTCCTATCACAGCACTGACGCTCTGCATTAGAGAAACTCTTTCATTTTCATCCACCGTCTCCTCGAGAGTCAGGGTACCCACCACATCTTATGTCTATGCCCAGCACAATACCTGACACATATGAGGGGCTGCGGCATTGCAAAAAGGGCAGGGGAGCTAAGGGACTGTATTTGTCAGGTTATTCAATGGTAACAAATTAATCCTGAAATCTCTGCAAATTTAATTAAATTAAGTAATCCTGAAATCTCTTAATATAGCAAAGGTTTGGTTCTCTCTCAAGTGAAGTCTGCTGTGGGGCCAGCCACTCTTCAGGCAGCTTCCTTCCAAGAAGTGGCTCAGGGATTCAGGGTAGCCCCATCATTAGGGGGCAGGGCAAGAGGGCCAGCAGAGAACTCACACCCACTCTTAAATACAAGTGACATCCACTGGCTCTTTCCAGAAGTAGTCCCGTGATCTTTCTCACTATAAGGGCTTGGAAATACAGGTGGAATGCATGGGGATTCAGAGTCCTTGTCTCTGTTGCACAGACCCTGGGCTGCAGCTCACGGTGTTGGAAAGACTCGGGGTCTAAGAGGTGGACTCAGGTTGCCGGTGGGGCTGCCAGGGCCTGTCATTCACAGGAAGCAATGGAAATCTTAAGGTCAGTGCATGGAGGTGCCTCCTAATTTGTGAGTTTAACTCAAGACATTCAGAAAAGTAGGGGAGGGAGAGAATTTCATTAGCTTGAGCTTTCCACCTTTCCTCATTTGTCCAATCAGTAAACACCAAGAAATGAAAATCAAATTGATGGAAAATAGAGGGCAAATGCCAATGAGTAAACTGTTTATAGTGAAATCACACTTAGCCCCTTGGCCTTTCGTTTGCAGTCCACGATGTACTGGGAGTGATTGCAGCTGCTCAGAGGGGCTCTCTTCCGTGATCAAATGCTGATGCGTTCAGGCTTCCTGGTCCTCGCCATCACCCTTGGCCCAAAACATGGCTGATGGTGGGTCAGTGGGCACCCCCAGGGACTCAGAGGCACACACCATGACTTCGACAGGCTGGGTACAATGCAACAGCAGGTGTTTCCTTGGAATGGAATCAAAAGGTCTTAGACATGCTCTAGAAAGAGGACATCCCTAGGAATCAGAAAGACCTGGGTTCAAACTCTAGGTCTTTCTTAATATGTCAAATTCCTAGCAAGACTCTTCGCTTCTCTGAGCCTCAGTTTCGTCATCTTTAAAATGGGGACAATGATAACACTTTCCTCCCAGAACAATGGCGCAAAGTCTACGAGGTGACGCATGGAAAGGGCTTGGTGCACAGCAGTACCTCAATTGACATTATTTTTCTTCCTTTACTCCACTGAATTGGAGGGACCAAATTGAACCTCCCACCAATAGCACTCCTGACTGCGTCAGCCAGTTCCTGTTTGCATGCCTCTGGTGACAAAAAGCTCCCCACAAACCCCCAAGCATCCTGTTCTGTTTTTGAACCACTCCCATGGTGTCTGTGATGGGAGGATCTGATGTCCTCAGGGACTGAGTTTGAGGGAAAGGTGCCTGGCCAAACTCCCCTCTCTGGACAACTAATCCGTACCTTGGCTCCCAGGAGCCATCTAGGGGAAGTGAGTGTGGTGAGAATGAAGGAGGGGAGGGGTCCAGAGTAGGGGAATCTGCGTCCATTTCCAGTTGACAGAGAGGAGACAGAGAAACCCATCACATGGGAGATAGGATCCCAGAGAAGAGAAATCTCTGGAAGACTGTTGCAGGACAATGATGGGGATCCAGCTTGGGATGAAATGAGAGAAGCTACAGAGGAGTGAATAGGAGCTCAAAATAAGAAGGAGCATGCCTTCATTCATTTTGCAAACATTCACTGTTTGTCCACCGTGCCAGGCTTCATGCTGAGGACTAGGGTCAGAGATATGAATCCACTGCAGGTCCTGATCTTGGGGGAGTGGGACAGGCATATGATAAAGATATTAAAAACCATATGGGAATTGCTGAGATGAAAGGAAGTGTGGGATGGGGATGGTGAGACCTCAGAGGAGGGGTACCTGGCCCCGCTGGGCATGTGGTGTTCAGGAAAGGATGAGGAGGTGGACAAAAATGGGGAGAAAAGATGACAGACGGAGGAACCACAAGGGCAAAGACACAAAGATGAAAAACAGCCTGGCCTGTGGGAAGACCTGCCCACCGTCCTCTGTGGCTTAAGGTAGGGAGTGATGACAAGGGGACCAGAGCAGGCAGCGGAGGACCTTGAATGACAGCCACAGAGCTGGGACCTTGTCCCAGGCTAGGAGGGTGCCATGGAAGGGTGGGGCACTTTGCAGAAAATTTTTATTGAAATGCAATCTGCATTCATAAAAATGGTTGTATAATATGTTTACAGCTCAATAAATTTTCACAAAGCGAACATACCCTTGTAACCAACCAAGAACCAGGAACTTACCAGCATCGCACAAAGCCCCCTTTGCTCTCCTCCCCAGTCACCATCCTCCCAAAGGAACCACTGTCTTGACTTCTAACCCCAATGATTAGCTGGTTTGTTTTTGAACTTCATGTAAATGAAATCATGCAGTGGTTTGTATCTGACTTCTTTCACTCAACATTGTGTTTGAGATTCTTTCTTATTGTTATCATGTTGCATTCATTCACATTCACAGAGTTTGATCTCATTGCTAAATTGTATTCCATTGTGCAATTGTACCAAAATCTATTCATCATTCTAGTGCTGATAAACACTTGGTTTGTGTTCAGCTTGGACCTCTTATGAAAAGTGCTGCCATGTAGATTCTTGCATGTGTCTTTGGATGAACATCTATCTACATTTCTGTCGGGTTTATGCCAAGGAGTAGAATCAGTGCATCACGGGGGATGCAGATTCCCCATGGAGTACCAGTGTTTTTTCCAAAATGGGAGTCCCAATGTATACTCCCCATTGTACTGCATGAAAGTTCCAGTAGCTCCATATCCTGACCGGTATTTGACATTTTCTGGCTTTTCCATTTTAACCACTCTAGTAAGCACGTGGTAGTTGTAATTTGCACTTCCCTGATGACTAGCGAGGTTGAATACCTTTTCATATGCTTACTGGCCATTTGGACATCATCTTTCCTGAAGTGCTTGTTCAAGTCCCTGGAAGGGGAGAGACAAGGTCTACCTTTCATTTCAGAGAGTCATCTTGGGTGGCCAAGGGGGGTGACTGGGATTGTGGAAATAGGTTCTCTGGATCCTCTGGCTAATACAGTGGCATCTCACTTAGGTGCCAGGCTTCCTCTACTTCCTCTGTCTCTTTAAGTGCTCACAGCCTCCCTGAGAGGTCAGAAATGTTACCAGCATCTCACGGAGGAAGTGTCTGGACCTACAGAGGGGAATGACTTGCCCAAGGTCTCATGGTTGGAGCTGGGAGTAGAGCCCAAGGGAGGGGGCCACAGACCCTGAGTTCATTTCCTCATCAATCTCAAACCACAGTGGGAAGATGTAAGAAGGGACAGAACAGAAAGAAACAGAAAGAAAAGTGAATAAACATTTACCAAGACATCTCTCTCATTCCTTATTTCACACAAGAGAAAATTCTCCTCTTCCTTCCTCTTCCCTCCCCCAAAGTCTAGCATCTCCCCAAAAGTCCAGCAGATGTGAGCAGGCATCAGAAGCCTAGTGCCTGACAACCCCAATATTTTGTTGGATGGCCAGTGATGTGAACGGAAGAACCGGGCCAACCCGAGCTGGATCCTGGCCTGCCAACACTCACTGCATGGCCCTGGATCAGTCACTTTACCTCCCTGGGCCTTAGGCTCTTCATCTGGTTCAATGATCCCTTCCGCAGAGCCTGGTGAAGAGGAGCCAGCTCTGTGCCTGGAATAAGGCGGCCCCTGGTTTAGGCGACACACGCTCATTCCTTCCCTCAACTGGCCCAGGACTGGAGGGGCTCCCCACCTTGCCCAGGGCCCAGTCCTCTGGCTCCCACCACCCTAAGTAGCATCCTTTTGTCTCTTGCAGCTATAACAGGTCCCTGGCAGTTTTCCTCACTGCTGGAGAGCAGGTGTGGCTGGGGCAGGAGGAGCATCCATCCCCCCGGGGCACCCTCTCCCCTCAGCAGCCCACACTCAGGCTGACAGCCACACAATTAGCCTCAGAAGGGCCTTTCTCTTCTCAAGGGCTCTCATCTCAGAGCCCAGACACCTTTACTTTAGGAGCCTTGCCTTGGTAAAGTGCTTTGTCAATGCCACCGCCAAACAAACCTCCCACCCCCGTCACACACAAACACACACACACACACACACACAGAGACACACCCGCACAGTGCCATCCTGCTGTCCTTCCATTCATTAATCCACTCAGCATTTAGTGAGCATTCAAGACACCATTTTAGGCACCAGGACACCCCCATGGTCTCTGTCTCCATGGACTTTCCCCTGCAGGGGGAGAGATGGCTAATAAACAAGTAGGTTGGCACAGTAAACCGGCTCACTTCAGAAGGTGCTCAGGGCCATGGAGATGGGGAGGGGGAAAACTGTGACGCAGAGGGGCAGCTGGGCAACCACTGGGTCTCAGAGCAGAGCGGGGCAAGTCACAGGCCCGCTGCCCGCGAGGGTATGTCATGGCCTTCTCTGGTTTGGGCTCCAAACTCAGCTCCTGGAGGGGGGAGTCACGCAGCAGCCACCACTTGGGGGACGACCTAGGATGTGGCACTGGAAGGTCCTGGCTGCTGCTGACCTCCACAACTTTGCCTCCTTCCCTCCCTCATTGACAAGTCCGACCATCCCCTCTAAGGTCTGTCTGTTCCTCAAGATAACCTGGCTCTCCTGCCCCCAGGGACAGGGAGGGGGTCACAGGGGTTCTTCCTTGATCTGCCAGCTTCCTCTCCATCCATCACATAGCTTTATCCCTCCCACTCCACTGCATTCAGAGCAACCTGAGCCCTTTCCGGGTGGTTCCCCCAGCAAAGCTCCAGGAGCAAGGCCAACTGAGCCCCAGCCGAGACCAGCAGACCCTCCTGAACCACCACACCCAGGACTCTCTCTGTCTTTCCTTCTCGGCACCCCCACCCCCGTCTTTTACCCTCCTGCTGACTCATTCTTTCTCTGTGTGTCTGTCTCTGTGTCTCATTTCAATTTTGGCCTCTATCTCCCTGTCACTCTAATTCACATCCTAAATGTACTTCTTATCTGGACTTTCATTTGCTTCAAATACTGATTTTTTTTTTTATTGCATTGAGCCCCTACTAGGTGCCAGGCGTGGGGCTAGGAGTTTGAATCTAATCAAAGATGAGTAAATCCTGGACTTCCTTGGAAGGGAGCTGAGTCATGGACTTAAAAAAGTAAAATGGGAGGTGCTAAAAGTGACTGATGTTATACCAGGAGACACCGATGGGGGCTGAGGAGCATCAAGGAGGGGGGTCCAGGTGATTTCTTGGAGGAGGTGACTTTTTAGTCAGATTTTGAAACATGGTCATGTTGTGGAATGTGGGCTGACTGCGGGGAGGAGGGTCATCTCCTGTGGGCTAGCTGCTTAGCTCCCTCTCCTCTCAGATCTAAGTCCTAGTCTCCAGCATCCTCCTTACTTAATCTCTAAGGTGTCCTGAATAAAGCATGGACTTCGTGTCCAAAAGACCTGGGTCTGAGTTGCACGGACTCAACATCCTGAGCTTCATTTCATCATCTGTAAACAGCCTCCTAGGGCTGTTGTGAAAAACAAACAAGACAGAGGATGTGAAAATGCTTTCCTGCTGTTAACGAGACTCTTTACTGTTAATGAGGGCCCTTTTGACTGCAAGTGATGGAAACCCAACTCAAAATGGCTCAAAGTGAAAAAAAAGAAAAATCTGACATGGCTAGCGTCAGGCACACCTGGATCCAGGGGTTCAAGTGGTGACCCTGAGACTCTTCCAACATCTTTCAGTTCTGTCTCCCATGCGTTGGCCTCACTCTGAAGCAGGCATTCCCTCTCGGAGTGACAACCACCCACCACCAGCTGAGTGACTCCAGTAGAAATAGGATATCCCATTCCTGGTGGTTCCAGCAAAGCTCCAAGATTGGAGCTCAATGAACTGACTCCAAACCCATCCCTATAGCCAGGGCTGGGTCACACACTTACCTCTGGAGCTAGTGATGACATGATCTTCCCACCCAGTTCAGAAGGACCACCAGTGGGAAGGGAGGTAAGTCCTCCCAAAGAGGTGCTGTTACATTGTTGTAAGAAGGAAGGCTAATGGGTGCTGGGTGCTAATCCACTTGGATAATGGAGACAAGGAACACAGAGGAAAAGGAGATTCATTCAGGTCTCAGCCTCGCTGTCATCTCCTCCAAAAAGTCCTCTCTAATCCCCCAGGGCTGTATTGGGTACCACTCACCCCCATGCTCCTTTAGCACCTTACGCTGCCCTTATTGTCACACTCATCACATTTATTAGAACTTCCTGTTTACTTGTCTGTCTCCTTCACAGTAATCTAAGTATTGGGAGGAAAAACATGATGCCTGTCTTGTGTTTTGCTGTAGCCCTCATGGTGACAAATGCTAGACACTTAGTAAATGGTGGGTGGATGGGTGGATGGATGGATGGATGGATGGTTGAATGTAGGGATGATGGATGGATGATTAGGTGGTTAGATGAATGGGTAATGAATGGGTGGTTGAAATGAATGAATGAGTGGTCGGATGAATGGATGGGTGGATGGATGGGTGGATGGATGAGTGGTTAGATGGATAGATGAAAGGTTTGGGAGAAAACCGGTGAGACTAGTTTGATATGTGCTAAGCCTACGCTGCCTGTGAGCACAATGAGATGTCCCTCAAGCTGGTAACAGATGAACTTGGAATTCAGGAGAGGAGTCTGGGCTGGAAACAAGTATTTGAGAGCTATTATCATGGAGGCCATGGGAGAGGATCAGCATTACGAAGGAGTAGGCAAGTGGTGCACTCAAGGTCACACGTCACATAAGTGACACTTGAACCTGGGGCTGTGTGATATGTCTGCTCTCATTCCTTCTGTCCAAGGCAGCTTGGCCCCTACTTGAAGTGGCAGCACAGAGTTAACATCTCTCCCTTCTCCCCTCCCTCCCCCTCCTCAAACCACTCAGCCAGAAGGGAGCAGCTGCCTGGGAGGACAGAGAGACAGATTATGTAAACTGTGATTGCCACCCACAGGAGGAGGAGGAGAGAGAATAGGTATTGAAATGCGCTTTCAATAATGCATGTCCTCCTCTGCAGAGGCCTGGGGCTTAGTGGAGGGGAGAAGAGCCTTAAAGGGACCAAGCCTCTGGTCCCTAAGCGGCAGCGCCCACAGATCCCAGCCATGCAGGTCCTCTGTCCAAAGCTGGAGGGTTCCATGGACGTCCACCCCGGGGCTTCTCAACCTTTCACAGTCAAGGACACTTGCTCCCCTCCTGTCCCCAGTATATTTGAGTTTTTAAAAGATTCTGTTTCCCAAACACACTGCATTTAAGTCATGATTAATTCATTTCCCCTATTTTTTTTTATTAATCAAAGACACTTAACTGCCAGTCAGAGCTTTGTTCAGCAAGAGGTAAGTCACTGGATGATATCACTCCAACCCAAAGCTGAGAAATATGCCAACATTGTTAGCCCAGCCTACCCTGATGCTTGGAACTGCCCTCCCTCCCCATCCCCCATTCATTACTGTCTTTGGAAAACCCCAGGTTGGGGTACAGGGAACCTGCCAAGCACTCCTATTTCACAGAGGAGAAAACTGAGACCCGAAAAGGTGAATGGACTTGCCTAAGGTCAGAGGATCGGTGGGGACTGAAGGCTGAGGCCTGACCTCTCCAGTTTCAGCTGACTTAGAACTTGGCAATGAGATAGATTGTCCAAGGGATCTGAAAATAAAGAGAATGTAGCCGGCACCTTCACTGCACCCCTACTATGCGCCTGCCCAGGAGATGTATTCTCCCACCTAGACCTCACACAGTGGCCCTGACAGAAGGGCTTACCACGCCCCATTGTGCATATGAGGAAATCGAGCCTCAAAGAGGCTCTGTGGGTTACATAATCCACTTGGCTGCAAAGAGCAAGATCAGGATTCCAGCAGGTTTGCCCACTGACTGTGAAACTCACGCTCTCTCCACCTCACTGGCCTAGCTGGGATGAAGGCGAGGCAGCCATGCCAACTAGATAGGAAGTTCTGCTCACCACTTACCAGCTGGGTGAATTTGACTAATGATCTTCCCTCTCTGAGCCTCCAATCCTTCACCTTCAGCATCTTGCTCCTTGAGTGATGGTGGAAGGTAAGCAGAGACAATGGGGATTCAAGCCCCCAGCACGGAGCTTGGGGCACAGAACTTGGAGGTGGGATCCCCTCCCTCCCTTCTCTTTTCTTGTTGAAGCCGGGCTGAGCGATCTGACTGCCTATGTCTTTGGGGACCTCCTGGGCTGGAGATTAGCAAAGCATTACCCTGTTCTCCCTCTGTTATCAATTCAACACACTGTCCTCCTCTGGTCCAATAATTCTCAGATGAGCCAAGGGTGGGTTGAGGCTCTCTCCCTCCCGTGTGAATGCCCTCCTGGTCATCACCATTTGCTTCCACGTCTGGTTTTGTTGGCATTGGGTCAAGATGGTTTGAAAATTCCCCCCACCCTCCTGGAAACCCCATTTATTTCCCCAAGGCAGCCTAATGAGTGTGAACTGGAAATCTCAGATCCCAGCAGCTGGAGAGGGTGACCTCCTGAGCCTGCCACAGTTGCTCCCCTGAGCAAGGTGGAGGTTGAATCATTGACTCTCTGGTCCCCCACTCCCTCAGAAATGGTTTAAATGATTAAGTTCAATAAACATAGTAAGTGGAATGAAGCACTAACAATTCCTTGGGCATTACGCAATGTATCAGAGGTCGGTAAGGCTCCTCTCTGTGCCAGCTATGAGCTGGGTGTCGAAGACTTGGGGATGAATGAGGCCTGGCTCTGCCCCAGAGGAGCTCCCAGCCTGGGGGGAGAGACAGACAGAAAGATAAGCTAGGACCACAGGGCAGCTTAGGGACTGAGATAAAAGAATGGGCACGATGCCGTGGGAGCCCGAGGATGGTGGGGCTGACTGAGTCAGGAGAGAAACATGGGGAAGCTTCACAAAAGATCAACCTGTATGCTGAACCTGGTGTGGAAGGCAATTTCAGACAGAGGGACAGTTGGAAAGACAGGACCACGTGCGAGCATTTAAAGGAGGATTCTATGTTGTCCGAAAGGAAGGGAATGGACTAAAGGAAAGGCTAGGTTGGGTCACATGGTGAAAGGACTTGAATGCCATTGCCAATGGTAATGGACTCCAGGCTTTGGAGAGCTGTGGCACAAGAGTTTCCCTGGTCGGACTGGCATTTAAGAAAGATCTCTCTGCTTGTAGAAAAAAGAGTCACAAGGGCATAACTGGAGGCAAATGTTCCAAAGCATGAGTGACAGTTCATGAGAAAACCAGAGGGGCCCTGAACTGAGCTGGAGAGATTTTGTGAAGAATGAATGGATTGAACTTGGTGGCTGATTGGATGTGGGGATGAGAGGCAGGGTGGCTTCCTGGCTTTTGGGCCTTACCCTCCCCTCTGTTCTGTTTGGCCAACCGACGTTTAGGCCAACTCGGATTCCCAGGGAAGCTTGGAGAGCGGTGGCTTCTCACCCGCTTCCTCAAAACTGAAGCGGAAGTTTACCTCTTGTACTCTCCTCCTGGTCAACACACTTCCAGCTGCAAGTGGAAGAAACTCAGTTCAAAGTTAGCAAAAAGGACATTTATCGGCACGGTGATGAGAAGTTCAAGGGATGACCGGTTCGCACCATGGCTGGATCAGGCAACTTAAATGATGAGAGCAGATCTCGGTTCTCCACGTCTTGGCTCTGCTTTCCTCTGTGTTCGCTTCATGCTCAGGCAAACTCTGGCCCCTGCAGCTCCAGACTCCGGTCCCACTAGCTTAGCAACCCACCACCAAAGGGGGCTCTCCAACAGCCCCAGCAAAAGCAGCAGAACTGAGTCTCGTTGGCCTCTCATGGGTCACGTGCCCATCCCTGAACCAATCACCGTAGCCCAGAGGGATGGGCCGCACTGATTGGCCAAACCCTGGTCACCTGCCATCTCCTGGAGCCTCAGGCTGGGGGCTCAGCCCACCTAAACCACAGGGGAGGAGCCTGGGGGAAGAGCAGCTTCCCCAAAGGAAGTGGGGGGTGCCTCACCGAAAGAAAGGGAAATCAATGCTTAGAATGCAAAACCACCAGTTATGCTCTTGATTTCCTTGCCCCAGCAGCCTGGAGCTATCCAGGAGGGCGCCCTACCTTCCAGAGTTTGGCATCCGTGTTGTGGTCTTGCTCCCAGGCTGTTCAACACATCTCTAAGGTCCAGGAGATGAATGAGCGGGGAGATGCACTTGACCTTTTCACATTCAAAATAACAACAAACTGAAACCATTCATTCATGTAATCATTGCCCACCTTTGTGCCCTGGCCAGCTCTGGCTGCCATGCATGATGGAAAGACCCAGACTCTTCCCCAAGGAGCTCCCAGTCTATTTTAGGTATAAGTCTCTGATCACTTAGTGGAGTCAGATTTACCCTCCAAAATATTACATTTCACTGCATATTTTTTTCTGGCACTTGGATGCTTTTATTTGCTTTTGGATTAACTGCCTCACCTGGAAATCACAAATTGAAAAGGCCTTTAAAATTTCCCTTCTACTTCTGAGTCAACTTTGTCTTCACTAATAAAAGCATCTAATTGTTCATGCATTTATTGAACATCCTTACTGAGGCAGCCTTTGGTGTTTCCATGATTTATTCTTTGAAAATCTGGACCTGAGCCCTGAGAAGGTGTGGTGGTCCCATCACAGCCTGTCCTACCAGGAAAGGAGCAAAACTGGAGTCCAGACCACAGAAGACTGGTGGCCTGTGGTCTCTATTGTCAAGCAATGCATGTTGATCCTGAGGGAAGAGGTTGGAGTGACTGGGAATAAATTTTTAGCTCAATGTGAATGAGAAAATATCTAAGGACCAGAGCTATTACAAAATGTATAAGCTCCCTTATAAGGCAGTGAGCTCCTCGTCCCTGGAGACTTGTAAGTAGGACTCTCGGATGGGAAGCTGGACAGAGTGATCTCAGCCTCTTCCGGCCAGGAGATTCCTGAACCATGGGTTGAGTTCTGCCTCAGTCATTGTCTTGCTGTGTGGCCTTGGGTGAGGCCTAGCCCCTCTCTGAGCCTCAGTGACTTAGATAACCCAGCAGCTTCTTCCTCTTCTAAATGTCTCACCTCAGGCATTCACACCTGCCTCTGCAGACTCACGTGATTTCCATCCGATGCATATTCCAAGGCCCCTAGTGCCTGCAAAAAGCAGCCCAGCAACCCTACAGGTGTGAGGCCCCTCCTGTTCCTAGAGATGCTGTGGTTCACAGTCATGGGGACCAGCAGGTCTTGGGGAGCGGACTAGCCACTGGCGGGATGCGTCCCCTACACGCCTGACTTTGCCTCTGTACCACATCGTCTCTCTGCCCCAGGACTGGCTGTCAATCCACAGAGTCTTGGGAATTGGCCTCGCCCTATGAGGGCGGGTGAAGGGCAGCAGAAGCTGATGCAGAAACCAGCACCAGGGAGGTGAGAAGTTCATTCCACCTCTTCACGAGTGGCCTTAAGGCTTCTCTCATTTGATGTTCACAACAGCTCCGCAAGGGAGGCATTACCATTCCCAGCTTGTTGGGGATCTGAAGCTTAGAGAAGCTGGTGATTATCAGAGGCCAGCAGAGAAGCAGTGGAGACGGCATGGGATGAGGCCCAGCTGCCCCACACCATGCTGCCTCCCCAGGGGTGCTCATAGCTCACCTTCTGGAAGGAAGCCTCAGCCCCTCCTAGCAAGATGCCCCTTTGCCAGGAGAGTTGGCCAGAGCCAGACCAGAGCCTCAAATCCCTCTGTCAGCATTGGCCATTAAGTGGGCCTGGAGCAACACCTGCCCTCTGAATTCTGCTGGGCCTTTTGGAGAGGCCACTTGCCTTCTCTGGGCCAACTCAGTCCCTCCAGCACTAACATTCTAGGACTCCACTGCCCAAAGTCTCCTCGCTCCTGGGTCTCCATCTGAGTGGGGATGATACCTTCTGGCCGTATACAGGCTGACAAGTATTTTCCACAGCCTGAGACGTGGACAATAGAGGTCTTCCTGTAAACCAGAGGCTGTACCTCGTACCCAGGGGCACACAGTCAGGGAGGCACAGAGCCGGGGATGAGGCCCAGACCCTTAACACTCTGATGGAGACCACCCAGCTCTCACAGAGACTTAGCCCAGGGCCAGCCACTACCAGGTTTCCAGGTTCGGCAGGTGGCCAGCTTATCAGCCCTGGGCACCACCAGCCACCAGCTTCCCTTCCCCAGGGACACACTGAAGCCTGATTTCTGCACCATCTAACTACTGAGCCAGTCCCAGGTCACTGCCTAGTGGTGCCTGTGACCCCCTGACATGGCCGTATCCCCCACCGTGCTCTCTGGGGTTCTGTAGGCAGAAATGTGTGATGCCCTGTTATCTGGAGAGAAGCAACGTAAGCAGAGGAGACTGGGAAGAGGGACAAGAAGGGGGAGCAGGCCTGGGGATGCCCAAATGAACCAGACCTATCCCCCAACCCCGGGAGGGAAGCAGCCAAGCAGGGGAGAGATGACTGGACCTATGTTCTGTGGCTTAATTTTGAGACAGAGAGGTGATTCGCCCAATTTTCCTGTTGAAAACACTGCCACTCAGGGAACATTAAGCAATTTGCCCCAGGCTACAAAACCAGGGAGCGGGCAGAGCCCGGGTACAGACAGCAACATCACGCCGCCTGCAGCAGGTGCATGATGTCCCCACCCAGGGTCGCTGAGTCAGCAGCCTTTCTCCAGGAGGGGACGGTTTAGCGCTGAAGCACACCCCGCCCCTGCCAGCCAGACACCCTCAGCCTCGGCCCCTTTGCCAAGGCCGCTGTGCATGACCAGGGAGACTGGGCGGCATGCTGGTGGGTGGTCTCTTGGGGGCACCCTTGCACACAGCACCACAGGCAGGCGGAGAACAAGTCATATCTAATCTCTAGAGTCCTCATTCCCCCGAGTTTTCCTGGAAACAGCAGGCAGCTATTTTTAAAAACTGCATCCGCAGGCAGTAACCCAGGAGATGCGTCCCCAGCCCCATCCTCACCCCTTGGGTGGAGGGCGGCGTTGGCTCTGCTCACCGCTCAGCCAAGAGGCCAGCAGCCCCCCCACCTGGGAGAGAGGGCAGGAGGACATGTCCCCCAACAGAGGGGAGATGTATGTCAAATTCAAAGCATCCCCCCCATCAGTTGGAAGGGGCCTCCGATCCCCAGAGGGAATGTGTGTGCCCATACTCACACCCTGGTGGGTGTCGGTGAGGCCGTGTATCTGCTGAGTATTGTAAAGTCGAGCCTTGTGTATCTGGGAGCAATACGTGTCTGCAGCAACGCAAGTGGCTCCGTATCCCGTGCAAGTGTGACATTTAGGTACGTGGGTTTCTTTGTGCTTCTTAAAGTCAGTATGTTGAAGTGAACCTGTGTGTGTGTGTGTGTGTCTGGGTAGGCTGTGTCTGTTTCTGTGTGTAGGTGTGTATACACATGAGTGTTTATGTGTGTCTGTCAGTCTCCAGGAAGCCCAGGAGATAAATGTACACGGTTTTAGACGCAGGAAGAACATCAGTTATCTCTAGAGCTCAGTCCCTTCACTTTCCATTCCTCATGTCACAGAAGGAGACATTGAAGCCCAGAAAGGGGAAAGAACTTTGCCTAAGGTTAGGCAGCAGCAGAGAAGATTAGAACTCGGTTTGCTTCTTGGTGCCAAAGCCCGTCTACCCAGTCACCCTATACAAGCCCCATTTCCAAGGTCAACAGCTGCTCCCTCGCTGCTCCCTGCAAGTAATGGCCAGATCAGCCCATCATCCCCACTAGGCGTTGAGTTGGCCGCCGAGAAGGAGGAGGGGTCCAGGCATAAGTGCATCCGTTCTAGGCTCTGAGTAGAACACTCACCAGTACAACACACCTTTGCTGGTGGGGAAGGAGCACAGGCTGGGCCTGCTGGCTCCTGACCCCTGGACTCACAGAGATCCAGAGAGAGGGAACGGATGGTGCCTGCCCTCAAAGGGTCTAGAGGAGGTCAGGCAGGTAAACCAAAAGCTATGACCTAGGGGTAAATGTGCCTACTTGAGGTATGAACAGATTTCTGAAGGATTCTGCACAGAAAGAGCAGCAATTGATTCAGCCCAGAGGGTTGAACAAACCTAGTGAGGAGTGACATTTAAGTTGGGATTTAAGAGAGGCAATGTGGTGTGTCAGTAAGTATGTCATACACTGAAGAGAAAGGGCATTCCAACTGGGTGCACAGATTATGCAAAAGCATCTTATCCACTTCCTGATTCTTCGTTCTAGCAAGATCCGGCTCCTTCCTGGTCTACCCTGACCCTCTGCTTAGTCTTCCTTCTGTGTCTCTTATCTGTGCTCCTGTTAGTCCTACCATCTGGAATTTTCTCATGCCTTCAGCAAATGTGTCCTCGGCACCAAAAAGGTACCCGGCCCCGAAAGTAGTACAGGAGATACAGATGGGAACTGAGCATAGTTTCAGTCTCTAAGAGCAAAAGATGGGAGTAGTTAGCACTCAACCAACCACAGCTCTTTATCTTCTTCCTGCCTGGTCCTGTGCTCAGCGTAGTGAAGGATGAGAAAATACGGGAAGAGGAAGAAAGCTCATTGAGGGCCTCGCTATGTGGGGTGTGGGTGCCCACAACCACACAGAAAGTTAGGTCCAGATGGCCCCATTTCTGGACAAGACAGTTGAGGCTCAGAGAGATGAACTGACTTATTTGAGGTTGCACACAGCGTGGAGTTACGCCAGGTGTGTGGGGCTCTGGAGTCTGGGTTCTTTCTGCCAGGCCCCGCTGATGGCCTGCACAACCAGGAACATGGGTTTGGGAACTGCTGTTTCTGCTGGTCTTTTGCCTACAGCCCATCTCTTTACTGGCTTTCAGTTATGCTCCTTTTGGAAATGCCAGCTAAGTGGGCAGTAGGGCCCTAGGCAGTAGGGGGCTTATTTACCTTTGGGCGCAAAGAAAGTGGGAGCGAACATCCCCTCTCTAAGGAGCCAATGTGGGCCCAGCAGGTTTGAGGTCAGAGCTGTGAGGGAGGACTCAGGGACACAGCTGCACCCTCTAGTCTTCCATGCCTTCCAAGAAAGCATCTCTGCCCTGAAATCACATCTGCTCAGACCAAAAGAAGGAAACATGGGAGGACCCAGTGAGGCTACACACACGAAACCCTCAGCATCTGCTTGCCCACAGTAAGCCCTCCATCACATTAGCTAAGAAAAAAATGACTAGTCCACGTTGCATGTCACCCATAGGCATTTTGGAGGCTTTCAAAAATCTCATTTCTGACCAAATCCTCACAATCCTCCCTGTGATTAGGAGCTGCCACTTTCATTTTACCGATGAGAGACATTGCCTATTAAGGATGTGGAGATGAACAGCACACAGTCCTCACCCTCAAAGAATCATAGACAAGAAACACAAACACACTGTGAGCCTCTAGGGTGCTCAATTCTATAAAAAAAAAAAAGAAGCATGGAGGAGGGAAGTGGTAGGGACACATGAGAGATGCCATGATGGAAAAAACATGGAGAATGAGGGAAGGCTTCCTGGCGGAGGGGACATCTCAGCTGAGACCTGAAGATAAGTCAAAGTTAGGCAGACAAACGGGAATAGGGAGGGATGGTAAGTGATAGAATAAGGCTTCTAGCCCAAAGCCCAGATTCTACCCCGTGGTCCCTAGAAGACTTGGTTTAACATTCATTACATGGGTTTGTCTGGAAAGGTTTGGCAACAGGGATCTAGGGTGGGAATGGGAGGCTGAGAAGAGGATAGCTGATCCCACACCCAAAGTCAGCTGGTCCCCAGACTGGAGGGGACTGTCTCTACCCTGCCCCGTCATAGCCAGCCCCTTCTAGGGAAGCCCCCCGCCCCCAGACCCCGGGCTGGGCTGCTGCGTGCCCTCTACTGCCTGCTCCTGTTTTCCTTGCAGCTGGTTCCCCTTCCTGGTGAGTTGTGGACTCATCACACCTGGAAGCCCAGGCGTCTGCAGGGCACTTGGCTCCAGGTTCCATCATGGACCACTTCTCCCTGAAGTACCCTTGTTGGCCACAGTTTCAGCACGAGATTTCGCTTAGGGGTAAATCCTAGAACACTTTCCAAACCAACAGCATCTTGGCATGTGATTGAGATGGAGGGAACTCGGTGGACCTGGAGTCAGGAAGACCTGCTTCTGAATGCCAGCTTTGTCACTCCCATATCTTGGCAAGTTCTCTGAGCCTCAGTGTCCATGCAAATATAAAATCCAGCAATGAGATTGACTACAGAGAAATACTGGGAAGACACAGATGTGACAACGCACATTAACACTGCTTATAAATTGTTCAGAGGCTGACACATGGAGGTGGGGTTTTTTTTTGCCGTGGTTGTGGTCATGAATAGCAATAAATGTTCATTCACTCAGCAAGTGTTTATCAAGGGCTCACGTGCCAAGCTCTGTGCTCAGAGCTGGAATCTGACAATGAACTGAGGAGACGTGGGGTCTGCCCTCAAGGACTTCACAGTCTGGGACAGGGACAGACATAGGCAAGTTCAACATAATATGATTCGTGCCTGGGTCAGGGGAAGCACAGGGGTTGAGGGTAGCCAGGACGGTCAGCTAGCTCAGCCTGGGAAGTCAAAAAAAGGTTTGCAGAAGTGAGATCCCGGTGGAGTGAGCTAGGGCAAGGTCAGGGGAGAGAGTTCCAAGTAGGGTCAACAACACCGGCAAAGAACAGGAGGCAGGACCTTGGGGTCGATTTGGGACACCATGGACGGAGAGAAGTTGAAAATTAAGCAGGCGTATCAACTTTAAGGTAAACTCAAAGTTAACTGTATTATGTTAATGTCTTCCAAGCAGATTGCAGACAATTTGTTGGGTTTTTTTAAGTGGAAACACAAAACTGTAGCACATAAATTTAAATTGTACTACAGTTGTCAGAGCCTGGTGCAGCCAAAACAAGAATTCAGGTCCCGAGATGTAGCCACTGACACCAAGTGTTTGTCCATCAGCTCCAAGTCAACTGGAAAGGCAGGACCTCCCTCCTCTTAGCACCCACAAACATCCTAGGCTTCGCTGGGATAGGCTTGGTTTAGGTCACATGGCCTTCCTAAACTAGAAGGTAATGCAGTGGTCCGATGGGCTAGACTCAGGTGGACAGCAGGGCTATGGCAGCTCTCCAGACAAGATAGTAAGGGGTTGTTATCCGAAGAGGCATGGAAAATAGGGAGGTAAAAACAGTGGTAGGTCAAGACAAGGTACCAAGTTGGAAGTTCTTTCCCTTTCTATTCTGCTTTGAGAAAGCTCGCAGTCATCCTAGGAGGCATTCTGGCATTGGGTTCCATATTTTCTCTCATTTAACTTGATCCTTGCTGTGACCCTTCTATCTGGAAGAGAGGGGAGGTAATTAGGTTTATTCATTTAAAAAAATTTATGGAGGTACTGGGGATTGAACCCAGGACCTTATGAATGCTAAGCATGCGCTCTACCACTTGATCTATACCCTCCCCCTCTAGGAGGGTATTGTCATCCCCATTTTACAGATCAGGAAATGGAGGCTTAGACAGGTAAAAGCCCGGCCCCAGGGCCCCAGAGTTAAGATGCAGATTCTAGATTTGAACCCTGGTCTGCTTGACTCCAAAGTCCATTCTCATCACCAGGCTGCCCCGTTGGTCCCTCCGCTGACCAGCCCCGAGGAGAGCTTGACTGACACAGCTTTCTTGGCTGCACTGGTTTTCTTGTTCAGGTCACGCCTCTGCAACTAGGAATCCAGAGCCCACTTGTGATCACTTATGTTCTGGGTTCTGGTCTTTTAACTGAATAGGGGCAGGTGGAGAGGCAAGGGTGGAGCCCAGAATTGGGGTTCAGCCAGAGTGGTGACACACAGATTTTGTCCAAGCATCTTACCTCCTATTACTGTCCTCCAGAGCCCAAAAGACAGAGATCTGGGGCAGAAAACAGGAAGCAAATGGTAGCAATCATTCCCATCTATACTACCTTTTAGAGTTTACAAAGCCATCATCTCAGTTGATCTCCACCCTGCAAGGCAGTAGAGCGGGTGCCAGCATCCTGTGCATTTCACAGATAAGGAACATAAAGTCCAGGCTGGAGGAGATCACAGAAGTGGTGGAACCATGGCTTGTGTTCAGGTTTACAAGATTCTACGTCCCTGGGTTTTTCAATTCTCAGAAAACCTCTCCAGGGGAAACCAGGCTGAAGCTTAGGGTCCTAAAGGAGTCGAGGGGACGGGGCCCATGGTTCACTGAGTGCCTACATGGCCCCGGGTGCTGAGGCCAGCTCTTTCTCACATTGGGTCTCATTTACTCCCCACTCCAAACCTGATCTGACGTTTTGAGAGGGGCGTTGATCTGGTCAACGTCACACAGCTAGGAAGGGGAATTCAGACCCCAAGCCCTGCTTTCTCCTGACCTTCACTTGGCTTCTACAAGAAAGACCTCTCCACCACCCGCAGCACATGGCCCGGGGCTCCCGCATCAGGCAGGGGCTAATTGGAAGGCAGAGCGCTGAGAACTTCCAGCTTGGTGCAGAGCAGCCCCGCCCTCCCCCTCTCCACCTGGAGCCAGGGCCATCTGTTCCCTTTTGTCGGGATGCAAGGGAAGATGAAACTAAATTTAAATACTAATAATACTTAACATTTGTCTGGAAAATGTTTTGCACACTAATTGCTGATTAGTCCTCCCCAGGCCCCAGAGAGATTGTGTCTTTGTGTCCCCATTCAGCAGACAGACTGATGGGACCTAGACCAGGAGGCTGGAAGGTGGATTTGTGGCTTACTGGTCTACCTCCATCTCGACTCAGCAGGACGAGGGTGGGTGGATAAATTCATCCAATTCATTGTTGCTCCACAGCTAACAATAAAGCTGGATCCAAATTGGCTTGGCTGTCTATGGACAGCCCCTTAACCCCTCTGAGCCTTGGTTCCCTTCTCTATAAAATGGGAATAATGTTCACTTTTGTTTCAGTCACTCACCAGTGTTTACATAGAGCATCCACTCTGTGCCAGCCATGGGACCAGGCCCTGAGAGCCCACACTGACCATGACAGAAAAGGTTCCTGACCCCTTATGCCTCACGGTCTGGGAACGGGGACAGAGCAAGCAAAATAATTACAGCCAGTGACAGCGAACTTGCTGGGAAGCAGTTTGTGAACATGCTTTTTAGACACACCTCAGTTCTTCCAGGTGATCAAGTGACTCCTCTTCCTCTTGCTCCTCCTACTTTTCATTCATCTAGAAATCAGAACAATGGTCTCAAACCGGAGGACGAGACCACAGTGGACTGAATCACGGGCCCAGAAATTTTGCTGGGGTTGGGGACACCCTGACATCTCCTGGCAAATCCATTTTCCACATCTCCCCTCTTTTGTCACCCACCTTCACGCTTCCCAGGGCTTCCAGGCTGGTCTACCCCTCCAGGCTGCCAAGCCAGGCCTTTCTTCTGGAGGCAGTGGCTGGGGCCACGTGGTTTTCCAGCTGTGTTCTTTGAAACCCCAATATTCCACAAGACAGCTTGGGGCCACCTCAGGGGTGCAGGGCTCTCTAGGCCCACCACTTCCCCAGCCAGTATGGCTCCATTCTAACCTCTGGATCCATTTGCCTTCCACATCAAATTCATCTGAAAATAGGATTCCATTTCTTTAAAAGAGGGAGTCAGGAGACTGCAACTTAAGTCTGGATGCAATCAGTTAATAGGAAGTGACCCCGAGCAGGCTGGATGCTTCACCTATAAAATAGGGTTGTCATCTGACCAGAGGGATGAGACCAATGGAGACAAACCCAATGCAATGCTTGGCTCAGTGGCAGCTCTCGAAAAGCACATTTTTTTCCATTTTTTTAAATTGAAGTATAGTTTACAATGTGTCAATTTCTAGTGTACATCATGTATCAATCATACATACACATACATATATTTCTTTTCATATTTATTCCCATTATAGGTCACAAGATACTGGATATAGTTCCCTGTGCTTTACAATAGAAACTTGTTGTTTATCTATTTTATATATAGTAGTTAGTATCTGCAACTCTCAAACTCACAATTCACCCCTCCCAACCCTCTTTCCCCCCATATCAATGTTTGTTTTCTATGTCTGTGAGTCTGTTTCTGTTTTGTAAGTAAGTTCATTTATGTCTTTTGTAAATAAGTTTGTCTTTCTTTTTAGATTCCACATATAAGCGATATCATATGGTATTTTTCTTTCTCTTTCTGACTTACTTCACATAGAATGACAGTCTCTGGGTCTATCCATGTTGCTGCAAGTGGTATTATTTCATTCCTTTTTATGGCTGTGTAGTTTTCCATTGTATAAATATACCATCACTTCTTTATCCAGTCATCTGTCAATGGACATTTAGGTTGTTTCCATGTCTTGGCTATTGTAAATAGTGCTGCTATGAACATTGGGGTGCATGTGTCTTTTCGAATTAGAGTTCCCTCTGGATATATGCTGGGGAGTGGGATTATTGGATCATATGTTAAGTCTATTTTTAGCTTCTTGAGGAATCTCCATACTGTTTTCCATAGTGGCTGCACCAAAGTGCATTCCCACCAACAGTGTAGGAGGGTTTCCTTTTCTTCACAGCCTCTCCAGCATTTATCATTTGTGGACTTTTTAATGATGGCCATTCTGACTGGTGTAAGGTGATACCTCATTGTAGTTTTTATATGCATTTCTCTGATAATTAGTGACACTGAGCAGTTTTTCATGTGCCTATTGGCCACTTGTATGTCTTCATTGGAGAACTGCTTGTCTAGGTCTCCTGCCTGTTTTTGGATTGGGTTGGTTTTTGTTGTTGTTATTAAGTTGTATGAGCTGTTTATATATTCTGGAAATCAAGCCCTTGTCAGTTGCACCATTTGCAAATATTTTCTCCCATTCTGTAGATTGTCTTTTCGTTTTGTTTATGGTTTCCTTTGCTGTGCAAAAGCTTGTAAGTTTAATTAGGTCCCATTTGTTTATTTTTGCTTTTATTTCTATTGTCTGGGTAGACTGCCCTAGGAGAACATTGCTAAGATTTATTTCAGAAAAGGTTTTGCCTATGCCTTCTTCTAGGAGGCTTATAGTGTTTTGTTTTGTGCTTTCAAAAATCATATTTTAATCTAAATCTTTTTCCCTGGGGATTTAACAGGCTCCAATAGAGCTGGGTTGCAATGTCCAACTTCACCACCAGGTGGCCCCTGCCTGAGACGGTCATAAGATCTGCAAAACAAACCCACACCTTAGTTTATCAAACCTGTAGCTTCCACAATTCTATGTGTCCCATTCATTTTAAAATAGGAGATACTTCTCTCTTCAGTTTAAGAGCATCATGTCTGGCCTTCCATGGCGGGTGAAAAATTGGCACAATTCATGGCAGGGCTAAGTCAAGAAAGGCCACACAAGCCGCATTGTCCCAACGCCAAGGTGGGCAGCTATTCTGAGACAGCAGGTCTGAGGCGGTCTTGCCTTTTCTGCATTCGTTGGTGCCAGAGAAAAGGATAAGCATGGCCAGGAAGCAAGGAGACTGCCTTGCAAAGATGTGGCGGAAATATTCCCTGCCTCCACGCACGTGGGGAAGCAAGAGGGATTACATGTGGTGTGACAAGACTTCTTTCTATAGCACGTTCAGTTCAAAGAGCCGCCTCTGCACTGGGCACACAGGTGTCATCTCCGGTCGTCACATCACCACAGTCTGACAGAGGAAACCGGGGCCTGAGAAAGTAGGTAACTCACCAGCCTCCCGCACAGCAGATGGTAGAGCAGGGATTCGAACCCAAGAACTCTCTAACTAGAGAGGCCGTGCCAGGACTGTTTGAAGGGAGAGACGAGGAATGTATTGCATTTCATTAAGTCGATTTAAGAAGCAGGGTGCTTGAGGGAGAAGGTGGGGGTGCTCACACAGTGGCTGCTGGGAGTCCCTGTCCCTCTGGCAGCCTCCTCCCCTACATCCCACCCCCCCACATGGCTGAACAACCCACACACACACAAAATGCAAACTGGTACATGGATACAAACACTCAGATGCTCGGTCAGAACCCACAACGGCACAGGTGCGCTTTGTGCAAACACCCACACGTGCTTATGTGGGTACAAACACAGTGATGCCCAGAGGCCCACCCAGGGAGCAGCAACCCGCCTGCAGACGGCACGTCCACACCGGAGACACATGCCAGGAACACACAGCCTGAACCTACAGGTGGAGACCACCCAAGAAGGGAACCACTGCATGTCTGCTCGTGCTGCAGGCAACACCTCGACTTCTGATCTGCAGATTCCAGGGTCCCCAAGCCTCCTCCTCCCCACCCACCCCACCAGTCCCCTGCAGCACCAGAGGATTGAGGTCCTGGCTCAGCAGGGACACACGGGCACTTCAACTGCAGAGATGGCTCTCCAGCAGGTCCGAGGGCTCAGTTGCCTCTGGGGGTAGGGAAGGAGGAGGGCAAGGGGGGTCTTCCTTCTTTGCCTTAGACTAGAATGGCTCAGTGATTACAAACACAGAGTGTGAGTTCAGATCCCCTCCTGTTCAGCTGTGTGTGACTCCAGATTCATCTCCCTTCTGTCTCAGCCTCAACTTTCTCATCAACAAAATGGGGATATGATACCTACCTTGCAAGGCTTTGGTGAGAAATGAGATGAAGTATGCAGAATACCTGGTAGAAACTGAACACATGTGTATTACCTTCCTCTTGACCTTGCCCTTCCTATGCTCACCGCTCGATGCAGCAGACTAATACCCCTCCACCAGCTCTCCTCCCCATCCCCCTCCTCCAGGAGCTCTGAGAACTGTGGGGAAGGCAGACATGCAAACTGATGGCAATTGTCTAACAGGAGGTGCTGGGAACGAGGGGACAGAGGGCACTTGGGTGCCTGGAGGAGGAAGTGCCCAGAGAAGGGGAGGCTGGGGCTGCCTTGCAGGATGGGGCCATGGGGCCATATTATAATCAAGACTTCCTAGTGCCCCTCAGAATCCTTTCCTTGGCTCCACCCAATGTGTATGCTACTGAGCACCTACTATGTGCTGGACACTTTGAATACATGTTCCTGTTCAACGAATCAATGCTCCCAACAATATAGCCAAGAAGCTTTTTTTTTAACATTAAAAAAATTTTCCCCCTTAATGAAGGCACTGGGGATTGAACCCAGGACCTCCTGGGCACCAAGCAAGCACTCTACCACTGTGCTGCACACCCTGCCCCTCCCCAGGGAGCTATTACTATCTCATCTTACAGAAAAGGAAACCAAGAGAAGGGGCATGACCTTCTAAAGGTCACAGAGACCTGGGCCAAGCCTGACTCCAAACGCCATGCTCTTTCCCTACGTTCCCCTCTCTCAGCTGCTGTCACAAAGGGCTGCCTACAGCCTGGCTGTCTTCCTCCCCGAGTTCACGGGAAGCCACACAGCATCCTCCTGACCCAGCATCTCCCCAGATGCTCAGCGCGTGTGGAAGGATGGTCATGGATGGGGTGGGTGCTTCCCGGCTCCCCGGCCCTGCTCCTCCGGCCCCGCCTGGCCTCTGCCTTGGTGGCCCACCTGCAATTGCAAGATGGCTCTTCAGTGTCCCCAGCATGGGCCTGGCCCTCCGGGGGCTGAGACAGCCTTTCCGAGCCAGGGCATCTGCTGGCTCTGCCCTTCTTAGACTCTCTCCCTGCACATCTGACTTGTGACAACCATTTCACAGAGGAGGAAAGTAGGACCAGAGGCCCCAGAGATGAGAGCCAGAGGCCCTGGGAAAATGGCGAGTCTGAGGGTTTTAAAGACCCTTCTCTTTACCACAACCAGGGAACCAGCAGTCAGAGCTCTAAACAGTGAATAGCCCACATGCTAAACTAGGGCTGACGCGGGCTTTCCAGAGAACAGGCTGCTGAGAGAGGCGGGCCTCCCAGCCCAGCAGGGTCAGCCAGCCAGCGACCCGGAGGGCCAGTGGGCCGGGCAGGCGGCATCGGTGACCGCTGTCTGGCAGGCAGTCTCTGAGTCAGCGGGGGCAGGGGCAGCTGGTCAGATTACAAGCCTGCCCTGGCTCTCACCCTCCTCCAAGTCTCCCTCTCCGTCTCCGCCTTCCCAGGAGCCTCAGGAGAACTTGCCAGGCTTGGGTGCATCGCTGTGACGACCTGACCTTCCTCAGCTCCTGATGAGGCCTCAGAATACCAGGCAGAGAGCCCCAAGCTGTGAACAGCGGCCCCCAGGAACACACACTGTGTTCTCTCTCCCTCCCTCCCTCCCTCCCTCCCTCTCTCTCTCTCTCTCTCACACACACACACACACACACACACACACACACACACACACGTGTGCTTGCTGTGTAATGTCACACACATGCACTCATTCACAGACAGCCAAGAAGCTTCTGTTTCTTCAGCAGGAAAGTGAGTGTCTAGCTTGCAGAATCGGTCATTTATTCATTCAGCAAACCTTTATTGAGCTGCTATTGTGTACTAGGCAGTGGAGTTACAGCGCCACATAAGGGCTAGCCTGGGGGCTTCTGTCTAGTGGGAGAAGACCATCCACAAGCAGGCAGATGATGACCCCATGGAAAATAAGTGCTCAGAAATAATAAAATAGAGAAATTATCACCCATGACCAAGGAGGTGGGAAAAATCAGAAAAGGCCTCTTTGAGGAGGTGGCCTAAAATTGTCTTGCTGGCTCAATAAGAAGCCACCAGCCAGGTGAAGAAAAAGGAGAAGAACAGCCCAGGCAGGGAAAACAGTGAATGCAAAGGCCCTGAGGCAGGAATGAACTTGTTAGGCCTGGAGGAACAGATTGAAACCCCATGAGGCTGAAATATGAACATATTTCAGGGGGGACTAGAAAGTGCATTTGCAGAGTTGGGGACGGGACCAGATTATGTAGGACATGCCTTACACCCAAGTCTTTGATCTTCTAAGGCCAGAGATCTTCTCAGGGCTCCTGGACTGTACGAGCCCTTGGGATGAGTTGTCCCCATCACAGGAGAGGGGAGTCACTTGTGACTTCACCCTCAACAGGCAGGAGTGGCCCAGCACCCTGCCTCCCTATCCACCCCTGCCCCTCCTGGAAGCACTGAGACCAGACCTTAGCCGGGGACGGGGACGAGCAATCCTCCTGCCACGTGGCCCCTGTGGCTCTCTCCTGCCTTTACTTTGAGACTTGCCTTGCCTGGTGCCTGGCCAGTCCTCCCCAGGGCCGCGCACAGGGCCCAGCACTAGCCATTCCATGTCCCCAGAATCCCAATCCACGACTCCACAAGCACAACATGCCAATTCTGCAGGCCTGTGGGCTCCCAGGAGCCCCACGGCACACCTGGTCAGCAGCGCAGTGGGTAACGAGGCCCCGGGGCTGGTTCAGGAGCCCAGGGACCCAGGCTCCAGGCTTCTCTGACCCCTCTAGCTGCGTGACCTTGGGCGGGTCGTTCCCACCCCTGAAGCGCAACTCCCTCACCTGCAGAAGGAGAACAGGGTGGATTTAGTGATCTCTGAGGGATCTGCCAGCTCCAAAGAGAAAGAAAGCGCAAATGAAGTGGGTTCACCTCTCTGAGCCCTGGCTGGGGAGGAGACTTCTCCTCTAGGGGGACATCGAGATGAATCAAGGCGGCAGTGACGCCAAGGACACAGAAGGGAGACTCCAGACCCATGAGAATATAAACAGAGGGACGCAGGCTGCAGGGGGATTTGGCTGCGGCGGAGGAGGTGGGCTCATCCAAGGCGATGTGGGGCCACTGTAGGAAGCTTCTGAGCAGGGGAGGGATGTGATGTGAGGAGTATTTTAGGAAGATTCTTCTGGCAACCCAGCACAGGTTGGATTGGAAGAGCTGTGTGGAGGAGTGAGAGCCGCATTTATGCCTGGAAAACGCTTGGAAATGAGGCCCCTGTCTCTCCCCAGCCCTCCGGCATCTGAGGCAATTTGAGAAGCAGGGTTTGGGGCGGGGGGCTTCCTCTTCCCCCACCCAGATTGCGCCTATGACCCCAGGGCTGAAGGCACGCTCCAGGGAAACTCCAACTGGCTCCTTTTCTTTTGTTTTTTTTTAATTGAAGCACAGTTGAATTTACAACGTTGTGTCAGTTTCAGGTGTACAGCAGAGTGATTCAGTCATACACGTACATATATATTCTTTTTCATATTCTTTTCCATTAGAGGCTATTCCAAGATATTTGATGTAGTTCCCTGTGCTGTACAGTAGGATCTTGTTCTTTATCTATTTCATATACAGTAGCTTGTATCTGCAAATCCCAAACTCCTAATTTATCCCTCTTTTTACACCCCTTTTCCCTTTCCCCTTTGGTAACCATGAGTTTGCTTTCTATGTGAGTCTGTTTCTGGTTTGTAAATAAGTTCATTTGCATTATTTTTTAGGGTCTACATATAAGTGATATCATATGACATTTGTCTTTTACTTCACTTAGTATGAGAATCCCTAGGTCTATCCGTGTTGCTGCAGGTGGCATTAATTTATTCTTTTCTGTGGCTGAGTAGTATTCCATTGTATAAATACATCACAACTTCTTTATCCAGTCCTCTGCTGATGGACATTTAGGTTACTTCCATGCCTTGGCTCTTGTAAATAGTGCTGCTGTGAACACTGGGGTGCAGGTGTCTTTTCAAATCAGAGTGTTCTCTGGATAGATGCCCAGGAATGGGACTGCTGGATCATATGGCAACTCTGTTTTAGTCTCTAAGGGATCTCCATACTGTTTTCTATAGTGGCTGCACCTCTTCTGAGCTGCATTAGCCCCTTTGCAATGATAAAGCGTTTTCTCACACCCCGCCTCTCGCCACACACGTCCAGCTCAGCACTGCAGCTGCAGCTGGGGAGCCAGGATTTGAACCCAGGTCTATAGGACACCAAGTCCAGTGACCTTCCCCTTAGAGTCGCAGAGACTCTGGGAAGCTAGTCCCCAGCGCCCCCTGAGCCTCAGATAGGCGTCCTCTGCCCTCACCTCGGTCCAGGGCAGGATTAGACAGAGTGGGAAGCCATGCTCAGCCTTAGACCCTCCACCCCAGGAGGGGCATGAGCCGGGGGCTGCACAACTTACCCAGATGCAGACAGGCTCCAATCACTCAGTACCAATCACTACAGAGGTAACCCCAGCGTCCCAAAGCCCAGCAAGTCAGCAGGGGAAAGAGAGGGTCGTGGGCAACGGCCGTGGAGGACGGGGTGCCTCCAGCCCTGCCTGGGACCCCCAGCCCCCTGGCTGGCAGTGCCCCACGAGGCTGGGCCATCTCACGGTCAGCGAGCTTTTCTGGCCACTGCTGCCAGCAGTGCTGCTCCCAATCTCTACCTGGCAACTGCCTTGCAGGGTTGATGATTACCGCTTATTCATTCAACAACCATCTTCAGTGCTTGCTTAGTGCCAGGTCCTGGGGCCAAAGAGACATTCAGGCAGGGCCCGCCCTCAAACAATCCACAGGCTGGCTGGGGCGGGGGCTTCGGGGAGTGAGACTCTAGAGGGCCGCAGGCACTGGACTTGCAGGGATCCTTGCCCCCGTGTGGAGGAGGTGGGACTTCACCTGGAAAGCTGGGAGAAGCTCTTGAGAGCTTCTGTGCAGTGAGGTGACACAGATCAGAGCCGAGGCTGGAGAGGGTGGGGGGAGGTACCAGAGGGACCAAAGTCCTGTTAGGGAGCTGGGACCACGTGGTGCAGATTCTGGTCCCCTGGGGGTGGGCTGGCGACATGTCCGATGGTGAGTAAAGGAGGCAGTGACTCAAGGGGGCTGCAGGCAGCAGGGTGAGGACATGGGCTTCAAACTCCCCAGGTCACCAGCTTCTACCCCAGTGCTGTCCAGGCCCCCCCAGCTAATGGGGCCTGAGACCCCAGGGCCACCTGAGTGCTTTGTGTGCCCCTGAGCAGTTACTTAACCTTCTCGTGACTCAGTTTCCTCATCTGTAAAGTGGGGGTGTAACATTCCAGTAAGTGGCAGGGCTGGGATTTGAACCCTGGCCGTCACCCCCAGAGCCTGAATTCTAAACCACCCTCTGACTGGTCTCCTTTTGCTGGCTGTGGCTGTTACGAGGACAGAACACAGCACTAAACAGAACCAAGGAGGTTCCTGCCCTCACAGAGATTTTATTCTAGTTGAAGAGACAAACCATACACCCGTGAACAAACATATATAAACAGAAAAAAGATAAAATCATTTCAGACCGTGGCGGGTGCTATGATGACCATTAAACCAAAATGTCTCATTAAATGAGATAGGGAATGACATCCTCATTTAATTAATTTTTTATTTATTTGTCTTTCTTTTAGAGGAGATACTGGGGATTGAACCCGGTACCTTGTGCATGCTAAGCATGCACGGTACCACTGAGATAGTCCCTCCCTTCTGACATCCTCATTTAAACAGAACTGAGATAGGGGGAAAGAGGGGCGGTCTCCTCGAGGAGGGGATGTTTGAGGTAGACATGAACACCAGGAAGGAGCTGGTCAGGTAAGGACGGCGGGGAAAGGTGTTTCAGGCAGAGGGAATGGCAAATGCAAAAGTCCTGGGGCAGCAACAAAGTTGGCAGCTCAAGGACAATGAGTCCGCATGGCCAGTGAGGGGAGAGTGGTGGGCAAGAGGGCAGAGGGAGGAGGGCCCGGTTCATGTGGGGCCTGGGAGCCCAGGAAACGATTGTGCACTCTATCTTAAGTGAGGTGGTTCTATTCCAAGCTACTGGGAGGTTTTAAACAGAGCTGTGCAATGATCTAATCTGCATTTTCTCGGGATTCCTCCGCATGCCAGGGAGACCATGCTGGTGTGTTTTCACACCAACTGATACTGCTGTGCAGAGTGTAAGCACATTCACCTTTCCGCAGGTATCAACAGAGAACGGCAGTTAGTCAGTGTGCTTGTTTCCGTAGGGCTGACCTGTCCGTTGTCACCAGCCACCCCCAGTTGGCTGTTTGCGGCTCGAAGTGGTGCCCTTAGTCATCTGGCCGGCCAGCCACCCTTGAACCAGGAAGAGAGGGATGGACTTGCTCATTCCATAGTAATGCACGATGGTGGGTGGGTTTCAGAGCACTGGACCTCAGCCTGCATCTTCCTAGGATATTCCCGCAAAAGCCCAGAATCTTCCTTGGCCCTCAAAATATTTATCCCTCACCTCATGCACACGACCCGCTGCATGCAGCCAAACTCTATGCTAGTGCGAAGACAAATAAAGCTTGACCTGGAGGGGCTCCCTGTCTTGGGGAGGAGGGGGTCTGGCTGAGTGTGGGAAGCCTCCTCCGAGAGATGAAGGGAGGCTCCCGGAAGAGAAGCCCATTGATGTGAATCGTGATCAGGGACCTTATCAGAGAAGCCAGGCGTTGGCACTGCCCTCGGCTGGGTTCACGTCTCCGAGTTGTCACTTTCTGCCTGTGTGAGCTCCGGCTGGTCCCTCAAACACTCCACGCCTCCGCTCCTCCAGGGAGCTCCCTCCTGGCACCATTCTGGCCATCAGGTGACATGACATGTGTAAAGCAGCAAAGACAGTGCCCTGCACCCAGTGGGCTCTCAGTAAACGGGAGTCCCCTCCTGGAATGTTAAATTCATCCCTTTAGGGAGAATGGATATGTGACTGAGCATCAGAAGCGAGGCTCTGCCTGCCTTCCATCTGCCGCATGAATCAAGGGCTCCCAGTGCCCCATGTACACGCATGTCGCCCTTGGGGGACGCGCTGTCTGCACGGCGGCCACAACCACCACAGCAAGCTGTGTCAGACACGCATCCTGAGTGAGGGGCGTGCACTACAGCTGATCCAAATACTCGAGTTTGCAAATGATTTTTCAGCAAAATTAGGGTGGCTTCAAAGATTCTCTTATAATCACGTCACACTCAGAATGACCCAAGGGCAGTGAGATTTCTGGGCCATGGGGTGAGAGGAGGGCCGGAGGTCTTCATGCTCCAGGCATTCGGGAAGGCTTGAGGAGAGCTGACATTCTGGCTGGGCCTTGAAGAAGAGGCAGCTCTGGACGGACAGAAAGAGTGAGCTAGCAGGAGGATGCGTGGGTGGCAGACAGAGGCAGGAAAGCCGCAGCAGGCACGGGGAGCATCTGGGGGTTCTCTTTGGCCAGGACTTTCTGGGTGTTAGTGGACTGGCCAGAGCAGCAGTTGGAAAGGTACACTTGGGCCATGCTGTGAAGGACCTTGACCGCCAAGGCAAGGCGCTTCAGCTCTGGTCAACAGACTGGCCTTTCCCGAAGCACATCCCTCAGAACACCCCTTCCCTGGATGGGCCACATCCACAGGTTCCACGATCAAATAAGCTCTAGAGGTGCCACACGTGATGTCGCCTCTCTGAGAGTCACAATCCAAATAGCACATCAAAGGCCCCGAACGTTCCTGTGGGGAAAGATCTGTTTGACTTCAATTAGCCCAGCAATCCCCACTCACTTGACCAGGGGCTCCCTTACTGACAGAACCCCCGTGAATACCTGCATAAACCACTAGAAAAATGCCAGCAGAGAAAGGAGTGAGTTGCTAACTGCTTGGAGCAGGGTCACCGCTGCGTGGTCAGAGCTGAGCTCACAGAGGATCTGTGAGTCAGCCACAATCAAGGGGTGTGAATGAGGATGGCGCCCAGGGAGCCGGGTGGGGGTGGGGGAACATATTAGGAAGCTGGGCTGTGGTGCAGGGGGAGCTGGTGAGGCTTAAGGAATCCACAGGCAGCAGGGAGGGAGGGAGGGAGGCAAGAGATGGCACAGGTTGAGTAGTCTGGACTCCAATCTGGACATCCACCCTGACCAGGGCAGAGCCGACACCTATGACAGATCTGGTGAGAGATGAACGAGTCCAGTTTGGGGCATCTTGTGGGCAGGTGGCTGTACCACTCTGGAGCCATGAGCCAGTTTTCTTGTCTCCCCGAAGCCATCCTCAGGTTAGGGGGCCTCTATCCTCTCTTCCCTAATGGGGCACTCAGTTTGCCCCTGTGGTTTGAGTTGGGGAGCCCTCGATCAAACTCTCCCATGCCATTTATTCATTCAGTAAACAGTGCTGCAGAGATACCTCTGCCCTCTCTGAGACAAGCAGCTGTTTCAAGTCACCAGGCAGGCCACCTCAAAGCCCACACAAAGTCCCAACGAGGCAGGGACCAACTTTGCGCAGAGAAGGAGATGCGTGTCCTGAGTTGTGAACCATTGTAAGAGGGGGAAGGGCACCCCAGGCAGAGACAGCAGCATCTGGAGGTGCAGGGGAAGGCTTAGAGATGAGGATACAGGGGGCTGGAGTGAGATCTCATCACCAGAAGTCACTTCATGGCTGGGGCCTCAGCCTTCCCACCTGCAAAATGGGTATATCAATCCCCATTGCAGCCTCCTCTGTAAGGTCCACAGAAGAAGGGCTGTGGACACTCCCTCATCCAATTCCCAGGCCCTGCCAGGTCCTTTCCCAGCCCCAGGGACCACTGAGATAAATAAACCTTGAGACCCAGGTGGGTTCCTTCACGCCGCTGGCAGAAGAGATCTATTTTTTGTCCTCCAGTGCTTGGGAGGTGGTTATTGTTGGAAACAAAGCCAGGCCTGTCCCCAGCTCCCAGGGGCCTGGTTCCAGATGTACACGTCTGGCAGCCACGCTCTGGTCCTGGCGTGAGTCTGGGGATCTGTGGGCCGCTCAGGAAGAGGCAGATGTATTTTGACAAGCCTGCCACAGCTTCTACAGCATCCTGAGTCAAAATAAGCCCTTCTCATGGGCAGCCCCTGGGACGGGCTATTTCTGCCCCACGTTTCTTTTTTCCACATGGGGTTGGGGGGTGGGGACTCAGAGGCAACGGTTCCAGCTAAAAACAGAAGCCGCTTCAGCTGGAGCCCATGACATTCCCCTCAACAGAGACATCAGCTCACAGCCTGTGGTGAACTTAGGAAGTCTTTCATGTGCGCTCAACTCAGATCATTTCCCCTGAGGGTGTGGGCAGTTCAATCCCAGGAACATGCCAATAACCCTCCCATCCCAGAGGGTTACAAGTCATAAAACTCAATCTTTGCACGTGGACAAAACTTTACCAGAGACAGTGTTTTCTTGCCCATTCAGTAATTTGATGAGGTGGCCGCTACTGTTGCCATTTTAAAGACCAGCAAACTGAGGCTCAGAGAGGCGATCTGACCCTGGAGGGGATGAAGGAGAGAAGATCTGAGTCCAAGGCTGTCAGGGTTTCTAGGTGAAAAGAAAGAGCCTGCAAGAGAGGAAATGAAATTCAGGCAAAACTGAGGCAGAGTTCCTAATTTTGATTGGATCCGGATCCAAGGGCAGGAAGGGATGTTGGCTGCGTCCCTGCTCATTGTGCCGGGCACAATGCAAAGTCATCCTGACACAGAGCATCTCATTTTAATCTCCCAAACAGCCCCAGAAATAGGAATTGTTATCCCCATTTTCTAGATAGGGACACTGAGAGTCAAAGAGACAAAGTGCCTTCCCACTTGGCTACAAGGAAAGCCATTTCAACCTGGGGTCTTGTGTCCTGCAACCTTGCTGCAAGGTCTTTGCTTCCTTGGTGCTGGAGGAGCTGAGGCCAAAGGGAGCTGAGGACAGAGGGGAAGTGAGAGTGGCCCCAGAGAAGACAGGGTGGGCAGTTAAGGTGTCTGCTGGCATCTTCCTGGGCACAGAAGCCTGGGGCCCATGGTGTCTGCAGGTGGTGTGGTGGGTACCACCTTAAAGAGTAAATCATGGGCATATGGGAGTTCATGATACTGTTCTCTCTAATTTTGTGTACGTTTAAATCTGTCATAGTTTTCATAAATGAATGCTGTATTTTCTCAATTTTATTATTTCCTAGAAAACAAGTTCAAAATGAACTTGACTGGTTTTGTGATCTTTGAGATAAAAATTAAAACTTCAAAAAAATCCAAAAGAATTAAAAAAGAACAAGTTGTTCGCTGAGGAGTTTACTCCTCCTTTTCGGTTCTCTTTCAATGTTTCAGTTGGCGTCTATGAGTAAGTCTCAGGCTGGGTGTCTAACAGTAGCTCCCTCCCTTTCATTGATGAGAGATTCAAGCCCCAGACTCAGGGCAGCGCCAAAGCCCCAGAGCACGGAGCTGGACGGAGCTGGACATCCGCATGCGTTTCCTTTCCATCACGTGCATGGGCACCTTTACCCTCCATTACAGCCAGTGACACTGGGATTCCGTTGTGAAGTGGCAAGATGAGGTTTCCTTTTTAAATAAATGCAATGAAGGGTTTTATGTTTGCAAGTGAGTGGAATTAGAGGGTGATGTTACGTAAACAGCAGAGGTGGTATGTAGCTGAGACAAGCCCATGGAGGTGCCACTCCAGCGAGCGAGGCTGGCACAGGCGGGCTCCTCACCTCTGGGCTATGCCTGGCACCAGCCCCACGTGGTGTCACCGGAAGTCACTGGTGGCACCCCTGAGAAACCAGGCCCAGCACCCCTCCTCCTGCTGAATGGGCTGGGCGCGGGGTCCTGCTTGTCTCTGGGCCCCAGCAGCAGCACAGGCCACCGCAGTTTTGCAGACGGATGTCTGTCTACTGCCCCTGAGACGCGCCAGGGAGAAGGAGAGTCAGAATCTTGAGGGTAAAAACCACGAAAACGGAAACTCAGAACCCCAAGGAGGCTACACTTCAAAGCAAACAACTGCCCACCTGACCCAACTCCCACCTCCCACTGATACCTAAGCTCAAACTCCTTGAGAAGAGCGGGGTGGTGTCTGGGGCCACACAGCCAGAGCTCAGATCCAGCTGCATCACACGTGCTGGGTGACCCCGAGCAAGTGGCTGCCCTGCCCACCCAGGCCCCTCCTCTGCAGAGCGAGGTCACCCTGGGCCCACTTCCCGGGGCTCGTGGGTGGGTCACTGAATTGACACAGATGAAGAGCTTACAGCAGCCCCGGTGCGTGGCTGGCACCCCATACCCGGTGCCTGCTACTCCATGTCAGGCCCTCGCTAGGCAAGTTCCAGGGTTACGTCAAGGTTGGCATCAGCCCTGCAGTGTGGGCTCAGAAAAGGGCAGTGCCTTGCCCCAGGCCACGCAGCCAGGCAGCGCTGGGGCCGGTGGGGAGGAACCCAGGCTCTCCAGCGTCATGCCTGGCGCCCTTTCTCCAACATCGCTAAGCTCTTCCCTCCAAGCCCTGCTCCTCTGCCCTTCACAGTGAAGACTCTCCCTTGCAGCGGAGTACAGCCAGGCCTCTGTCTGCTGGGTCGGCCTTTTAGTGCCCCTTCAGCCTCTGCTCCTCCTGCCGCCTTACAACCCAGCCCGCATTCCCCCATTAAAGTCAAGAGCAAGTTCTCTTTTGATTGCGTGAGACAGAACCTCAGCTCAAACTGGAGAAGCAAAAGAGGCCACACAACCTCTCTGAGCCTTAGTTTGCCCTTAAGTATAATGGGATCATAACAGTTCACACGCATTCAGTCGACATAAGGATGAAATGGGGCAATGCATGTGTGAACCTCAGCACTGTGCCTAGCAGATAGTAAGTGCTCATTATTATTCCTTATGCTGTTGTTGTTGTTATTACTACTATTCAAGGGATGATGGTTGGAGACCCTACCGCAGAATTCAAGGAAGTCACTGTCTAGTATGTACACAAAGGTACATAAACATCTGAGATCACAGGTGCCCTACAGCAGAGCAGAGCACAAGCAAACTTTGCAGGGTCGCAGTGATACAACACTGGAGTCAAACAGGTGCACAGCGATCTCCGGTCACAGTGGGAGTGAAAAACTGCACGATTCATGTCTTCAGCAAACATTCACCAGGGGCCCACCACGGGCCAGGCACCGTGCCAGGCATCGGCGCTGCAGCAATGGCCAAGCAGACGTCATCTCTGCCCCCGTGGGACTCCCACCCAGTGGAGGAGATAAACCAGGAACAAATCATTACTGAAGTTCGGTGGAGCTAAGAAGAAAAAGTACATCGTGCCATAAAAATGCCCACCAGGAAACAGAGCTTAGTCTGAGGGTGTAGCCGGGGAAGGCTTCTTTCCCGGAGGAAGTGGGGATTAAAGGGAATCAGAGAAGAAGCAGGGAGAGCAGTTGGATGAGATCTGGGGAACAGAGATTACAGGAGATATTTAGGGGGTAAAACCAGTCTTCCACCATATGGCAGAGGGATCAGGGTGCAGTCTAGAGTCGAAATGCCTGAGGTCTAATCCCACGTACCAGCTAACACCTCAGCCAATATAATAAATCTCTCTGCGCCTCGGTTCCCTCATCTGCATAATGGACACCATGTCAGCAATCTCATGGACTGGATGCAATGACATACATAGAGTAGTTGGCACAGTGCCAGTCAATCCTATTTTAGATGCAAGGGATAGAAAAATTCCTCAGAATGGCTTAAGGACCAAAAAGGGCTGTATGAGTTTGTGTAACTGAAAAATTCAAGGGCAGATTTCAGATTTCAGGAAGGGCTTGATCTAGGAATCAGGCACTCAGTCATGAGGCTGTCTCTCTCTCTCTCTCTCTCTCTGTCTATCAGTTCTGTTTTTCTCTGGCTTGGCTTCCCCCTTAGGCAAGCTCTTTCCGCAGCATGACCCTGCAGCTCCAGGCTCACACTTTTTCAGCCCAGTAACTCCAACGGAAGGAGCATTTTCCTAATATTTCCAAAACAAGCTGCAGGACTGAGTGTCCCCGGACCATCTTGAGTCGCAAATCCATCCCTAAATCCCAGGCCTGGGTTACATACCAATCCCTAGAGCTTGAGGGAAAGAAGACTGGAGGACTCCACTCAAACCACACTGCCAGAGAACAATGGAAGGGTGGTGGGTCCTCAAAGGAATACTCGGATGCTGTACAGGACAAAACAAGACAGATTCTGTCTACTGTAGCAACTACACAGAGACACGGGGCGACTGAGCCGCAGCAGTCAGTGACACGCTGGCCATGTGAATAATCACTCAGTGTCTCCTCAGCCGGCACCCAGCCCTGGCGTGAGCCCCATCTCCCGTGCAGACATCCTGGTGTCATAAGAGCAGAGGGATGAGTGCAGACTCCAGGACCAGACAGCCCGGATGCAAATCCTTAATGGCATCTTCTTGCTGTGTGACCTTGACAAATCTCCTGTCCTCTCTCTGCCTCTTTCCTCATCTGTGAGATGGGCATAACGGTAACATCCCATAAGGTGGCTGTGCAGCTTGAACAAGGTCATACATATAAATCTCACGGAACAGCAGCTGGCACGCAGTAGCTCAGCAAAGTCAGTGTCTGTTAGTGCCATCATCCCACAGACTCTGCACCTCAGGGGTCGTGCTGATTCCTCCCTTCCCACAGGTAAGGTCCCTTCCTGCTTCTTTCCAAACATCCACCGAAAGCCAGTGAAAGGTCACGTTTGACTTAGCCCTTCCACTTGGTGAAATTAGATGTAAATTTGCAAATTTGGGGTGGCAGGAAATCTAAGTAAGTAGATCCTGCAATCTAGGGGACGTGTGGTCAGCTGAGTTGGAGGGGGCTCTTAGGAGAGGGCATTAGAGACCCCTGGACCACCCAGGTCACGTCCTCCTGGTGACCAGCTCCCCCCAGGGGAAAGGCTCTGTGCAGGTTTGATCAGGAGGCCGGCTTCTTTCCAGGCCATTCCCAAGGAGCCCAGCAGCGCCCCCTGTCTGTCACCTGCCTGGCCCTGCAGGCGTTGGACACTGCCCTCCCCCCACCCCAACCCCAAAGCATCTAGGAGGAGAACTGACGAAAGAGGAAACTCGCTTTTATGAAGCGCCCTGAGTGTGTCCCACACTCAGCCAGGCCCTTATTTACAGGTCCTCATTTAATCTCCATCACGATATTAGTTACCGTCCCTGCCCCAGCTTCAGGTGGGGAAACTGAGGCTCAGAGAGGTGGCGCAACCTGCCCAAGGTCACCCAGCCAGTGAAGGAAGGAGCCGGGGCCCCGTCCCAGGCCTTCAGAGGCAACACTGTAGCTCCCGCCACACTCAGCAGTGAGCCACACTGGGAATCTAACAACCGGAGTCCAAAGAGAGAGCAGGTTTCCAAGGAGAAGGAGGAGAGGTGTCGGGAACATGCAGTTATTTACAGGATGTCGTGTGGGTTGTTGCAGGAGAGCGGGAGACATCCTGAGGTGAGGAGGGAGCGGGAGACGCTGGGTCCTCAGTTTCCTCATCTACAGATCAGAGATGATCTCAACAGGCTCTCTGGGAGATGGAGCCAGGAAAGGGAGTCACACTCGCGCAAGGCCGTACCGGTGCACAGCAGGCTCGTGGGGCTGGAGTCGGGCAGCGGTGACCTCCCTCTGGGGGACCAGGGCCTGGCCCAGGGACCATGGCCTTCAGTTTCCCTAGAAGTGAGGGAGGCATGTGCTTAGATCCTTAACAGAGGCCCTCAGTTTGTTAAAGAAATTGCCCGGACTAATGAGATCAGAAAACTTGGTACTGGGGACAGAAAAAAACCCACCAAAGACTCACTGTGGGTTTGATCTGCTGTTTGAAACCTCCCAGTGAATGGAGCCGTCCCAGTTCAGTATCATCCAGGCCCCTCAGTGTGGCTGACAAGGACCCAAAAGACTGGGACAGCCCATCTCTCTGACCTCAGGTCCTACTGCTCTGCCCCTCGCTCCCCACTCTCCCCTCCACATGGGCTCCATTCTGTCCGAGGAACAGACCACTTTCACACCATCTTGGGCTCTATCTTCTGCCCCAGATCTTTACACGTTCAGGTCAAGCTCCAGTGTCATCCCCAGAAGGCTTTCCCAGACACCCCCCACCCCATCTTTTTTTCCTCACATCGCCCAGTTTTGTTTCTTCAGAGCACTCACCACTCTCTGAATTATCTGTTTTCCCATGTACTTGTTAATTGCCTGTCCACTCCCACCAGAAACCCACGAAGCAGGGACCTTCTTCTGTTTTGTCCACCCCTATTCCAGCACCGAGATGTTCCCAGCCCTGAGCAGGTGCTCAAGAAACGGTGTTAAATGAGTGCATAGATGCTGATCTTTCCAAGGCAGGGGTGTGATGGTGAATTCTCGCTGTCATTTCCTGCATCCCTCCCTGGGCCAGGGCCATGTATGCACTATCTCAGCTCTGCAGTATGTCCGCAGAAAGAGGCACTACCCCACCTTGCAAATGAGGAAACGTAGGATCCGAGAGGGAGGCTGACTTGCCCGAAGTCCACGGTCAGGACAGCTCTTTCCATTCTGCTGTGCCCTGGGAGAGAAGATTTGAAAGAGCTGAGAAAGGTGATACACCCTAAGACGTGCGGGAACTCATCTGGAAAGACCTTACCAGGATCCCAGGGTGCTCGTGCCAAGGACTGGGAGCCATGTGCCTGAGGGGGGGATGGCCAGAGCACACCCACATCCTGCTTACTTTTCTCCTTAAGGGCAAGTAATCAGTGAGTCCAAGTGTACTAGGTCTGGCCAATGAGTGGTGAGCAGCAGTGTCGATTATCAGTGAGAATCTGGCAGGACACATGGAACCCTTCCTGTGGGCCATTGGAGGAGAGCTTCATGAAGGTGCAGGCAGAACAGGCAGGTCCCACAGGGACAGTGCAGCTCCCCAGGGCCAGGATTGGTGGGGAGCCACCACCACCTCTAAGCCCAAAGGGCAAGGAGGGAGTGGTTGCCAAGCTTGGAGAGGTTACAGAGATGGGAAGGACCACTTGACAGGAGCAGTGGCTTTCAGCCAAGGAACACTCTCATCTTGCTCTTCACCTGCCTCCAATCCTCCAGTTCTTGCCAGTAACTCCCAATGATAAAACCCAACCAGAAGCCCAGGGGCAAAGAGAGCCTGTCAGTTGGTCCATATAGATGGGCCTTCTGGGCCCAGAGCTGGGTGGGGAGTGGGGGGAGTGGATCTGGAGAAGCAAACAGAAGCTTGCCCACGAGATCACCTCCCAGCAGGGGCCATGGGGACCTGTGTGACATTCCAGGTCTCCCTTTCCGCCACAGTCACCCTGGAAGCCACGTGTTGAGGTGTCGGCATCGAGATGGTGGAGCCTTCTATGAGCCCCATCAACCTTGCACAGAACCTCCCTCCTCCAACCATAGCCCAGTGTGGTCTGACCATGGTGATGAGAAACAAAACAAGACAAAATCAAACAGCAAGCTGAAGAGGGATGTCCTGGGGGCTGTTGCAAGGAAAAGAACATCTTTCAGAAAACCCTTGAAAACTGGTGACTTAGAATCAGGAAGCTTACTTGGGGCAGTGAGGCCTTGAAATGATACAGTCCAAAGACATCCCAAAAGTCACCTTGAGAAGCACCGTGGGGCCAAGAGCCAGAGGTCTTTCAAACCCATCAAATGGAACGAGGTCAGACAAAGGACCGGCAAGACGCTCGACGAGCACCGCTCTGGGAGAGAGCTCAGAGATGAAAAGGAGGTGCCCGGAACGTCTGAGGCAGCCTCAGCCTCAGCCTCAGCCTTGACTGAGGAGGACCGCAGGGAAAGTCTTGCTCCCAAATTGCTCTTTAGAATTAGGGGCGCCAGAGGCACCGCTCTGACGGGCAAATGTTCCAACTCCAATTGACAAACGAGCTGCAGACAAATCGCCAGAAAGGGATGGCACCGGCCCAAGAATGCAGATGCCACTCAAGGGTGAGACTGCAGAGATCCTGGCCAAAAATATGTACATTTTTGAGGGGGTATGGATATATGAACTGGGATCTGTGGCTATGAAGTTTGAGCTTTGGCAAAGCTTTGAGCAAGGACCCACGATGTGAGCTCATTCTCTCACTTAAGTCAACATGACCACGGGGACCACGTTGCACAGATGAGAAGAGACAGGAAGACACATCAAGACAGAAAACTGGGACCAGGATGATCAGCTCCTTCTTGGAATGTGACAGTATTAAGCAGAGGGTCCTTTCAGCCCAGAGCCTGTGTGGTTAGAAGTTCACTGAAGGGGAGCCATACAGCCCCAGTGTCACAGATGTCAGCAGGTCCCTCACAGGTGACAAAGGCAGAAACCTCATTAAAGCCGCTTAAATAGAAAGACGGCATTTACTGGTCACATAATGGAAAAGTACACGAGCCGATGATGCTTAAAGGCACATCAGGATCTGGACACTCAAACGCTGTCATCAGGAATTTGCCTCCCTCCCTTCTCTTGGCTCTGCTCTTCTCTGTGTTGGCATCACTCTCAGGCAGGCTCTCTCTGGGTGGTGGCAAAAAGGTCCAGCTGCTCAGGCCCACATTCTGCCAGCCTTGCAAATCCCATAGAAATAAAAAGCCTCTTTCTTACTGGTTCCAGCTAAAGTCCCAGAGCTGACTCTCATTGGCTTAGTTTGTATCCCTTGCCAACCCTCAGCCAATCATGGTGGCCAGAGCTAACAGTGTGCTGATTGGCTGGCTGGGAGTCTAATGCCCACCCACCCATGGAAGTGGGGCATGGAGTCAGCCCCACCCAGACCATAAGGCCTGAAAGTAGGGGGAAACAAGATGCCAAAGAGACACCAAACAGGCCAAAATGTGTGTCACCATAGCAAATAACACCAAAAACATCCCCATGACAAAATACCATAGTGATGGGGCCAAAGTGTGGAAGGAACTCTTGGGGTTTGGTGTTTGGACTAAGAAATGCAAAAAAGGGGGCAAGCACAAGATTAAAATGAGACTGCCCGCACTGTTATTGTCATCTGTGGCCCAGCAAGGAGCCGAGGTCTGCAAGTCCCCCCACCTGCGATGGGGCCCTGACGGCCCATGTGCCAAGGACAAGCCATTTCAACCCCCAGGAGGCAGGGCAATGCCATGCACAGATTTTACCTCTGGAAATAGTTGTTGGACGTTCACAATGAGGAAGTCCTCGGGTTTGATGCTGGGGATTCAGGAATGAGGAAGACAAAGTCCTTGCTCTCAAACAGCTTACAATCCCAGTGGGAGGAGACAGCCAAGGATGCCTAAATTAATAGAGGAAGAAAATGAAGATCAGCGATGTTGAGGGCGCTACAGCGGGGAGCACCACATAGGAGACGAATCATGGTAAACAGGCTGGCAAAGGAGGCAGAAGGCAGAGCAAGGGGGGCCCTCGCAGGTCTGGACTTGACGCTGTCGGCCATAGTGAGTCATCGAAGGCCTTTGAGCATGGGAGTGACACAAGCAGGAAGAAGTGTCATCATCTTAATGGAGCCAGATAAAGCCCAGAGGAGAGTCACAGAGATGATCAAAGGGCTGGCGACAGGCCTGGGGAGGGAGATGGAAGAGTGAGGACTGGGAAGATCAAAGTCGGGCAGAGGAGCACACCGCTTCTTGAGGCTGGACCGAGACGGGGATGGAGCCGCACCGGGAAGTCAAAGAGAGTCTTGCTTTGTTCAGCTTCCATCGGGAAAGGTAAGCGTCTCACACATATACAAATATCATTTACGTAACAGTGACTCCGCCCCCCCAGGAGGGGGTGCAGGCTGGAAATGGGGACTAAATCACTAACAAAGAGGTTCTGGTAGCGTTTTGAGTGATAGTCACAAAGGAAGGCTGAGGGGCACCAGGGTGTCTGGGGATGTTCCCTGTTCATTCATGAAAAAGACACTTTCTGAGGGTCTGCCTTGAGCCTGGACCTTCTCTAGGCTCAGCCCAGAGGCAGGAGCAAGCTTCCCCAGGTCTTACTACACCACGGCCCCACCACCTTCTGAAATGATTGGGCCCACGTGTGTGTTTACTCGAGCAGCATCTGCTTCCCCATCAGACAAGATGGGAATTTGTGGAGTTATTTTTCTCTCTGTTGTGTCCCCAGGACCTAGTGGAGGCCCCAGCCTGTAGTAGACACTCAGTCCATATTTGCTGAGTGAATGAATCCCTCAGGCTCAATGACACCCTCCTCCCCAAAGAGTGCAAAATCTAGGGAGAAAGTCGGACGAGAAAACCAACGCCAAGCGTAAAGTTTCGTTTCGGGGATGCTGCAATGAAGCAGTCCATGTGGCAGTACACAGGACAGCCCTGACTCAGCCTTGCTTCCCAGAGGGGCTCCTCTCTGCTCCAGCTGAGCCATGATGGTCAAAATAAAAGTATGCCAACTGAACGGAGCAGACAAGGCCCCTCTGGGAGCAAACGGCGTGGGCAAAGGCACAGACACGCCAGGTGGCAGCGTATCCAGGGAGCATAGGTGGCTATTAATGGAATAGGAGAGCGTGGTTCAGATCATGCACAGCCTTAAGGGCCAATTTAAAGGATTTGTACCTTCTCCTGAAGGCAACCAGAAGACGCTAAAGGATTTTTGTGTCAGTTAGGAATCTTTAGGTTGCAAGGAAAAGAAAAAAACTAAAGCCACTTAAAGCGGCTTTAAGGAGAACAAAAAGGAAGGGGCGGTTATTGGCTAATAAAAAACGACAAGACCCGGGGGAGCTGTAGGCACAGCTTGATCCAAGGTGGAAACAATGTTACCAGGCTAGAGTTTCTCCCTCTCCTTTTCTTGGCTCTACCTGCTCTGAGCTGATCCCCATTCTGAGGCTCCATGTGGTTAACTCCCGAGAAGCCCAATTCATACCTCAGTAAAGCTTAAAAGAGAGTCCATTTCCCTTAGCTCAAGCAGAAGTCCCAGAGGTGAGTGTCTCTGGCCCGGACTGGTCCGATTTCGGTCGTGTGACTATCCCTGCACTGATCTGGAGGGGCCGGGGAGACCTACGCGCTGATTGGCTTAGCCCAGTCACGTGATCCGTCCGTGGCTCCAAGTGAAATACACAGGTTGGCTCCTCCAAAGCTGATGCCACGCGAGGGAGGAGTGGGTGCTAGCTGGCAAAATAAGCTGTGACCACCATGTGCTTTAAGGAGGGGGATGATGCAATCAGGCCCATGTTTTAGAAAGCTATGATTCTCCTGCGGATCTGGAAGCCAGTTAGAAAGTCAATCTGAAGGCAAGAGTAGAGGCAGGAGCGATGGTTAGACGGCTGGCGTTAAGAGCCAGGCTGAGCTGAACTGAGCAGAAGCGAGCAAAGGACAGCCACAGAGGGGTTTGCTGTGTTTTGGTTTTTTTTTAACTTTAAGTTCTTAGGGCAGAAGTCCAGGGCCCTGACCTACAGCCCCCATCACTTTTGATCACCTTCAGACTTGGAACACTCAGCCCATTAAGGACCAGTTTATGACAAGGTCCCCATAGAGGTGCCCTGACAGGGTCACTCACACTTTGGACCAGTTGCCCTGCAGACCCCGGCTTGGCTGCCAGAAAGCCACCTAGTTCCCCTCTGAAAATGTGGCCCCCTGTAGAGACATACCAAGTTCCAGTACTGCTGATGCCGCCACCTCTCAGCTGTGTTACCCTGAACAAGGCGCTTAACCTCTCTGAGTGTGAGTATCGTGATCTGAATATAAAGTAAAGGTGAGGACATTTGAGGTAACAGAGGCACTGGGGTGGGGATTCAATCACATACCACAGTGAGAGACTCAGTACATGAAAATTCCTTCCTTGTCAACCCTTTCAGCTTTTCACTGGCTTCATCTTCCCAAGACCTCTCCAACCCCTTGTTTATTTGCCAAATGACATGTGGTTTTGTTTCATTTTGTTCTTCTGCCAGAAAAAAACAACTGGAGATGGAGTGGCCCAGAGCAGCCATTTTTAGATTTGCGGGTGGAAAATTCCTCCTGTCCTTGAGCTTGAACTCTAAGCCCCCTCTGGACATCATTCAGGGAATTCCCATTTAAGGACATGATACTCCTGGTCGTTGTGAGTCGGAGAAGAAGGGAGGAGGTAAAGAAGTAGAGGCAACATCTCTCTCATTTTCCTCTAAGCTTCGAAGTCTTTCTTCCCACTCCAACTTAAACCCAGGGGACTCATGAGGCAGAGTTCTCTGACCAAGAGATCATAAAAGGAGGCTTTGTTTAATGGTTGCATTGCCCCAAACTCCAGAAATCCTGCCTTGCTCGGCTGTCAAAAAGAAAGAGGATTAACACTTGCTGAAACTGTGCAGCTGTTTCCCAAACACTGTTTTATCTCTGCCTCACAATCGCCCTGGGAGGTGGGGATCATTCCCCCATTTCACTGAGGAGGAAACTGAGTCTCAGAGAGACGCCACACTATCTGGAAGGGGCCGAGAGCTGCTGAGATTTCATTCCTCTCTCTACGTGACCAGAGCCCGTCACTCTGTCCTCCATGGTGCCTCTGAGTTGACTCGGACAGCCCCGGAGCCAGCCACCCTGTCCGCCCCCCCCCCCCCCCCCCCCGCTTTGGGCTTCCAGTCCCATCTGCCCTGCAAGCTGTGTGTTTTTGGTTCTCCTCCTCGGAGCTGCCTCTTCACTAGGACAGCACTTAGCGTGCTGTATTATCATTGACTGTCAGTGGGCTCGCTCCTGAGTGCTTCACATCAGAGGCTCTGATCTGAAAGGATCTTGAGCGTGTGAATTGGTCCGTGTGTTTTCTCTCTGTGGAGTATTTGCATCTCTCGCCGTGGAATAAAGAGAGGGAAGAGAAACGCCTAAAGTTCTTATATATTATTGCCTAGGAGAGTACCTGGTGAGTCCCAGACCCTCCATACAAGTTTGATAAATGAATAACTGAGTGAAAAAAGACTTACTACATGGGGTTGGCATGAGCTGAAAGGGCTGATGTCTGTACCATCCCTAGAATGGTGCTTCGCTTGCTGGAGGGTTTTAAGAAGTGTAGAGCTGTAATACTGAGTCACATCTGGGACCCAATACTTTATCTAGGAATTAGGAGTTTCATGAACTTGCTGTGTGGCATTGAGAAAGTTCCTTCCCTTTCTGGACCTCTGTTTCTCCAACTGTAAACTGAAGACACTGGGTCAGATGACCAGAAAAGTACCTTTTCAGTGCTGACTTTTTATGCGTGATTCATCTCCTGGACCAGAAGCTCCATGAGCTTATTAATGTCCCTGTTCCTCGGCTATGCCTGCTTTATTACAACAGCAATAATGTCCCCTCAGATTCATTTTATCAAAGAGCAAAATCTGCCTTATGGGCCAGGGTGTGCCAGTCCTAAATGGAAAGCAGAAGTCATCTCCAGCTCACTCACTCTGTAAATGCAGGGGTTCCACCAGTGGCCTTTGCACCAGGATGGAGAGAACATTTATCTTCACAAATACAGGCAAGACTGAGGAGGCAGCTCTGCAAGGGACGGGGGAAAAGGAGCGGCAAGGCTGAAAAGGAAAAATTCCTCCTGGAACAGGAACAAAATCACACTGCAGGATCACTTCCAGCTCCACGATTCTAGATGTTAAGATTCATAGATTTAAGATTTTAAAGCTGTGCGTGAATGTGTGTACTTTGTTGAATCTAAGCCTCTATTAATCCTAAAATAGCCTATGGTTCCATGATTCAATATTTTTTTCCTATAAGACTAGGACTCAGGATCATATGATTCTCAGATTCTCTTGACCCAAGGCAAGGGTTTTTCAACTAGTGGGTGTATCCAAAACACCTGGGGTCTCGGTGACCCGTGCAAATCCCTGGGCTCCCAGCTCCAAGATTTTTGATTCAGCCCACGTGAGAAAAGCCCCCCAAGAATCTGCAGTGTTTTTAACAGGTCCCCTCACCCCAGGGGATCTAAGTAGGAGGGGGCCACCCTTGGACAACAGTGTTTAGAGGGCTTGTCATTCTAGATTCTGTGATTCCAAATGTGATTCTAAAATGACCTTTTGCATATGATTCTAGTATTCTGGAACTCTTGTTCTGTTTCTGTGTGCCTAAGGACGAGATTCTAAGGTGTAAAGACTGTCTTTCTGAGCACGGATTTCACACGGGGGAAGGGAAAAGGGACCAAGTGTCATGAGGGTGGAGGGACGTTCTGGAAGGGGGAACTCCTGAAGGCACAGAGCAAACGGTGATGCTGAACTGATTGTGTCTGAGCAAGTCCAATGCTAGGACTCAAGTGAAGAGGCGTGACAGAGTGCACTGGCTGGCTCTGTGGTGACACAAGTATCTGGGGTCGTCAGGAGGAATCCCTGATGAACCGGGAGGTCCAACCATGTCCCAGAGTGCTGGAAGGGCTGAGGTTGGAGGAGGGGAGGCAAAAGCCATGGCAGAGAACTTGAAAAAGAACCAGTGGCAAGGGAGGAAGGATTTATCACCAAAATATCCTCCCTGTGCCTGTGCCGGATGGTGGGGGAGCTGCAGACTGGTGAGGCAGACATGAAAATGTGAGGTTTCAGGGAACCTCAGGATGAGAGGGAGCTAACTGTGTGGGGATATCCCAGGGTACAACGTGTGGGCTGGAAGAGGACTGCCTTGACATGCTAATGAGAGCCTGGATCTGGGAGGGTGGAAATGGGCTGAAGGGGAGCAGGGGACGTCTCAGGAGCTGGTGGGCAGATGCTGGGCTGTGGGAAGGGGCTCTGAGTTGGGGGCAGGCTCTGAAATAGAGAGGGGCTCCTCAAGGTGTACCCACACATACCCCCTGCACCACCAGTGAGTCAGGATTCAGAAGGGAAACCTGGGACCCTCTTTCCGAGAAACGAAAGTGGAGAATGGAGGATCCAAAGGTTTCTGCAGCTTCCCAGGTGGGGCAGGAGCTGCCAGGTTGGGTTACCAAGGGCTTCTCTGCTGGCAGGGAGAACGGAAGAGAAAGGATCAGTCACTCTCGGTGACACATTTAGCCTATATGTCTGCACAGTGATGATGACACCCTCCTGGCTGCACATACAAACGCCTCCTGGCCCACACAATGACAGTGACACATGTGCCAGCTCATTGTGACACACTTACACCTGCACCCTTGCCACCAATGGTGGCACCATCTCATACTAATGGTAACACTATCACCTGTGTCGTCTCCCATGGACAGCAACACTCAGGACATACACCATTACACAGAAATGGTGACATGTGCCCAGAACCTTCGCATCTGGCACAGTCTATGCACAACCACTGTGGCTGTGCACTGCACAAGCTGAATAGCTGTGTGTGGTGCCCATGCCTTCACCCACACCATCACACTATGCTGTTGACATATTCCACTGTAAAACCACTTACTTAGCTCTACACCTGATAACACTGTCACACCAGAGTCACTTCAAATCAGGATGGATACACCACCATACTCTGAAAGTCTCATAGTGACAGACCCACACCTGCCCTCCTAGCATCTGTATCCCTCCACACGGAGGCTGCCCACTCTCACCTGCACGGTCCCCGGAGGTGGGCACACACACAAGTGCACCTTTGCACACCAGTGGGTTTACCTTCACACCACGTCACTCCGTGTTGAAGGAGGCAGACCGGGATCCTGACCTCACAACCTGACAGTGACAGCACCCTAGCCACTAGCCATTCCCTGTTCACCATCCTCATCGTTCTGTTTCTGCCTCTGCCACATGGCCACCCCCTCAAAGCAAGACCAACTCTGCCCCTCCAGGCTCAAGTTAGAATGACAGGTTGTGAAGTCAGCATCCAGGGGCATTCGGATGTCTCCCTGCAGCAACCAGCTTACCTCCTAGGTGAGGTCAGCCCCAGCCAGCAAGCTCTTCCTCATCTCTTGCATGGCATCCAGAGTGCCCTTTGGACTGAGGCGCGGAAGAAATGAGCTGACCTTTGGACGAGCGCCATTCTCACTGATCACATTTATAGTCTGCGACAGTTGTCATCCCTCACACACTGTTCCTCAGTCCTCACGCAGAGTACTGACATTAGCTCTCCTGATTGGCTTCTCGGTGAGCATTCAAGGCATGTACACATCATTTTAAAAATCTGTTCAAATCTGGCCCCCTGCCCCAGCCCACAGGGCTCATAAATAAAAGTGGAAATTCAGTACCAGCCAGGCTAAGACACCTTAAGCCCAGCCACATTTGTATTTCTCCAGGTGACTCTTAGAAACTGTCTACAGAGCGGGCTCTGCAAGGGCCGAGGCTGGAGTGGGGGCAGGGACTTGCAGCAGACTGGATTAGAGATGCAGGAGATGAAGGAAATGCTGACAAACCACATGACACGAAGACCCCAATCTGAGTGTGAATTCATGGCAGGTTTTTTTTTAAAGTGCGAAGCTGGAGAACAGGGAAGATGATAAATGTCAATGTAAAAAATATATATATCGGCAGAGCAAAAGTTACATTTCCATAGGCTGTGGGATGTGTCAGAAGAGAAGCAGCCCAGCCTGGTGGAAAGACCTCGGAGCTCAGTGTCAGGCAGGCATGGGCTGGAATCCTGGCTCCAAAGACTCACTGTATGTCCCTGGGCCTTGCCCTCCTCATCTTGAGAATAAGGGGTTTATGTGAATTACAGGAGAAAATGGGGTTTATGCAAAGCACCAAAGTGAGCTCCTGAAACATAATGGGGGTCCGATGGTTGTATGATTAGTTATATTATGATCATTAAGAAAAGCTTACAATATTTAGTGGCATTTCCACAGTTATAAAAGAGTATTTGGAAACCATGTCCAGGCTGGTAACACTGAACAGGATCAAGTACTCCTCCCTCTACCATCTTCTTTTGACAGGAAGCATCGGTGGCTAAAGTGACATGATTTGCCCCCAGTCTTTCAAAGGATGAAGCCACCAAAACTTGGCTGAGCTGTCCTTTAATTCACCAGTAAGATTTTCTGCAGCTAAATATGATCCATGTCAGCTCATGCAGTTTTTAATAGGCTCATAGGAGCTGAAGATCTAAGGGGACTTTATCTGTCACCTGCCACCCAATTGCCATCTTCCAGGGATGGGGGACTCACCCCCTCACATGAGCAGTCCATACTATGGCTGGGCAGCTGCAATTGGTGGAAATGTTTTCCTCTTAGAGCTTCTGTCTGCCTTCCTTTACCTTTCCCCCATTGCCCCAGTTCTGTCTTGAGCACCAGTAAAAACGATAGTACTCCTCTTTCCCTGCAATGGTCATTTATTCATTCAACAAGCATTCTTTAGCCCCTGCTTTGCTAGGCACTGTGCTAAGTGCTGGAATTACAGATTGAGCAATACTTGTCCATCTTTCAAGGGCTAATCACTCTTCAGCATTCTCTCCTCCAGGTAAAACATGCTCAAATCCTTCAACCTTCCCTCATTTGACTGGACTTCCAGAACCCCACCACCAAACCACTCCCTTCTTTTCCAACCATACTCAAACCTACTACAGCCCATCTTAGAGTGTTGTGTCCAGAACTAAGCTTAGTATTATTCTAAAGGCTAAGTTGGATTTTTAGCCCAGCTTAGTCAAAGTCCATGTCAAAGGCAATGCCCATTGTGGAAAAACCCCAATGGTAATGAGAGTCCTGCCAGCCAGGTCCCATTCACTAAGCTTCTGTTCTAGGAGAACAGGGAAGGAGGGAGGAGGAGACAGGAGAACTAGGACTCTTGAAATGACAGGCTGTCAGCTCTCCCTTCCCAGATCTTCCCTCCAGCATTAGGGGTAGGTCTAAGTCACTCTACTCAAAAGCACCTCCCCCAACCCTGCGCCCCCTCCATTAGTATCTGCCTCTGGAAAGAGAAGAAAGATTTAAAGTGAGCCTGCTAATGGGTCAACCCAGAATGAAACAGAAAACTCAGCCGTAAATGAAGGGACTTCACTATACGCAGCCCCACAGCCTGTAAGGGGAAACCAGAGAAAAGCTTCAGAAAGTGACTCTCCAGGTGAGGAAGGTGGGTCCACCAATGGCTTCTGATTTGGGCGGGGTCCCCATTTTGAGGCCTCTGCTGTGAACATGTGTAAAGGAATAGTCCCCCCTTTTTAGAATAAAATCACGCCTCCTTCCTCTCCCAGATCCTGTCCTTCTGCAACTCTTGCTGCTCCCTTCTTGGAAGGAAGCCATCCCCTTACAGAAGCAGGAGTCATCTCCACTCTGACATAACACTGATTGATGCATAAACTCCTGCAAATCTTTCAGAGGCTTGGTGCAAGGCCCCTCCTCTCTGAAGCCATTTTCCTACACATCAAGATGGATTAAAGGAAGCATTTTAGGGCCAAAAGATGGTGAGCAGAATGGAGAGGCTCATTAGGAGTGAGTAATAAAAGGAAAAAATGAGTGTGAGGAAAGGGGGAGAGGATGGGGATGGGGACATATGTTGTCCTGCCTCTTGGTCATGCCTTTTCTTCCCTGGGCAAAGGAGAGCGTTCTACAAAATGGCCTTCTAGAATAAAGTTTGCAAAAAATTCCTAATTCTTCACAGCATATCAGATCTAGAATGGACTGGCAAGTGACCTGCCCAAGGTCCACTGCAATTTTGCAAGTCTTCTCCCTCTGGGTCCACGGGGAAGATTCTTTACCCTTTATGGGGGCCTTACCCACGTTATCCATCAATGTTTTCTGAGTGTTCGTGTGGCAGGACAGCACGCTGAGGGGCTGCAAAGATGATCCGACAGTGGTCCTGTCATAGGAGCTCACAGGCCAGAGGTTTGCAAACAGAGGAGCAACAGAAGCCTCTGAAACAGGGGTGTGCCTAGGGGTGGTGGGAGATCTGAAGAAAGTGTAACCAGTTCCGCCTGGAGGAATCGGAGGGTTTTCCTGGGCAGGCGACCTTGGAGTTCTGCCTTAAAAAGCCCTCCCCTGACCCGCACTGCCCCCTTATAATATTGAAGAAGCAAGCTTGCGGTCCTAAGAGCTGTGGCCAGCATAGGTGGCTGCAGGGAGGATCGCTGGGGTGTCTGGAGGAGAAGGTGGAAGGAAAAGTGGAGGAGGAAGGGGAATGGAGATTTTTAAAAAGAGAGGTGGAGGGAAAGGAGGGAGAATGGGAAAGGGAGACTGAGGGGGAGGAGGAAGAGGGAAAGCTGGGGGAAAGGGAATGAGATGGGGGGAAAGAGGGAGAAAAAGAGCGAGGGGGAGGGAGGGGAGAAAAGGAGAGAGAGAGAGAGAGAGAGAGAGAGAGAGAGAGAGAGAGAGAGAGAGAGAGAGAGAGAGAGAGAGAGAGAGAGAGAGAGAGATAGAGAGAGAGAGAGATTTGAATTTCCCATCTGGAAGGGGAGCGGTAGCACGTCAGGGCCGGGCTGACGGGTGTGATTGGAGGGCGCCTCCGGCAGCCGCCCGCGGCAGTAGCCACGGCCCCAGCTCGCCGGGCGGAGTTGCACGAGGCGGCGGCGGGAGCTGAAACAGCAGAAGGAACCGCCTCGCTGAGTTCGGGCCGGAGCCCTGCAGTGGCTCAGACGGTTGCGGGGACCGCCAGGTCGGTGCTGGCCACAGGCCGGGAGGGCGGAGCCGGGCTGTGGGCAACAGGGTCCGGGCTGTCGTCTCGAAGCCGCAGCGCAGCCACGGAAGCTGCGGAGTTCGGCTTTCGGAGGGTTAGCTCCCCAAGTCCGCCCCGGCGCCAGGATGGGAGGCTGCGCGGCGGCAGCGGGGACCCTCCCGGGAGCGCTCGCCGTGGTGCTGAAAGGACAGCTCCCTGCGAGGGCGAAGCGAGCAGGCGGAGGGAAGGGAGGGAAACAGGCGCAAACTGGGAGGGTGAGGTGGGCCCCCGAGCCAGAGACCCCCGGGCAGAAGCCTGAAACTGCCCAGCTCCCGGGGAGCCAAGACCGCCCCGAGGACGGCGGGAGACTCAAGTGTGAACCTAGAGAACAACTTCGAGCTCTTGGGGTAGGGGTGGGGGACGTCGATCTAAGCTACTTCAGGCTCCGGTTAACCAGGAGCTGGCCAGGGTCTTCCTTCGCCCGGGAGGAGGGAGCCGCCCCCGAGGGGGTTCAGTTCGGGGTCCCGAAGTGAGTCAGAGGGCGGCGGGGGTGGGGCGGACAGACCGAAGGTGGAGTGGAGGAGAACCTAAACGTCGATTGGGAGTGGGGGGATCAAGAGGACTATTTGTCATGGAAGGAGGAGGAGGCGAGGTTTGGAGAGCAATTGTCCACTGCCTGGGGTCATTAGGGACGATCTGTTCTACGCCTTCGCCGGTCCCACTCTGCCCCCTCCCTCAGCAAAGTTTGAGACCCGGCAGGGTCTTGGGGTTGGAGCCCTGAGTGTTGGAGGAGGGGCACTCTCAGGAGCCAACCGTGAGCTCGGGGCAGAGCTGCTGGCTACATCGATCTATGCGGGGGTCCCGATAGGGGCGCCAGAATTCCTGTCCCCTCTTCTTCGGAGGGGATGCGAAGCCCCCGCCACTTCCGCTTTTCTGCAGGAGCCAGTTCCCTACCCCCTCCCATCCTCCACTGCTCCTTCCCCTCCCCCCGTGCTTCTAGGGGCGTGGGGTAGGGAATAGAGGGACATCCCCAGTCTCTGCCACCGCCATTAGCTTAGAGTCCCCCGCAAAAAAGCAAATGAGTGTTGAACTCAGTTGCGGTGAAAATGGCCCGGACTTAAGCCATTTAAACACACACACACACACACACACACACACACACACAGAAAAACAGCCACAAGGACAAACACTGCAGGTGCCCCAGTCTGCTTATCAGATGGCGGGCCCAGTCCCGAAAACCGCCTGGGGCTCAGAGGGCCGAACCTGAGGAAGTGCCTCAGCTGCCTTCGGGCCGGGATGGTTTGGAAGGGAGCCGGGGAGGGGAAGCTGAAGACGCGCCCTGGATCCCGGGCGCGCTAAAGGCACGGAAACCTGGTGCTGCAGCAGCATCCCTGCCCCACCCCCTCCCCGTTTTCCCTCCCCCTAGCCTAGCATCCCCACTACCACCACCACCGTCACCCTTCCCGCGCAGGGATAGACCGAGGCCTCCCGCAGACCCGCTGAGGAGCGCCTCCTGGCGGTCTGGCCAAAATCCTCAACTGCACACAACCTGCTGGACTTCAGCACTCCTACAGGCATATGACAAAATATCTCCACACACACACGCCTGCACACACGCTCACGCAGAATCACAATGCTGCCCAAGTTCAGAGTCAGACACGCAGGATCATACCTTGAACGAGTACACTCTCACACACTTTGCTGGCCCACATTAAATTCAATCCAGCAAACATGTCCTGAAGATATACCAAGAACCAGGAGATGCTGCAGATTCTGGGACAGGAGAAATGTGCAAGATACAGGTCCTGGCTTGGGAGGAGTTCAGAGTGACTGGGAAGGGAAAGACACAAAGTTGGACAGGGTGTATGAGCTGGAGACAGGTAAGGCTGCCCTTAGAAAGTGCCACGGGTCTCAAAAGAGAGTGATACCATCACATCTCACCCAGGAGATCTGGGAAGTTTTATGTGATGTATGACAGGGTCTTGAAAATTAATGCTGGTGCTGCTGCTAATGATGGAGATGATGGTGATAGCTAATATATACTGAGAATCTACTACGTGCCAAACACTGGGCTGAGCACTTTATTTGCATTATTTCATTTAATGCTCACAACATGCCTTGGGCATAAGTGTTATTGTCTCCACTTTACAGATAAGAAAAGATGAAGTCATTTGTTCAAGGTCACTTAGTAAGTAGTGGAGCCAGGATTTGAACTGGCAGAGATGAGGTTAAGAGATTCCAAGACTGTGGAAATAGCATAAACAGATGCCCAGGAGTTTTTGGAAAGAATGTGTGTGGAGGTATAGCTGACACAGAGCCACACGCAACGGACGGGAAGTGAATGGCGAGGTAGGCGGGTGCTAGACTATGCAGGACGTGAAGGTCAGCACAAGGACTCTACTTGTTTTAACGAGGCCGTGGGGAGCCGTTGCAGGGTGTGTTTGCATGAGCAGATCTGCCCTTTAGGAAGATTAATCGGACAGCCCTGCAGAGGATGGATAAGAGGAGGGATCCAGTTAGAGGTTATACACAAATTCAGAACCTCGAGGCCCTGAACCAAGGCATTAGCAGCTGTAGAAGAGGGGGCGTGTGGATGCAGGAAACACTGTGAAGTTATAGTCTCGAGACTTTTCCCTCAGCACCCTCTCCCAATTATAACTTGCCAATTCCTTGTGTGATTTCTTGTCCAATGTCTACCTCCCCAGCGGACTGACTGCTAGGAGAATAAATGCTGGGACTCCTTTGTTCCTTGCCATAACCCTAGCAGCCAGAACATTGCCTGGCAGAGAGTAGATGTCCAAAGAATAGTGTGCGAGTAGTGTGTGAGTGAATGAATGAATGAAGAATTCTCTGACTCTGGAGTTTTCTATTGAGGCAGTTGGAACAAGGCATGCTGGAGGAAAAGACAGTTGGGTGGGAGAGGCAAGGATGAGACTGATCTTTGGACAGATTGAATTTGAGACTATCCAGTACAGAGTTAAACGTGCAGGTTTGGGGAAAGAGAGATCTGTAGCTGAAGAAGGGCATAAGCCAAAAGGGTTAGGTGAGATTTCCAAGGGAGACAGAGTAGGGGGTGGAAGGGCAGTGGGAGGGGGAGTCAGCAAAAGAGAGAGAGAAGACAGTCTGAGAAGCAGGGTGATGACCACAGGAGTGCTGTGTCACAGATTCAGGAGATTCAAGAAGAAAGCTGAAAAAAAAAAAAAAAAGCAGGGCAGGTGGAAGAGGGGTAAGAGGTCTTTATCAGCATCTGATGTTACAGAGGGAGAGGAGGGCTGTGGAAACACCCCTGGGTCTGCGGATTAAGAGGCCTCTGGCAGTTTCTTGGCAGCAGTGCAGGGGCTGCAGACTTCTGATCTCACAGAGCTGTAGGGTTTGACTGGGTGGCACCAAGTGGAGACCACTTGATCATGAAGTAAGAGGGCAGAGATTCAGAGAAGCGTGGGTTCACAGCAGGAGCTGGAGAAGGAAGGGGATAAAAGACACCTAAGGAGTAAAGATTGAAGATGTGAGGAAGAGGGAGTGATGAATGGATCAAGGAGGAGGTCTAAAGAGAGAAAAACTGGAGCTCAGACAGATGGACTGGCTTCAGTGGGACAGAGGGAGACCTCTTCCTTAAGAGCTACGAGGGGAGGTTGCAGGAGCTCACACCAGCTGGCATTAATTGTTTTGGTAATGATAGAAGCCACTATTGACTGAGCCCCCATCATATACAAAACACATTCCATAGATTATTTCTAACCCTTCAAAGTGGTATTATAATGTTCACTCTATAAAGAAAACGGAGACTCAGAGAGGTTAAGTCAATTACTCACTATCACGTAGCTAAAAAGTAGCAGATTCAGGATCCGAGTCAGATGTGCCTGACCTCAGCATTTGTGAGCCTTCAAGTGAACCACACAAGGAGTGGGAAGGAAATCACCTGCTGAGATGGATGGATGGGAGTAGGTTGGACCTGGAGAAACTGGTTAGGGGAGTCTCGACAGGGTGACAAAAAAATTGCTTAACAGCTGAAAGGACCACGCTGGGAGTCACCTAGAGTGACAGTGATGTAAGCACAGAGAGGGCTCAGCCCTTGAGTAGATGTACTCTGCTTGTCGCGAGTGGGGCTGGTAATCGATGTTTTCTGAGTGAACGCAGGAAACAGAGGAGTCTGGAGAAGAAGATGGTTTGGCGATACAGAGGTAGCATGTTGAGTTTGAGTGGTGCCCTGGGACATCCAAGGGGAGGCGGGCAAATGGGAGGCAAGTGTATTTCTTGACTTATTTATTGCCTATTTCCATATCTCTTTCTCTCTCTCTCTCTCTCTCTCACTCACTCACACACACACAATACATACCCCAGAATGTAGTCTGCACGAGGACAGGACTTTGTCTCACTCACTGTTACATCCCTAGTGCCTAACACAGTGCTGGACACATAGTAGATGCTCAACTAACACTTAATGGACAAATGAAGATAGAGGTCTAGTGCCCAGGTAAGATGTCTAGGTGTCATCAGTGTTAGCAGTCATTAAAAGTCCCTGGGAAGGATGAGTTCCCCCGGGGAAAGGTTAGAGATGAAAAAAAGACAGGGGCTGAGGTCAGAGTCCTGGAGAACACACTTCTGAAGAGACAAGAGGAAGAAGAGGAGCCACAAAGGAAGGTAGGGGAGAAAGAACAGTAGGAGGGGAGGGAGAGTAGTGAAGATGGGGGAGAGGAAAGAACTGAGTCACAGAAACAAGAGAAGAGACGGGTTTGAGGACACAGTGGGATGGCCAGCAGTTCAACTGCTGCAGAACTGCTTCAACAGAAGCACTGGGAAAAGGGCCCAGAAGATCATCTGGTCCAGGAGAGAGACTTGCCAGGCAGCAAGTTAAGGATAAGGCTGGAACTGAAGCACAGGTGCCCTGTGGACCAATTTGAAACATCTCAGATTAGAGTCCTGCATCCTCCACCGCCACCTGGCAATTCCTTGAGCTGCATGTAAACACAGAGGGGGAACCCAAGGGTTCCTGAAATCGTTTGATTATTAAATTGTTCATTTCCTGTTCTTAGAAATGCAGTCTCTTTACAACGTTTCGAGTCAAATGAAAACACCGTAATTGACTGAGCCGAGCTGCCTTTAAACTCAGAATTCTGGGTCAGGGTGGGTTCTCCTGCATTTCCTGGGAATCCTGTTCTTTTTTGACGTGTCCTCATAAACATGCAGTCAGAGTGGCTGACGTCACGACTGTAGTGCCTGCTACACGCCAGGCAACTGACCAGTAGCTTGCCTTCCCTTTCAAACATCAGTACAAGGGGGACTTAATACTCCCCGGATTTGCAGGGAACAAGCCAAAACTCTCCCAGGGAACCACAGCCAGTGAGTTTGGGGACCAGATTTCAAACTAGATGTGTCTGATACCAAAGTCCCTGGGGTTGGTTTTCTACACCATCATGACTTTCCTTTCTCGAAACAACCTATCAGGTGATCTGATCAGGCAGAAGCCCTCAAATGAACTCTCAGGGCCCATTTTGTGAAAAGATCTCAGTCTAGTGATATGTTTTCTCATCTTGAAAGAAATGAGGAAAATCCAACATCAACAAACAGCTGGTGACCTTGAACTCAACTTGGTTGCAATATTCAGTCTGACTTCCCAGCCACCATTTCCCAGGACCCCTTTTTTCTCCAAGCAAATCATAAAGACCCCAAGGTTTTGGGGGGTAGGGCTGGCTTCAGCTGACCATCAGGACACATGACACTTTGGAGAGCTCACGGATGTGCCCCTCCACACCTGAAAATGTGTTTGTGGTGGCTTTGCCTGTGAAAGCACCAGTGACACTGAATGGTTAAAACAAAAAGGAAATCTCCGGGGGAGGGTATAGCTCAGTGTTAGAGTGCATGCTTAGCACACATGAGATCATGGGCTCAATTCCCAGTACTTCCATTAAATAAAAATAATAATAAAATATATATATATAAACCTAAATACCTCTCCTCAGAAAAAAAATTTTTAAGTTAAAAAGAAAGAAAGAAAGAAATCTCTAAGAGTTAAAACATCCAGGTTCAAATTCTTAGGGAGGTTCGAAAAACAGGGTAAGAAGTAGGCCAAGGGTGGAGGGAGGCTCCAGACCCTTTCCCCCTCCCCCCACCACCATTGGAATAGTTGCATTTTTGTGCATTTTGCATAATGAGATTCCCATGAAGATTTTATTTGGAGAAAATCTTCTGAGGCTAAAAAAAAAAAAAACAATGAAAATATAATAAAAACTGAAAGTCGGTGATTTAAGGAGAGGGAAAGGGGGGCTAACATAAGCTGAGTGCTTATGAGGCCCAGTGCTTGGTACTTGAAAGGCCCTAAGCCCCAAGAAGATTATCATGTCTCCAACTCCCTATGTGTAGTTCAAAATCAAAATCGATATTAAGCTATAAAACACGAAACTTACGTGTATGCTGCAATAAAAATAACTTATTTCTCCACTTACCTAATTTCAGAAGTCTGGATACGTTCAGCCAAGCTAGCTGGTCTCATTTTTCCACCCATCTCTGATTTGCTGGAGCCCTGAAGGCAAGCTCACGCCTCCTAGGGGTTGATTCAGTGGCCCAGGCTGGAATTCTCTCCAGTCTCCACAATAGCCCTGAGCAAGGAGGCACTGCCATCTCTCAGAGAAGGAAACCGGGGTTCCAGGAGGTTGAATAACCTGCATGAAAGTCACATGAAATTCACATGACAAGAGTTAGGGTGGCATTAGAACCCAGCTCTGCCTGAATCCAAATTCCAGATTCTTTCCAACGCTCCTGGCTTCAATCAAATTAAAGCAATAAGGTCAAGATGAAAGTTTTAAAATAGGGTTCAGAAGCCATTGGCAGCACATATGTGCCTGGAACATAGCGAGTGCTCAGGAAATAGCCCCTTTCCATCTCCTATCCCCACGGTACCCGGCACTGGTTCTTGGCCTCAGACTGATGGTGCCAGATGCCTGAACCAGGGTGAGGCCCTTGTCTCACTCCACCGCCCTGCGTGTGCAGAAGGCTCTCCCATCTGACCCCCAGATCCTCTTTTGCAGGTTGCCACATCTCCCAGAGCCAGGCCTGCCTGGAGCGCTGCATGCAAATTCGGCTGCTGGCTAGGGCACACTAACCGCAGCAGTCGTAGGCATGGACTTCGTCATGAAGCAGGCCCTCGGAGGTGAGGCCCCGGCCCTGCACCCCTCACCCAGTCCAGACCCAGGTGGGAGGGGCCACAGCGCATCACGGCCCCCATCCCCATCCTTACCCCCATGACCCCGCCCTCTTCCTCTCCAACCCATTCCCCGCAGGGGCCACCAAGGACATGGGGAAGATGCTGGGGGGAGAGGAGGAGAAAGACCCCGACGCGCAGAAGAAGGAGGAGGAGCGGCAGGAGGCACTTCGGCAGCAGGAGGAGGAGCGCAAGGCCAAGCATGCGCGCATGGAGGCGGAGCGCGAGAAGGTCCGGCAGCAGATCCGGGACAAGGTCAGCACCGCCCTCCTGCCCACCCTGGAGCGTAGGGGTTAAAGGGTCCCCCCAAACCCCGGCTTCAACTTCGGGCTTCCCTGAATTCCAGCCATCGCCTTACACCTAGCTCTCTCTGAACCCGACTCATTGGAAAAATGCATGTCACAGGAACACCTCCCTCAAGGGCCGTTATGGGGATTAAATAAGATGATGCCCACGGTAGGTCCCCCATAATGTGTGCTGCTCCAGGTCCACGACCGTGTCCCCGAAATCCTGGAGACCAAACAAGTCTGGAACCCAGAATGTGGGGATATTTGGAAAGTGCCATAGTGAGCACTGTTATGTGTCACTCCCAGCGAGTCTGTAGCTGCCACCCTATGCCAGCAGTTCAATACTTGTCTGCTCACACTGCAGTAAATCAAGGCTATATGTAGCCTTCCATCAGTTCCAGTCAAGTTTTGTCACCAAAATTTGGCTCCAAGTGTATGTTCAGTTTTCAGATCTTGGAGGATTTAGGAAGAATAGAGGAATTATGTGGGTGGGCAGGACTTGATTTTAGAGGAAACCCTAGGCACCATCTCTCTTCCTCTTACTGAGCATCGCTGAGGAAGGTGTCCTTACCCTCATTTTATAGACGAGAGGACCAAGGCTGAGGGGTTTTCACGAGCTGCCCCGGCCACGTGTGCATGACCTTGAGACCCAGCTCTCTCTTTGCCCTGCGCTCATGTTGCTCTCCAACCTTCCCCTCTCCAGTACGGGCTGAAGAAGAAGGAGGAGAAGGAGGCTGAGGAGAAGGCAGCCCTGGAGCAGCCCTGCGAGGGGAGCCTGACCCGGCCCAAGAAGGCCATCCCGGCGGGCTGCGGGGACGAGGAGGAGGAGGAGGAGGAGAGCATCCTGGACACGGTGCTCAAATATCTGCCCGGGCCCCTGCAGGACATGTTCAAGAAGTAACCACCCCCCACCCCGCCCCCACTCCACTTGTTACTTTTTTTTCTTTTTTTTTTTTTGGTTCTTTCTTTTCTTTTTATTCAGTTAAGTCTCAGTTCTGAAGGGGAAAACCTCAGCTGGCCTCTGCCCTCCTTCCTTGGCCAGGGGCTCCTCCCCCTCGGCACTCCCTCACACCTCCTTCATCCCAGGGGATCCAGCCTCCACCTCACTCCCAAGTTGCTCGAAGAAGAAAGGACATCGTTTCTCCAGCAGGGGGCACTGACCCCAGTGCAGAAGGCACTGGCCCCCCCACCCCCTCTGGAATCCTAAGGTCTATGCTTACTGTGTTAATCCCCATACATTCCTTCAGGCACCCCACTGCCAGGAGGACCACTGTCCCCAGCCAGCCAAAGTAATGACACATTCCAGCCCTGCCCAGCATGCTGACCTTTGGCCTCTAATCCCCAGTGGACCTCCAGGTCACGGCAGGGACGTCAAGGGGCCTGGCTCTGAGGAAGGGAGTCAGGGTAACCTGCCCTGAGAGGGCCCAGCCTGAGGCTGGCCAATCCTGGTCTGGCCAGGCCTGGGTCTGGGCAGGAGGCTGGGGCTCTCCTTCTTCCCTCCCTCCGATGACACCCAGTCCAGAAGCACCCTCCCTCAGTCCCTACCCACAAAGACATAACCCCTGCCAAGCCAGTCCCTCCAAATGGATCCTCTGTGGACTTTAACTCATCTGTGGAGGGGCCCCAGGGTAGGGCAGCTCCTTTTTCCTCCCTCAACTCTACTTAGGTCCTGGGGCCCCACTGCCAGGCTGGGCCCAACTTACCCAGCCAAGGGGCTGCCCAGGCCTTCCAGAAAACACTCGGAGCCATCGGGCAGTGATGGTGTGTGCCACGGGAGCCCCCCATTGGTACAGCCAAGCTGCCCCCATTCCTATCCACCCCTCTTCCCCACCCTGTCCTATTCATGTGCTTCCAGGGCCGTGTGGTCCCCAGGTGGACCCTTCCTGGTCAAAGCCCCAAGTTTTGGGGGAGAATCCAGTCCCCACTTGACAGAAGACATCTGTCCATTTGTCTCATTGGCCAAGAACAGACTCTCCTCTGGGATGTGTGAGACTGGCACTGGTTTCCCCCATCCCATGTTGTCAAGGCCTCCTGCTCAGGCAGTTGCATGAGAACTGAGGAGCAAGCCACGGAGAAAATGAGAGAGGAAAGTGTGTGTCCAAGGCCTGCATGAGTGTGCATGGCAGAGACTGCATCAGCAGTTGTGTGTCCAGACATTGTACATATAAGTCTATGGTTAGAGTGTTTGCATGTCTTGAGATTGTGCGTGTGTGTGTTGGTCATCATCCCCATGTTGGAGACCATGTATGTTAGCCTTGTGTGTGTATGCTCGTTTAAGGTGGTGTGTGTGAGTTGACATTGTGTCTTGTGTGTGTGCTAGCCATCTCATATGTGTGTTAGTGCTTGCATATGTTAGGTTGTATCTGCACTGGTTTTCAAAAAGAGCACGTATGTCAGGAGTGATGGGTATGTGTTAGGTGTTGAAGAAGTGTGTCTTTAAGAGAGTTGTGTGAGAATGCTGAGAATGTTGTGTGCATGTGAGTGGCTCTGAAAAGGCAGTTGTGTGCAGGACATGTGCTTGGGGAGAAGGAACATAGGTAAAACGCCCTCTCTTGGCCTCCAAATCATTAGTTACAAGTGGCCACATCCAACAGGAGGCTTTGTCCTTGGCCTAGAGTTGTCCCACCCTTGGGGGGTTCCTGCCTGAAATTCTCAGAAGTCCACTGGGATGGACGCAGGCAGAGCCTCAAGAAGCCATGCTGGGCCCCTACCAGGGCCTACCCTAAAAGCAGGGGCCAGGGAGGGGGCGACTTGCCTGCCCCGAAGCCCCTGCCCCATTGACCCCCTTTTGCATTCTGCAGGTTTTCCATTTTAGTGAATTTATGCTTTTATTTCAGAGAGAGACATGTGTCTTCTCTGTCTGTTTCCAATAGTTAAAGCCATATCAGTTAGACTGCAATACTTTAAAGACGAGACAAAACAATCCATATGTTTAGGGAACCAGAAAAATCCCCTGGTCTGTCCCTTCTCTGGGGAGCAGGGCTTCAGCAGCTCCAGCTCCCTGGACTTGCCCTTCTCCCCAACCCCAGCCCCCTCCCCCGTGCCCCTGTGTTCTGCCCCCCAGGGGGCCTGTGTCTGTGTCTGTGCCTGTGATGGGGAGCCACCTCGCACCCCTGTCATCTGCTTGTCTGTTTGTGTCTATTATCCTGGGCAGGATGGTCATTCTCAGGAGCCCCAGGGTCCTAGGGCTGAGACAGGCAGAGTCTAGTCCAGGGACCCCTGACTTCCCCAGACCCTGTGTGGGCCCCACCTGGACACAGGGGTGGACCCCATGTGTTCAGAAAGTTCTCCATCTTGACAGGGACCCCCAGACATCAAAGGTGGTGCCAGGGAACAGAAAGTGCCAGATGGGCAGCAGAGAATGAAGCTGGGGGATCTTCAGATGAGCAGGGGAACCCAGCCATGCAAGACATCCCAGGCAGACCTGAGGAACCCCAGACCCTCAGAGGGCATCCCTCAAGGTCTCCACAGCTCTTTGCACCCCCGGAGCAGGCTCAGAGCTTTTCCCACATGAGAATGCCTTCCAGACTGGCTGGCTTAGTCTGGTGCACATCCTGGGCTCCCCCAGACTCCTCCAGCCTGCTTTGAAGCAGCAGGATAGAGTTCTTCCTGGAGGTAGGGTTAGGGGGAGAATTTCTGTCTGGGGCATACCTGGCTCCAACCACTGTCAGGTGATCACTCTTGGGTCCAGGGAAACACGAAGACCATCATTCCTGACACAGACCTCACTGCAGAGAGAGGCTAAGTAGCCCAGAGAGGATGTCACATGCAACACACTGGGGCAGGCACAAAATATTTGTGGGGTGCTCTAGCAGGGAAGGGATGTTCACGTGAAGCACCTGGAGTGGGAGATATCTGTGCCCATGGATGGGAAGGGGAAGTGTGTCACACACGAGGGGCAGTGTGCATGTGACACACTTAGGAGGCGGGGACAGGGAGGGAGAGGTCCCAGAATTCAGCGCACACACGTACAACATACAAGAGAGACATCCCCCAGTTAGGGAAGTAGGAAGGAGCACTCATCACACATGAGTAAAGACAGAACAAAATACCCGCTTGCCAGGGAAGGCCCCTGCCAGGCTGTGTGCCTGGGAGCTGAGCGCCGGAGAGAAGGGAAGGGCCTCCCTGGATCTCCTGTGCTGGGCACCGGTGATGGCCAGAGTTTCCACGCCTGGATATCCTCTGCTCCAGATCCAGAAGGTCCTGGGAGGTGTCCTTAACTACAAAGGGGTCTCTTCCAAAGGCAAGCAGGAGGTCAAGAGACCCTCCCAGGGGTGTGTGAGAGAGAGAGAAGGGGAAAGGGAGGCAGAACAGAAGCACTTCAGCCCAGACGGCTCTCAGGTGGGACAGCTGGTGGGCAAAGCAGCCACCCCAAAGGCTCCTGGCTAGAGTAATATGGAGCAGACTACTAGCCCAAAGAGCCCCTGGCACCCAGCCGGCAGCGTGGTGCAGGCCCACCATCCACCTGCTCCATCCGGATCCCTCAGGACCTTGACGGCACAGGGGGCTGGGGGTCAGACTGACTCAGGTGACGGGATGTCTCTCAGGCCCGAGGACGAGCTCCCCACACATGTCCCCTGCTCCCTTCCCACTCCTATGTCCCACCCTCTTCACTGGGGGGAGAATGGGAGGTGCTCCTTCTGGCCTTCGGGCTGGGGTAAGGGTCCTAGTGAGACCCAGGTGAGGACGACCATCCTGCTCGCACGGGGGAATCCCTTTCCCACATGTGTGCTGTGTCCTTGTTGCTCTGCCTCCTTTAAATGTGTCAGTGCCTGGGGGGAGGGGAGGGGCGCCCTCCCAAGCCCCCCTGAACCTGACCAAAAGCCATGGCTGTTGCTCCCCCTTTGTATGACGCAGATGCTAAGATGTACCAAACCAATCATGACAACAAAGACCTTGTAGAGCAGCTCTCGGTCTGTCGTCTTCCGTCCATGGGCGCCGCCAGGGCTACATGGGGCACCGGCTGAAACGACGGGGGCCGACCCACAGCACGCAAGAGGCTCAGTTTTACCCTGTCTCCTGGCCAGGACACCATCAGCGCCCCAGAAACCAACCCCGGCTAGAGTGGTGACTGGCCCCAGAGTTTCAGGGCCACTCACCTCCTGCCCTTCTAAACCCACTGACAACCCCAAGAGCTGGTGGTCCAACCTGATTGCAACACCCCACACCCCATCTCTGGCCACCCTTCCCCCAAATCTCCTTGGGTGTGGCATCTTGGCACAGAATCAAGTCACATGGCAGTGCAAAGTCTGTCACTGGTCATCCTACCAACATTGATGGAGTTCCTACCTCAGCCAGGCGTGTGCAGGAGGTTGGGGATACAGAGAGGGTGCCGCTCAGCATTGCTCCTGGACACAGATACATCCCAGGTCTTACTGAGGAGTCAGGACCAGACCACACTCAGCTGCCCCCCACCATTACCCTGCCTTAAGCTAGGCCCCTTCTCTCTGCTTGGATAGGCACCTCCCATCCCCCACCCACTGGTCCCCTAGCCTCTACCTCTTCCCTTCCACCCATCCTCTCCCCACCACCCTGCCCCACCTAAAAGACTTACCTAAAACTCAAACTTAGCCTTGTCACTCCCCTGCCCAGCACCCTTCAATGGCCTACAGGACAACATCAAAATTGTCAAACAGCCTCTGTGATATGACCCCAGCTGGCTGGGTCAGACCCACACCCAACTCCACTCCAAGCTCCCCACACATGCTGTGTGCTGTTTCACATGTGCCTATTCTGACCCCTCTGCCTGGAGTGAATGGTTCCTTTCGCCTCCCTGGTGAACTCCTAACTTCTCAAGATCCAGCTCTGATGTCACCTCCTGTGTGAAGCCCCCTCTGATGCAGCCCCATCCCCCCATCCACAGCAGAGTTTGTCGCTGTGTTCACACAACGCAGAGCATCATGGCTGAGTGCTCAGACAGTGCTGGCTTTGCTGGTGGGTTCTGTCACCCAGCAGAGTGAGCTTGAGGAATCCACTTAACCCTTGAGAGTGTTTGCTCGCAAGTCAGGAATTGCAAGTCAGGATAATAAGAATTGCTCTGACCTCAGCAGTTGTCGTAGGAAGTGAATGGGGTGCTGCCCACACGCTCTTAGCACCGTGTACCAGGCATCCAACGAATGGCACTGTGCAAATTCTCTAATTGAGGTCACTGTACATCTGTCTCATTAACTCATGAGCTTTGTAAGGACAGGGCTGGCTGGTACCCCAGTGCCCGCACCCACCACAGAATCTAACCTACGACAGGTGCGCAGGAACCCTAGTGCTGACTCAGCCAAGGGGTCAGTCTCCATCTCCTCTATCTGGTGGCCACAGTCACTTTTCCCTTAATTCTCTGCTCTTACTAGAAGTGCAGGGAGAGGAAATCCTGACCCCTCCCTCTTGTAGCACTAACATCACCCCTCCTGCCTGTTCTCCCCCAGGAGCCTTGGCTAGTGCACGATGGGTAGCAGGCCCCCTGGACTCTTGGAGTTGGGGGAGCTCCGTGCAATGGGAGGCTGGATTAGTTATCTATTGCTGCATAACAACAGACCACAAACTGAATGGCTTAAAGCAATGCGTGATTATTACCTCAGTTTCATGGGTTTTGTCCAGGAATAGCTGGGCTGAGTTTTCTGCTTCAAGATCTCTCACCAGGCTGCAGTCAAGGCTCAGGCCAGGGCTGGGTCTCATCTGAAGGTTCAGAGTGGCAGACCAAGCTCACATGTTTGTTGGCAAGATTTGGTTCCTGTGGGACTGAGGGCCTCAGCTCCTGGCTGGCTGTTGTCCGGAGACTGCTCTCCATTCCCATGGGTCCCTCCATTAGGGCAGCTCACAGCACAGCACCTTGCTTCATCGAAGCATGTAAGCCGAGAGAGCAATAGAGAGCACTGGCTAGTAAGATAGAAGCCACGACGTTATGTAACCTGACCCTGGAAGTGACATCCCGTCACTTTTGCCATATTCTATTGGTTAGAAGTCACCACACTTACAGGGAGAGGATGACACAAGTGTGCAAACACCAGGACAGGGATCACTGGGGACATCTTAGTGTCTGCCCCCACAGAGGCTGAGGCAACTCCCCCTTCCCTACAAGGAAGCAGGAGTTGAGCAGAGCTTCAGAGGAGCCAGACCCCAAACCTCTTCAGTCACAAGGTGGAGGGGAGTGTCTCAGAGCAGGTCAGGGGCCAACAGCAGGTTCCCTAAGTGCTTCTGCAAGACTGAGGCCATTCCCAGAGCTGGAGGCTGAGCTCCAAGGACCTTCCAAGCCCGAGGATTGGAGTTAAAGAGAACACAGGGCATTGGGCTTCCCTGGGAGTCCATATGTGTGCTCCACCAGCATGCCAGCTACTGTCCTCCCACGGCCCACGGCCCTTCTCAGCAAACAGCCCACCCCCAGGCACTCAGATGTTTCTCCTCTCCCCACTCTCCTCTCCTTCACACTCAGTGGCTCCCCCAAAGTCAGTGAATCGCTGGTGGGGAAATGCCAGCATCCTCTCACTTTTGGTCCTGAATGTCTTAAGAGTCTTAATGCTCTCAGTTAAATGGTACTTTCTGAGCTCCTACCACTCACTAGGCACTCTACTAAGTGTATGAACACCAGTCAACAGCCCTTACCATCCAGGAATCTACCGGATAATAGAAAAGACAGGCAGCAAAACAGACCAATGACCCACTGCAACATGAGCAGCGATATAGGCAAACCTGGGCACTTGAGGAAGGCTCCCTGGAGGAGGTGACATCTGAGATGAGTCGTAAATGCAGAGGAGTCAGCTTGGTGGAGAAAGAGGACACTCCAGGCAGAGGCGCTGGCAGAGTTTAACATGGGTGGTGGGAATGAGGGAGGAGGAAGTAGGGGAATGAGAAAAGCTGAGAGCCTGGGGACATCAACCAGGGTGGGACGCCGTGCAATGGAACATGGGCTCTGCCTGCAGGCAATGGAGAGCCACTGAAGGATGCTGAGCAGAGCTGTGACATGATCAAGTATGCACACTGAGGAAGATCATTAGGGCTGTGAGGAGGGTGAACTGGGAGCCCAAGGAAGACTGGTGCAACATCAGGTTTAGAGATGGTGAGAACCGACCTCAGGCATGGCGAAGGAGTGATGGGGAGTAGGCAGATCCGAAGGCCATAGAGGAGGACAAATTGGCAGGACTTGAGAATTGGATGTGAGGGGCATGGAGGAGGGAGGCGTGTAGGCCAATGCCTGTGTCTCCATCTTGGATGGTTCCATTCTCCAAGATCTGGAACATTGGTAGGAGACAAATATGAGTTTGGTTTGGGGCTTCTGGGCCTGAGGTGCTTAAGGAGAATCCAACAGGGAGTCTGGAGGGCAGGAGGAGCACAAACCACCTGTTTAGTGGGCTAGCCCTCAAGTGGAGTGACGTCTTGACCATTTACTTCACCATAGAGATCAAAGCACATGAAATCATGAAACTTGGAATGAGAAGAGGATTTAAAGTTGAATCCATCCTTCCATGCAACTCAGGTGTCCCCCCTGTGTCATCTTTGGTAGAGGGCCCTCTGCTTGCCTTCCCCGCGGTGTGGGAGAGCTTCTTACTGTTGGACAGTTCCCTTCTTTCTCCTAAACCGAAAGCTGCCAGGAGGCAGGGGGTTAATGAAGCTTCTACCAGCATCCCTTTAATTGACTGCAAAATCCTGCTTCCAGACCACTCACTTAGCACTTGTAATTAATTGGGGCTGCTTGCCTGATCTGAGAGATGATTCGATACCCCCCAAGGACAATGTTTTCTCAGCTGGGATCCTCCAGCTGGAGCCGTCCCTACACACTGGCCTCTCCCTGGGTACTGCCTTGGCTACAAATGCAGACTCCTGCCCTTCCTTCCTCTCTGCGTGAGCTCGGGCAAGACACTAACCCACACTGGGCACAGAGCTGAGTGGGACAGGACTTGGTACAGGCTGAGTGGGTGGGGCCAGGGCTGGTATTATCATCTCTTTGGACTCCAGGCCTAGGGCATCCACCCTGTCCTGGCGCAGGCCCAGTGGTCTCCAGCTCTGGGCCGCATTAACTCCCCAGTGCCCTCATAGTAAGCGGCACTTGCCATGACCTTGTCTATAAGAGGGTCAAGACAGCCCATCTTAAAGTACATGAGGCAGGGGGAGGGAGCCCCTGCTACGTGCCATCCACAGGGCCAGTTGCTTTAAATGCACCACCTCTGATCATCCTGATGAGAATCTCTGAAGTCAGGATTATGCCCATTTTACTTATGAAAACACTGAGGCCCAGAAATAGAGGTGTATAATGGGAATAAAGACCTGGCTTTAAATCCTGTTTCCCTCTGTCTGATCTTAGGCAGATGACTCAATTTCTCGGAACCTTGGTTTCCTTATATTTAAAAAAAATAATGAGTATAATAATGCTTAACCTCACTACCACCACCAGGGTTTCTGAGGGAATTGATTGTCTCTAAATCCCATAGCACAGTGCCTGGCACATAGCAGGTTCTTTGAAAGTGACAGCCATTGCTACAAAACACCACTGTCACAGACTGATGGAGACAAATAAGAAGAGGAGGAGAGCAAAAGGGGAAGAAGATGCGAAAAGGATAAGGAGAAGAATTAATTTCCGTAAAAAGCCTCAAGTCATCCAAACAGTAAATGGGGAAGCCTGGATTTAAAGCCAAATCTGTCTCATGTCTTTTCACTGTAACACAATACAAGCTGAGCGGCAAGGGTCACAGGTGAGAAGGGTGGCAGAATGGAGTAAGCCAGGAAGCTCTCTTCAACTCAAAAGAGACTTAGCAATGTGTATTAGTTACTCATCACTGCATAACAAATTGCTCCAAAACTTAGTGGCTTAAAACAATGAACATTTATTTTCTCTCAGTTTCTGTGGGTCAGGAATTCCGGAGTAGCTTGACTGGGTAGTTCTGGATTGAGGTCTCTTGTGAAGTTGCAATCAAATTGGCAACTGGGGCTGTGGTCTCATCGGAAGGTTTAACAGGGGCTCCACCTCCAAGATGGCTCAGGCACATTGCCGGCAAGCTGGTGCCGGCTGCTGGCAGAAGGCTCCCTTTCCAGGAAGGCCTCTCCTGAGGGCTTTCTGAGTATCCTCACAATATGGCAGCTAGCTTCCCCCAGAGTGAGGGATCCAGGAGAGCAAGGTGGAAATTGCAACATCTTCATGACCCAGCCTCAGAAGTCACCCACCATCCCTTCGGCAGTATTCTGTTGCTCACCCACACTAGCACTGATTCAATGTGGGAGGATGCTACACGGGACACAAGTACCAGGAGGAAATGTCATTGGAGGCTGGGGAGCATCCTGGAGGCTGCCTACTTCACAATTCGTACCTCAGCCCACCTGCCTCTCCTAGTCAAAAACACTGCTTCATACACCCATCCACTCAGCAAGGTCTTCCCAAGGACCTTCCCACAGCCAAACACTGGGCTAGGCGCTGCCTTTTCAACCTGAGCGTCCAGACACGCACACCAACACACAGGGAAGCACCGCGAGCAAACAGTTGGATTTTTCCCATCAGTCCTGTTTCCAACCCTGGCTTGTAACATTGAAGCCATTTGACCTTGAGCACATTGTTTCACCTCTCAGGGCTTCCGTACAAAAAGATAATTATCTCTTTGTGCCCAGCACATAACAAGCTCTCAGTAAATGACAACTAACATGATCAATATTATTACTATAAATAAATGGAGGCGACATTCTCAAATCTGGACAGCAGGCAGCCCCATCTAGGTTTCCCCTGTCCCCCAAGAGAAGACTGGGCTTTTGGACCCCAAGGCTGCCCCCTGGGTCCTGCCTGTCACCTCCTCCCAAAGGCCTAGCTGATCCCTGAGGTGGCTCTGACAACCCGAGGCGCCCTGGCTGCCAGCCCTAATCAGTAGCTCCAGCCGAGACCTCAAATTGATTTGCCATCGTTTAGCTGGGAAGCGAGAGCTCTTCTTGACTCGCAGCCAAAATCCATTCTGTGATAGCAAAGTAATCACCTCCATGGCGGGTGTCCGGAGAAAGTGATAGAGATCTAGGACAAAAAGTCTCCATCCTGCCACCCAGGGCCCGAGCCTCACTGCCGCTCGTCTCCAGGCCCCCTCCCCACTCCTGCCTGTGTGGGGCCCGGCTCTGTGTGTCCTGGCCAGGCAGCCTGTGCCCCACCCCGCTCCCTGGCACACACACCCGCGCTGCATGTGGTCCAACGCAGACAGTGGCTCTCAGACTTCGCAGAAAGTGGAGCTAGCTGGGATCCTTAAAAAGCACCGATGCCTGGCTCAGGCCTCCAGACATTCTGATCCAATTGGTAAGGGGTGCACCTGGGCGCTGAGGTTCTTCTAAGTTCTCCTGGCGGTTCTAACGCACAGCAGAGTCGGGCACCCACTAGCCTAATGCGCACAGCAGTGACTTCACCTGCATGTACATACCTCCACATTCACTTAGTCACTCGATGGTTGTTTATGGAACCCCTACAACGTGCCAGGCACTGTTCTAGGAGCTGGAAATATCACAAAGAGCAAAGTCATTGCCCTTGTGGAGTTGACAATCTAGTCAAAGGAGGCAGACGAGAAACAAAAGAATAAGGAAAACATGTAACATATTAGCTGAGAATTAGTGCTTAAGAGTCACTTTTGTGTGACACCTGGGTCACCCACACACCAGCTTATAGCATCTGCCCTGTCTCCTGCTGACCAGCTTCTGATCCTCAGCCGGCCCCAAACTGAGTCTTCACCTCAGCCATAAGGTGACCCCCAGCCTCAATGATCCCAGCCCTGGCCACATGCTAAGCCCTGGCACCAGGCACAGGGTGAGGTCTAACCCCAGTGACTGACAAGCCCTAAGTCTTGGTAGTCCCTGGCCATTTGCACAGCCCCAAATTCTCCCATGAACCCAGCACTACATGTGGGAAATTAAGCCTCTCTAGCTCTGCTGCAGATCCCAGACTTAGCTCTCCTCTCTGAAACTTTCCCTACAGAAAGCCACCGGGTTTTCTGAGGATTCTTACTACAAGTATGTAGAGGCACAAGAAAACAGATGGACTAAACATAGGGGAAAGGCCCCCGAGTGGTAAGGTTGTTGATGCTGGAAGGTCCCTTAGAGAGCGTCCCACCTCACCCCCTCGCTTTACAGGCAGGCCCAGAGAAGTTAGTAAGTAACTCGCTCAAGGTCACACCGTGAGTCAGCAGGGGAGCCAGAACGGGGACCCAGGTCTCCTCTAGTCCAGTGCTCTCTCTGCTACCCTGTCCTGCCTTCCTAAGAGAGCATGGGGAGAGTCACCCATCTGGTAAAACAGCACCCAGAAGTTCCTTTGGGAACCCGCTCTTACCCTGTTCTCCACCCAGGATCTGGGTGAAGTCCACTGCACTCAGCGCCAAGTATTCCCTGGTCCTGTGATCGGCTGGGGACTAGGCTCAGCACGCAGGTGAGGCCAGGCAGGGCGAGGCAGTGAGACTTGCTGAGACCCGGCAGCTGCTCTGGTGCACTTGAACTTGGGGACTACAGGACAGGAGTGGCTACTGCCATGCTGTCATCTCATAAGAGTTGAGGACTAAGCCAACCTGGGGTGGAGAGGAGATCTGAGAAATGAAGGGAAATGGAGTTGCTGGGAAGTCCTCTGACCCTTGACCCTGTCGTCCCTAGAGAAATTTCTCCCTGTGAGTTTTTAAAGCTTCATGAGTCAATAAATCCCCTTTGTGCTTAAGCCGGTTTGGGTTTTCTGTCACTTGCAAGCCTGACCACTACAGACAAGAGTCCCCTTCTGGCTCTCCCAGAAGCTCTCCTACCTGCTTCAAATCACCTGCTCTCTGACTCCCACTCACCTTCGACTCTCAGCCTCCCCCACGCTTAGAGTTTCAAAGAGCGTGTCCCTAAATGCATGTGGTAGTTTCTCCAGCTTCCTCCACACTGTGATGGGCAGAACGATGTCCCTCCACAAAGATGTCCATGTCCTAACCTCTAGAACCTGTGAATGTGTTTTTACTTTATACAGCGAAGAAGAATTAAGCCTGCAGATGAAATTAAGCTTGCTAATCACCTGATCTTAAAATGAGAGATTATCCCAGATTATCCAGTTGGGCTCAGTGTAATCACCAGGGTCTTTAAAGAAGAGGGAAGCAGAAGGGGAGAACCAGAGAAATGGCGGCATGAGAAAGACTTAGCCCAACGTTCCTGGCTTTGAAGATGGAGAAAGTACCCATAAGCCAAGGAGAGTGGAAAAGGTCCCAGAAGCTGGAAAAGGCAAAGAAATGGATTCTCCCCTAGAGCCTCAGGAAGGCAGCTTGTCCTGTCCACACTTTGATGTTAGCCCAGTGAGTCTGAGCCTCATTGGCCTCCTTTTTTTTTTTTTTTAACATTTTTTATTGATTTATAATCATTTTACAATGTTGTGTCAAATTCCAGTGTAGAGCACAATTTTTCAGTTATACATGAACATATATATATTCATTGTCACATTTTTTTCTCTGTGAGCTACCGTAAGATCTTGTGTATATTTCCCTGTGCTATACAGTATAATCTTGTTTATCTATTCTACAGTTTTAAAATCCCATCATCCCTTCCCACCCCCTGCCCCCTTGGCAACCACAAGTTTGTATTCTATGTCTATGAGTCTATTTCTGTTTTGTATTTATGCTTTGTTTTTTTGTTTTTGTTTTTTAGGTTCCACATATGAGCGATCTCATATGGTATTTTTCTTTCTCTTTCTGGCTTACTTCACTTAGAATGACATTCTCCAGGAGCATCCATGTTGCTGCAAATGGCGTTATGTTGTCAATTTTTATGGCTGAATAGTATTCCATTGTATAAATATACCACATCTTCTTTATCCAGTCCTCTGTTGATGGACATTTAGGCTGTCTCCATGTCTTGGCTATTGTAAATAGTGCTGCTATGAACACTGGGGTGCAGCTGTCATCCTGAAGTAGGGTTCCTTCCGAATATATGCCCAGGAGCAGGATTCCTGGGTCATAAGATAAGTCTATTTCTAGTCTTTTGAGGAATCTCCACACTGTTTTCCATAGTGGCTGCACCAAACTGCATTTCCACCAGCAGTGTAGGAGGGTTCCCCTTTCTCCACAACCTCCCCAGCATTTATCATTTGTGGATTTTTGAATGACAGCCATTCTGACTGGTGTGAGGTGATACCTCATTGTAGTTTTGATTTGCATTTCTCTGATAATTAGTGATATTGAGCATTTTTTCATGTGCCTATTGATCATTTGTATGTCTTCCTTGGAAAATTGCTTGTTTAGGTCTTCTGCCCATCTTTGGATTGGGTTGTTTGGTTGTTTCTTATTAAGTCGTATGAGCTGCTTATATATTCTGGAGATCAAGCCTTTGTCAGTTTCATTTGCAAAGATTTTCTCCCCTTCTGTAGATTGTCTTCTCATTGGACTTCTGATCTTCAGAACTGTAGGAGAATAAATGTTTGTTGTTTAAGCCACTAAGTTTGGGGTGATTTGTTACAACAGTGAGAGGAAACTAAACACTCACATCAAAGGACCCTGATGTTGCATTAGAGAAACTGGTCATTTCATTTCTTCCTGCAGCCCTGGTTGAGCATTTAACTATATGCCTGACTCTAAGCTGGATGCAAGATCAGCCAGACATGTGACCCCAGCCTTCCAGGCCCCCACAGCCAGCTGAGGGCAGAGGACAGATCTGTAGTGGACTCTGATGGACAGGGCTAAGTGCCGTGATGCAGAACTGCAGGAGATGCTACGAGAGCCACAGTAGAGGCACCTAAACCTGCCAAAGGAGGGTAGAAGGGACATGTTCAGGGAGCATTTCCTGGAGGAGCCAAAAGCTGAGCTAACAACCAAAAGCAGGGAAAGGCATTCCTGGGAGATGGAACAGCATGAACAAAGGCTCAGAGTGTGAGGGAATATGGCACACTGTAGGAACCGAGCATGCAAAAGGTTGGGGGTAGGGGATGGCATGGAAACAGAGGCTGCAGTAGGGCCAGGCCATGCAGAGCCCAGAATGCCTGGATGAGTACAGACTTCATCCACAGGCATGGGGAGCCATTGAGAATTTTAAGCAGGAGAGAGATGTGGATGCTTAGTAAGGTGGGTCAACCAGTGGCTCAGAGACCAAAGTGGAGACTTTAGGAAAGAAGGAAAGGTGTGTGAAATAAGTCACAGCTGTGGGGAGGGGAGCAGGCTTGAGGGGAGTAATGAGCACAAGTGGTCTGTGGAACCTGGAAGCAGCCACAGGAGATGTCCAGGAGGAAGCTGCTCAGCAGAGAATCTGAGCTGGAGGGAGGGGTTTGAGTCATCACAGCCGATCTCCAAGGCCCCACAAGCTGACGGCCCAAGGAGCTGGTGGGAAGGGACAAGAGGAGGGGCCTGAGCAACTCAGTCACTTAACAGATTTCTCTACAATATGCGAGCAGGAAGATGCCTCAAGACTACAAACAGAATTGGCAGGACACTCCGAGACAAACAGGACAGGGACTGAGAGTCCAACGGACACCACAGCCTCCAGCCCAGCCACCGTGGCAGACAAGGAGCCCCTGGGATGGCAGTGCACCTTGGAGGAGCCTAGGGACCAGCTCTGGAGTTGATACATCTCCCTGCCTGCATCCAAGGATGCCCAGGACACCTCCCTGCTGCCAAGGAAGTGCTGATACCATGGTGACCGGTTTAAAGCCTAGAGAACCCCCAACCTCAGCCTTCCCCTCATATTATGAGAAGAAGGGGTTCCCTAGTACAGACAGAGGCAGAGCCAACCCCACACCACCTTCCACAACTCCCAGTTGTCTTCTTCCCTCCCCCCACCAAGCTCACCATCCTAGGGAGCATTTAATAACTGGCTGCCAAGTACCCTGGGGACAGACTAATGAAGCTGCCTCCTGTCTCCTGCCTCTTCCCAGGCCTGGGGCTCTAAGTCCTGCCCATCCCCACCTACTCCCCACCCCTCCTGTCCCTTTCCAAAACCTCCCACTCTCCCCACTGAAGCCCATAGGACTGGGGGCCTCCCTCTGGGTCCCAAATTGCCAGGCTTTGGATGACAAACAGAACTCCAGGCTCTGGGAAAGGCTGCCAGATGAGAAAACTGTCTGAGGCCAGAAAGTCCTTGCCTGTGCCTCATATTTGAGTGGCCTCAGGATGTTTGCTGAGTGCCTGCAGGAGACGGGCATCACTGCCCACTGCCATCTTTCTGGGGGGGCATCAGCTACACATGGGTCTCCGGCCCCCAGCACCAAATGGGTTCTTTCCAGCTTAGAAAAGCCAAGCCTTGGGCATTAAACGGATGTTTCTACCTCCTAGTGTGTGAACTTGGAAGAAGTTTCCCAGATTCTTGGAGCCTTGGCTCTCTCGCACGTAAAATACAGGACAATGACGCCCTCTCACACAGGCGGGATGAAAGGGGGTCATGTACATAAAGGACTTGACACAGGGCCTGGGGCACAGAATGTTCGCAGTAAATTGTATGCCAGAATGTTTCAAACTGCACTCCTTGGCAAGGTGAGGTGTCCAATCAGGATGTGGCTGTTGCCCTGGAAACACAGGTTTGTCTGTACAAAGGGTCAGTGGATGCCACGGGGACTGGGCTCCCCTCTCTGGCTTCCCATAGGCTGGTTCCGTCCCTCTGGGGGTTGGTACTAATTCGTAAAACCCTTTTCCTCCTCTTGCTTAATCACTGCAAATCCCTGGAGGGCCCTGTCACATGGAGTCAATGGTTGGGCCCATAGATCATGGAAGCCCAGATCCTTCCTTTAAACCTCCTTACTCCAGACTGCAATCCGGACAGTGTGGGGAGGAAACAAGATGCTACCCAGCCCGTCCACGAGGCTGACTGTGACCATGCCAGTACACTAGCACAGCGCCTCTACCGTCAGGGGCCGTGGTACCCCGTGTGTGTTGCTGCCTGGGGCCAGAGGACCTTCCCTGGAGGATTGCTTGAGGACTTCCTGACCACCCGACTTCCCTCAGCCTTGGGTCACAGGAGACCAATGGACAGGTCTGTCCCCATAGACCAGTCTGTGTGCTCCTTTGGGGTTCTGTGAGAAATACCCCCTAAGCTTGCAAGCCAGTCATCTCCCCTTCTTCCTCTTTGGGGAAACTCCTTTTGGGCACTCTCAGCTCCTATAGTTCTGGACGCCCTGGCTCCAGGTGTGATCAGGTGACCTAGGTCTGCTCTGTGACCTAGGCCACACCCCCTAGCCATTTGATTGGTTCCAGAGTAGCCATGTGACCAGGTCTGACCTATGATAGGGCCACATCCTTCTAGCCACTTGATTGGTACAGGGATGGTCATGTGACTCAGGTGTGACCAGTGAGTGGACCACGTTCCCCAGGCACCCTGATTGGCTTGGCAATGGCCTTGACCCCTGTCTGACCAGTGAGAACCCTACCTGGGACTTTTCCTGGACCCACTGGGAAAGAGGTGCCATCTCTCCTCAGCTGAGCTGGCCCGATAAGGGCCACTTTAACACATTTTAACACCCACCTGAGAGGGCAGCTCATGCAGAGGAGCATGGAGCTGAGCCATGGTGAGAGACCCTGGTTTGAGTCTTTGAGCACCTGGAGCTCTCCCCTCCTTCAGAGGACAAGGCCGCCCCACATTCCACAACAATGAAACTTAAAAACTCTGAGTTGCAACATGAGTGAGTCTGGGGAGTGACAGCACTCACATTTTGAAGTGAGCATTGGCCATCAGGTTCAGAGGCAGATAGAATAGGGTGTGGGTCACAGCTCTGTATTCCCGCATGCTTAACCCTGGGCAGGCCACATCTTCTGTATGAGATTCAGTTACATCCTCTTTGAAATGGAGTTAATACCTGAAGGCAAGCCAGGAGACCACATACTATTTCCTTTATTAGAGTATACTTCTACTTCTCCATCTTTTGAACTCCTATTTAGCCATCAAAACCCCACTCAGTGTCACCTCCAAGCATTCTTATTCTCTCCATTCTGCCCCTATAGAGATAATATGTATTGGGTGCTTACTACATGCCAGGCATTATGCTGCTACATTTACCCTGCACAATAACCCTAAAAGATGGGGACTAAAATATCTCTATTTTTCAGACAAGTCATCAGAAACTCAGAGAGTTTAATTAACTTACTCAAGATCATGTCCTCCACTCTAGTCTTATACTGGTCCATTTTGCTTCATTTTGTTCTCCCCTCCCCACCCCTCAACAAGACTCCGAACTCCTTGGACCTTGTTCATCCCTGCATCTCTATCCAATCACCAGAGAAAACTTACACCAGACAGAAGCATCCACGCACTTGCTGACTGCCAAGAAAAACTTGCAAATACCTCCTCCTATTTACCTAGCCATCTTCCTCCCTCTGTTCCCCCTCCCCCCGCCTGCTTGGCCCTGCCATTCACTAAGTGTCCCCAGGACAGACTGAGGAGGCCCAGGGGCCTGATGGGTTTGTAAAAAGGAAAGCTGGTGTCAGGCAGACTTCAGTTATTAGAGAACTGGCCCCTCTGGGCAGCCAGCGTCTCTCTACAGATTTGGAAGTATGTGTTAGATACATCATTAAGTGATCAGAGCAAGGGCAGAATCTATTATAAGTGAAAGAGAGTCAAAGGAATACCTATTCTTATTTGTTCGTATTCTGTAAACAAAACCAGGAGGATACACAAGAATTGAATATAGGAGGTTTATTTGTGGTGACGGGTTGAGAATAGAGTGGATGGCGCCCCGTGTGGGAGTTTAGACTTTTCATTCTATTCTGTTCTGTATTGTTTTGATTTCTGAACTCTAAGAATGCATTATCTATTTAAAATAAACACATTAAAAATGTTAAATAGCCAAAGAGGAAAGCCCCATTCATCTCCAGCTGACTGTTGCCATGCAAAGATGTGAGCCCTGTATTGCTGGAATTTGCAATTATTCAGAAGAAAGCAGAATATAGGGGTTCACTGTGGAACAGCCCCATTTTTAAATGTTGGTAATTACTGCGTTTCATCAACACAGCACATATTTTCACATGTGAAATCCACTGAAGTTGGGGTTCATCTTATAATTGCTGGCACATCAGAGTTTGTGAGCTTTTTTCCTTAATGGTACATAAAATGGAGGCATACCTTGCAATGTCTCATAGTACGTTTGATGAGATAATGCAGTAATGGTAATGGAAATAAATGTTTTAAAATATTTGCCGGCCCAAGAGAGCATACCAGGAACCAGATAGGCTCAGGGGCTGCTCATGGTGGGGGCCAGACACACCCCCCAACCATCCAGCCCTGTGCTGCCTTGTCCCACAAACACAATGTGGCAGGGTCCTCAGCCACCTTGGCGCCTCACTAGGGAAGGGTCACCAGCCACCACCACCAGGGCTCAGCATTGGGGCTGGCAAAAGCAGATGTTAAAAAATGAGTATGGAATGGATGCAAGATTGGCAGAAAGGATAATTTAAAGACAAATTGGAGTTGGAGGTGGCCTCCCAATCTACCCACATTCAGCCTCAGTCCCTGGACCCAGTCCCTGATTCCCGAATGACGTCCAGTGGGCCAGGCAGCCACACACACATTTCACATGTAGACATGGGAGTCATGTTCTTGAACTTAGCACATGCCCTCACATAGGTAAGACCAGTCCGATGCCCTTCATCCTCTAGATAAAATGGAAGAGGTCTTCCCAGGTGGAGAAGGCAGGGATACCTGTTTGGGGTAGTGGGAGAGGATTGAAGGGTTTTTGGTGTTTGGTACTTTTTTTACCAGCATCTCCCCTCTATTTTGCTCATGGTATGTCAGTTTTCCTTTGAGACACCTCCTCTCCCCACCTTCCAATCAAAAGGGGCTGACCTCATCTTCCCAGCTCTAGTGATGGGTATATGACTCAGGCCTGGCCAATGAGCGTCAGCGCTGCGATTTATCCTAGAACTATTCATCACCGAAGCAGGGTGGCTGCCAATGCTGGTGAGCCTGGAGCTGCTGGGGGCCATCTTTAGCTGCAAAAAGGCAGACTCCCTCAGACTGAAGCTAATGCAGAGGAAATCAGGACTCAAGGGATGAAGAGACAGGTGAGTGAGTGCAGAGAGAGAGATTGAGACCCTTCCTGATGACACCCTTTTGAGCTCCTGGATCCAACCATTCCTGAAGTCTATACCAGCTTCCTAATTATGTGAACAAATAAATTTCTTCCATTACTTCAGTTATTTTGAGTTGAAGTTTTATCATTTGTAAATATCATCAAATAACCACCTATAAAGTAGGTAATATCTACCATTTCTAGAATCCTTTTCAATTAACCAAACACTAGCTAAGGACTTTTTCATCTCCATTTTACAAAGAAGTGAACTCATTGGGGTGGATACAGTGATACATCTCCCAGATGCCCCTTCAGGAATAAAGGACCTATTACCCCAGCTGCAGAAAGTCCACCATCAGACAGCCCTCATCGATCAGCACCTTCAGAGACTGCCTTAGAAGAGGGCCATCTCCCCCAAGGTGCCCACATCCAGTGACCGATCAACACAGGAGCATAAAGGCCAGAACCTTTTGCCCCAGCTCAGGACATGCCACCTACAGAACTCAATCCGGGGTCAGCTGAGGCTTCGACTGGCAGTGTATGATAATTTGACTTCCCTCTCTGCCCAATACTGCTTCTTTCCCTTCCCTTCTGCAGGTGTTGATTCTAAGAATAATTCTTAATAAATATCCTACGCACTGAATTCTGTCACAGAGTCTGCTTTTCGAGAGCCCAACCTGTTACATCCAGTCGGTACCAAAAGTGGGTCAAGGAAACAGACACTGGGATGAGAGTTTTGAGCTGAGCCACCTGCTGCCCAGCTGGCATTGGGGCCCCTCTCACAGATAGCCCCTGGCGCGGGTGGTAAATTAGGATGGCAGCCTGGGGAAGATACATTTGAGAAATAGGGTAGAAACAGTAACTATAAGGACAATCCAATTGGTTGGATATTGTTAAACCCAGTTGATCTGGAAAAAGATAACAAAGGGCAGGAAAAGTGAAGACTCATCCCAGGCTCTGAAGAAGGTTCAACTCCAGCCAAGGCAGGTCTGCTCCCCAACGGTCAGGACCCCGGTTGGGAGAGAGCATTACACACCTCTTGAAAAACAGGTCATGGTGCGCTCTCGGAAAGCAGAGGGCCTAATTACAGGGTGCAGAGCGATCATACACCCAGAACTGCACGTTGTGAGCTGGGTCTGTCAGCCCCACCGAGTCAGAAAGTCATCACTCATCCTGAAGTGAACAGAGCAGGACCTGAGCTCACCAGAAAGCTGCACAGCAGGGAGAAGACCCCCGTGGCCCAGCACTATCGCATCAGCACCCTCAGCTCGAATGGCCACTTCGGGGAACCTGCACCACCAGCTGAAGAGGAGGAGAAAACCTTAGATTGGTTTGGGTCGGTGCATGGCAGATGACTACATTGGACCCCTCCACCCTGGGAAGACTGGGAATAGAGACATGTTCCCAGACAGAGACTTGCCTTTCCTGCCCACGGGCTCTCTCCCCAAGGGCTTATGAAGGGTTTGATCCAGTGACACGTGATGCCACCTAACAGCCAGCCCATCAGACCACACAACCCATCTTACAGTAATAACCCGGGGAGGGGCGTGGGAGTGGGCCGGCCCACGGGCATGGGCTCTGCTGGTAACTTCACACACCCCACAACCCAAAACCTGTGGCCACGTGGAGCAGCGTGATGGGGTGGAGCTAAGACACAGCTGGAAAGCCAACTCAGAGACTTCACCAGGTTTTGGCACCATTCTAAAGGGTGCAGCATCACTTTAAATCAAATGCCTTGTACGGTACTGAGCCCCAGCAGGGAGGACGCGTGGATCTAAGAACCAAGGGGTGGCGACCATCACCCCCAGGGACCCACTTAGAGAATTTGCCCTCTCCATCCCTCAGCTCTGGGTTCTGTGGGTTTAGACACCCTTGTTTCCATAGGAAGGACACTGCTGCCAGTGGACTCAGCAGGAGTCCCTTAAACTATAAGCGACAGCTGCCTCCTTGGAGCTTTGGTCTCCTTGTGTCAGGGGACCAGAGAGCAAGAAGAGGAGTCACCAGCTTAGCCAGAGCCATTGACCCCAGTCATCAGAAGGAGGTCACACTTGGGGACAAGGAAGAACATGGTGACACCTAGGTGATCCCCTTGGGCGCCTCTCGGGCAGTCCGATGACCTAAGCTGCTCCAGGGGGCCGGTGGTCTTGCTGAGTCCTGCTCCCGGCACTGGGGAGGGCAGACGCCCAGCCTCAGTTTCCTCAGCTCCAAAACGGGACCAATAAGGATGCACCTGTCAATCTTGCAGGACTTGAAGGTGTGCACGTTTGCAGGCTCCTGGCAGGCAGACCCCGCTCAGCGATTGCAGCCATTATTATTCAGGAGCCACGGAGATAATTAGCCTCGCCGCTGATGCAACAGGAATTCCCAGCAGCAACTGGCCTGCGGAGGGGAGGAGAGGCTAGAACATCTCATTTTGACAAATGGTTTCTGTTTACCCACGACTGGCAAACAAACACTCCACGATGTGTGGCTAATCACCTAAAAATAACAGCACATATGTCCCCTCGGAGGAGTGTTCCTTGCTAACAAGCACAGGGGCCGTGGGGCGCTGGGGAGGGGGGCGCTTCTGCGCTCCTCCCCCAGCCTCCCACAGCCCTGCGACAGCACCAGAAGGCTCTGGACATACACCTTCCTACCCTCTACATCCAGTCTGCCACCCAGCCCCATCCATTGCCACGAGCCCGACCTCCCTTCTGGGGCACCGGCCCACCCCCCCACCACCCCGGCTACTCTCCTGGGTCAGGCCTCACCCTTCTGGCCGGGGCTGGCACCCCAGTCTCCTCACTGCGCTCCCAGCGCCCCTCTGTCCTGCTCTGTCCTGCCCGGGGGTGGGGGGGGGCCTGTAACAAGCAGATCTGCCCCCTACACCCCCCTGCTTGGAAGCCTCCCTGGCTTCGGGCCCTCGAGGCCATGCCAACCTCATTTCCCCTAGCCTGGCCTCACCTCACCATCTGCACTCAACCCCTCCCGGTGCCCTGAGTGCACCCCAAACTCTCAGGCCTCCAGGGCTTTTCAGGTGCCTGGAGTAGGGCCACTCCCATCTGTACAATGCCTCAGTGTTTTTGGCCAAGGGCATGGCTTTGAATGACATCTATGCTGGTGACAAACCAATGGAATCTTCTCCCAGAACTCCAGGCCCATGTGTCCAGCCGCATACTCAATGCCTCATCTTGGTTGTCAAGCAGGCATCTCAACCATGTGTCCAAACACACACACACGCAGTGCACACACACCTGCACACACACGCACATTTCTCCTGCTATCCTCTCAGTGTTTCCAGCTGCTCAGGCCAAAAGTCCTGGAGTCCTCGTTGATGCCTCTCTTCCTCTCCAGCCCCACAACAACCCATGAGCAAGTGGACCAGCTCTGTCTTCCAGACACATCCAGACTCGCCTTCACCACTTCCTTCCGCTCTGCTGTCCAGACGCACCTGTCCCATCTCTCACCTCCAACGGGTCCGCTGGCCTGCGCCCCTGCCCACTGCAGTCTGGTCACAACACAGCTCCCGGGGGATCCCTTTAAAACTGGTCACATCTTTTCCCTATTCTGCTCCAAACCCTCCAGTGGGTTCCATCTCAGAGTCAACCCAAAGTCTTAGAAAGAACAAGGTGGCCACATTTAGCAAATAAAAGTACAAGACACACAGTTCAATTTGAATTTCAGAGCCAGGAAGATCTGGGCCCAACCTCACGCCCCCTCCACCCACATCACCCACCGCGCACCCCTGCAGCTCTGCCCTCCTGGCTCTTCCCAGCCTGTCAAGTGTTTCTTCTACCTCTGGGACTGTTCCCCGTGCTGTCAGAGCTCTGCCCTAAATCTCCTTTTGGCTGGCTCCCTTGCCTCCTCCGGTCTCTGCTCAAGCGGCACCTATTGCTCTGACCACTCGATACAAAGTAGCAAGCACCGGCTCTGCTCGGCTCCATCCTTCTCCACAGCAACGTCGCCTCCCACAGGAAAGTCGTCTCCTTGAAGGCAGAGATTTGTCTGTTTTGTTCACAACTGTATCCCCACACTTAGAACAGTGCCTGGCACATAGTAGGTCCTCAATAACTATTTTTTGGAATAAATGATGTCCTTGCTGTTCCACCCCCAGGCCACCTGTCAACTCCTCCTGAAACTGCAGGGACCACCGATGCAGGGTCTCTGCTCTGTCAGGCGCTCCTGATCACTGGCATGCGCTCCAGGTAGAGAGCACCGCCCCTCCCCTGCGCCCCCCGGGGCTGGGGCTGCCCATTGCCATTGCTGCAGCGCAATCCAGCCCATCCTCATTCCACAGCTCTGAAGAGCTGCAGGTGTGTTGGCCACATTTCCTAAACTAACAAAGTAATAATAATAATCATGTGACAGGGATAAGCAATGTGATAATGTGGACCAGGAGACAGTAGATTTGAAATCAGAATATCAAGAAAATCCAGGCGGAGAGTCTCTGAAATCAACAGCCCTCCTTACCCTGTATTAGAGCCATTATCTCCCCCTCTGTGGGCATCCCTGCTAGTCCAGGAGCCCCACCAGCGTGGGAATCGTGTCCCTGTCCCCTTTTTATCCCCAGTGCCTGGTCGGTGCCAGTGCACGGGAGGTGCTCAGTGTGAATGAAGAATGAATGAACGGAGTGAATGTTTGAGTGAGTGAAGAAATAAATACCTTAGGAAACAAAGAGAATTCTATTCTAAGGCTCTCGGTAGGGGCTGGCTTGAGCCCTACCGTCCCTAAAGTTAGAGAGCATGAAGGGTCACATCCCACAAAGCACGTCCATATCACGATCCTCCAGCAGCCCCGAGAGGCAGTTATTATGACCTCCTGGTCCAGCTGGAGAGACTGAGTCCCTAAAGAGATGGAGCTGTTTGCCGAAAGCCACACCGTGAGGGATGAGAGGAGACAGACTGAGACTCAGTCACCGCAAAGCACTTAGCCCAAGGTTATAACGACCATCGGGGAAGGGGCATTCCGTTCCCTGGATGCTTTTGTGCACAGCCCACCGGGGCCCCCTGAGCAGGGAAGAGGACAAGTCAGACTGCACGAGAGAACGGAGAGCGGACCCTGTGGCTTTGCTCCAGTCTTGCCACCAGGCATCCAGGGGACCTGGCCTGGTTTCCCTCCCACGTCTGCACTGTTCCCTTCTGCCTCTTACCACGGTTCCTTGGCCCCCACCAGCTTCGGAGCCAGCCTGATGCAGGCAGCGGCCCTGAATCATCACATTTGTCTCCAAATTTTTTTGATATTAATATCATTCTGCACTAATGAGTCCAGCCCACTTGGTCCCTGCTGGAGCCTCGGATGTCTGCTGATTAATTGGTACAGAGTTCTTGGAGGAAGGAGAAGGGAGGAGGGGAGAGAAGTGTGGTTTCTGGAGGAGAAACAGGTTTCCTCTGCTCACCAGTGACAGTCCCTCTGGACTTAAGCCTTTCGCTGGTTATGGGGCAGAAACTAGAAGGCTACTGCCTCTCTGGCCGCTTACTGTCCCCAGTTCAGGAGGAATGAGACATGTGAACACGGCCCCCGGGTGCAAAGGAGCAGGCTGGAGGAGAACACAGGTCAGGGACCAGAAGACAGGGCTTCTGCCTCATCCCAGCGCTGCCCAGGTTGCCTGGGGGCAAGCGTTGGCTCCCCTGAGCCTCATTTTCCCTGTCTGAAAAATGGGGACAAAGATCCCAGTAGAGCCCAGTTAGCTTAAAGCTCTCAGGCTTGACAATTTAGAGGCTGTGTGGCCTTGGGCAAGCCATTTAACCTCTGCAGAATGGGAGAGGTAACCGCAGCGACCTGAGTTGCAAGGATTAAATGAGTTCATGAAGGTGCAGTACTCAGCCTGGCACCCAGCAGGACCCGGCGCTCAGTGACCGGTAGCTACCGTCACCCAGTCCAGCAAGAGTCAGCTGATAAAGCAAAGCCTGGGACTCTACTCAGTGGAATATGACACAGCTACCAAAAAGGATGCACAGGACATGGTGTGGCCCAGGAAATGCCCACATGCAAATGCCTCTGTGCGAGGGGTACCCAAGCCTCAGAGAAGGGACAGGTCGCAGGGTAAGTACACGGCCGAGCTGGGAGTCGAATGCAAGGATGACCAGCCTTGGAATGCAGACACTTTCCTCTTTGCCAAGATTTCTGCACATCGAATTTTAAAAATTGATTTATTGAAGTCATGAGCCCGCAGGCATTTCATTCTGGTTTCTGTCCATGTGATTGTGATATTTTTGTGCTGTAGATAATCATTTTTTAAGGTAGATAATCATGCCTGTCCTGTGCTCCCCAGCTGGCTAATGTGCAGATCAAAGGAGCTAATGGCCGTGAGAGGGCTTTGGAAACAGGAAAGGGCTGGGCCCAGGGAGGCATCATTACAGGACTTGGGTGGCTTGGCTTAATGTTACACATTCATTCATTCAACAAGCATTCATATTGCCTAAAGGTATGTGCTCTAGGCTTAGAAGATATAGCAACGAACAAAAGAGATGACATTTCTGCCTTTTTGGAGCTGACATGCCTGTGGAGGAGACAGACAGTAGACAGACAGACGGGTTACGGGGAAAACAAAACAAAGGGTCCTGGGGAACGAGGCTCTTTTGTCTTTGGTGATGGGAGGGGCTTATCCAGTAAGTTGACTTGGAAACTGAGTTTTAAACAAGGTACGAAGGTAAATCATGATATCAAAAGGAAAAGCATTCCAGACCAAGGAAACAGCAAGTGCAAAGGCCCTGGGGCAGGAGTATACTTCTGGTGTTCAAGAAATAGCAAGACCAGTGAGGCTGGAGTGAGGGAGGGGAGAACGATCAGAAAAGGGGTACCGGGGGATGCAGCAGATGTAGGGCCTTGGGGGCCATCATAAGAACTTCAGAATTTATACCCTTCAACTTGAAAGATCTAGTTTCTCATTTGTTGTGTTATTTACATTGCCTTTCCCTTCCAACAATTTCTCATTTCTGACTAGCTGTCCATCAACAGATGACTGGATAAAGAAGATGTGGTATATTTATACAATGGAATACTACTCAGCCATAAAAACCGACAACATAATGCCATTTGCAGCAGCATGGATGCTCCTGGAGAATGTCATTCTAAGTGGAGTAAGCCAGAAAGAGAAAGAAAAATACCATATGAGATCGCTCATATGTGGAATCTAAAAAAAAAAAGCATAAATACAAAACAGAAATAGACTCACAGACACAGAATATAAACTTGTGGTTGCCAAGGGGGCGGGGGGTGGGAAGAGACAGACTGGGATTTCAAAATCGTAGAATAGATAAACAAGATTATACCTTATAGCACAGGGAAATATACACAAGATCTTATGGTAGCTCACAGAGAAAAAAATGTGACAATGAATATATATATATTCATGTATAACTGAAAAATTGTGCTCTACACTGGAATTTGACACAACATTGTAAAATGATTATAAATCAATAAAAAAATTTTTTTTAATTAAAAAAAACTCACTGGCATGACATTCAAGGCTTTTCAGAGTCCCAGCCTCCACGTAATTTTCCAGCCTCTAATCTCTTCCCTCCTGGTACCTCCCCTCTCAATCCCTCTGCCTTTGCCTGTGCTGTTCCTTCTGCCGGCCTCACTCAGGCTAACACTTAAATATTTGATGAGCACGTACTAGGTGTCAGGTACTATGGGAGGTGCTGGGGAAATGAGAACAAAACTGCCCCCGTACCTGCTCTTCTGTTGTCTAGCCAAGAAGACAGACATGAACCTGGAAAGTGGGGAAATGAGCATGTGATTTCCATGAGCTATGAGGCCACCACCCTAGGGTGGGAGGAGGTCAGGGAGCTCCAAGAATGAGCAGGAATCAGCCCGGGGCAGAGGTGGGGAAGAAGGACCCACCCCTGGCAAGCAGCCAGAGGAGAGCAGAGAGGAAGATGCTGACCTCCCATGACCCGTGGACCAGTTCAGGAGTCAGGCTTTTCCCCTGAAGCCCGTGCAAGGCTTGGTGGTCAGGAGGCTCCCCTGACTCCCCGCCTGGCACAGCCTCTGCTGCCCCAGCTTTCTGCCTGGTGTTTAAGCCGGGCCAGGAAGGGAGCTCAGCAAACAGGCAGCGCCCGCCTGGCTCAGCGCTGGGTAAACAGGACTCTGCCCCGCACCTGCTGCGTCGGCTGAGCCTGCAGCTGCACGGGGATAAATATTTGCCTACAGCCCCATCTCTCCTAACGAGTGTTTGAGTGTCTGCTAGGCACCCAAGGAGAGCTGGCAGGAAAGGGGCCACTCTCTGGGATTCAGACCTGGAAGACTCACGGCCAGGGCACCCCTGAAGGTCTTCACCGGCGCTTCAGCGGGGTCTCGGGAAGCCTGAGGCTGGGAAGCCAAGGACAGAGAGTGACCCCGAGGATGCCAGCCCACTGCTATGCCTGCCAAAGAGTGGCAGCCAGTGTCCTCCACCCTTCTTTCTAATTTCCCCTCCCCCTCCTCCTCCAAAATACAATAAATTTGTGCTAGGAATACATTAATTCTACATCAAGCGAAGGAAAGGGGAACTGGAGAATTGTACCCCCCTTTATCCCTTTTGAATTGTTTTCACCTCATACATTATTAGGTATTCAAATGAATAAACAAAATTGTAAGGTAATACCTGTTCATAAATTTTTTAAAAATCAAATTGTAAGGAAGAGTGAATCAGTTGAAAATGAAAGTCCCCCAACCCCTACTCCTGCTTTCCAACTGAACCTCATCTTAACTTGGGCAAGATTTCACACTAGTTTCAACACACACAGCATCGTGAGGCCCGTCCTGCTCTCCCCTCCCGGCTTGTGTACCTGGGAGACTTCTCCACACCCACATGCCTGGGGCCGCCTCCTGCCTCTCAGCTGCTGAAATTTATTCCGCAGTTTGGATGTATTGTGATTCATTACACGGTCTCCTTCTGATGGGCGTTTGTTTCCAGTTGTTTGCTATTACAAATAATACGGTACTGAATGTCCTTTTACCTGCATCTTTGCATATTTGCTGGAGCTTATTTGTAGAATAAATTTCAAGCAGGGGGCCAAGTGGCTTGTGCATGTTCACATCTTACAGAATTGCCAAATTACCCTCCAAAGAAGCTGTGCCGTCCTGCCCACCCCCTTATCCCCACCTCCTGCAAGTGCCTATTTCCCCATCCCCAGGTATTAAGCAACATTTAGCCCTTAGATAAACTCATAGGTGAAAAATGGTATCTCATTTTATTTGTATTTCTTAATTATTAGTGAGGTTAGACATCTTTCAGACATGTGCTTGTCATTTGTATTTCTTTTCCTGTGAATTGCCTCTACCTATGCTTTGTACACTTTTTTGGTAGCGGTGTTCTTTCTTTGTTTCATTTCAACAGTATTTTGGCATATATTCCATGGTGGATTGTGTTCAGCAACTGCTCATGAAACTTGAGATAAAATACTTGCACACCTGGGCAGGGGCTGGAAGCAACAAAGAGTTCCTGTGTGGAACATTCCCAAGACAAAAGCCTTGATTCTTGTGAGACATGAAGCACCTGCTTACAAATGGGCAGGGCCTCCAATTTCTTATCAGTAAAATAGAAAAATATATTAACCCCTGTTTGTCAGTGGAGGGGAAAAAAAGCACAGTTTGTAGAAGTCAGAGTAATTTCAGGTGCAAGTGACAGAAATCAATCAAAACTGGTATAAACAAAAAAGGGAAATTTATTGGCTTATGTGAATAAAAACTTGGGCTTCAGGCATGGCTAGATCCAGGTGCTCAAACAACACCATCAAGACTCATCTATCTCTCTTCATCTTTCAGTTCTGCCTTCCCCTGTGTTACTTTCATTCTCAACCTTGATGTATTAAGCTGTCCCTCAGCAGCTCAAGACTTATATCTATTGGTTCAACAACCCATAAAGAGGGACTTTTCTAGCAGCTCCAGCAGAAATCCAGGGATTAGCTTTGATTGGTCCAGACTGGGTCATATGTCCATCATCATGCTAACCACTGAGGCCTGAGTAATAGATTACATAAGATGAGGGATGAGTCCTGCATGAAACATACAGCCAGAGTATGAGAATGGGAAAATCTGACCGCCATTACTACACGAAAGGGCAGGCTAAAATCACAGACGTCCCTACACTGGATTCTGGTGCTGCCTCCTCTGTGTGACCCTGGACAAGTCACTGCTTCTTTCTGGCGCTTGAGTTCCTCACCTGTAAGACTTGGGCACTAAACTCAATCACTGATTTTGACCTTTTCTAGTAGCAGAACCTTTTAGTTTTCAATAAATAACACTATTCTATATTAGTCAGTATAGAAGAGATAAGAGCTATGCTTTAGTAGAAACTGTATTTGTTTAAACCTATATTAGTCAGGGTAGAACAGGATTTGCTATAATAACAAATAAACCCAACATCTCGGTGGCTTAACACACAAAGGTTTGTTTCTTATTCATGTCACAGGTCAGTGCAGGTCAGGGAGCTCTTTTTGGCAGATTTCCATCTCCCCCAGCCAGTGATCCATCTCCCAACAATCTTGTGATAAAGTCCTAGCCTCTGTGGAAGGGGAAGAAAGAGCATACCCTACTTCTGCCCACATCCCAGCGGTCCTCAGCATCCAGTCACCTGCCTCAATTCAGATGCAAGGGACCCCAGAAAATACAGTCTTCTTTTACCAAGAAAAGGAAAATGATAAAAAAAAGTTTTGGTAACTCCGTCACAAACTCTGTAACATTTACTTATTAGAAGGTCAATCACTGAGAACAATGACGTTGTTTTAATGGATTAAAGAGAATAGGAAATTAGATATTTGATATGGATGACAGATACAGTCATGTTTCAACCTCAGCACTGACTTTAAAGTCGTATTCTTTTTAAAATTGTAAATATCAAGAAAATCCCAGGTTGCAAGGAATACGAGGTGGAAATGCTAGTGGCATTTAAAAGTGTGCTTTCCAATTTCAGTATTCTTTTTAATTACACAGAGACAGAAGGAGAAACTTTTGTGTCAAGCCTGCACACAACCCAGGTAACCGAGAGCATAAGAAACTCTGCTGGTCATCTCTGAAATATTAATATTTAGCATGCAACACATCTGAGGGCTTTTGTTGCATTTATTACAATGTTTAAACAATTAAACACATTTACAATGTGAAGTTCAAGTATGACGTTTGTGGAGGCCTCTGCTTTGGAGAGCACCAAGCTCGGTGACCTGTGAGCTTTACAACACATGCACCTGAGTGGAGTCCTGCTGGGTGTCCTCCAATAAGATGCTTCACTTCATTAGACCTTGGTTTTCTCATCCATCATGGGATGCCTTAGCAAACTCAAGGGACTTGACCAGAGAAATAAAAAAAATTTTTTAATGAAATAAAAGGACAGACCAAGATGTGCCAGTCTACCATGCAGACAACTGTGACTCAGTCGGTTGCCTAAAATTTAACCCGCAAAAAGCGTTAAGTTGAAACCTACAAAACTCTTGTTTTAACAGATCAAAAACAGCCAAATAACATGCAGTCAAATTGTAACAACTCTACCTAATAAAACTGAAAAAAAAAAAAAAAACAGCCAGGCAAATAAAAGCAATTTTGCATACAATACAGTTGACCCTTGAACAACATGGGTTTGAACTGCGGAGGTCCACTTACATGTAAACTTTAAAAAAAAAATAGAATTGAACTATTTTTATTAATATAATAATATCCTTCATTATCTCTTTTAAAAGCTGAGGTATATTTCACCTATCACAGTGTATTAGTTTCAGCTATAAAACATAGTGATTCGATACATGTTTATACTGTAAAATGGTCACCACAGTAAGTCTAGTTAACATCCATCACCACATGTAGCTACAAATTTTTTTCTTGTGATGAGAACATATTTTAGTATAAACACTTACAATTTGAGATATTTCACATGAAAAACAGATTTCTAGTCTCTCTGTAGGAAAAAAAAATTCTACAAGAAAGCATGTGACAACATCTTTGCAACCACGGGTTAAGTAAAGAAGTCTTAGCTACCACACTAAAAGAATTACCCATAAAAATTGACCAATTGGACACTGTCAAAATTAAGCATTTCTTCCCTTCAAAGACACTGTTAAGAGAATCAAAAGACTGCGTACTTAAGAGAACATGTTTATAAATCATATATTTGACTTAGAACAGTTTGTATCCTGACCATCTAAAGAAACTTGAAATCTTTAAGGCCACAGATTATATGATTCCAGCTATATGAAATGTCCAGAATAGGTAAATCCATAGAGACAGAAAGTAGGTCAGGGGTTGCTTAGGGCAGGGAGAGAGAATTGGCGATGGGGGGTTAGTGGGTAATAGCTAAAGGGTATGAGGTTTCTTTTTGAGGTGATGAAAATGTCTTACAGTTGACTGTGGAGATGTTTATACAACTCTTTGGCTATACTAAAGAGTATTCAATTATAAACGTTAAATAAATGAATTTATGGAGTGCAAATTATATTTCAATAAAGCTGTTATCCAAAAAAGGAACTCTCAGAACATAATAATGAGAAAAAAATTTAATGGACAAAATATTTGAATAGACACTTCACTAAAGAAGATCTACAGATGGTTAATAAGCACATGAAAAGATTCTCAACGTTATTAGTCATTAGGAAATGCAAATCAAAACCACAATGAAAAACCACTACACGTCTATTTGAACGTCTTTTTAAAAAAAACAGTGACAATATCAAGTGCTGACAAAGATTTCTAAGTAACTGGAACACTTGGGCATAACCAGTGGTGGGAATGCAAAATTGTACAAACAGACACTTTGAAAAACAATTTGGCAGTTTCTCATAAACTTAAACATTCACTTATGTTTAAGTGACACAGGAATCACACTTCTACATATTTACCCAAGTGAAATGAAAACCCATACTGAAACACAAAAACTTGCCCACAGTTGCTTATAGTGGCTTTATTTGCAATCATCAAAAACTGGAAAAAAGTACGAAGGTCCTTCAGCTGGGGAATGGATAAACAAACCGTGGTACATCCATTTAATGGGATCTTGCTCAGAAATAAAAGAAATGAATAATACAGAGAGATGTAATTTTTTATTACGTAACATTTTATATGTAAAAATACACACATTTAATCATTTTTAACTTTCCAGAGTAAGACAAAACAGATTTTCCTATGATTCCACAACTATTAGCAATGGACTAAATTCTTAAATCTCTTTGCTACTGTAGTAACTTAAATATTTTTACATTAGATTTTAGCAGAGGTAGTCTTATTTCCTCACTAAATGGATTTGGGATTTTTTTAGTTATTAGCATTCATTTTAGCTCGCAAAAATAATGATTTATCAACTTTTTTATTGAAGTCAGTTGACTTAACATATTACACTAGTGTCAGGTGTACGACATAGTGATTCAATATTTTTATTGATTATACTCTGTTTAAAGTTATTACAAAATATTGGCAATATTCTCTGAGCTGTATGTAGAACATACCCTTGTATTTTATTTACTTAATATGTAGCAGTTGTACCTTTTAATCCTATCCCCTACCCCCACCCCTCACCACACTGGTAACTGGTAATTTGTTCTCTACGTCTGTGAGTCTGTTTCTGTTTTGTTATATTCATTCACTCATTTTATTTTTTAGATTTGACATATAAGTGTTAACATATAGTATTTGTCTTTCTCTGTCTGACTTAATTCACTAAGAATAGTACCCTCCAGGTCCATCCATGTTGTTGCAAGAGGCAGAATTTCATTCTTTTTTATGGCTGAGTAGTAGTCTATTGTATATGTGTACTACATCTTCTTTATCCATTCATCTGTTGATGATCACTTAGGTTACCTCCATATTTCCGCTATTGTAAATAATGCTCCTATGAATATTGGGGGTTCTTTTCAAATTAGTGTTTTCTTTTTAAACAAGGCATAGCATGTGACCTATCTTGGAGTACATGTCATATGCACTTGGAAATAATGTGCATTCTGCTGTTTTTGCATGGAATGTTCTGTAGAAAGCTATTAAGTTCAACTGACCTAATATGTATTTAAGGCCACTGTTTCCTTGTCTATTTATCTGTCCACTGATGTAAGTGGGGTGTCAAAGTCCCCTGTTATTGCTTGATTGTCAGTTTGTCTCTTTATGTCTGTTAGTATCTGCTTTATGTACTAAGGTGTTCTGATATTGGGTGCATATATGTTAACAAATGTTATGTGATCTTCAAATGATCCTCCTATTATTATACAATACCCTTCTTTGTTAAGATGAACCCAAAGAGACCAGCACCAAGACATATCATACTTAAAATGGCAAAAGTTAAAGAGAGAATTTTAAAGACAGCAAGAGAAAAAACAAACCATCACATGTAAGGGAACCCCCAAAAGGCTACCAGTTGATTTTTCTGCAGAAGCTTTGCAGTCCAGAGGGGGAATGGCAAGACATATTCAAAGTGCTGAAAGGGCAAAGCCTACAACCTAGGACACTCCACCCCACGAGGCCATCACACAGAATTGAAGGAGAGACAAGTTCTCAGACCAGCAAAAACTATGAGTCCATCAATGCTAAACTGATCTTACAAGAAGTAGTAAAAGATTTTCTTTAAGTGGAAAAGAAAAGACTACAACAAGAAGAATTTATAAGAAAGGAAAATTCAACTAGTCAAGGCAAATATATAGTAAAGACTGTGGATCAACCACTTAAATAAGCCTAGTACAAAGATAAAAATACAAAAAGTACAAAGTCAACCATAACTACAATAAACCATTAAGGGGTGGACAGGAAGACGTAAATGAATATGACATCAGAAACACAAAACGCAGGGGAGTGAAAAGTGAAGCTATTTTAGAATGTGTTTGAACTTAAATGACTACCAGTTTAAAATAAGTAGATATCATTATAGGTCAACACATGTGAACCCCACGGTAATCACAAATCAAAAATCTACAATAGGTACACAAAAATTAGAAAGAAAGGGGGACACACACACACATAACACTAAAGAAAATCATCAATCCACAAGGGGAGACACTGAAAGAAGAAGAAAAGAACAGAGAAGAACTACAAAAACAACCAGAAAACAGGTAACAAAATGGCAATGAGTATATACCCGTCAATAACCACTTTAAATTTCAGTGGACTAAATGCTCCAATTAGAAGACATAGGGTGGCTGATTGGATTGAAAAAAAAAAAGATATGTCTATATGATACTTACAAGAGACTTACTTCAGAGGGAAAGACACACAGAGTAAATCAATGAAGCTAGAACACTCCCTTACCCCATACGCAAAAATAAACTCAAAATGGGTCAAAGACTTAAACATAAGACAAGATACAATAAACCTCCTACAAGAAAATATAGGCAAAACATTATCTGACACACATCTCAAAAATGCTCTCCTAGGGCAGTCTACCCAAGCAATAGAAATAAAAGCAAGAATAAACAAATGGGATCTAATGAAACTTACAAGCTTCAGCACAGCAAAGGAAACCATAAGCAAAACAAAATGACAACCTATGGAACGGGAGAAAATTTTTGCAAAAGATGAACCTGACAAAGGCTTGATCTCCAGAATATATAAGCAGCTCATATGACTTAACAAGAAAAAAACAAACAACCCAATCCAAAAATGGGCAGAAGACCTAAACAAGCAATTCTCCAAGGAAGGAATACAAATGATCAATAGGCACATGAAAAAATGCTCAATATCACTAATTATCAGAGAAATGCAAATCAAAACTACAATAAGGTATCACCTCACACCAGTCAGAATGGCCATCATTCAAAAGTCCACAAATGACAAATGCTGGAGAGGCTGTGGAGAAAAGGGAACCCTCCTACACTCCTGGGGGGAATGCAGTTTGGTGCAGCCACTGTGGAAAACAATATGGAGATTCCTCAAAAGACTAGGAATAGACTTAACATATGACCCAGGAATCCCACTCCTGGGCTTATATCCAGAAGGAACCCTACTTCAAAATGACACCTGCACCCCAATGTTCATAGCAGCACTATTTACAATAGCCAAGACATGGAGACAGCCTAAATGTCCATCAACAGAGGACTGGATAAAGAAGATGTGATATATTTATACAATGGAATACTATTCAGCCATAAAATAAAACAACATAACGCCATTTGCAGCAACATGGATGTCCCTGGAGAATGTCATTCTAAGTGAGGTAAGCCAGAAAGAGAAAGAAAAATACCATATGAGATTGCTCATATGTGGAATTTTTAAAAAATGAACATAAATACAAAGCAGAAACAGACTCATAGACATAGAATACAAACTTGTGGTTGCCAGGGGGAAGGGGCCTGGGAAGGGACAGACTGAGATATTAAAATTTGTAGATACTGACAGGCATATGCAGAATAGATAAACAAGATTATACTGTGTAGCACAGGGAAATGTATACAAGATCTTGTGGTAGCTCACAGCGAAAAAGAATGTGACAATGAATATATATATGTTCATGTATAACTGAAAAATTGTGCTCTACACTGGAAACATTGACACAACATTGTAAACTGACTGTAACTCAATATAAAAATAAAAATAAGCTTTTTTTTAAAAGACACACAGAGACTGAAAGTGAGGCTGATCTCACAGGGTTGAGCGAAGATCCAGTAAGATCAGTATGAACAGCCGATGTTCAGATATGGTCAGTCCCCATTCTCCCTTCTCTAGCTGAGCCACTGCGTGGCAAGGCGGGGGAAACAGACTCACGAGCCCTGGGTCCCAGGCCAGCTCATGGGACTCTCAGACCTTTATTTCCTATAAGCTTTGGCTGCCCCACCAGGAGAGTGGGATTACTGCTCATTTAACAGAGTGGGTCAAATGAGATAGTGAAAGCCCTCAGGAAACACTAAAGCCCTGGAAACGTTTCCCGAGACATCCCCTCCGAGTGCCGCAAATTGCTTTACAGTGTCAATTTCGGCTACAAAGAATGTTCTGCAGACCCAGGCCTGAGGAGTTCAAGGATAATGCGGGTCCAATCCCATTACACCAAATCCTATTATAGGGCCCGCTCCCCTGCAGCAGGCGTCTCTCTCCGCTGGTTTACCGCCTCCCAGGAGAGGGCAGGCCGACTTGCCTCGCCTCTTGCCGGCCCAGCACAGACCCTGGCACACTGTAGGAGCTCCACGACCAAAATCTCCTCTCATCCGCAGTTGAGAACTTGTTTGGTTCACATGATTTCCGTTTCGATAAGATGCCAACATTTGAAAGTTGAGAGGGTTCATAAACAAGTTGAGGTTTTTGGCTGTCTTGGAAAATAGATGGTTTACACGCTGAGGTCTAGTTCCCACATGTGGAGACAGTCAGCTGGGAATGAACTGCAGTGGCCTCTTGTCTCTTCCAATGGCCCCTGTCATGTGCCCTCCAGTCCCTGCAGTCCCACACTTCCTGTCCTTATGCTGGGTTTATGTCCACTTCCAGCCTTGAAATTGACAGTCATGCGAGCCACAGCCCCGCTCTTACATGCTCAGAGCACTGTAGAAAGCCTGTTCACAGGTACCATCTTCTTTAGCCCATAAGAAACCTCTGTGAGTTAGGTATTATCATCCCCATAGCACAGATGAAAAAGGCTCCAAGAGACAAAGATACCCAACCAAGATCACAAAGCTTGGATAAGAGACAAGAGAGAGACAATAAGGCAGACAGATAATAAGAGACAGAATTGAGATTCAACCATAAATTCCTGTTAACCGAAGATACATTAAAACCTCTAATGGGGCGGGGGAGGGCGGATAGCTCAGTGGTAGGGCACACGGTTGGCGTGCATGAGGTCCTGGGATCAATCCCCAGTGCCTCCGTTAAGGGGGGAAGAAAACCTCTAACAGCGGCTTCCACTTATTGAAAGCAAGAGTCACTGCAGCTACACTCTGGCACAAAGACTCTGAGCCAACCAGCCCTGGTTTGAGTCTGGACTCTGCCGTGTGCAGCTACATGACTTCACTTCATCTGTCTCTGCATCTCTAAAGTGGAGCCTAAAATACCTTCCTCACAGGGTTCTTCACTAAGCCTTCAGAGACCTTGGTCAATGAATTCAGAAAATGCCAGCCCAACCCAAGAATGAGAACCAGCATAGGGTTTTGGCTTGCTTTGGTTCTGTGCAGAGTCTCTGAGGAGCTATAGAACCAAAGGCAGCTTTCATAAACATGGCTGAGCCAGGTAGTCCTATCTGAAAAATGAGGCCTCAAGAAGCCATTCAGAGTATCCTATCTGACTGGGATAACGTGATGGGGGAGGGTCATCCTCTAATGACTTACACTTGGGACAAACACTTGTTTTTTCCCTAAGCCTCATCCTCTTCCTTCTGGTCCCACAGCTAGGCTACACTTCCCAGGCAGCTCTGTGCAGTCTGGTCACTGAGTTTTGGCCAAAGGAATGTGAGCAGAAGTGATGTGTGTCACTTCCAGGACTGCCCAGAAAGCCCTTCCCTGCCACCTCCTCCCTTCATCCGCTTCCATAGCCTGATGCAGACAAGCATCTTGGAGGTCAAGCTTTGAAGGTGGTGGACAAAACGGCTGGAATATGAGTCCCTGCATCGACAGTGGAAGGGGAAATGCCCACTTATCAGAAATATCTGTTTCGAACAAAAATAAACTTTGATTCTGTGTGTCCCATTATATATTTGGGGGATGTTTATTACAGAAGATAGCATTGACTCGGACCAACACAGCTCTGTAATTTCTGTAATGAAGAAGGAATCCAAGAAACCAATAACGGCCCCTCTGTATCAGACCCACCATAACAAAGAACCACGGATGTGTGGCTTAAACAACAGAAATTCACCCCCTCCCGGTTCTGGAGGCCAGAAGTCCAAGAGCCAGCACCAGCAGGTTTGGTTCCCTCTGAGCCTCTCTCCTTGGCTCGCAGTCGGCAGCCCCTCTGTGTCCTCAGTGAGGTCTTCCCTCTGCTGCCCAAGTGTCTGGTGTTTCTCACTGCCTGTGCCCTCATTTCCTTCTCTTAAAGGGACATCAGTCATATTGGGTCAGGGCCACTCATATGACCTCATTTTACTTTAATTACCTCTTTAAAGGTCCTGTCTCCTTTCTGAGTTATGGGTTATCTATTAAATAAATAAATGAATAAACCTAATTACCTCCCCCACAAAAAAATAAAAATAAAATAAATAAATAGATAGATAGATAGATAGATAGATAGATAGATAGATAGATAGATAACTGGCCTGGCCTCTTCAGAAAATCAATGTTCTAGATTTTAAAAACTAAATCTATATAACAACCAAGTGCAATGGATACTAGTTTTTTAAAAAATAATAGGCTGTGTGGGGGAATTGGACCATAGATTGAATATGAGATGATGAGGTAGCCAGCCTCCAAGATGGACCACAATGACCCCTGCCTCCACACCCTAACTGGAGGACCCTAGTGAAGTCCCGTCTACATTCCAGCAGGGTTGGTCTGGTGTCTAATACCATGTTGCAGAAGTGATGGTATGTCGCTGCCACAATCAGGTTATAAAAAACAATGGCTTCCATCCTGGGCCCTCTCTTGCACTCTCTCTCTCACTAAACACTAGTTTTGGGCAAAGCTACTTAGCATTGCCATGAGAACACTCAAGTAGCCTATGGCTGGAGCAAAGAAGCAAGGACCTGAGGCATCTAGACATCAACCATGAAATGAGCTTGAAAGTGAATCCTTCAGCATTATTTAAGTCTTGAGATGACTGCAGTTTCAACCAACAGATTTATTACAGCCTCACAAGAGACCCTGAACCAGAAGCACCCAGCTAAGGTGCTCTCAAATTCCTAACACTCAGGAACTGTGAGATAAATGTTTATTGTTGCAATCTTTTATGTTTTGGAGTAATGTGTTACACAGCAGTACACAACTAATACAGATGATAGTACAGGATGTGACTGAATAGTCTAAGGTGTGATAATGGTGTTGTGATTATGCAGGAGGATTTCTTCTAACAAAGCACTAGACATCTTAGCCAGAGCAATTAGTCAAGGGAAAGAAATGAAAGGCTTCCAAATTGCAAAGGAAGAAGCAAAATCATCTCTGTTCAGAGACAACATGATCTCATAAGCAGAAGAGCCTAAATATTCCACAGGAAAACTGTTAGAACTACTAAGTGAATTCAACAAAGTTGCAGGATACAAAATCAACACATAAAAATCAGTTGCATTTCTGTAAACTAACAATGAACATTCTGAAAAAGAAATTTTTTTAAAAATTCCATTTACAACAGCATCAGAAAGAACAAAATACTTAGGAATAAACTTAACCAAGAAGGTAAAAGACTGGGACATGGAAAACTATTTAATGTTTCTCAAAGAAACAAAAGAAGACATAAATAAATGTAAAAAAAAAAAAGTCCCATGCTCATGGATTAGAAGACCTGATATTGTGAGGAACACTACAAATGATCATCTATAGATTCAATGCTTCCCTATCAAAATCCCAATGACGTTTGTATAGAAATAGAAAAATCCATCCTAAATCCATACAGAATCTTAAGGAACTCCAAGTAGCCAAAACAACCATAAGAGAGAAGAACAAAGCTAGAGGACTCACACTGCCTGGTTTCAAAACTTACTACAAAGCTACAGTAATCAAAACAGTGTGGTGCTGGCATAAACACAGACATACAGACCAGTGGAATAGAACAGAGAGCCCAGCAATAAATCTTCATATATAATCTTCAAGGGTACCAAGATCATTCAATGGGGAAAGAATAGTCTTTTCAACAAACAATGTTGGTAAAGCTGGATAGCCACATGGCAAAAAAAAAAAAAAAAAAAAAAACAAAAACAAAAAAAACTCTTAGAAGAAAACACAGAGGGAAAGCTTCATGACATTGGACGTGGCAGTGATTCCTTGGATATACTACCAAAAGCACTGGCAACAAAAGTAAAAACAGGTCAGTTGAATGACACCAAAAGTTAAAACTTGTATGCATCAAAGGACACAATCAGCTGATTGAAAGGCAGCCTACAGAATGGGAGGAAATATCTGCAAATCATATATATAATAAGGCGTTAATAACAGGAATATATAAAGAACTCCTACAAGTCAACAACAAAAATTAAAACAACCCATTTTTTAAATGAACAGAAAACTTTGTTAAAAACTGAATTGTGACCAAAATTCATACATGAAGCCCTAAGCTCCAGTGTGACTGTATTTGGAAATGAACTTTCAAGGAGGTAACTAAGGTTAAATGAAGTAATAAGGTAGAGCCTTGATCCAATACAACTCGTGCCATAAGAAGAGGACACAAACAAGAGGAAAAGCCATGTGACAAACCAGTGAGAAGGTGACTAAAATACAAATCAAGCAGAGAGTCCTCACCAGAAGCCAAATTTTCCAGCACCTTGATCTTGGACTTCCAGCCTCCAGAACTGTCAGAAAATAAATTTCTGTTGTTTATAAGCCAACCAGTCTGTGGTATTGTGTTATTGCAGTCTGAGCATAGTATAATTGACCCTTGAACAACATGGGTTTGAAGTGCACAGGTCCACTTATACATAGATTTTTTTTTTCAATAGTAAATACTACACAGTTGAGTCTGAGATTACAGAGGAACTGTATCCTTAAATAGACATTTCTCCAAAGAAGGTATACAAACCGCCAAGGAGCACATGAAAAGATGCTCAACATCACTAATTATGGGGAAAATCAAAATCAAAATCATAAGGAGATACCACTGCATACCTCTTAGGAAGACTACTATCCAAAAAAAAGAAAGAAAATTACAAATGTTGGTGAGAATATGGAGAAATCGGAACCCTTGGGTACTGTTGGTGGGAGTATAAAGTGGTATAGTTGCTATGGAAAACAGCATCGTGCTTTCTCAAAAAATTAAAAATAGAATGACCATATGATCCAGCAATTTCACTTCTGTGTATATCCGCAAAAGAATTAAAAGCAGTGTCTCAAGGAGATACTTGTATGCTCATGTTCATAGTAACATTATTTGCAATAGCCAAAAGATGGAAGCAACCCAAGTGCCCACTGACAGATGAATGGATAAAGAAAATGTGCTATGGACATAAAGTGGAATATTATTCTGCCTAAATTGGAGAGAAATTCCCCCACATGCTATCACAGGATGGACCTTAGGACATTATGCTAAATGAAATAAGCTAGTCACAAAAGGACAAATATTGTGTGATTCTCCTTACATAGAGGAGCCTAGAATAGTCAAATTCACAGAGACAGAAGTAGAACAATGGTTACCAGGGTCTGGGAGAAAGGGGAGAATGAAGAGTTATTGTTTAACGAATATCAGGTTCATGTTTTGTAAGATAGAAAGAGTTCTGGGGATCTGTTGCACAGCAATATAAGTGTCCTTAACATTACTGCACTAACATTTAAAAATGGTTCAGATGGTAAATTTTATGTTACGTATTTTTACTATAATTAAATTTTTAATTTAAATATAAGTTTTGAAGACAAAATAAATGAATCAACAGTTTTTGAGGCACTGGACATCAGACAACAAAGGACAGTAATCTCTGAGAGATTGGAAATAAACAAAATGAGCCAGCTTAGTGTATTTTGAATTGAGACAGACTTCAGGCCTTCCAGCTGATTCTCTGAGTTGAGATAGAACTGTCAGTCCCAGGAGACCAAGGCAGCTAGACCTGCTAGACCAAAGTGTCAGAGACAAGAAGGCTGCCTAGAGAGAGAACCCTACAAATATGCAGAGGGTCCCCCTGAAGTACACAATAGAATAGTGATCAGCTCACACATGCTAGAGAAATAACTGAGGCTATGGGGGAAAAAATCATCTGAAAAGATGGGAAGAAACAGGGCCTGGCACCCACACAGGGCTGGGAATAGTGCCTGTTACCACCAGCCTGACATAAGCCTAAAAGTTCATGGAGCATTAGGTAGAGCACTCATAAGGGTCTTCCCTGAGTTATGAGAAATTCATCCTAGACTGAGCACTGCTGTAGACCTTCCTAACAAATCAATCATTACAGCAAGAACCAAAAAGATCAAGCTGTTTCCAGATAACTTAACTGGAATCCAGATTAGAGATTAAGAGGATTTGTATGAATTCAAAAATATCCAGCACCCGACAGGCAAAATTCAAAACATCTAGGATCTAGTAAAAGATTATCAGACATGCAAAGAGGTAGGAAAGCACAAACCGTAATGAGGAGAATAATCAATAAATCAAAACTGACCAAGAACTAACACCAATTCAAAGAAATAATTAAAAGCTATATGAAAGAAATACATAAAATATTAACAAAGAAATACACTAAAAGTTATTGTAACTGTACTTCATGTTTCAAAAAGTAGAGATACAGAAAATATTACAAAGACCTAAGTCAAACTTCCAGAGACGAAAATGACAATGTTTGAAATTTTAGAAATACCCAGGATGAGATTAACAGTAGATAAAATACTGCAGAAGAAAAGAGTAGGAAACTTGAAGATACAGCAATAGAAACTACCCAAAATCAAACACAAGAAGAAAAATTAAAAGAGTATTTGCAAACCTATGCCCACAAATTTGATGACCTAGATGAAATACACCAGTTCCCTGAAAGACACAATCTACCTTAACTCACTCAGACAGAGATAGATAATCTGAATAGGTCCAGAGGCATAAATGCATACAATTTAAGTCACCAAAGGACTGGAGAGGGGAGGAAACAGGGGAAAAAATTGGAAGAAACAATGACCATTTTTTTCCAAACTTGATAAAAAATGAAAACCACAGATTCAAGATACTCAAAGAGCTCAAACACGCACACACACCCCACATTCCTGAAGAAAATTACACCAATGCACATTATAATAAAATTTATCAAAACCAGTAAACAAGAAAACAATTTAAAACAGCCAGAGGATAAGGGCATGTCATGTTGAAAGGAACAAGATAAGATGACAGATTTATAATAAAAATTACGGCAATTAAGAAGACAGTGGAGCAACGTCTTTAAAGCACTGGGGATAAAACCTGTCAACATAGTCTATACCCAGTGAAAATATTTTACAAAAAAAAAGTGAATTAAAGACAAAGCCTGAAGGAATTCATCCCAGCAGACCCATACTACAAGATATGTTCAAGGAAGGCCTTTAGGCAAGGAGGAGTAATACCAGATGGAAATCTGAATCCACAAAAAGGAAAAAAGAGCAACAGAAATGATAACTATGTAGGTAAGTATAAAAGATTTATTTCTAATTTTTTTGAAAATTTTAAATGGATAATTGACTATAATAATGTATTCTGGATTTTAAAACATAAGCAAAAGGATGATGCCTGATACTAACAGCATAAAGAATAGGAGAGAAAAAAATGGAAGAACATTATTGCAAACTTGCTATACTATATATGAAGCGGTATCATAGTACTTGAAGTTAGACTGTGAAAAGTTAAAGATGTATCTTATAAACCCTAAAATAACCACTAAAGTAACTAGACAAAAATATAGCTAATAACCCACTATTGTGAATGATACAATAGAATAATTAAAAATTAATCCAAAAGAAGTCAGAAAAAAAGAAAAAAGGGGACAAAGAACAGATAAGGAATAGAACACGAATAGCAAGATGATGAACTCGTATGTAACCATATTAATAATCACTTTAAATTTAAGTGATCTAAACACTCCTAATTAAAATGCAGGGATTATCAGATAGCAGTTTGTAAAAAGGCAGACTAGACTATATGCTATCTATAAGAAATAGACTTGAAATATAAAGGCACCAAGAGTTAAAGAGTAAAAAGATAGGAAAGTTATAGCATGCTAACACAAGTCAAAAGACAGCTTAAGTGGGTATATTAATATTAGAAAAAGTAGATTTCAGAGCCAAGAATATTACAGGAGAAAAAGACCATTTCATAATAAAGGGGCCAATTAATCAAAATACCATAACCATCTTAAACAGTTATGCACCTAATATCAGAGTTTCAAAATACATAAAATGAAAACTAACAGTACTGCAAGGAAAATAAACAAATGCACAATCTTAGTCAGAAATTGCAAACCCCAATAATTAATGGAACAACTAGATTGAAAATCAGCAAGAAGACAAAAGACCTGAACAATACTAACAATTGACCTGATTGATATTTACAGAACATTCCATCCAAAAAACAGCAGAATACACATTCTTCTCAAGGGTACATGGAACATTTACCAAGATAAACCACATTCTGGGCCATAAAACATCTCAATAAATTTAAAGGAATCAAGCCATAAAAAGTGTGTTTTCTCACCAAAATAGAATTAAATTAAAAATCTGTAACATAAACATCTCTGGAAAAAAATCAAATATTTGAAAACTAAATATCCCACTTCTAAGTAACACATGGATCAAAGAAGAAATCAAAAAGACATTAGAAAGTATTTTGAACTGAATGAAAATGAAAATACAACATATCAAAATCTATGAGAGGCTGCTAAACACTGTTTAGTGGGAAATTTATAGCACTAAGTGTCTATTTTAGAAAATAAAACTTTAAATCAGTGAGTTCATTTTGGGTATAAAACTAGAATAAGAAAAGAAATTAAAACCAAAATAAGCAGAAGAAAGGAAATAATAAAGAGTGGAAGTCAATGAACTACAAAGTGGAAAAATAACAGAGAAAAACAATAAAAGAAAAAATTAATTGTTTGAGATCAATAGAATTGATACTTCTAGCTTGATGGATTAGGAAAAAAAAAAAGTTATCAAAGTCAAAAAAGAGAGAAGTGAGACTATTACAGGTCCTACAGATACTGAAAGGATAGGAGAATATCATGAACGATTTATATCAGTATATCTGAAAACTTAGATGGAGTAGACAAATTCATTGAAGGATATAACCACAAAAACTCAGGATGATATAGTTAAGAGAATAGTTCCCAATATATATTTTTAGAAATTGAAATTGTAGTTAAAAACTTTCCCACAATGAAAACTCTAGGTCCACTGGGCCTCACCTGTGAAAGTTATCAAGCATTTAAGGAATAAAAAAATCAGTTTTACAAAAACTTTTCCAAAAAATTGAGGAAGAGTAACATTTTCTAATTCATTTCATGAAGCAAGCATTACCAGATACCAAAACCAGACAAAGACATTGTGGAGAAAAAAAAAAAAACTATGGACCAATAGCTCTCATAAACATAGATATTTTAAAAGTCTCAACAAACTTCAGCAATTTTAATCTAGCAATATACTAAAATGATAACATATCATGACCAACTGGATTTTATGCCAGAATTCAAGGTTGGTTTAATATTTGAAAAATCAATCCATATAATTCACAATATTAACAAACTCAAAAACAGAAACCACATAATAATTTTCATAGAAAGAAAAGGCATTTGAAAATATTCAATATCCATTTCTGATCTTTTTAAACTCACAGAAAACTAGGAATATAAAGGAATTTACTCAATCTAATAAAAAGCATCTGCAAAAAACTACAACTAACATTACACTTAACAGTGAAAGACTGAAAGACTGAATACTTTCCTCCTAAGATCATGTCAAATTTTATAAAATTACATAAAGTATGCGGTTTACTTTATATCAACCATATCTCAAACTGATTAACAAATTAAATCACAGCAGAACATGTTAAATGATGCCACAAGACTGCAATCCACAAAACCCACTGCAAAAAACTCTACAGGTGAATGACCCAGTTTCTTCGAATATAAGTTGCAAGAAAAAAGAAAGAGAACCACAGGGAACCTTATGTTAACTAGGCCAAGGAAATCTATTAACCAATTATAATAATCCTGATTTGGATCTGATGCAGACATCTCATTAGAAACTTGAACACTCACTGGGTATTCCGTGTTGTTAAAGTATTTTTCATTTTAAGTGTAGTAACAATGTGGGTACATTTTTTAGAGTCTCTTTTAGAGATTCGTACTGAAATATTTATGGATAAAATTATGTGACATTTGAGATTTGCTTCAAAATAGCCTAGAAGGGGAATAATTGAAACAATATTAGCCATGAGTTGACAGTTGTCAAAGCTGAAAAGTGGTTACATGGGGTTCATTACACCTGTGTTTCTCAACCTAGTTTTTCATTACCATCCCCCTAAAAGCCTTTTTAGACATTATTTCCTAATCATTCCTCCACCTCTGAAATTTTAATACCAAGGATATACTGTGTATTTGTCTATGTACATGGCCCTTTGGAGGACCAGAAATTGTAATAGTTAAGATTCACTCACCCCCTCTGTCCAAGAACTAATTTTTGCCACCCTTTGACCCTACCTCCATCCTGGTTGAGAATGCATGCATTATAGTATTCTGTCTAATTCTCTATATGTTTTTAAGTTTCTATTAAAGGGTTTTTAAATAACATTTAAAGTTTTTAAGAAAGAAGCAAAATAAGAAGTATAATGGTTCACACAAGAAGACAGTGGCCAGGGGAGACTCCGTGGAACCGGCTTCTGAGTTGATTGGAACCAGGACCCAAATAGCACCGGGACTAACTGGTCAGTTGAGAAGCTTGTGGGGACACCCAAACCATAGAGGAGATGTACGGGTCCTCCATCTACAGGATCCTTGGGGAGATGGGCTTCAGGGAGGAACTGATCCATGAACTAGACCCAGAGTCTCTGCTCACATCTCCTCCATAAACGCTGACCTCATCCCAACACCGCCTTACTTGCTGAGCCCCAGATGGACACGCACTGGGTAGCTATTTGCTTCCTAGTCCTTCTCCAACAGGAAAGAGAAACTGTGCCCCAGAATTTAGTAAATGTCCTTAATTCATCCTGGCTGGACCATCTCTGGCAATTTCTGTAGTTGGGGAATAAAACGTGCTGAGTGGCCGAGGCCAGGCCGAGCGAGGGAGTCAGTGTTCCCAGAGCCACAGAGCTCTTCAAACAAAACTCAGGGCTTTGGGAAGGGAGAAATGTCATTAGAACTTCCTGTTTTTCTTTGCTTCTCTCTGCCTGTCTAATTCTTTCAGCGTCTCGGGGTGAAGAATGTGTCTTTCAGATGATAGTTACACTATGCCAAGGGGCTAAACAGAGTTGTCAGCTCCAGGTTTTTTTAAATCCCAGGAACGGATGTGATTGCCCTGGTTTGGTTCACATGCTCATGCCTGGCACAATCACTGTGGCCAGGGAGATGGGATACATGCCTGGAACAGCTAGGGCCAAACTCCCAACCCCAGCTGGGGAGAGTGCTGGATTTACAAGGTAACAGGAGCCATCTCGATGATACTTACAGGCAGGGTTGTTGTGACCAGGTACATGGCATTTCCTTGTCCCTTGGGCATCCGGTGTGTCTCCAACACCTTATTTCTTTCCCAACCCCACACCCCTACCCTGCTCCAAATTTGCCAAACTGAAGAGCAGATCCTGGAAAAAAAAATAATAATAAAACAAAAACCCTCAGACGGGTTCTGTCTAAGCAGACTCTGGCTTCCCATGCACATCTCTCTCATTTAAAATAAATAAATCAAAGCAGAAAGTGTCGGGTGAGCCACCACATCCCTGAGACTCACATCCCCCACCTGTCGATGGCGTCAGTAATAGTCTCTACCTCAGAGAGTCACTGTGTGTGATGGGAACTGAGCTGATACACAGAAACGGGTTCCGAGCATACAACAGGCACTTAATAAATGGTAAGTATGACATTCCATTCCATCCTTTAAAAAAAAAAGTGAAAAGGGAATCGCACTAAAAATAAATTCTCCAAGAACATTCCAAAGCCTCCCCCATGGCCAGGAAAAAAGCATAACACCGTCTTCCCAGGGAGCACTTGTCCCTGGGGTGTCACCCTCCAGTGTCCCACCTGCCACTCTGCACACCCAGGCTGGGCCCCCTCCACCCAGTCTCTCGAGCTCGGATCTGCACGTTTGCCTCCCACCACCTCCCTCCCCACCCTCCAGTCATCTGTGCTGCCCACCCTGACAAGCTGTCTTCCTAACACCTCACCTACTCACGGCTTCATTATTTTATTTCTCCACCTTTATTTCTCACTCGGAGGAAGGTGGGAGCAGGGAGAATCGCACAAGGCAGGAGACACTGGGAAATGGCTGGAACCAGCCCCTGCCCCCCTGGTCCACACCCTCCCCCCACGGCTCCCACAAGCCCACCCCCTAGCCTTCTGGTGCTCCCCTCTCCCTTCCCACCCCCTCCAACGGAGTATCAGTACTTTCCAGTCCCCACCTCTCTCCCCTCTCCCTCCACTTCTCAAGGCTGTCCACAAAGCGAGGCCAAATTCCAGACCCCCAGCTCCAGCACAAAGCCCAGTTCTCCTGTCCAGCGGGATGCGCTGGCTAGAAGGCACACTCCCCGTCTCTGAAGTGCGTCAGGGGAGCTGCCGTAGGAAAACCACTCACTGAGACCCCTGACCTCTCTTGCCCCAGGCTCACTAGCCCCATGACCTTGACCCCACCTATTCATTCCCCCTTCCTCCAAAACACTTTTAACAATATAACAATTTAACAATACCAACCCTTACTTCACCTGGCGCTGCGTCTCTTCCTGGGACCTACAAGGGCAGCACCGTGTAGTGGGGATGTGGCTTAAGCCTTTATGGCCCATGTGACTTTGGACAAGTCCCTTCTTCTCTCTGAGGCTCTGTTCCCTTATCTGTAAGATGGGGATGATCTGGCACCCGTCACAGGCCTGCTGTGCAAAGCCAAGCAGTCACAGGACGATAACACATTTAATCAAGCTGTTGGTTGTTACAAAGGGAGGTTGTTTCCAGGGAGGGTTTTGAAAGAAACATAATGGAATAAAAAGTTAATACACACTTCTGCTTCCAGCAAGAAGGAGTGATGGAACAAACTTACTCTCTCCTCTGACACAACCAAAAAAAACCTCAAACAAAACACCCCAAAACATGGAATAATAGTTTTCAAGACAGTCGGCGTAAGGCAACAAAGGATAATGATCTCTGTGAGAGGCAGAGAACAAACGAAGTGAGCCCTGCAAATGCGCGACCTCACTGCCTGGACTGAGAACCCCGGCTGCGGTGCGGGGAGTGCGGAGGACGGCAGAGGCTGGCAGACAACTTGAGTTGAGGAGACAAAGCTGAGAACTGGGAGAGACCTGGGTGTCTTCAGGATGCAGCGTGGAAACACAGAGAGGAGAGAAAGGAAACTCTGGAGGTCTCTGGATCATTCAGCAGAGCACAGAGCAGCGCATGCCAGGGTGTGAGGGGGCTGGGAGAAAGAATGTTCTGGAGGGTAAGAGGGGCAGTCATCACGTTGGGCTGGGAATATTGCCGGTTCCTAGCAGCCAGACTGCAGAGCTTGGTAAAACACTCGCGGTCTTGCCTTCATAATGAGGGAGGATTGAACAATTAACCCTCTACTCTGCACGCTCTGGTCCCATGGAGCAAATCTTGGAAACAACAACAAAAAACAAACTCACAAAAACAGACAAATAAAACTAGTAATTCAGCAGCTTTCCAAAGCTCAAGAATATTTCTAGAAATATTAAAATAGCCAGCAACCAACAAGGTAAAATTCACAGTTTGGCACCTAGGCATCAAAAGAGGCAGGAAAATGTGGTCCATAATAAGAAGAAAAATCAACTAGAGGCAACTTAGAATTGACACAGTTGTTAGAATTAGCAAAGGACATTAAAATAATTATTATATTTTAATATAGTATTACATTATATTATATTGTTATATTTTTAAATATTTCATAGTTTCAAAAAGTTAACAAGAGCCATGGAAGATAGATTTTTTTTAGAAGATCTGAAGTTTTAGAGATGAAAACTACAATGTCAGATAAAAAATATCCTGGATGGGATTAATAGAAAATATGAGTGAATTGCAAGAATATAGTTATAGGAACTGCCTGCCACGGAACATGCAGAGAGGAAAAAGAAATCTCAGGAATTAAAAGAGTGCCAGTAAGCAATGCAACAACTGAAAGGGCCCTCATATACAGTTGGAGTTCCTGAAGAAGAGGGGGTGGACAGAAAAATATTTAAAGAAATGACATCCAAAATGTTCTGAGTTTGATGAGAACTATAAGCCCACAGATTCAAGAAGCTCAACAAACTCCAAGAACAAGAAACATCAAGAAAACCACACCAAGGACACATCGTAATAAAAATTGCTCACAAGCAGTAAACAAGAGAAAAATCTGAAAACGGGGGCCGGGTGGGGGAAAGAAGGGGCGGGGAAGCACGTCACATATAGAAAACCAAAGATAAGGATAACACAGACTTGTCATCAGGAACAATGCAGGCAAGAGAGACAGTGGAGCAACAAATTTAAAGCACTCAAGGGAAAAAGGGCAAACCCAGAGTTATTCCACCTTGTTACTGGGTCAGAATACTCAATATTATTAACATGCCAATTCTCCCCACATTGATCCATACATTCAACACAATCCATTTCAAAATAGTGGAAAGCTTTTTGTACAAACTGGCTAACTGATTCTAAAATTCATCTTGGGGAGGAGGGTGTAGCTCAGTGGTAGAGCACATGCTTAGCATGCACAAGGTCTTGGGTTCAATCCCCAGTACCTCCATTAAATAAACAAACAAACAAACAAACAAACCTAATCACCTCCCCTCCCCGCCAAATAAAATGCATACGGAAATGCAAAGGAGCTGGAATTCACACACACAACTCTGAAAAAGAAAGAACAAAATTGGAGGGCTAAGATCCCCTGATTTCAAGAATCGTTATAACACTGCATTAATCAGCACAGCATCGTTATCAGCATCAAAGTAGCCACACAGATCAGAGGAGTTGAAGAGACAGCCAAGACATTGGCCCTCACATTTATGGGTTTTTGACAAAGGTTCAAGGGAAATGCAGTGGAAAAGAGACAGCCTTCCGAGCAAATGGTGCTGGGACAACTGGCTATCTGCATGCCAAACACCAAACTTGGATCCATCCTTGTCACAGCTATAAAAAATTAACTCAAAAATGGATCAATAATTGAAATGTAAAGGCTGAAACTACAAAACCACCAGAAGAAAACATAGGGAAAAAAAAAATCTTTGTGGCTCTGCGTATCACAGCATATCAAAAGACTTCTTCCATCTGACACCAAAAGCATGATTCATAAAAGGACAAGTTGACAAATTGGACTTCATCATAAGTAAACACTTCTGCTCCCGGAAAGACACTTTTAAGAAAATAAAACTATGAGCCACACACAGGGAGAAAATATTTGTGAAGCATATATCTGATACAGGATTTATATCCAGAGTAAAGAACTCTCAAAACTCAACATTAAGAAAACAAACAATCTGAATGAAATAATGCCATTTGCAGCAACATGGGTGGACTTAGAGATTATCATACTGACAGAAGTAAGTCAGAAAGATATGATATCACTTATGTGTGGAATCTAAAATAAGATACAAATGAACTTATTTACAAAACAGAAACAGACTCACAGACATAAAAAACAAACTTATGGCTACCAAGGGGAAGGGAGATGGGGGAGGGATAAAATAAGAATTTTGGATTAGCAGATACTAACACTATATATAAAATAGATAAACAACAAGGTCCTATGGTATAGCACAGGGAACTATGTTCAATATCCTGTAATAAATCATAATGGAAAAGAAAACACAAAACAATATATATAAGGTGTGTGTGTGTGTGTATAGATACACACATATATATAAGTGAATTGCTTTGCTGTATACCAGAAACTAACACAACATTGTAAATCAACTATACTTCAATAAAAAAATTTTTTTAAAGAAAACAACCCAATTTTTGAAAACATGGGCAAAGCATTTGAACAGACTTTTAACCAAAGCTGTTACACAGATGGCAAATAAGCACATGAAGAAGGTCATTAGTCATTAGAGAAATGCTCCTTAAAACGACAGTGAGATACCATTACACACCCATTAGAGGCACTGAAATTTAAAAGGCTGACCATAGCAAATCTTTGTGGAGATATGGAGGAACTGGAACTTTCATGCTAATGAAGTTAAACATTTACTATACAGTCCATTCTGCTTGTCCGTGTTTACCCAAGAGAAAAGGAAATAGATAGCCATACAAAGACTTATGCACAGATGTTCATAGCAGCTTTGCTTGTAACAACCAAAAACTGGAAACAACGCAAACGGCCGTCAACAGGTGAATGCATACACAAATTGTGATGTACCCAACCCATGGAGTACTATTCAGCAACAAAAAAGGGATGAACTGCTTAATACAAGCAACACCATGGATCTATCTCAAAATAATTATGCAGCTTGAATGAAGCAAGACAAAAGAGGGCATGCTGTATGATTCTATTTATCTGAAAGTCTAGAAAATGCAGTCTGATCTGTGGTTACCTGGTGAGGGGAGGGGGGTAAAGAGGGAAATAATAAAGAGACATGAAGAAACGTTTGTGAGTGATGAGTGTGTTCACCATCCTGATTCAGTGACGGCTCTCACGAGAGACGGCATGTGCCAAAACGCATCAAATCATAGCCTTTTAATATGAGTAGTTTATTATATGTCAATATGTATGTTAAAAAACTTTTTAAAAAAGATAATGCTTATAATAATGGTTCATTGCTGCGTCCACTATAATCCACTTCAGGTCTTTTTTTTTTTTTAATTTTATTTTGAAACAATTTTACACTTTGGAAGAGTCGCAAAGATGGCACAGAGTTTCCAAATACCCTCACTTCAGCCAGCTTCCCCTAATGTTAACAACTCATGAAACCATGGTACAGTGATCAGAGTCCACAGTTCCACTCCTCCCCCTCTCCCTCTCTGGGACAGCCTGCTGTGGTCCGGCAGGCCTGTCCCCTCTAATAAGCGGGTCTAAGCCCCAGCCTCCGTTCCTGCTTTATGTCTGCTGCTCTGTGTGCAGCTGACACTCCACACTCTATTGACTGCCCATCTCTCATGAGCCCCAGATCTTACAACTACCTGCTCCTTTACATCTCTGCTGCTACCTCACAGATGTCTCAAAAGCAGCGCATCTAACACTAAATGTATTCTTGTCCCTGTTCCCCACCCACCTCAAGTCTTCTTTCTCCTGCAATCTTGAACTCAGCAAGTGGCGCTGTCACCTGTCACCCAGTCAGACATCTGGAAGCCTCCTCTGACTCCTCTCTCTCCCTGAAGGCCCACGTACAAGTCCCCATTCAAGTTCCATTAATTCTCCCTCCACACGTCGCTCAAACCCCACCCCACTGGTCCCACTCCACTGTCAACACCCTGATTCAGGCCATGATGTCAGCTCTCCTGGGGCTAGAACAAGTTTTAAACACTTCCAGTCTCCTCGCTCTGACCCAGCTGCCCTGGGTGATCTTTCTAAGCCCATTGACCTAAGTCACTTCCTGGTAAAAACAAACAAATAAAAAACAAACAAAAAGACCAGCAGCAACATGGATGGGCCTGGAGATGATCATACTAAGTGAAGTCAGCCAGAGAGAGAAAGAAAAATGCCATATGACATCACTCTTATGTGGAATCTAAGAAAATAATACAAATGAACTTATTTACCAAACAGAAACGGACTCCTAGACATAGAATACAAACTTGTGGTTACCAGTGGGGAGAGGTCAGGGGAGGAGGGGTAAACTGGGAGTTTGGGATTTGCAGATATTCACTACTACATATAAAATAGGTAAACAGCGAGGTCCGACTTGTCTAGCACAAGGAACTATATTCAATACCTTGTAATAGCCTACAATGAAAAAGAATATGAAAAGAAATGTGTCTGTATATGTGTGTGTATATAACTGCATGAGAATGCTGTACACCAGAAAGTAACACAACATTGTAAACCGACTATACTTCAACAAAAATAAATAAATGTTAAAAATAACACCTACCCCCGCAAAAAAAAAAAAAAAAAAAAAAAAAAAAACTGCAGTGGTTTCCAAATGCCCAAGGGTGACATTCTGGCTCCAGGTATGGTATTCAAGGTCCTTTTAAAAGAGCCTTCGACATCCTGTCTTGACTATTGTTGGCCAGCCAGTTGACTCCTAGAAGGAGTCATCGAATGAAAGGCATTCCTCTCCGTCCCAAGCCACCAGGCATCCTCATGCCTTTGCCCCGATCGTTCCCGCAGCCGAGAAGGCTCTTTCCCGTCTTCCCCACAGGAGACTCCTCTCCAAGGTGCTGCTCTGTTTTCACCCCCAGAATGAAGCCTTCTCAGAACTAAGAGGCAGACCTGCACGTCTCCGTTTGTGCACAAGCAGAGCCCGTCACACATACCTTAGAGGCAGCTTTTTGGGATACGGGAAAAACCTAGAGAGCAAAATTGTTATTTAACCTGTTTTGGTCCCTAGCACCAGCCCGGGACTTGGGGCTTTATAGAGACATTGATGCCTGAATGAATGGATGAAGAGGTAAATGGATGTGTTCATGGATCAGTGGAGAGAGAAGCATGCTGATGAGAAGATGAACAGATAGTGGATGGACAGATGGACGGATGGATGGACGGGGAGAGCTCATAAGCAGTTCAAGGGCAGAGTCTGCTTCTTATTCAGCTCATCTTCACCGAGCCCAGAATAGGGTCTGGAATACAGTAACAGATACTCAATATGTGTTCCCGAAGGAGCGAATGAATGATGGAAGGACCAGGTTATTGTGGTAAAAGTTTTGGACTAAGACTCAGAAGACCTGATTCCCAGCTCTGCTTATATCTTCAGGTTATCTCTGTGAACATGAGCAATTTAACCGAACATCTTCTGTAAAATGGGTACACTGGATTCAATGATTTCTAGGTTTTTTCCAAACACTCTCACGTTCCCCTGATTGGACGCTCTGCAGATCTCAGATAACACTGCGGCACGGGAGGAGGGGCCACATCAGAGCAAATGTGTGTTTGTTTACAATTTGTCCTGATGCCTCGCTGATCCCAGATCTCTGCCAGGGACGGGGGAGAAGAGTTAACACACTCCAGCTGAGGTTCTGTTCAAACTGTCTGGCTGAAAGCCTTGTGGCGGAAATGAAACACAGGCTGAGAGGAGAGCCTGGCGGGTAATTAAGACTGAAACATGAGCCTCTGTGAGGCTGGCCCCACTTCAAGCAGAAAGGAAGGCGGGAAGGGCCAGGCGACACAAAGCCTCCCAGGGCCTTTGGCTGCTGGCCAAACGCACCCTTTGTCCAGAGGGACGGTTGTTTGCTCACAGAGCACGTGGCCTGTCCTGCCAGAGCTGCACCTGGACTCCTGGCATGCTCCCGGGTAATCACTGTGCTGAGGACACATCTATCATTAATTATAGACCGATATGTGCCAGGCACTGTCTCTGTACCACCTCATCACTTCTCCCTGTGACCCTGGGAGGCAGGAATGATCATCTTCACTCCACAGAGGAGAAAACGAAGCTAGCTAGTGGCAGATTGAGGATTTGAACCCTGGAGAGTTTGGCTCTCTGTCCTGTCTGTGGACAGGTTCCCTAGACCTGGTCAGGTAACAATCCAGAGGCTTCAGACTTCTTTTTTAAATTTAAGCGTAACTGACATAGAACATCATATTAATTTCAGGTGTACAACATACTGATTCGATATTCGTATGCACTGCGAAATGATCTCCACAATAAGTCTAGTTAATACCTGTCACTATACATAGTTACATTTTTTTCTTGTGATAAACTTTTAAGATATACTCTCTTAGAAACATTCAAATATGCAATACAGTATTGTTAACTATAGTCACCATGCTGTACATCACATCCCAGGACTTATTTATTTTATAACTGGAAACAGGTACCTTTTACTCCCTTCAACCATTTCACCCACTCCCCACCCCCAACCTCTGACAATCAGCAATCTGTTCTCTGTATCTATGAGCTTTGTTTGGGGTTTTGTTTTGGTTTTTTTGGTTTTTTTTTTAGATTCCACAAATAAGTGAAATCTCTCTCTGACATCTTTCATTTAGCATAATGCCCTTAACTTCCATCCATGTTGTTGCAAATGGTAAGATTTCATTCTTTTCCATAGCTGAATAATATTCCATTGTATATATATGTATATATACGTATATACTGCATTTCTTTATCCGTTCATCCTTCGATGGACACAGGCTGTTTCCCTATCCTGGCTATTGAAAATAATGCTGCAATGAACATGAGGGTACAGATCCTCTTTTGAGTTAGTGTTTCCATTTCCTTTGATTAAATACCCAGAAGTCGATTTGCTGGATCAGAGACTTCAGACTTCATGCCACACCAAATTGCAGTGACACCTGCTGGCCTGGTGCCTTTACAATGTGCTTTCACACTGACTCAAGCCCACAATGCTGGACTATCACTCCCGTTTTATAGATGGGGACACTGAGACTCAGACTGACTGGTGACGTGACCCAGCCATGGCCACACAACTTGTAAATGGTGGAACTGGGGTTCCACCCCCGGGAACTGGAGCCCCAAGCCAGGGCTCTTCACTGATGGGTGATTCTGCTCCCATGTGGTAATTGCAGTGGACGTCTGTGCATTTTGCCTAGACATCCATTCTTCCTTCCTCCCTCTGGTGACTTCATCTGAATTGTCTTTGGGGAATCACACCAAACACAGCCCACCACCACCCCTCCGTCCCTGTGATTTGGAGGGCACTGGTACACCTGTGCGCTCCCCATCCTGTGCGGGGTGGGCAGAGGGTCTCCCTGGCCACAGTGAACATGAGACCAAGGACATCCAATGAGAATGTCCTTTCTGCTTACACCAGTCAGAGCCGAGTGTCCCTAACGTGGGCCTAAGAGTCCCCGAGTCAATACTGGCCCCTCATCAGACCGAATTTTCATCCCTTTTCCCTTGGCTGTTCACCCATTAGACCCAGGTCACTTGAGGACAGAGGCTGGCTCAAAGCCACCACTGCGGCTCAGTGCCTGAGTCCAGACATGCCTGATGGATTCATCAAGTTGGATGAATAAAATTCCAGCTTGATTCATGGCCCTTTGTTGAAGTTAAAGGCTGAATTCTCTGGCCCAGATCACCCTTCTTCCTCCTCCATCATCTTTCAGGACCTGTTTTAGAGGCTATCTCTTCTGAAACTGACCGCCAGCCTCTTCCTCACTCCAAAAGTTCTCTCACCCACATCAGAATCTCCATGGAATGTTTGTGCCTCGTGTGGTAATTAGCGCCTGATCTGACCGCTCCTTTCCACTGGGAGGTCCTGAGTACGGGATCCAAAATGGAGCCATTCGTGTATCAAGCTGGCACCTGGCAGCCTCCAGAGCTCAGAAAATATTTTTCTGAATCCAAGGGCTTACTTCATTCGATAAACACTTGCCAACCCCTCAAAGAGGCCAGGCACTGAGAACACAGAGGTGACTATAGCATGATGGTTAAAAGGAATGATAATAAGAGTGATGCAATGATATACCAAGAGTGGTATAAAAACGATGATGATAATGACACCCACTGAGTTACTACTTTGTGCGACGCAATGATCTAAACACTTGACACGTACTAACTCACTTCACCCTCAGAGCAAACTAGGGAGGTGAGGAAACTAAGACTCAGATGTCAAAGAATTTGCCCAACCAAGGTCACAGAGACGGTAGGTGGCAGAGTCAGGACTGACACGCAGGCAACCTGGTTCCAAATCCAGGCTCTTCACTGGTCCACTGTGCAGGGGGATCATGAGCACTGGACAGGCTGGCTTGTCATAGGCCTGGCCTTCTCCTTCCTAAGGTCTACATCCCCCACTTCTGGAAAAAGCTGGGCTAAAAGTGGAACTGACCATGCCCATCATTCCGGACAGAAGGAGTTTGGGTTTTGGAGTGAGGTTTTTTTTGGAATTTCTTTTTTTTTTTTTTCTTGTCCATCAGAGGACTTTATTTATTTTTTACATTTTTTTATTGAGTTATAGTCATTTTACAATGTTGTGTCAACTTCCAGTGTCGAACACAATTTTTCAGTTATACATAAACATACATACATTCATTGTCACATTCTTTTTTTTGCTGTGAGCCACCACAAGATCTTGTATATATTCCCCTGTGCTACACAGTATAATCTTGTTTATCTAGTCTACATATGTCTGTCAGTATCTACAAATTTCAAACTCCCAGTCTGTCAGCACCACTCTTTGGCCCTAAGGATCCTACTGTAAACTCTCCAAATCTCAGTGTCTTCAGAATGAGTAACACCTCATGGGCAGTTGTTAGTGTTGAAAGAACTAATATGTGAAAATCACTCAGCACAGGGCCTGGCTCTTACCACGCGATCAGTTAAGTGTAGGCTGCATCATTGGTACATTTTGTTATTCTCTTGGAATAAAGCAACTAACTCATCAAGGCAGGGCTTGGCACAAGGTACACCACCAAATATTATCAAAGTGCTTCCAGGTTTTTTCTTCCCCTCACCACATTCTATGACCTTGAACGTGCACCCACACTGCTCTGAAATGAATCGACCAGACCAGCGCTGTTTACCGGGCCCCTAGAAAGCCCTGCTTCCAGCCAGCCTTCCAAATGGGTGAAAGATTTGAAATTCCCTTTATTTCTCCACCCACAAGATCAAAGGGTGCAGGCAAGGGCTGGGGAGCGGGGGAGGAAAGCAAGATGGAACAGGTCCCGAGTTTTGAACTGGCAGAAGAGCAACTGCGGTTCAGACCAGGCTCTGCTGAGCTGCAGGGCGCAGGCCCCATGTTCTGCTCCGCCTGCGCCCTTGAGAAATAAACACAGCTGCCAGAAAGTGGGACACTTCAGCCATGGCTAATCCCGGGCCGCAAGACAAGCAGGAACTGAGAGGTGCCCTGCGATGCGAAGTGTTTTCCAGAGTCGTCAGCAAGTACACAGAGCAAGGAGGGAGGGGGACAGTCGACGCAAATACAGGAATAAAGGCTGAGTGCACGGACCGGCGCCAGCCTTCCTGGCTCTCAGCCTCCCTCATGCGGCCTTGGCTCTGCTGCCCTCTAGTGGCCAGACAGGGACCCACAGGCAGGTTTTAACCTAGAGCCAAGCGCTGGTTTCACAGGGCTTGGAGCCTCTGAAGGAAACCAGATCCCCTCGTCTCCAGCCCACAGCCACTGGCCTGGCCCAGCCTCTCCTTCAGTTCTCCCTTGTATCTCGGCAACAGCCTCCTCAGTGGTATTAATAAAAATATAAAACCTACTGGATGCCGACTGCAGGCACGGTGCTAAGTGCGTACACACGTCGTCTCGCTGAATTCTTCCCGCCGCCTTTGGAGTAGGGTGGCATCTCATTTACAGATGAGGAAACTGAGGCTCACATGGGTTAGAGAACTTGGCCAGGGCCAAATGCCTAGCTATATGCGGAAGATCTAAAGTTTAAGCCCAGTAGCACCCTGGGCCGGCCCTCTGTGTATCTAACAGCTTCAGCGGCAGCAACAGCACATCCCCTGGGGGTCTGTTACAAACTCAGATTCTCAGAGCCCCGACCCCTTGTAGGGAACTAAAACCTCCGGGGACGGGACCTGGGGATGTGTGTTTTAACAGGCCTGCCGGGAAAGTCGGAGGCAGGCCACCTTGGGAAGCTCTGTATTAGGCCACGCGGCTGCAAGGAACTCTCTCCCTAAAGCATCACCTCCACACCGCCCCAGCTGGCCTTCCCCAAGAGCAGCGTTCAACCGTCTAAAGCTTCTCACCTGCTGAAAGGCCTTAGGCCGAGCTCCCTCGCACCAGGGTGGGGCCCCTTCACAGCCGGACCCAATCTGTCTCCCCGGTCCCTCTTCTGTCACACAGCCCTGAAATCCAGGGAAGCACAGGTGGCCGTGAGGAGAGTCTGACTCTGATGGAGGACCCTCCGTGTGGCGCTTGTGCTCTGCCCTAGTACTGAGCACACGGGATGGAGTAGACTCTCGCCTGGGGGAAAATCAAGCTGCCCAGATGGGTACCTGAAGTTTAGGGAGGTGACAAGAGGTCACGCAGCCCACATCTGGGATTAGCTGACACCACAGCCCAGGCACTTCCAAGCTGCATGGGGCCAAACCAGTGAGGATGCGGGCTGTGGGCTCTGATGCCTGAAGGGGCATAGGCTCCCTGTGCAGGTTCTGGTCTTTCGTAAATGGAGTCATCAAGCCAAAGTCCAGCTGATTCCACCAAAAAGCCTTCATGGACATGTCTCCATCCTGACCTCCTTCTGTGATCCCAGTGTGACAGGAGCTTGGAGAGGCCAGAGCCCCACCAGGATCCTGAGGTAACCACACCCAGAGGAGATATGGGTCAGATCACGACAGACAAGGCAGAAGATTCCAAAAGCTTGGGTGGGTACATCCACTGATACAAGGATCTTAAAGCGAAGCCCATCCTATCCCGGCTCGCCACCATTGCTCCCATCAGCCGCATCAGGCCAGGATGGTCTGAGTCTCCAAGCCGTGCCCAGACCTGGCCCCTCTGCCTCCAACCTCTTCTAAGGGCTGCCTGGCCGATTCCTCCCCACCCTTCTAGGACCAGCTCCAATGTCGCCTCCAGGAAGCCTTCTCCCTCCATGCTCCCAGGCACTCCCGTGCCATTTGTGACGTCACCGCCTTTCTACAAGCGGAGAAACAGCGAGCTTAGGGCAGTGGTCTCAACCGAGTTCCATGTTAGAATCCCCCGGGGTAGTTTGGTTGGGGTCCCTCTTCCCCTCTTCAGCCAGGGAGAGACACAATGGGGCCTGAACATAGGTGGTTCTAATGTACAGAAAGGGGCAGGAAAAACTGACCTACCGGAAAGGACTGGGGTTTTGGAGCCGCACCCAGAGGTTTCAACCCTGCTCACCCGCCTGAGAACCGCATCACTGGAAACCAAGCTCTCTAAGACTGTTTCATTTACCGTCACCTGGGGGTGACGCTTGGGGGTCTCATATACTATGACTTGGGGGTGATACCACCCACCTGTCTGGGTCACTGTGAGGGTTAAGTGAGGGCTTCGCCTTTCTTAGTTCCCCACCACCCTCATTCTTTCCCTCCTCTGCTCTCCCGACAGCCCCCCTCCTCAAAGCAAGTATTACCATCCTGGTTGGCATTCTACCCAAACTGTTACTACTTTCCCATCCATTCATTGATTTAATACACATTTACTGAGCACCTGCTTGGCAGTACCAGGCGTGGTGCTTAAGATTGGAGATAAAGCAACGAACCTGTCAGAAGAGGTCCCAAGGCACCGGCAGTTTAGCTGGAGAGATGGTCACAAATCAAGCAAACAAATGAGTAACTTCTGATGGTCAGAAGTACTCTGAATGAAGGTACAGCGAGCAAGAAGAGATCCAGCAATGAGGCAAAGAGGAGCAGCACTAAAGAAGAGGTGCGTTAAGACCCTTTAGAGATCACAGCACAGAAAGATCGGGTCTGGGGGACTTCCACAGGAGTGTTTTCAGCCAGGGAGAGACACGATCTGACTTCCTCTTCTATGAAACCACTCACACCGTGTTGTCACCATCTCCACACCGGGCTGTGGGCTCCTGGGGCAGAGACTGGCTCATCTTCACATCTGTACCCTCGGCGTCCAGCCTAGGCCTGGCACAGGGCAGGTGTTGAGTGACTCAGTGAATAAATCTTCTTGTCCATGTGTTATTTCCTTTCACTTCACCAAGCCACACATTCTCTTCTCTCTGGTTTCTGCCCATCAGCATCATCAACTTTGTCACAAAGCTCCAGACGGATCCCAATGTTATGGAGGACAATCTTTGAAGTCTCCAAAGCCTTGACATCTGTGTGGCTGTGAAGACACGTCTAGACTGAGCTGAACCTAAACAGTTGGGATTTTGGACCCACGTGTGGGGCATAACACGGTGGAAGAAAATTAACTTCAAACTAGTGCACTGACCAGGTGACCCAGGGCAACCTCACCTCCCTGAGCCTCGGTTCTCATCTGTAAAATGGGTCCAAGTTACAGGTGTTTTTTTTTTTTTTTCCCTCTCCTCTTGTACAAGACCCAGTGCTCAGAAGAAGCTCAGATGTTTGGTCAACCCAAGAAAGATTCCTCTCTACAAAGAGAACAAGAGGAATTCCCTCTTCTAAGGGTTGAACACAGCACTTCAACTGTCATTACAGAGATGCAGTCTATTGTGAATGTCCAATATTTCATCACAGGACTGGTCATCTTCAACTTGAACTCCACAGTGATATCTCATTTTAGGAAACTTTCTCCAAGTTGTCTTTATTTCTCACTCTGGGTACAGCTGATGACCAGGTACAATTCAGCCAGTGCCCAGCCTAGATCTCCTGCTGGTCCCCAAGGACATCCTGAGATGTGTTGACAGACTCTTTGCTGTATCTGTGCCATTGCCTGACCTGTAATTCTGGTAACTTTACCAAGAAGGGAAAAGGAAACAAGGTGAGTTTAGCAACTTGTCCCTGGTAAAACCATGGGGACCGTGGTGATGTCCGATGGCATTCCAGCCGGTGACTCTGCTATGACACTGCCGGTCAGACGAGCACATTGTCACTCTCTGCCTGCTTCTCCTGAGGGATGAAAAACTAAGATGCTGGATGCCTTGAAGTTCAACAGCTTGTTGGTTCCACGTCAGCAACAATTTCAGACATGTGAACTACTCGTAAATTTGCAATCGCTGGCTGAATCCTTCTCAGTTTAGCGTCCCTAAACGTTAACAGGGGGCCTTAGTTCAAAAATGGGTATTTCAAAATGCATTAAAATATTCCTTTTCTCCAAATCCCACTCCACCCCACCCCCTATTTTTTTGCACAAAATGTGACTTAGGAGACAAAGAAAGCTCTGCCAGGTAAGAGGACTGATACTGCTCACAGATGTGTTGTTAACTCCTATGTAACAACAGTAGCTACTAACTGAATGTCTGCAACGTGCCAGGCACTTGACGTGTGCCAATTCGCCTCACCTTCATATGCTGCATTGCCACTGTGGACATTACAAAGACAAGCAAACTGCAACTATGCAGGGGAAGCAATTTGACCAGTCTCCCAATTAGTGGTGGCAGAACGAGGATTCCCGCCCGGGTCTGCCGGACTCTGCCCCACTCATCAGGCCACACCAGCAACCAGTCCAAAATGACATCACCCAGAGCCTGACACCCCCCACTCTTTTCTCCCCAACCCCATCTCACAGTCCCCCGACCATCTTCTCCACCTCCCAGGACACTGCCACCACCTCGCTTTGCGCCAACCCGCAGCACCCTTTCTCCCACCTCCTCTGCCCGATATTCACACCCTCCAGACTCAAGACCTGCCCTGAGTCCCCCTCCTGCCCATCCTGTCCCTCCCCAGAAACCTCAGCTCACAGGAGCTTTACCCTCCTCCTGCTCTCCCTCCCCCGTTCGCACGCACACTCCTGACTTGGGAGTTCACGGGCGCACATATCCCTCATGGGCCCAAACAGACTGCAACGGAGAGCAGATCTAACGTTCCTCCTCCGGACCTCCCACCCCGCCCAGGCGGTGATGGATGAGTCCCCTCCCCCCACGCGCCCACGCCCCCCACGCCCCCCACGCCCGGAGTGATGAACGCGGCTCGCTCAGCTCTGGCTTTTAGAGCCCAGAAAGCTGACGGGCTGGTGGCCTGTCTCTGCGGGCGGGCCCTGTTCTCCTTAGAAGCTGCTCCCCCTCACGGGGAAGGGGTGTGTGAAGCCTCTCCCCTGTGCCCGGGGCCGTGCTAGACACCCTTCATCGCGTTTAATCCTCCTAACACCCCAAGGAGAAGGGGATCCATCACCCCCACTTCGTGGATGAGGAACGTGGGTTCAGGTCAGTCCCTGCTGGAGCCGGGGTTCACATCCCTTTCTGCTGCTCAAGTGTGAGGCCGCCTCATTTCCACCGCACCACAGTGTCGGAGGGAGGGAAGAGGGCGGCACGTCACCCACACGTGGGGTTTCTGAGCGTGCGGCGCACGTCCTCACGCGGGCTCTCCTCCTTCCAAAGACAGGGCTTACCAGTCCTTCCCACCTGTGGGCTCTCCTCCTGCCAGCCAGGGCGACGTTGCACGGTCCCCTTTCCGACTAAAATCCTTACCACCTTTGAAAAGGGCTTATGGGTGTATCTGCCCCATTCCCGGTCATTCTCAGCTGAGCCCACCCACACATCACACCCCCACCAGCCCATCTCTCTCACACACACACTCACACACGCTACTCTGGGCTCTCCCAGAACTGGCCTCGTCCTGATCTGCCTTCTGGGTCTCCCCACCGCAGTCTCCTGATACAGAGAACACAGCCTGCTTTTGGCTTCACCAGGACTCCCTGCTCTGGCCTCCGACACAGGCTTCCAGGAACCTCCCCGCTCACACCCCGCCTTCCCCACACCCGCCACAGCCCTCCCCCTCTGCAGAGCCTCTCCCAGTGGAGGGAACAACCCTCAAGGCACAGAGACACCTCAGGCAAGCCTAACACTTGGTAGCTTTCATCCTTCGCTGGATCTCAGGCCACAGAGAACCCAGGTTCTCAGCAACAGAGATACCGCAACCTTAACCTGACTTGTGATTCGAGTCAACTCAGCAGTGGGTCATTGGCACAGCAAATCCCAGACTTCACAGGCCGGCCAAAGCCTAGCTCCGAGCTGACCTCACCACTTGCTTCTGGCTTGCTCAAGTTTTTAGTAGTAACTGTACCACACGCCTGCACTGACTGAATAATCAACGGCCGGACGTGATTCCGTATGACATCCTCCCTTCTCTGAACTAGCAAACTCACTCAGACCACAGGGATCCCAGGCCTGGGACAGTTACGTCATTTCCCCAGGAGGGACCAGACTTCTGAGCCCCTCCACGACCCTGAGGCCAAGGCAGAGAAGATGTCAGCTAGGCCTTGACAGTGGGTGAGGCCCGCCACACGCTGGCACCCTTTCCCTGTGGAGATGCATCTTCCCGTTGCTTCAAGTGTCCCACTACCTGAAAGCAACAAATCTCTTCTTGTTTAAGTGATAAGTTGAGCAGATCGTGACTCTACACAAACCCAGAGGGAAAAATCCACGTGGATGGAAGAGGAGAAAACCGATCAAGTGTCAAGGATCTAGACCAAATCCACAGCATCTGGTTCCAGTGCTGAGGGGGGCAGGGCAGACAGAGAAACACAGGAACAACCACAGGAATGACAGACAATTGCAAAAACGAGAAACAGTGCACCCAAGTTTATTCCCAGTGACACGCACCACACGGGGTTTCTCACATGCAGTGACAAGTGGGTTGTAACTAAAAAGACCATTCTTCAGGGAAGGTGAAGGCAGAGGCTGTGCTGGGCTGGAGGAAACACTCCTGAGCCTTGAAGAGGGGGCGCAATCGAGCACTCGCTAACCTGGACCACGAGCTGCCCGCTCAGAGCCAAGGTTTACTCTTCTGTAAAGTGGAAACAAATAACCATTGCAATAGCAGGCATACTGGGCCCTTAAGCGAACCTAGATCTGAACACCGTCACTAAGTGAGTAACACTGAGCTGAACTCCCTGCGGTAGGAAAGCAGTGTCAGTACCCAAGCTCAGAAGGCTGCTGCGAAACCTGAAAGATGGGCTCATCACAGTACCAGACACACAGGGGCTGTCCGGTCACGAAAAACGTCTATGAAGACGTGTGCTTCCTACACTGCTCGACACGGTGCCGGGCACCTCGTACACTTCATCTTGTCATATTTGACTTGTCTAGCCGTCAACGTTTTTATACATAAATATGAGCACAGGAAAACTCCTGGAAGGTTACATACAGAAGTGCTAATAGTGATTATCTCCTGGCGCTAGGAATAAAATTCTTTTTGCTTACCTGGTTTTTCCAAAGTTTTCTACGAACATCACTTACTGAGGTGTATTTTGGCTTGGGTTTTTTTTTTCCCCCTAATGCCTAAATACATTAAAATACAATGAAAATCAACATACTGCCCACAGGTAACTACCCCCTACAGGAGCCACTTCTTTGGGAGGTAAGAGCTAATAAAAGCTTTGCCTTCCCTGAGGAGCTGGCACGCGCTTATCTGAATAAGAATTAGCTGACTTACCCCCTTTTCACTTTGCCAGCAGGGAGTACAGAGCCAGAATTTTAGTTCAGTCATCCAATTAGGTCTTTACTCTTGCATATTTCTAATTTTAATTCCTCCAGTCTTGACTTTCTATTTGAACATATATGTCTTATCCTGATTTGACATTTGTTTTTTTACTACTTTTCTCAATGTTTATTATAAATTTGTTGCCTATAGCTCTTTGGCAGAATGAGGCCAGGAATACATACACAAGAACAACTGATGACTTAAAGTCATCCAAGTGCCTCTGTTCATGCATTTCATGCTCCACTGACAAGAGTTCTCGGTTAGGACACTGAATGACAGAATTCTAACCTTTAAATTCTATTTGAAATTTTTTTTAAAGGTAGAACTACATCTCCCTATAATAACATAAGAAAATAATACCACCGCCATAATTTTTAAACTCCTATAAGTCCCATAATTAAAAAGTCAGTTTTATGAAATGCTCAGTTCTCAAAATTACATCTGTTTTTTTATTATTAAAAAAATCTCCATCTCCACCCCACCCTTCCCCACCCTACCCCTCCACACTAGGTGCTGTCCAAGCAGAAGCAAGGCCAGCAAAGCCCACCCTACGCCCAAAAGCAGACAGACAGGGGGCCCCCAGGGGACAAGGTGTGCAGTGTCATCACTGCAGAGCCCTCGGGCAGGGGGCAAGGAGCGAGCACAACAACTAACACAGGAAACAGGAAGGGACCTGGAACGGGCCACCTGACAAAAGACCTGTGTGATTTACACCAGTTTATAAATACGTGGGGTGCCCACCAGCTCCAAGAGAACAGACCGAGCGGACTCCACAGCGGAAGCGTGCCAGGGCCTCCTTCATGCGTCAGGCCCTCCTATCAGGAGTCATTAGGGAGCCCAAACAGCTTCACAGTTCCAGCTTCCCGACTGCTGTCATATTTCCCATCTTTGTCATCACAGGCAAACGCCAGCAGAGGCCTTTTGGGGTGCCAAGCCACGGTGAAGGTTGGGGACTCGCACTGCACCTCCCATAGCTTGTCTCCTATAAAAAATCAACGTAGGGAGACCAATCAATACGCTAACAATGAGAGACCAGACTCACTAGGCACTTACTTACATTAGCGCATTTAATCGTTAATCGGCTGAGTTACCCCCTAGGACAGAAGTGCAATCACGGCCCCACCTCAGAGAACACGCAGGTGCAGAGACGCCAAAGGCCAGCAGGTGGCAGAGCAGGACCAGATGCAGGCCAGTTAACAGCTTAGGCTCTGAACCTTACTCTACCCTCCCCGCAAAAACAGAAGGGCAGCTGTTTGCTGAGCACCCTTATGAATGAGATGAGTAACTTTAGCGTAATAAAGTATAATAATCCAGCAAGGCAAGTAATGATTTTAAACCTCATTTCATAAAGAAACAGGTGACTTGGGAGGGGAGGGGACAGCTCAGTGCTCCTGGGTTCAACCCCCAGCACTGCTGCTAAATAAATAAATAGTAATAAATAATAAATGATAATAAATAAATACACTTAATTACCTCCCCCCAAAAAAGAGGGGGGAAAAAAGGAACAGGTGACTTAAGAGTGAAGTCACACCTGAAGGAAGCAGCAGAACCAGCACATGAAGTCAGTCTGCATCCACAGCCACAGACCTTCCTACTGAACCACAACGCCTGGCAGACAGAGTTCTTTTTCCAAAAAGTTTATTCCTCCTACTTGTTGAAAGTAAACGTGATCTTTCCAAAGCAATTTTTTTTAAGTCCTACTCAACTTTTCTGCAACCTTCGGGTGAAGAGCAACATAGTAAAATGTTCACAGTGTGGTGATGATTTTAAAATGCAGGATATACTGAATTTATATACTTCAAACTCAACTATATGGTATGTGAATTCTATTTCAATAAAGCTATTTAAATACATGTTTATATGCATATGTTATGTGTGTGTGTATAAAGAGAGAGTTGTTTTGTTTTGTTTTGTTTTGTTTTAAGTAATTCTATCTGGGGGAAAGTTAACCACTCTTCATAATGCCAGGATCTGGCAATCTACAGCAACATGTCTGAGCAAATTTCTGTGTTACACAGACATAAAAAATGGTTTCAGAGGCTGCTTCTCCTCTTTCATTTCTTTTTAGGCCATTAACTTCATGCATGCATTGCTGCTGAGAGCAAACACTGCAATAACCCTTCTGTAATGAAGTTTGGTCCTTCCTAAAATGACCAGCTTTGACTCAGCAAGACCAATTCAATGGTTTACCCCAAAGGATGACTATGTAAGTAAAAGGATCCTCATCACAACGTTGTTTATCATGGTGCAAAAATTAGAAGCCATCTAAGAGTGGGGCAGCTTGGGGATATACCAGGAGAGTCAGTGGAATTATAAGCCCCGCGTTAAGAGTAGCAGCAGAGCTCAGCAGTCATCGCCACTGAAGAAGCTGTAACATCCTGCAGGTGAGGCAGGCGGGCCCTGGATCAGCAGGAGCGCACCTCTGCATCACAGGAACACGAGGGTTACATGAAGCTGCTGGGTGGCTGGACCACATTCACCACAACGTTATCAACAGTGGCACTCTTTAAATGGCGGAATTTCAAGTTCTTTACTTTCTTCTTTGAAGTTTTCTATATAGTTTGCATTCTTTCACTAAAGCATCATGTATTTCCAAAAACAACAAAGCTACATTAAAAAATAAACTTGAGGAAATTCGTTTGTAAAATGAATACTCACCTCCCATTTTTCTATTTTCAAGTTTTCCTTTGTTGCTGTTTAAAACAAATCACATCTACTCTGATAATTTCTTAAATTATAAAATATACATATGTATTTTTTAAGTTCACATACAGGAAAAAGGCAGGAAGAAATAAAACAATGCAAAAAGAGGTTGTATTTAAATGGTGGGTCATTCATTCATTCATTTGTTCTTTTCTGTATTTTAAAACTTTTGTTATAATGGAAGAATTAAAAATGAATAAAATGCAAAATATTTTCTTTAATCACTTTCTTTCAGACCTGTCCCTTTCTTTCCTCCTTACTTCCCTCCTTACTTCCTCATTACGTGACTATAATAGTCTTAATAAATAACTTGCCCCAAGGAGACAAATTCATTCATGCTAATGCTGGTAAAGTGGTCATACACAGAGACGAAAGCGCGGGACAGGAGTCCCGATGGCCAGAGGTGAGACACAGGATTCTCGTTAAGGTAGCGAGGTTTAGTTACCTGTCTCTACTTCAGCAATGTCGATGAAATGATCTTCTGACGCCGATGCCAGCATTTTCCCATCGTGGCTAAAACTGAGGGTCCTCACGGGCCAATCCAGCCTATAACAGAGCAGACAGAGGAGCCATTAGAATAACCCAGTAAGAGGAGGGCACGATTTCGCCCACAATGAGATAAAAGTAATTTACCTAACAAGGAAAGGGCTGGCAGAGCTGCTTACCTGGAAAAGCACCGAACACACACTAACTCATCTACATCCCAGAGGCTGACCAAAGCATCTGCACTTCCCGTGGCAAAGTACTTCCCCATGGGGTCGAACTTGATACAGATGCAGTTGGAAGGATGGGCGTTGATGGACTGCACGGGCTTCAGCTCCGGGTAGCTGAGGAACGAGACAGGCAGCAATCAAACTGGGAAGAGGACTCTGGCACTAACATGATACCAAGAGACACTGAAGAAGAAAACCAAAGTAAGACAGCAGAACAAACATCAAAGACTGTAATTCAAGGAAATTTTCCTCAAATAAAAAGATTTCAAACAATATACTGAAACAGCACACCACACACCTGAGAATGGGAACCAGACTAGCCAACGTGAAGACATGTGGTAGTAAAATTACTGGACTTTAAAGAAAATTAGATCATCAGACTTTCTGACTTTGACAGGAACACTTTACAACAAAAGAAAACGAGTAACGTACTGAAGATACACAAGCAAGAAAACAGGAATCAAAACTTTTGTATCTAGCAAAACTGACTATCAATTATAAAGTAATTCAAACAATAAGCACAATATCATAAATTGTAAGTTTTATATGTACGTAAGTTATAAAAAGTATGAACTGAGGGAACATTATCCCCCTGATCCCTTCCTGAGGAATCTAAACTGGAGAGTGAGCTCTGACAGTCAGAGACTAGAGACTTACCAGCCTAGGGCTGGTGATGAACATTAAACACATGGTTTCTTGGTGGGGAGGGCATAGCCCAAGTGGTAGAGCGCATGCTTGGCATGCATGAGGTCCTGGGTTCAATCCCCAGTATCTCTTCAGTAAGTAAACTTAATTACCTCCCCCCGAAAAAATTTTTTAAATTTCTTTTAAATTAAAAAAAAAAAAGAGCCTGGCTCAGCTTAGAGTCAGGTTTCTTTAAAAAAAAAAAAAACATAGTTTCTTGTAGAAATGATATATGTTTAGAGGTAAGGTATAATATATAACAGCTGTACAACCTGACAATATATAGTATTAACTATTTTTTTTAATGGAGAAAAATGAAGAAACCATATTCAAAAAGAAAAATTTACTATTTTAAGTCATCAGACTGGTGGTGGTGGAAGGACTGTTGTTCTGAGATATCTGCATGTGTAATGGGACAGAGGTAATAAGTAACCATGGGATATTCAAATTCTATAATCCCCTGAATCTCCAAGAACCGGAATACTCAGTTTGGAAGGAAAGAGATTTTCGCTGGAAGTTCTCGGTATGAATTCACAAGTATTTTATCTTCCAGTATATACACATACTTCCTAGCAGCTCTGTCCACTGGGAAGGTCTAGAAACAATGATCAACCCGACAATACGGACGTTCCAAGCTCCAATATTATTTCCAAGTAAGAGGATCCAGGGATTCTCAGAGAATTTTCTGACTAAAGGTTTGAGGCAAGAAATACACGAGGTGAACTTGGGATAGCTCGTCACACCAGAGAGCAAGGAACTGAAGACTACTGGGATTATGTCAAAAAAGTGACTCAGGAACCAACAGGAAGAGGATCCCACTGGCCAAAGACAAGATGATTTGAGTTTCAATTATGATACTGATTACAAAAGACTGAAACACACCCACCATGCTTAAACACATGAGTCCACGATGATTCTTTTAAGACAAAAACCTAGCTGATCACTTTGGAGGCAACGAGGAACTAATCCATTACCTGATGACAACGGGAGAGAATCAAGCACTTACCCTGCCTTCTCTAAATGAACTCGATTCCTAGGTAACCAAACAGATGAGATGAAGTGTAACTTAAATTCCAGTAAATAAGCAAGCATTTGGAATCAGCAAAACCCACACTGGGATAAGCTCCACAGGTAAACAGACTGGTTTTTCTACAGCTAAGTTATTGGTAAAAAAAAAAGGGGGGGGGGGGATGGAGGGAGATCCCATAGTTTAACAGACTTACAAGACATGTCAAACTTTTTTAAATGAGCAAAATTAGAGTATCTAGAGATGCACACTTGGTAGCTAAAACTATAAAGAAATACTGTAAAAATCGAGAAAGTGTTTTGAAGGGGAGGGGGTTGTGATTAGGACAAAGCCCATGGACAGACTTCTGAGGTGGCCGGGAAAGCACTAACCGACCTGGGTGGGTGACACAGGTGTTAAGCATATAACAGTTAATTAAGCTATACACACGTAATTACATGGTTTTCCATGTCTTTTTTCCCCCTTAACGGAGGCACTGGGGATTGAACCCGGGACCTTGTGCACGCCAAACACACGTTCTACCACTGAGCTATTATTTACATCCCCAACTGTTTTACTTTCTAAAACAAAAAAGGCTTACAAGCAAACAAACAAACAAAACCACTACCTACAGAATAAAATTCAAGATGCTAAGCATAGAATTTCAAGCCCAAGTAATCTGATCCCAAATTATATTTCAACTTCACCTTCCCGTTTCAGGACCTCCCTCCAGATACTTTATCTGCCACCACTCTCAGCATCCCTGACCTACCAACCACTCTCCAAATGAGCCGCGCACTCACAGTTGTTCTGTCCATTGTGCAGCTCCCTTTTGCTGATTCTTAAAGTGTGACTAATCTTTCGAAGCCAAACTCAGTAGCTGCCTCCTTCAACCGCCAACTCCCACAGTCAACATGCTAAGTCTCTTTCCTTGGGATTCCACAGCAAACTCCCAGCCCCTCTGACACGCTGCCCGGCACTGCTCACCCAAGATGGCAGAAAGCACAGAAATCAGACAGACCTGAATTTCAATCCCACAATTCCATTCATTTAGAGAACCCATCTCTATTTACTGAGACCCTAACTTTGTGTAGCAGGCAGCGGACTAGGTACTAGGGCATCAACAGCAAACAAGTTGAAGGCAGTCCCTACCCGCGTGGAATTCACAGTCTAATGGAAGATACGGGCAAGTAAACATGCAGCTATAATGTAGAATGAGAAATGCTTCCAACAGGAAGTACATAAAATAAGCTTCTAACCTTGGAAGGGTAGGTGTGAAAATGGCTTCCTTAGAGGGGAAGTGATAGCTTTAAGCTGAGACTCTACAGGTGCGAATTAGTGATAACTCAAGGTGCGTCCAGCTCTAGCGTTCACTAGCTGACTACTGACTTAACCTCTCTGAACCCCTGGTCCTCGTCTGTGAAAAGAGAACCACATCACCAACTTCCTAGGGTTTCTGTGAGGACTCAGGGAAATATAAGGTGCCTGGCTCGACGGTGCTCAAAAGAGCACCTTCATTACTACAGCTGACCCTTGAACAGGAAGGTTAGGGATGCTGACCCTCCGCACAGTGCAAAATCCACGTGTAATTTACAGCTGGCCCTCCACATCCGCGGTTCCTCTGTACCTGCAGCTCCGCCTCCCAGACACAACCAACCACGGGTCACACGGTATTGTAGTATTTACCACCGAAAAACATCCATATATGTATATATGGACCTGGATGATTGACATCCGTGTTGTTCCAACTGTAATTTGCCCTTTAAGCTCCTTCAGGATAGACTCATATCTAATTCATCTCAGTGTCCCCCACAGCACCCAGTGCAAAGATAGGACAGTCCCCTAAGCCAGAAGCCCCTCACCTGAGTATGTTGATGCAGCCGTTGCCATTTGTCAGGAAGAACATATTATTGTCATTGTTCCACGAGATCTCATTGACCTCAAATTTGAACTGCTCCTCTGCTTTGGAACGGTGTGTCTTGGCATCAATGAAGGTCACCACGTCATCCTTGTTGCCCACGGCAATGGTCTGCCCGTCCGGGCTCCAGCAGATGTTAATGTTCTCCCCTGGGAACCCAGATGTAATCAGCAAGGTACAGTGTGCCCGTAATCCTCCAGGTGTTTATTTTGTTGTCACAGGAAGACGAGGGCTGTCACCAGAGCTCACTCAGTAAGGTCCCCATCAATGGAAGGGAACAGCCACTTACAGATCACCACCTAGGAGCCCAGCACCTTCATCTACAAATTTCCCCCTTCAGTTCGCACAATCCTTCTCTAAAGGACAATTTTTTTATCCTCATTTTCAAGATGAAGAAATGGAAGATAAGAGAGATGAGCCAAAATGTCAAAGCTATACAGTCACGGAGCCTAGATCTAGGCCCAGATTAGACACCAGGGCCTCTCTCACACCAGCACCTCCCAAATGCAAGTCATTCACATGCCATTCTCACAGTCTTTGTTACTATCCGTGTGACTGCTAAGCTTTTCTTCATTTAAGATTTTTCTTAAAACTGACCTTAAAAACTTTCTTACATAAATATAGCTTCACTTTAGCAATAAATTCTATGGACTAGTTCTTCTTTTTTAGTCAATATTAAAATATACACACAATCAGTCTTCAATATTCATCCACATATCAACCAAATCATTCATGAATCACCAACTGTGTACTTGGGGAAACCGCTACAACATTCCACCTCCAGGTACAAGTCTTGCCAACAAAGCCCAGTAGCCCACATTGAACAAATCAATTAAAAATTTTGTCAACTTGATTGATTCTAAGATGCGTATGTTTTCATTTTATTATCTATAATGTATCTTAGAATGCATCACGACACATCTTAAAATTTTTGGTGTATCACAATTACCTGATACATAAAGCTTTTTTTTTTCCTAATGGTGCACAAAATATTAGTGCATCTTATAATCAATAACATTTTAGTCAATAAAATTTAATAAACAGCCTCAAGATTTATACGACAATACCTGGTAAAGAACAGAGTCTATAAATATACTGCACAACTTCCAGGTCATTTTCTCCCAGATCAAAACCACTTACGGCAAGATCAGTCATTCTAACCTATTAGCAGTTTCCCAACTGTTTTTTTTACACATGTGTTTCTCTCCCTGCACTAAACCCTAAGGTCCTGGGAGCTGGAGATAGTCCCATTCAGCTCAGGGTGTCCCAGAACTACAGGGCCAAGCACAGAGAAGATAGTCAAAAAATGCCTGTTGAATGACTCTAAGTAGCTTATCTTCCTATTGCCCTCTCTCTGAACAGTCACCTTTAGTGTTCACGGTGGCAATGCATTTCGTAGTTCTCACGTCCCAGATGCGAATGGTTTTGTCCCCAGACGCGGTGACAAACAGATCAGGGTTACTTGGATGCCAACAAAGCTGATCCACACTATCCCCATGCCCCCGATAATTGTTTTCTTTGACCTGAAACGACAGAATCCAGATGTCACTTCACCCATACGTACCTGCCTCCACACGCACCTTCTTAACCTTATTCAGAACAAGGTATTTTATAACCAACAAAAGTGTGGATAATTAAAGAGTTCAGTCCTTCCAAGCCTCTTCCCAATATCCTCCCTCCCTTCCTTCCCATCAGTCTGAACTACTCTGCGGACGAGCTCCGCATCAATGCCCTTACCATTCTGCCCTCCCTGGCCTTCCTCATGCTTTCTGGTTTTCCACCCTACTCTGCCACCAAGGGTCCCAACCCACCTCCTCATTGCCAGGAGGCCCTATCGTTTCCAAAAAGGCCCTACTTACCAGCACAGGGAGCCCACCACCGCCGCCCTAGTCACTCCTCACCACCACACATTTTTCCTCTCGCTCTCCCACACCCCCACCACCCTCCTCATCGCTGGTCACCATTCCTCCCCGCTCATCGTCACACCTCCCGACTGCTACACTGCCTACACACCCCCACCTGCCCTCACCCCGGGTCCTCCTCCCCACCAACCCCCTCCCCGCCCCCTCGTCACCCCCACACTCCTCGTTCCCGCACCGCGCACGCCCCTCACCTCCACGCCCCTTCCTACCCCTCCCCGGTC